>NC_085920.1:2518181-3147727 GCF_035222485.1 Podospora pseudoanserina | reverse complement strand
AAATATGAAAGCGCGCGAGAGAAACCTGCTCCAGACCGATCCTGTCCCACATTTTTCGTCGACATCCGACGGTGTCATTGATCCAGACACAAAAACCTATCTTTAGCCTGAGCTGAATGAGATTGGAACTCTTTTCCTTCCCAGTTTCTGATCGGGATGACCGGGCCGTCGAAACATGAACTGGGTACCTGATCGAAGTGAGGTTGGATACTGTACAACGGAACCTAGGAGAATCGTTAGACAAAGTCGAAATCCTCACGGGTCCCAGCACCGAACAAGGTGGTATGAGCACTATACTTCAGACCCCTACTATAACCCCGCGGGAGAAGCTCCGGCAGAGTCGCAATATCCAAAACCCAGCAGACAAATGATCTCCCCATCCTTTAAACCGTCCGGCGATAACCTCTTCTTCTGCGATTGGTGTTTGTTGATGTCAATCCGGTCCATCGACGATCACATCCTGCCCTGAAGATCACCAAAAGCTTGTAACTACCTCCGATCTACCGACCACCTACTCCCTCCCCCATATCTTCGGGAGATGTGCAAAAACGTTTATGCCGCCAAAGTCGGGTATACATAGTATATCAAGCCAAAATCTTCCGGTACACACATACTCTTCGGTAGGTGCAGTGGTGATTCTGTACTTACTCGAGATAAGGAGCAAACGTCTGGCACTGCCCAACCTCTCAAGAAAGCACCACCCACCCACCCACACCACTGCGAACCCTGCCACATGTAGAAATGGACTTGCACTCAACTTCCTTGCAACAACAGACTCAACCACTTACCTCCCCGCGTGGCGATCAGTCACCCACTCTCTCTCTCTCTGGCATGCCAAGTCGCGGCTTGAGAACGTTACCAAGATATATTCAACCCCTCCAGTTGAAATGTCTCACCTCCCAACATAGCATCCCGTGTGAAGAAGAGAAGAACATTACCATTTATCCCAACCCCCAAAAACTACCCATCTTTGACTCTTCCAGATTGAACAAAAAGTATCATATACGGTGGTATCATACGCCGCAGAACGGTAATAGTATAACAATGAACCCCCCCATTAAAATCGCCCCAAAAAAAAGCCAAAAGAACAAGCAGGTTTAAACACACAAAAGAACAAAACATCAAAAGTGGTATATTACTTTCATACAACTAAACCTTGCAAAATCCCTCTCCCTCTTCTGCCCCTCGCTCCCCTTTTGAAATTCTGTCCCTCTCAAACATTAAAGACAAACGGGTATCCCACACACAACAACACACCATCAGAAAAAAACAACAAAGCAAATAACAACAACAACAGCAGCAGCAGCAACAGCAAAAGACTTTGCAAGAGCAGAAAAAACAACAAGGCCTGGGGGTAATAGTCTGCAGAAAAAAAAGGAAAAAAAAACAATGAACATGACTGGGTAATAATGTGTGTGGCTGTGTGTGTCCGTGTGTGTGTGTGTGTGTGTGTGTGTGTGTGTGTGTGTGTGTGTGTGTGTGTGTGTGTACACCAAAAAATGCCACCTCAAAATCTTGACAAGAAAATTTCGCTTTTTGCTTTTTGTTGTCACCCCCACCCCTCTCTGTCCGTTCTCTATAGGGTTTCATGTTGGCGTTGACAGTGAAAATCATGTCAAGTAATAAAGATACTGGCGATTCATTAACGAGGCCCTCCGCTCTCGAGAAGCAGCCTCTGTATCTTTTCGCCGAGATCTGATTGGAAAACCGCAACTGTATCGCTCCTAACGACGAATCGGAGGCGGTGGTGAGCGAGCACCTGGTCCGCCCATGCCTTCCTGATTACTGGTCAACTCGGCCACTCTAGCCTTGATGCGGGCTACCCGGGACTCGATAGCTGGAACAGACCGTTAGTTGGATTCAATCATGGTTGGTGGGCACAAAAAGAACTTACTCTCTTCCCCGCTGGTGTCCCCATCGGTCTCGTCCTTTCTGGCGAACCTGGGAGCAGGTCTCCGCATCTCTGGCGATACTGGCGGCGGTGGAGAGGCAGGAGAAGCTGGGCCACGCTGGGCCGCGCGCTCAGCAGCGTTCTTACGAATCTGAGCCCAGCGATCCATCGCCTCGGGTACGGCGGGCGCCGGCGCTGGAAGCTGACGCTTAGCTGGCGCAGGTGCAGGTGCGGGTGCCTGTTGCTTGGGAGCTTGTGGCAACGCAGGCGATGGCAGAGGGGAGCGGGACGAGTGCCGGGCGATAGGAGGGGGCACGGCATCATCAGTGTCGGTGTCCTCTTCATCCGGAACAAACGCGGGCTGGTCAAGGAGAGGTCCCTGATCAAAGCGGGAGAACTCCTCGCTGGCAGTGGCAGCATCCCGGGTGTTGACGCGGGACACATCCTCATGAACAGACGGCTCATAGGTGGGTTCGGTCTGAGGCTCAGGAGCAGCAGCCACTGGGGCGGGAGCTGGGGCGGCAGCAGGAGCCGCCGCGGGAGGAACCGCCTTGCGAGCAGGAAGGGCCGTAGCCGGCTCAACTTTGGGGGGCAATGGCTGAGGAGTTTCCTGCTTCGGAGGTTGCTCAGGGGCGACGGCCTTAACGGGGGCAGCGGCAGCGGCAGCTGTTGGGGAAGCAAGCATGGTGTTGAGCTGCTCGGGAGCGCTATCAGGCACCTTGGATGACCTCCTAGCACGACCAAACAGTTTCCTGAAGCCGCCGGTAGCAGTGGGACTCTTAGATAATTCCTTCTGCAGCTTATTCTGCTTCCTCTCCGGGCTATCGGGCTCGGGCGAAACCATTTGCTCACGAGTCAACTCCATGCTAGTGACGTTGGCGACCTGATCCTTGGGCTTGGGTGGAGGCGCAGGCGTGCTACGACCTCCACCGTCAGATACCCGTTCGACAGGGTGGACATCTTTGGGTGCTTCCAGCTCCTTCTCTGTGGCCCTGGGCGTCTCTGGGGTCGGCGTTTCTGTCCGAGGAGTAACAGTAGCGGGTGCGGGGATAGTGATCGGGGCAGGTTGAGGTTGCGGTGTTGACTTGGGAGGTGGCTGAGGAGGACGCTCATTGCCATTTGCAGCAGGAGGAGTGGTTCCGTTGACGCTAGAAGCTGTGCTACCGCCACGGCCGGCGCTGTTATCTGCCAAATAGGCCTCTCTAATCGCGTCCTTGTCATACTTGTTCGCCCACTTGACAGCCGGAGACGCCTCATTAAGGATGCTCGCCTGCAGTGTGAAGACGCTGTTGGTCTTCTCGTGCATGTAGTCGGCATCGCTCCTCCCCCTCCGCTCCACGGCCTGGGGTTGGGTCTTTTGCCTCTCCTGGGCCTGGAGCTGTTGCGCAGCTGCCTGAATCTTGGCTTGCTGGTCAGGGCCAATGCTGGTCTTGCTGAAGCCCATGGTGGAGCTCGTGTTCAGGTAATTATCGCTCTTTTCCAAAGCATGCTTTCCTGCGGTCGACTTTCTCCTGTTCAGGCCAGAAGTCTTGGAACGGCGGGTCCAACTGAAGAAGCCCTTCTTCTCCGCAATGTAGGCTCCCTCGGCCGGATCAGGGGCAGCGCCCTTGACGATTTCCTCCATGACCAACCAGCGACCATCTCGAATAATAGTCTCAATCACGGCACAGCGCCCAAAAGTAGACTTCCTTTCCGAAGTCTCCTCAGGAGCCAAACTGGTCAGCCAAACCCACCAGAAAGCATCATCAAGATCGAAGCGGGTGATGCTAGCGAGCTCGCCAGGTTCAAGATGGGTTTCGTTCTCGAGTCTCGGTCTGTGGGACTGCGAGCTGCGTTGGCGGAGGTTCGTCTCGATGGGGGGAAGGACCTTGTCAGGCGGCAGCAAGTGGCTCGTGTTGTTCTTCTCGTCAACGAAACCCGAAGACAAAAAGTCGGCCCAGGATGGTGTTGTTGGCCGTCCCAAGTCGTTGCCAGAGGCGGGCGTGTTCCGCATTCCCTGCTGTCGGCGTTGAACTGCCAGCGAGTCGTCCAATTCGTCTTCCTCCTCCAGAGCACTCGCAAACCCAATGTCCTCAAATCGAGACCACGAAGCGTCACGAAGACTGGTCGAGTGTTTCGAACTCGAAACGGCATGTGACTGGTTCGCGGCCGAGATGGCCCGAAGAACTCTGACGCACTCCTCGGTCAGGGCCTTGATGGGATCCTCGTATTCAGACCACTGCTTCAAAGCTCGGTCGTCGTCGCGGTATTGGAAGTGGTTGGCTCGTCTCAAGAGGGCAAACGGTGTTGGTGAAACAGTATCGACTATCATGGCAACCCTGTAAGTAGATGTTTGCAAGAGATGGGGCCTCTGCGGCGGGTATTCGGTCTCCTGGAGAAGCTTCTGCAACGACATGGGTAGCAGCGAAATGCCGCCAACCACTGGTTCTGGCGCGAGGGATCTGAGGTATGCAAAGAAAAGATGGCTTGTAGCATCGGCAGCCTTGAGCCACGCCTTGTACGCGCCCTCGAACCCATTGGCCCTGTCGGCTTCGGTCTGCTCGAAAGCCCACCATGCAGCCATCCGTGAGAGCTTGCGCCCGCCGAACCCGTTCGTCTTCCCGTGGGCGGCAACTGCCGACAGCAGGTCGAAAAAGTGAAAGACGATTTGCGCCTGCGCCTTTCTGTTCTCAAAGCTGAGCGGAATAAAGGTCTTAAAAGAGTCTCTGGCCAGGTTCGAGTCTTGCTCTCCAAGGCTGAACAACTCATAAGAATCCCACCCTACCACACCGCCCGGAAGTCTGCTCCAGCACCATTTCACAACGCCCGAGATAACCTGTGCCACAAAATCAGTATCGAGTCTCAAACCAGCACCACCCTCAACTCTGTTTCAGTCGTACCATGGGCTCCGTCATGCGCAGCTCCTGCGCCAATGCCTCTCCATACAGTGTTTGGGCGCCATCTCTGTTGCCGAAAAAGTGTCGCACAAAGGTGCGAACAGCACTCGGGTCCGACGTTGGTCGGAAGGGAAGTAGTAAAAAGGGAAGATCGAGAGCTGCAAGCTAACCGTTAGCGAATTGATGGGGGAGTGGAGGGCGGGCGCAGCAGCAGCAGTGCCGAAATTGATGTCATCGTACCTCGCGCCTTGAGCTCTTCTGTAGAAAATCGAAGCAATTCCTCCACCTCCTCAGGGTCGACCGTCTTGCGAGCCCAGGCGTCGCCCTCCCATCGTGGTTTCTTTGCTAATTGGTCGTCGAGATCGAGCTGGCCCTTTTTGGATTTCTTCCCGTCCTTGCCCTTGAGGCGGGAGAAAAGACTCGGCATCTTGTTCCAGAAGCGTGTCTTGGATTTTGGAGGGTCAGGAGTGGAAGACCGAAACATTCAATGGTCGAATACTGGGTTGAGCGGGGAAGAAAAGACGGTGGGTGGACGGCGGGAGCTGGCGTAAAATATGCTATCTTTTGGAAGAAGAGAAAAAAAAAAGAAATATTTATTTGGTCGGCGAGCTCACAGCTGAGTGGGCGAGCGAGAGAGCAATTGGCGGCGGTCTGGGGGGTGTGGTGGTGGTGGTGTCTCGATTGGGCAGTACGTCCCGCTAAACAGCAAGGCTGAGGTGGCCAGGGTATCTAAGGTATCAGGTATCAAAAGAGAGAGGCAAAATGAGTGCTCGGAGAAGGAGAATTTGACTGAGAATGTTGAAATGGTGAGAATGGAAAAGAGACGATTGTCTTCCACTCTCTGTCTTCAGGCGGGCGGCGAGCTGTTCTTCAGGGGCGCTGGAACTGTGATGGCGGCCGGGTCGAGCAGGCCCCCAGGAAATTGCTTCACTGGGTCGGGAGGGCGCGTGGGTTCTTGATCAAAGTAGCGTTTCGCGGGGACGTGGGCCAAAAGTGACCTTGTGTCTTGGGTGACAGGCTGAATTAGGTTTAGTTGCTGTGTCGAGCTGCAATTGCTAACGATTTGCTGCAAGCCCGTTCAGGAACAGACCAGGACCGAATATTATATTTCTCAGGTGTGAAAGTGAAGCTGTGTTCCGGGCCCCGGGCGCTTGATTCTTTTAAATGAGCCGCGGCGCTCCCTCTTTTTCTCATCTACTGTGTAGTACCTCCAGGCACAGATGATGAATGAGCCAACTGGTTTTTCCTTCAGGGAGAGAGACGGGCTGTTTTTACGGTTTGAGGCTGGGGTGTCCTCATGGATCTCTAGCCTTGAAGATTGGGTGCCAGGCTGAGTCGCTCCCTCCTGGAGTTGTGCCCGACGCGGCGACGTTCGTGACAAGTGGGGGTTGCTCACAGGGTACCTGCCTGTTGTTGTGCCTCCGTGATCTCATTCCCTTGTTTCATCCTGGCTCCGCTGAAATTCGAGACTGGCCATCCTGACTCTTGACTGGGCATCTTTTTGTCTCCAGCATTTTTTTATTCTTTAATAAGAATATCCCGAATCCTGCACACGTGGGAGTTCATAAGTCGCCAGAGAACTACTCCCAAAATGTCAAATATTCCAATACATACACACACACACACACACACACGCCTCCTCGACCACATCCGCTGGCCGCGACCCCTCTGTGGTACCCTTGAGATGAACATGGCTCGCTCGGCACTTGATGTAGGTACAAGACATCCACTGCTCGGCTCACTTACACCGACCTGCAGCACCCCAGACTACCTTACCAGACAAACCTCCACCTCCACCGGGGAGATGTTCGCCGTTGTCTGTACTCCATCCTCTGGCCGATGCGGAATATCACTGGAAAGCGTTGGGGGTGGGGCTGCCCTCTCTGTCCAACCGCTCGTCATGGACTGATGATACTGCTCCTCCGCACGATCCGGGGAGTGACAACACACATCAGCTTCATTGGCTGACGATGAGCTAACCTTGGCCGAGAAACAAGCTGGAAGCTCCCAATCTGCATCTGTGTTGGCAGCGCTGGTCTCTCGGTGCCCGGCCATAGGACGGTTCCAGCCAGCAAAAAGTGCTCCATCTGCACGCTTCGCTGTCAACCCGACGCCATTCCCTCCATGAACAAGAGTGCGATCACCGCCATGTCTCCGGCATTCGGGCAACCAACCAGACCTAAACGCATTGCACTGAGACACGGCTACTGACTGTCTGCTCCCCAGCTATCGACTCGGGCATGTTGAGCTCCGGGTTGTGGTTGGAGGGGGAGCGGCATGTCGGAGCATGCCCGCATGAATGCTACCACCCTGGACTGGACCTGCATGCGCTCGCCTGCAAGCTGTCAGTCAAGAAGCAGCAGAGCCCTCGCTTTGGCCCTTGACAGTAAAAATCATGATCGGACGAGCATGCACGGCATCATGCTCGTGATACCTACAGCCAGCTTTACAACATGGAGCTCAAAGCCCGCTAGACACTAGCCCTCGCTACCGTGAAGTTCTCGATCAACAACACCCCAGCCATCCGTCGACTCGGTAACTCTCGCGCCGTCGCAGATATCCGTTCGCAATTCGATGCAAGCTTCCAGTCCATGCTGCGATCCCGTAGCTTGCCGAGCTATCTCCCCCCACTCTCCCCAAGAGCTGGCATGACCCGGACAACATCGGCCATGTCGCAGCTTGATCTCCAGACCCTTGATCGCCGCCTCCCAGCCAATCACGGTTCTCCTTCAGGCAGGCCGCCTTCCTGTCTAGGAACTCGGCTTCTTCCGGTGTAAGCTTCTTTTAGACCCTGATGTGTTCTTGTTATCATCACAAGGTAAACACCGGGACTACATGTTGTCCGTTACCCCCATTTTCTCGCCGTGGTACGGGAATTGCGGCTCTCAGACTTAGGGGATCTGCTCTCATGTTGTTCCAGCACCATCCCCGTACTCGTCAGCATAGGATACCCCGGGCAGGCCTCAACATCTGCCGGCACGCTAACCCTCAGGTGCGGATGGCACAGACTCGACGACAAATGCAGGAACAAATACAGTGATGTCATTATTAAAGATGCAGAGGGGTCATTACTCGTGCACCATCCCGTCGGTTGTGCCTCCGTTCACTCGTTTGCTGAAACGATCAAGTCTGCGTTCTTGGTGTGAAAGTTCCCGGACAGTATCACCAAGGGAACGTTTCGGCCGACCTGGTAAAGCTGATCTATGGTTTTTGATCTGACCATCTGATACCGTGACTCGGAAGCGATGCCGGACGGTTGTTAAAGAAGACTCGAACCTCATCGGCATCGGGAATTCGTTATCGGGACTCGGGCCGGGCCGATCCAGAGAAGTGTGTCCACTTTATTCGAGAGATTCGGTTGCCAACCTCCTGAGACCGGCGGCGGCTCAATTTCCGTTGGTATCACCGGCTGGGTCACACAAGTTGCGAAGAAGCAAGTTACAGCTTTGACGGAAGAAACACCAAACACCGCCACCGAATTCTCGGATGGCGTTTTTTCGAGCATGCAGAGAGGCTGCGTGGTATTTTCTGCGATCGGTTCAGGGGGGCGAGTGAGTATTTACACAGCAGGGCGCACCAGAACACAGAGTACAGAAGCTGGAACACGCCACTTTTGACTGCCCCGGAAGCTGTCACTTGAAGCCCCTGAGTTGTACAGCACTTGTGTGGTGGGCAGTATGCCACTGTATGGAATGTCTCACTGGGCGAAATATATCTGGTGAAATCTCCGCCACGGGCGTCGCTATATGCGGCCACACCAGAGCTAGAAAATGGGAAGATTGGCTGGTGGCGTGGCACTTGGCTTTCCCAGCCTTTTTGGGAGAAATCATTGGCCTTGACTTGACTCTAGAAATAAAAACCACAAAATGAAACCGCAAATCAAAATAACAATGTTAGAAAAAAAAATTGATGGTCATCTCAAACGCTCCTTGATAGATATATATCTAAACAACCAACAGAGTAACAAAACACGCAAAAGCAAACACCATATGCTCGAATTCCCAGCCGAGCAACTTCCCGCCAAAACATAAGGTCTGAGAAAGTCAAATTTCCTTCCTCTTTTTCATAAATCCATACAAGCCCATCCATACGATGCTAACCCATCCCTGTTTCCTTTGCCAAATTTCATCCTTATGCCATATATCATTCTTTGTGTTCCATCATAATAATCCTGCAAAAACTGACCGCAAAAAAAGCAAAAAGTTGGACACCTCGCAGCCCGGGGGAATATCATCAACCTTGATACACCCCGTCAAAAGGCCCCCTCTCCAACACCTAAACACTGCTCACAAAGCACACCAGCCTGACCCTTTCTGTCAAAAACACCTCCCGCAAAACAAAGGCGTTCAAAAACTAAAAACAACCCACAACCCCTCCCCTTTACAACCCCTTCTCCCTCATCAAAGCATCCCACTCCTCCTCCTCCCCCGGATCCACATTCTCCCCATCATCATCCCCCTCCACCTCCTCCTCCTTCTTCTTCTCCTTCTCCTCCTTTGGCGAACAACTCCCCCCCTTCGGACTCCTACTCAACCCCCTAGCAATCTCATTCAAATCCACCCTCCGTCCCATAACCGCCCCCCTCACCACCTCCTCCACCCGTTTCGCCACCTCCCCCTTCTCCACCCTCGGCCTCGGACTCGGCTCGTCACTCTCCAAGACACTCTCCCCCTCATTCAGCGCCCAGTCCACCCTCCCCTTCAACCCATACCTCTCCCCAAGCCACTCATTCGCCTTCCTAAAGTGCCCACACTGAAAAAACCCCCTCGACGCGCTCAGCGGAGAAGGGTGCACACTCTTCAGCACCAGATGCCTCTTCTGATCAACCTTTAGCACCCTCTTCCCAGCCGGTGTGCCCCACGCCAAAAAAACCACTCCCGTTGTTCGCTTGGCGGCGACGAGATCAATGCACTTTTGCGTAAACTTTTCCCAGCCGCGGTTGGAATGCGAGTTTGCCTCGTGAGCGCGGACGGTAAGGCACGTGTTGAGCATGAGAACCCCACGTTTGGCCCAGGGAGTCAACAGCCCGGCCTTGTTGGGGGGCGGGTTGAACGAGGGGTAGTCTTTCCCGAGGCAGGTATATATGTTTTTCAACGAAGGGGGCGCAGGAGTAGGGGGGAGGACACTGAACGCCAGACCGTGGGCTTGGTTGTGGTTGTGGTAGGGGTCTTGACCGAGAATTACAATCCGTGTGGTTGTGAAGGGGGTGTGTCGGGACCTGTGATCATTATAACGTTAGCAAGGGATGGATGGGGATGAAGGAAAGAGGGGGGAAACAATACCAAGAGTAAATATCCTCCTTTGGGGGAAAAATCTTTTTTCCAGCAGCATACTCCCTCTCCAAAAACCTCTTTAGATCCAAAAACTCCTTTGTGACGATTTCATCCTTCAGGTGCACCAGCCAGCTCTCGTCAAGGGTGTCAATCTCGAGCTGCAGCAGCCTTTTCTGCTCTGGCGTCAGGGTGGCCACCCATTTGTCCTTGTCAAACCTCGCGGCGGCTGGGTCGGTGGGCGCGGTGAAGGATGAGTTGGGGGTGGTGGGGAGGCCGGAGCTGTTGGTAGCTGACGGTTTCGCCGCAGGGGAGCTCCCGAAGAAAGACATGATGCTTCCTTGCTTGACCTTTTTCGCGTCGGCTCCACCTGTTTGGGCACCGGCTTTGCGTTTGAGGGTCGACATTGTGAGAAGAGAAGAGGCGAAAAAGGAAGGGATTGATCGAGGTGGGTTTGTGGTGAGGACAAGAAGGCGGTGACGGTGAGGTTGTGGTGGAGTCGTTGCTGGGATATGTCGGCGGAGACGGAGTAATAGTAGTCGGTGAAGAAGGGAAGAAGAAAACAAAGAGGTTGTAAAGGTGAAAAAGTGTCGAGGGAGAGTCCTTGATAAAGAAGCTATTGTCACTGGAGATAACCCCCCCTCCCCTCAAAAGGGCTACAGAAAGTAATATTGTATAAAGTCGTGAGATTTTTCGATTCCTCAACGCAAAGTCGAGATCAAAAGGTCAAAGTGAAAAAGAAAAAAAAAAGTCAAAGTCGAAGAGTGAGAGAGGGAGAAAAAGGGCCGTCGTTGACAAGACAACGAAGGCACAGACAAGCTCAAAGTCGGTGTAAGCTGTGTGGAGAAATCTGAAGAAAAAAGAGGAAGGAAGTTGCGATTGGATTGTTTATCTTTCACGCCAAACACCAAGCAAGCACTGCTGGATACAAGACAAGGTCAAGGAGGAGGTCGCAAAGAGGAGGTCCAAGCTGTTGTTGTCCCAGGCACAGTCGATTGATTAATCACCCTTTCAACAAAAAAAGGGTCAAACAGCCGCGCTCGCTCCCAGGAAGGAAATCCTGCTGCTGCCTGCCAGCCCTTGCCAACAAGGAATACTATACAAATCAGGACCAGTTCAAAAATGCAGATGGCTGGCTGAACAATGGGGTATCCTCTTTTGTTCATCCCTATTTAAGTTAAGTGCTTCCTCTTTTTTTTATTTATCCCTCGCATTGTGATACGCGAAAAGACGCGGTCTTTTGGCGTCAGAAACTTTAAATCAATTAACACGTCACGTGGGTGCCAGGTCCGGGTCCAGGGCAGTTTCCAGATCTTGAAATTCTTGAAGTCTTGAACTTCCAGCCCGGTTTTTATGCTTGTATCTTATCCAATTGAACCCTCTCTCCCACTACATCAACTCGTCATAACCCCCCCATATATCATGACAATCCCATTATCATTCCACCTTCGTCACGTCACGTCACGTCACGTCTCCCCCTCTCGGCTCCCTCCTGCGTGCCTGCAGCAAAAAAAATGCACCCGTTGTCTCGTCACACGACAGGGCTGAATTCTCATTGGCAGCTCCCCCTCAGCCAACCGCCCAATCGTGCACCCCTGCACCCTACAAAACCACTTTAAACGCGGTTGCGAACTTGACGCGCTGAAAGCGTGACGGTGCAATTCGAGCGCGTCTCCTCCTTCCAAGGCGTCTGTTTCGCAAGCATGTAACCTACACCTCTCCACCCTCGCACAAAGTGCCAATTGAATGCCCGCCCGCGCGTTGCTCATCATCATCAAGTCAGGTCATGAGATCTAGGGTCGAATCTCTCTTAAATCCCAGGGTAAGCACCGGTAGCAGAAGAGGTAACAGCAGCCAAACACCACTGAGCCGCACTGTTGAAAAAACCACCATGCCATCCATAAAATATGCTACCCAGACACCAATATATATATATCACCTCAAAATCACAAACCCATACATATATGCCCCCCCTCTTTCTGCTTCACCTCCTGTGTTCAATTTATACAAAAGCTCTCCTCTCCCTCCCCCCAGAAAATATACATTACCCCCTTACCAGTTCAACCACCCAAACCACCCCAAAACCATCCACGTCGCCCTCCAAATCGTAGTCCACATTTCCCTCACCACCACCGCCGCAACCGTATCTTTTCCCTTGTTATAGCCCATCCCCCTCCCCTTCGGCCTCCACTTCTCCTCCTCCTCCCTCTCATCGCTCCTAATCTCTATCCTCGGCTGCCCCCTCCACTTCCCCTTGCTCTTCTCCCTGCTATGTCCATGTCCACCAACACTCGAACCACTCCTATCCCTCCCCTTCCCCCACCACTTCTCGAAGACCCCAACCCACTAGATGGAAACCCATACTCATCATAATCCTCCACCTTTGCCTTGAACACAGGCAGCAGTGCACTCCCCCTATACTGCACCCCCTGCACCTCCGGCTCCAGCGCAAAAGGCGTGAGCTTCAAAACCGGCACTAAGAACGCCCTCACCACCAAAATGATAACCGAAATGATCGCAAACCCCACGTAGCGAATATACGTGCTCAACTGACTGGGCAAAATGCACAAGTGCGTCTGCAGCGTCTGCTTCTGATCTGGATTAAGCGGCTTCCCCCCGCTGTCCAGTGGGTTCCACAGACTAACCAGGACAAACCCCGGTTTATTCACCCCCATCGCCATGCTGATACTCTTCACCGTGATCTCCTTAACCCTCCGCTGCTCCTCAGAGTGCACCAGCTCGCAATAGTCATGATCATCCCCCGAAAAGGCGTGAACCACATTGCCAACCTTCTTCAACAAACTAATCGACTGTTGCTCGTCAAGCACGTTCTGATACTGATACCCCCTCGAAACAGAAATGGCGTTCCCATGATCAGGCACCACCGGCCCCGTCTGTCCCTTTGGTGGTTTCGCAGGGGGGTGTCTCTCCCTCAGCGGGCCGCAGGGCGTCCCAGGCGGTCGATAAAGCGGGACATGGCTCAGCAGAATCGTCGGCAGCTCCGGCGTCTTTTCAGTACCAAGACTAGGCTTGTCTTTGAAATTCGCCTTATCCACCTCCTCAATCCTGTGCTTAAACTGCACCTCCGGCACCTCCCCTCTCATCATCCTCAGCTCCTTCTCCACCGCGATCGGCTTCAGCCATTGCAGCCTATCCAGAAAGATCTTGGTAGGCATGTAGATCGGCTTCAGGTCATGTCTGGCCGCCTCGGGCGACGCTTCCGCACTCATCGACACCGAGTCGACCGAAACAAACGTGTGATTCCCCACAACATCCACCCTGTTCCCTTCCCCAAAGTACGTCTCGAATCGGTTCCTCACGGGGACTTTGATCTCCGCCCCAAACCCCAAGTCGTGATTTCCTGGTAAGCTCGTGACGAACTTCCTGCGCTTGTGTTCCTTGCCGGATTCCATCCCCGACTTGATCCACGGCTTGATGAATATCTCCCCAAACCGGCCATACTCCTTCAGCCAGTAAAACTCCCCATAGTGTTTGTTCCAGCTCTTTAGGTATTTCTGTTCCGATTTCGGGTGTGGTCCCCACGAGGGGTCTCTAAAATCGCCGTGGGCCGTCTTCCATTCTCTGCCGCCGTCAAAGAGGTCACCGAGGAAGAAGACGCTGTCGGGGTCGAGCTGCTCCTGGAGCTGACCATACCCACGCTTCATGTAGTTGTCCGTCAACTTAATCGTCAGGGCTTGTATTGGCCATGGTCGGCCAGGGTAGGAATGAGGATCGATGAGCTGGGGGTCGGCAACGAGGGCTACGCGATGGGGTTGGGCGCCGGCGGGCTGTTGTCATGGTTAGCACACATGTCACCCTGCCTGCCAGAAGTAGCAAAAGGGAAAATCATACCCAGTTCTCCCAATTCTCCCACGCGCAGTTTTCCACCATGGAATGGAAAGTCCATCTCTCCCCCCAAAGCAACACCACAACCCAGAACCCAACCAGCAAATGCGGAACGCTGAGTATCCGATTATACGTCAAATTCCTCTTTATTTGGTGCACCGTATTATAAATCGCCGTAACCACCATCCGCCGGCCACGTTCGCGCCAGAACTTGACCAGAGCCCGGAGGGCCTTTTTCACAAAGGCCACAAAGTCCTCGACGAGGGAGGTGTTGTTGCCATTGTTGCTGGAACCGTCCCCACTGAAGAAATTGGACGAATAGCCGTAGGCGTGTTGATTCCAGCTGTTGGTGGATTGCTGCTTTGGCTTGTAGCTGCCGCCGCCATAGTTATACGGCCGGGCCATGACGATGATGCGAGGTGGTAGCAGCCATGCCCCTGCTGCTGCAACCGTTAAGTGTTCTTTCGTTAGGCAGGGGATAGAGGTGATTCTCGGTCCGGTGACGCTCGGGATCTAGGATCTAGGGTTTCGTGGGAAAGGTTCGTCGATCCGGAAGATGGGAAACGGTGGTTTCTGCCGGGCTCCCCAAGGTAAGGTTCAGGTCGGGTGCGTTAACGCGGGGAAAGGGTATCCGTAAATTAGACAAGTGCAGGGCCGTTTTATCCGTGTCTTCCGTCGAGCGTGTGTGTATTCTGGGAACGGGATGAACTCAATTCCCAAAATCAATCGAAAATAGCTCCGTTTAGTATAACCGCCCGTTTCTCTTCTCCTTTTCAGCAAAAAGAAGAAATAATAAGAAAAAAACAAAGAAAGAAATGGCAGGATGGAAAAGGCAAACTCAAAGCTGCTGACGACGGCAGATGTTCGTTTAACCCCCTGTCGACGGAACGGCTCCAGTTGCGGAGACGTGGGAGATGGAAGATTAGTGGATCGGAACAAAAGGCCCCCTGTCCCCGATGTTAGCCTCAGCTGAAGCGTGGCCAGACCCAGCATCTTGGGCTTCTCGGTTGACCCCCTTTTTCTCCACCAACCACCACCACCATTGCATTATGCTGGTCTGCAAAGTGTATAAACTCTCAACAGCGTCACACAGCAGCGTTTTGTTTTTTGCAGTGTGACAGCCAACATGGATTTTCGTCTCCGTATTCCGAGGTAACTCACCAATCTTTCCGAGTGCGCAATGATAGGTGCACATCCGCCCATCATCATCATGAGCGTCGTTGAAATGGAGCCCAGGGGTTCGTTGATTGAGCAGAGAGGCGGAGTCACAAAACAGAAACGTCACTCTGAAACAAAATTCCCACTGCCGTGGTAAATAAACGACACGAATTTCTCAGGTTTACGGAGCACTTTGCGGTCCTTTGATTATCCAACAGACCTACTGGCTCATCATCTCAATGATCGCAAAAATTGCTATATCAGACACAGGTAGCAACAAAACAGAAGGGTATGCTTAAAGTCGAAGTCTAGGCAGCACTCTAGTTTAAGCATATCCATCACCAACAAGCTACGGCCCCACAGGCCTATTCAGATGGACACGAGATGAACGGAGCTCACACATGACAGTCCCGAAATATATTACCCATCACACCTTGCCTCACATCCTCTTCAACTCCCATTCGACAAGCAGACGTCCTCCTCGGAGACTATCCGTGGGGGTATATTAAACTTCATGATCACAGATAGCCCCACACCCTAAATAGCACACCTGGTCCTCTCCAAAAGTCTGGTAAGCCTATATAGCCTCTCTACTCACTACGACATCGTGACCAGCGCCACACAACCTATCCGGTGCCATTCCGGATCTTGGCCATGATGTAGCCCGTTGTCATTGGAGACACTTCCAGTCAAGAGCCTCCTCGAAGAGTTACTGCTACACAACACACTACAAGCAAGCCAAAGACCAGTATACAAGCACACCATCACCACCTTCGCTACCGTCCTCCGGGTTACTTATCATGATATGCTCCTCACTACACGGAGCATCAAGACAAAGCACATGTCATGTGTGGGTGGGAGCAAATGTAGTGAATGTAACACAACAACGTTGGTGGGTAAGCTTCAGGATACTATCCAACCCAGACCAGCCCTTAGGCATCTTCCTTCCGTCCTTTTCTTCCCTCGCTGCAGACAACCCTCCCCACGCCCCTCCCCCCCCTGCTCCAAGAGGGCGGGCGGTGCCATATACAATGACGAAGCCTACTTAGTCGAACAACCAGAATAGCGAAAAAGGGACCCCCATCGTTACCTTCGTTCCCGATTTCCCCACCCTCCGTTCCCCCAACCCAAAAAAAAAAACCTTCATCAGTCGGGGAGGGAGGTCCTGCAGCGATAACTACCTATCCAGTGATGTGACCCATATCCATCCATCCCTGTTCCCATTACATGGCAAAAACCAAACAGAGGCCCCTAGCAGGTAGTCTTCCCAGGGGTTGTCGGTGCCATGCCCTTTGAAAAAGTGAAGAAAAAGAAAGTAAAAAAACAAAATCTCTCGAAATAATGCAATGCCGAAAAGAAGGTATCGAAAAAGAAGAAACCGAGAAAAAGAAAAGAGTCCACTTCTCGAGGAGGACGTCTAAAACACCCAAGTAAACGACTCCTTGACCTCAAACCCAACAGAGTACCTAATCACCATGTCAGCTCCATGTCAAACACAAAACAGTAAAAATGAAAGGGGGGGGAGAGATCGAAACATACTTGACATCCTCCGCGCTCGCCGCCACAAGCACCTCAAACCTCCCCTCCTCAGCAATCCACCTCCCCAAACTCGTGTCGAAATACCCAACCGCATACTTATCCAGCCCTATCCTCAAATGCTTCGTCTCCCCAGCCTCCAACTCCACCTTTTCAAACGCCGCCAGCTCCTTCTCCGGCCTTGGCAACCTGCTCTTCTCATCCCTCACATAGATCTGCACCGTCTCCAACCCGGCAACGTCACCGATGTTGCTAACCGCGACAGTAAGCTCGATGGTGTTGTCGGGGGTGAGGACCTTGGAGCTGAGGGAGGGACGCCCGTATTCAAAGGTGGTGTAAGACAACCCGTGACCAAAGGGGAACAAAGGGGCAATCTTTGTCCGGTCGTAGTGCCGGTAGCCAATGTAGAGACCCTCGCCGTAAACGACCTCGAGGTTCTCGCCCGGCCAGTTGTGGTAGGCGGGCGTGTCTTGAAGGCGTTTGGGAAAGGTGCACTGATGATATGATTTCGTTAGCAACATACTCGCTCGCATATATATGGTGATGAATAGGGGGTAGAAACCTACAGGCAACTTCCCACTAGGATTCTTCAACCCAAACAGCGCATCAGCCAGCGCATTCCCCGCCTCCTGCCCCTGATACCAAGCCTGGATAATGGCAGGCACCCTATCAGCCCAAGGCATCGTCACCGGTGACCCGGACTGGTTCACCACAACCGTGTTCGGGTTCGCCTTGACAATAGCCTCCACAAGACGATCCTGGCTCCCATCAGAAGGCAGGTCCATAGTCTGACGATCATACCCCTCAGACTCCCACTCGGCATCCAGACCAACGATAACAACAGCGACATCGGCAGCCTTGGCAGCATCGACCGCTTCCTGGAGGTAGTCAACCTGGTCTTCCTCCTTGAAGCCGATACGGCAACCACCGTACTTGTGCGTCATGTTGAACTGCTTCTGCTTGGCAATAGGCCGGAGCTCGTTGGTCATCTCGACGCGAAGCTCCACCGGTCTGCCGGCCTCCATCTGAACCTCGACGAGATAGTCGATAGACCCATCAAACATGGCCTCCCCTTCCTCTGTCCAGTCCCAAAGATCAAGCGCAAGTCGACCATTGACGAAGAGCTTGCCTGGGCCGACAGACATGAATGAGATGGTGTGCTTGCCAGTAGTAGTCGGCGTGAGATGGGTCGTGGCGATAGCCGACCATTCCGGGCCAACCTGAGCCAGAGGCGCCGAATCCCAAAGGAACAAGTCAGTGTTGCTCCGCCTCTGGGTGACAACAGGCTGGCCTTGGAACTGATCTCCCTTGTACCACTCGATTGTCACACCCTGCTTCCCAGTCCTATCGCTGCAGTAAGGAGATGCCACAGGGAGCCACTTGTGAATGTGACATCCCTGAGCATAAGTGACAGGTTGTTGAGCAACCCTTCGGATGCTATCAAGGGGAAGGGTGTTGTAGTAAGGGTTAAGACTGGCGCTTCCACCACCACCGGCGATGGCCCTGTTGGCGTTAGGACCAATGACGGCAACCTTGGCCGTCTTGGGGTTGATAGGCAAAATAGACCTCTCGTTCTTGAGAAGTGCAAGGCCCTGAACGCCCGCCTCGCGGATAAGCTCTCTCGTCTCGTGCCGATCATCCTCGCGTTCCTCTGCTTCAGCAGTCATATCGCTGCCCTTGACGCGCTCGACAAGGGTAAGCACATTCTCGGCTGCTCGGTCAACATCAGCCTCGGTGAGCTTGCCATCCTTGATAGCCTCGAGCACCTTTTCAAAGCGCCATTTGGTAGAGTAGGGGAACTCGATGTCACACCCATGCTTGACAGATTCCGCCGTAGAGTTGGTGCCGCCCCAGTCTGAGATGACGGCTCTGCAGGAGGGGTCGGTCAGTTGATCGTGCTCGCTTATCGCTTGGCTCCGATAATCAAAGTTGCCACTCACCCGTCAAATTGCCATTCTCCACGGAGAATATCTTTGAGGAGATGCTCGTTCATATCGGCATGAACACCGTTCACCAGATTGTATGAAGACATGACAGCCCATGGCTTGGCCTCGCGGACCGCGATCTCGAAGGGACGGAGGTAGATCTCGCGAAGAGGCCTCTCGGCAATCTTGGAGTCGATTGTCAACCGGTGGGTTTCCTGCTCGTTGCCAACAAAGTCTAGATCTGGTCAGTTTCAGTCTCCAAGATTGCTGAATATGTAGGTACTGACGCTTGATGGTAGCAGCCACTCCATTCTCCTGAAGACCTTGAATGTACTGAGCAGCAAGCTTGCCAGTCAAAAGGGGGTCTTCAGAGAAAGATTCAAAGTTCCTTCCACCAAGTGGGTGTCTGTGCATGCACACAGTAGGTGCAAGCAGTATGTTGGCCTGACGAGCCTTTGCCTCCTCAGCAAGGTGCTGGCCGACCTGACGGAGGATGTCCTTGTTCCACGTTGCTGCCAGTGAGATGCCGCAGGGGAAGAGGGCTGCCTGCCAACAGTGTTAGCGCAACAGCGAGGGAGACAACCAACCCCAGGGGCGTTAGCCTACCTTTGTTCCGCCCACGAAAATGCCACCACGAGCACCATTGGGCCCGTCACTGGTCTTCACTGCAGGAATGTTCTTCTCCGGAATCGACTTGGTTCTCCAAAAGTCTGCGGCGGTTAGCAAGGAGACCTGTTCGACGTCAGCATAAAGTCCTCTCGCTGGAAACCTGGTAGACCCCACCTTCTCCTCAAGGGTCAAGGTCGAAAGTTTCTTCCTCGCCAGCTCCCGCTTCTCCTTGACGGGAGCTAAGGTAGCGTGGTGCCGAAACGGGCTGTCAGGCGGTGAGAACTCAGTGTCTGGGGTCACATTGCTATCGACACTGCCGATGGGAGAGGCATTGGGGTCTTCAATGCCTGGGCTGGTGGCCGGGCTGATTTCAAGGCTCCCCACGGGCGTGATGGTCGTCATCTTGGCTCTCTTCTTCTTCACTCTTCTGGAACCAAATGGGGAAAGGGACGGAAGCCACGCCAGCCTGGGAAAGGGGGTGGAACAAAGATGAGAGAGGTTCGAGATTGGGGATCGAGGCTTGAACTTATCAAAGATCAAGCTCGTATCATGCGTCGAAGAAAGTAGAGTCACAGCACGGCTGTCTATCTCGTTTATTCCCACTTGGGACAGACTGCAAAAGAGGGAGCACCGAATCGTATATAAGTCGGGCAACACCCTCAAGGGGATCAAGATGGCCGAGTCTCTTTCCCGAACATTACCCGTGAGATATCGAAAACGGCTCAATGGGGGACCTCATGGGGCGTTATTACAAGGAAGAGGTTAGGTCCGTGGAGTACAAACGGAGTAGGGACCAGACTTGGGGGGATGGTATCCCTGTGGGAGGGGGGGACACTCGGCTGATGAACCTTTGAGGAGACATCACAGCCAAAAGATACCGCTTGTATATGTCACGTCCTCGAGCAATGGCGGGCGTGTGTGAGCAAGGCACCCAGGTTCAACCAGGGATGTCCGAACGGCACCGCAGCGTGGGGAGTGTGAGTGGAAACGGGAGTGAGAGATCAGGGCGGTCGCGTCACTTGATGGGACCTGTCCGTGATCTTTTTGATTGTTGCCCTCGGGTGAGAATAGCCATGTCGGTAGGAACGGACCGTATGAGCGGTAGCATTGTTTGCTATCCAGCTTAAAGCATAGGACGACCCGCAACGATTATTGCATAAGACGCTTGTTCTGACAGGCAGGCAGGCAGGCAGGGGGGATTTGGCCGAGTGGGGGGTGTAAACAACTGTGGGCTCCCTGGCAAGGCCAAGCCTGGGGCATCTTGAATCCCTGAACGATGCCAAGCAGCAGGAAACTGCGTGACTGTCCCTGGGATCGAGTTGACGACTTTTGTTGATATTGCCGCGATACACCGCAGTTAATTCCCCAGGAGACGCCGTTTTGAGGTCTAGACATAGCTGTTCTGCCACACCCTCCTGTTTTCATCGTGGTCAGCACGTGGCCAGCCCCTGTCATATGAAAATTGTGAGAAAGAAAGTAAAGATTTTGAGGCAAGGATGGAATTCCGTGCAACCTCGAGCTCACCAACCACACCCATGCCGCCGGGCGATGGGTTTCTAGGCTCCGCAGATCAGCCAGGCGGGAGGCAGGTAACGTGGCGACCATGACGGCTTTGCAACGGCGTCTCCAGACTTAATTGCTTGATCCCTGTCCATGCGGCGGTAGGTCCGTCTTGGTGTTGTGGTACTCCAAAAAAAAAAAACCAGTTGTTGAATCAATAGCGAATGCCACATTCTTACAACTCAATCATGAAGAAACAAAATATGGTGTCGGTGAAGAGCCAGCCAACGCAAATATGATGAAAGCCCAACGATGACAAGCCGATAATAACAAGCGCCTGGCCGAAAGAAGTGGGGAGTCTTGACTTCCCCAATAGTCAAAACTTCGAGAATAGTGTTGAAACAACAAACACAGAGGTCCAGTTTTGACGATGATGGTTGCCGGTCACCAACCCCACGAGCTCTCCTCCTCTAATCTATGGCCTCTCGTATCTTTTCAGACTGGTATGCTGGCATCCACAATCAAGTGCTGATCAATGGGGCATAATGATGGTGAAGCCGGCAACAACGAGCCACTTACCGGCTGTGGGTTTGAGACTCGTTAGGGAGACAGAACACGACGAAACAGGGTAACGGGACGGAGCATGCAATCGGAAACCATCAACGGCGGTTTTGCGGAAACTGGGCATTTTGCGGGGAAGGCAATTCCTGCTGGTTGAGGTCCTGGGTGGCCCGGTGCGGATGCGGTGAGGATTTCGCTTGGAACGGGACTCCGGGCCGGTATCCTCGCAGAAAGGCGGGCTGCAAGGCGGCGGATTGGTTGCTTGCGGAGGGCACGGCTCCTCTTGAGTAGGATGTGCGTGTGGTCCGCGGCAGCAGGTCACTGCCGCCCATTTTTATATAAATGGTGGTGATATCGAATATGAAGGCCATCGACAGAATCCAGAATAAAGGGACAAAATGGCAATTTGCACCTGATGCCCGCACCTTAGCGGCATGCATGCTTGTTAATGAAGGTACCGTCTGATCTCGACGGCCGACCAAGCGGTGGCGGTTGGCGGGTTGAAGTGCAGATGCCGTCTGAAGAGGGATGTATGTGTATCTAATCTTCCAGGATGTTGCGAATCCGGGAATCTCATCAACTGCATGGTCAGATGTCTCTGCCTGCCCATCGGAACGGCGAATCTGGTTTCCATGAACCAGAGATTGATACTTTACGAACAACAGCTGCTCGGTGCTAAGGTAAGAGGATGTCGGGCTTCATTTCAAATCTGTTAGCTTTCTCTTCTCAGACGGTGCCAGCCACCCGCATAAACGCATCCAAAGCTATGAATATTCCAATGGCGAGGTTCAGGATGGGGAACCAGTGCCGGTCTTGGTCGGCGAAATACAACCACCTGCTGGGTCTGTTGCAGGAGCTAACGGCATCAAACCCGGTGGTCGGAGATTCAAGGTGTGATCCTTGGCAAGGCGCGCAGTTGTTGGTGGTTTGGTGTTCCTGGTGTGGAGGCTGTTTGTTTTCTCCGAGAGGTGACGACACGCTGCGGACCATAAGCGCAGACCACAGACGCAGTTTCAAGCACGACAGTCAAAGCTGAACAACAAATCGGAGAAAATTGCTGCTCAGGTATGTACAGTAGAACATCGTGAAGCCTTCGAGAAACAGTGGAATCCAGGTCCCTAGTAAAAGCTTTGATCACTACTAAAACTCCTCTGGAGGAAGCACAGACCACGATAAGATCTCGAAGCAGGGGCCGCTGCCTAGTCCCGCTGTTCCGGATGTGGCTGCTTCGTTCCCGATTATATCTCACTCACGTGTTTCGAGACTACCATCAACGACGTCGAAGTGTGGAGTGTGGACATGTCTGCGCCAATTTCCAATTATTATTCTCCAGCATGCCGAGTTCCCAAACCTCAGATCATCAATCCTGAAGCCTTCCTGTCTTCCCGATCGGCCCGGTTTGGGGTTCCCGGCTCTCCGTCCAGCTTTACAGAGACCGTTGCATTTTTCAACCATCCAACAATGGCCAACTGCTGGTTTCCGATACGGATAGTCCTCTTCTCCTGATTCTTTCTGGCAATGAAATGCCAATCCCATCTGAAATCTTAGGACACATTCATGCAATAGCAGCCGTGCTATGTCCTCGTCGTCTCAAACAAGTCTTGTCCATTGGCTCGCCACCCCCCTTCGCCTACGCTGCGATACCGTTGGGCGGCTTTTGGACTGGTGGCTCCCATCTGCATGTTTTACCTGCTTGCTACCTTGTCGACAATCGGTCCCGTTGCATTCCGGCCTGTCTCTGCATGCGATTGTTCCGAATGGTGCCCTCCCCCAGCTTGACGGGTGCTCCTGGCGCACTGTCTGGATAATACTACCCCCCAGGAGAGCCTCATTTGGTAAAGGCCAATATTACTGGGTCACATGGACTTGGATATCTACCAAATGGAGGGAGGACCCCCGTCCAGAGGCATAGGAAACACCACAGGCGAGGCTGGCGCATATGGACGGCGGAATATAACCTTCCACCATCGCCGATTGATCAACTGGTGATCTTCTCCGTTTGGTGTTACGCCCCAGACTACCTGTCACACAGTTTTGCGGCACCATCTCCCGTCACAACCGGGAAGTGGGGAGCCTCGAGAGCTCGAGCTTCCTATCCTGACTTCGCGTTCAAGTTGACTTGGCTTCGTGTTGACTGAGCCCCTGGCCGTCGACAGTTTCATGCTAACCGCCCTTCACTTCGAGTAACCTCGAGGCTGAAGTGTCCCGTCCGGTAGCGAGGTGATCCTTCGAACAGCAGTCGACCCTGTTTATGCCAGGGGGCTTCTCGGAATGTTTATCCGTAAGAATTAGGGCTTCTAGCTTGTTTGTCCACGATGGCAGCATCTACTAACTGAGCCCTATGCAGATAGCTGCAGTGCTACCTCGTGCATACCTTAGTTCCAAGTCGCTACGACTAGGAGTTATCCTGTCATCGAAGCTAGTCACAGCATGTTTGACCGGCGGTTGTGTGCACTTTGGGGAGCTCGGTAAGAGAGGCAAGTGAATTGCTATGGTTTATTGAAACTGACAACTAACGAGATGGTCTAGTCGATCTTCTCAGACCTCCCTAATATGTCCTTCTTCAGGCTCAAATCAAATCCAAAGATGGCTCGGAGAGCTGGGCCGAAGAATCTCTATCCCACAAAACTCAATGGATTCATCCTTCCAAGCTGGTCGTCTGCTCCAGTCATGATGTTGACATTCTGATAAGATCTACGCCATTTAGGCTCTTTACAATCGCCACCACCATACCGCAGCAATACCCACTTCTCGTCTATAGTACCTGGAAGTGCCCTTTCTCAAGCCCGGGTAGGGGTCTGATCGGAAGCGAGATCCACTGTCGACTAATATACAATCTATGCTGTCGAAGCATGCCGGTGGGCCGACCTCGAAGCGACAATCCTCTCAGATGAGGAGATCTAGCCAGCACGCATGAATGGTTGTTGCTGTACGATACGCCACCAACGAACGTATTGCCAACTGGACAACTCGCCAACGGCTTCACAACAAACCTTGACAGATCTCGGACGAAAGCTCGAGTTCATTGTTCATAGGCTGCAGCAAGGGAAATGAACGATCTGCTGGAACATAGCATCGACTACCTCCAAACCTCGTCGCTGACCCCTCGTCGACTCCTGTCAACACGAGACTCGCCAGCAAGCGAGGGCGACGGCCTACTGTGGAGGCCACTCCATCTTAACCGCCCGATGTACGGGACAACTTGAGGAAAGTGGGCAATGGCACCATGCGCCGCCGAACCGGCACCACGGTCGATTTGACGCCTTGAATCTCATATATCAGCTGCAGGCACTCTATTTGCGTGGTCTGACGCGTGGGTATGGTGCCGCTACCTCTTATCGCATCACCGGGTGCTCCGAGCCTTGTGTCTATAGCGCGGCAGTTGTAGCTGTCACAAATCTTGGAGCCACAAGGGCTAGCTGGGTGCTGTCTTGGTCTGTGTTCAGACTGAACCCTGGTGTCCTGAGAACAGGCAAATACCCAAATTGCAAGACGACTTGGGGAGGAAGGCGATCTGCTCAAGCGTTTGACTGGGTTTCTCGGTGAAACGTCACATCTGATCTTTTCGCTCTCAGTTGTGGCGTTGAGCAAGCTGAGAGGACGACAGTTCGGTTAGCCACGCAAAGGTGATATCGGCTCCTGGCGGGGACCGGTCGCTCTCACCATGATCGGGTCTGATGCTCACCACTTTGCATACTTTAAACGATGTCACAAGATCGTTCCAACTGCTTGCTCAGACCAATATAAGGGAACACGGAAACCTTTTGGTGGTACTTGCATTGATCCTGCCTGCCCTCTTGGAATGCTTGTCTTCCCCGACATGAAGAGCTCGGCTCTTTCTGTGGACCATTCAATCGGATTTTATCTGCAGAATCTGACATCTCAGGTAGGTATGTCTTGGGAGCTTGAGTGATGATATGCATTGGCACTCCTGTGTCAGTTCGGGAGAAATCATCATGATTTTAGCACATGAGCTGCTCACTTGACGTTCAGCACATGCATATAACACCATCAGAATTGTTCAACTAAGAGAATGAATGATGTTTTGAGCTGGGAAGGAACGACACTGCTGTTCTAGTAGAATATCTCTTCATGGTCAGACAGTATTAGCTATTATTCTATTCGCTCAAAAGCAAAATATCTTCACCACTCCTAACCCTCACCACCAACCCAGTGCGGAAATCCAAAACATCGTTGCAAGTCAGCACAGGCCAAGCATGGACCAAGCTCCCAAACCCCAGACCCACCTGTCCCCAGAATTGACCAATCACACCCCACCAACATTTTCCTTTCCTGCTCAACCCCATCGTCAAACGAACCTCACTGCTCGCGAGCTCGAAACCTCGCCGGTGTTGTCGCCGACTGTTTTCCGCTCACCCAACCTTTCTCACCCTCAAACGTCGCCTATCTGAGGGTTTTCAACCCATTCCCCAAGGCGACAATTTTTTCTCTCAACATGCCCCGGCAGCAAATCCTCAGGGCCGGTGCCCTCGGGCGTCGTGCCCCGCCGTCGACGACAACAACCTCCGCCGTTACCCGCAGCTTCACCACCTCGGGCCCCCAACTCGCCGAAGAAGACAACAACAACAAGCCCACCCGTTCAATCTCCGCCGCAACAAGACTCACCAAGATCTCGACCGGCGCCGCCGTCAAACGCCCCCTCGACATCCGCACCCTCCGCGCCAACAACACCGGCCCCAGCGCCAGCCCTTTTGGGAAAGCCCCCTCTGCTAGTGGTGCTCCAACCGGGGCAAAAATTCTCAGTATCAAATCCCTTCGTCTAGCTGCCCGGTACACTCCCGGTGGTGGAGCCGGGACTGTAGGACCGAGACCAAGCACTGGGTTTCGCTCCAACCAACAACAACAACAACAAACTGGATTCCGTCGTGCTGGTCCCGGTGCGGGGGGGAGACAGTCAGGCAGTCGATCTGCCCGTCTAGGCGGGAAGTTTACCCGTGGTGCTGGTGGTAAGGGAGGAAACAAGCAAGCCAGGAAAGAAAAGCCCAAGGAGGCCAACGAAGGAAAGATGGTTCTTTCCGAGGCGGAAAAGGCGGTTGTGGATCGGTACGAAAAAGGAGAAGTCGTGCCGTTTGTTCCTAAGCTGAGGAGGAAGGATCTGAGTGGTTACGGCGGTGGGCTTGCTACCTCTGCGCAGTGGGGGAAGGTGCAGAGTGTGATTCAGACTATGAGGCTTATGGGCGGGGGCCAGGCGTTCAACAGGGATAGTGGGGTTACGATGGATATCACTGCGGTTAGGAAGAGGGCGTTCAAGGAGGGGAAGCCGATTTTTTTCAACAGTCAGGGGGAGAGGGATTGGTTGGAAAAGGGGGAGAGGTTTTTTCCTGGACGGGCCCCGCTGAAGGCGAGGGAGGCGGTGTTAGATTTGGCTGTGTTGGGCAAGTACAAGGAGGTGGGGTATAAGGAGTTGGGGGATGTGAAGGGGTTGATTGAGAACTACACGGGGAGGACGTGGAGTTATAGGGGGGAGGACCAGAGGAGGTTTTTGGACAAGGTGATGAGTTTGTTGCCTACTGAGGCGGCTAAGGGAAGGGGGGGTGCCCAGAAGAGGGCTTAAACAACAAAAGACAGTGAGGCTGTCGATGTAACATTAGGTATATTACTGTGATATGAATTTAGACTGCAAGAAATCTTTTGTGTAACTCGTCCTTTTTTTTTTTGAGATGGCACATGAAACGCACACTGGTATACTTGAGATCCAACGCCTCGTATGGGCAACAACTATCTAACAAAACATCTACAACCTTTTTAAGACCCTGGTCGTCTATTTGGCCTTGGACTGGATAGCAGCCACGACCTCCTTCTCTTTATTCGCAACAACCTTCATCCTCTCATCTTGAAGCTTTTTCAACGCCTCCTTGATCTTGAACAAGTCATCCTTCAGCAACGACTTGTTCTTCTTGACATGGGTCTCGTGCTTGTGTGTTTCGTCTCTGAGCTTATTCCTCCACTCGGTGCAGAGATCCTTTGCCCTCTTGACCAGGTCGTCGACCTTTTCCGGCTCGACCGTCATGGTCAGCTCGAGGGGGTTCTCCTCATTTCTCTGGGGCTGCTGGTTGAAGTCTGGCGACTTGAGGACGGCCGAGATGATGGGCTTGACGGAGGCTTCCTCAAAGGCGAGGATGGACCACCGCCGGCCGCCTAGGGGGGCGACGGTGGCGAGCTCCTGGAGGCGGTACGCGACGGTGGACTTCTTGTCGAGGGAGACGGGGATGGCGCCGATGGACTCGACGTTGAAGCGGCCGGTGGGGGAGCGGAGGAGGGCGAGCTGGGAGGTGTAGTGGGATTCTGTCTTTTGGAAGAGGGCGATGAGGGGGTCGAGGTTGAAGGGGTCTTCGGCGGCTGCTGAGGGTTGGGCTTCTTGTTGCTGCTGCTGGGCTGGGGCACCGCCCTTTTCTTTTTTGTTGGATTTCTTGCCGCCTTTTTTGCCTCGGGGGTCGTCTTCTTCGGGTTCTTCTTCTTTGCGGTTACGTTTTGAGAGGGAGGGGGAGTGAGAGAAGGACCGGACGGGGAGGGTTTGTTGTGGGAGTTGTTGGGGGAGCCATGGTCTTTGAGCTTGAGGGAGGAGGATGCAGGGGGTGGTTCTTGGGGTTTCTGTTAGTGGAAGTCAATGGAGTCTTGGGAGGGACGTACCTGAGCACAGCAGCCGTCACGTTTCTGCGGACGAGGGAATTGGCCACTCTGAGTGAGTTCATTTTGTTTGGTTTGGTCTGTGACACTTTCAGTTGCTCCACCTGTAGCTCTCAAGGTACCGTCTGATCTCAAGCTGGCGGGGAGTTGAGCTTTGGGTGCAACCACATTCACTGATAAGATAAGAGCTTGCCAAGATGCGGGCCGCTCCCGTTTGGTCCTGTCATAAACTCAATTCCGGTCCACATCCACCAATCAAATAGGTTGCGTGGCCCAGTGGTTAAGGCATCTGCTTTACAATATCCCAGTATCGCAGAGGATCGCAGGTTCGATCCCTGCCGCGATCAATTTTTGCCTTTTTTGGCTCCTGTTGTGTTGCCATCCGTTTTGCCTCGACTGTCTGAACCTGTCTTGATTGTTTACTTACCTCTCAGCTTGACACAGCTACATTTCATAGGGTCTCCCACATGTCATAAATCACATTCCATCCTTGAAGTGTTGTTCAGAATACCGGTGAAACGACTCGAACGATTTCCTCAATTGGATATCACCGACTATCGATTTTACTGTTTTCTTATCTTGCACTCTGAAAAAGTCGTTTGCTTGCCCCAGCATCAAATCACTACATTCAGATTTTTACGGAGTCGGAATGTCTTCGACATCTTCAGGACAGGCAAGCCCACGAGATACCTCCACGAAGGATACACCTGATCACACCTTCGACGTACTACTTCCTACTCTCCAGGCTTAGCTCCAATTTATTTATGTTACAATCGCTCTTCAGACGCAATCTATCAAAAAGCCTCCACTTTGTTAACTGACTTTCTTACTCGCTCGAACCCTGGTGGTGAATAACAAACACAACACCTACCTGCACTGTTGATACCAGAAGCCGGAAAGTGTTCAAGGTCACGTTGACTGGTTCTTCATCTTTGAACTGAAAAAACTCATACCGTTCATTGGTTTAGATCAAGTACATGTCGGCGGTGCTGCTGTCTCTCCAGAGCCTCGTCCCAACTTGCCAAAAGTTACACAACAGTCAGGATCTCGAAGAGGGAACCCTGAACTTGTCTCTCTTGGCTCGTTGGAAGCGATATTGCCGGTCCCCCGAGATGGCAAGCCGAAACAAGAGCGAGGGTTATGGCATATAACGCGTACCCAAGGCACCTAGTGGAAGAGGAAGGGGAACCTTCGATATATAAAGGTAAGCCCTCTCCTTCTTGACTCCCCTCTCAAACATTTTCGTCCTCTCTTAATGGATTCGTTGTTGTCGTCAGTTATTGTAACACTCGTCACTGCAAATACCTAACAAGTCAAACACACCTTTGGATCTTCCAGTTTATTCCATCCTCCTCAACGTCAACAACATCAACAATGCCACCAACAAACCCAACCCACCAACCGTCTGGTTCCTCTGGTATTGTGTAAGTCTTTACCATCACCATATCCCTTGCACATATGTCCCGAGACTGATAAGGTAACATGAGACCCCCGTAGTGCCCCCATCAGCATGGACCGTATCGGCGAGAAACGATGGAAACGCTCTGTACCCAATGCGAGCATTATCGACGTTGTAATAAATGTCTGGAGATCGAGGATACAAACAACTACTGGGATACCGTTCCATCAGGAGCTCTGCTGCCAGAGACAAGAAGAAATTAAGCAGAGTCGTCTAGCAGGTTCAAGGCATGGATGAAGTTCATGGGGTGGAAAGATTGGAAGATGATCTATCGTCGTCATGTCAAACCTCCTCTTCTCAGTATGAAGTAGATCAAATGTTTTGAACATGGCTGGTGCAAGATATAACAGGGACTTCATTGTTGGGTCCTACATATACACAATTGTGGAATATTCTATTTCATGTGCTGCACCTACCTTCCAGATATCTCCCCGACTCAAACCTAGGTAGGCAGCTGCAATAAACCCCCTCCCAACACCAATTACCAACCCCAACCAACTCCAGTCCTATGTATACTCCCACAATTAACAATTACCACACTCCATAATCCCTTGCCCACCTAAAGCTGTTCAATACCCTCCACAAGCTGCTCCAACTCCTCCTCCCCCTTCTCCCCATTCATCAACCCCCCCAACAGCCCCACCACCCCCTTTAGCCTCCTCTCCTTCACCCCCTCCTCCATCTCCCTACTCTTCACCCCCGCAACCTCCAGCACCTGCTTCGGCAACCTCGCCAACCTCCCCACATTCAACCCATAACTCCGATGCGCCACCCCCTCGGCAACTTCATACAAAAACGTAACCTCCTCCTCCTGCCCATCCCCATCCCCCCCTCTCTCAACCCTAAACTTCATGTGCACACACCTCACCCTCCCATCCCCCAACCCCTCCGCCACCCTCGCCAGGTTCTGATAATGCGTGATAAACAGCGTCAAACACCCCACCTCCTTAACCACATAATCCAGCACCGCATGCGCAATCGCCGCCCCGTCATGCGTCGACGTCCCCCTTCCCAGCTCATCCAGAATCACCAGGCTCCTCGGGGTGGCGGAGCGGAGAATAGAAGCTGTTTCACTGACCTCAACCATAAAGGTTGATTCCCCCGCAAAGAGGTTATCCCTCGCGCCCATGCGGGTGAAGATGGCGTCGCAGGGGGTGAGCGTCATTTCTGTTGCGGGGACGTAGCTCCCCATCTGAGCAAGCAAAACGAGGAGCGCGACGGAGCGAACGTAGGAGGATTTACCGCCCATGTTGGGGCCTGTGATCAGTTGGGCCAACGGGGCAGGCGAGGAGAGGGAGGTGGTGAAGGGGATGTAAGGAGTGGAAAGGGTGTGTTCTGCTATGGGGTGGCGGCCTTCGACGATGGAAATCGAAGGGGGGGCCGTGATGGGGAGGAAGTTGGGTTTGGAGTAGCCTGGTAGGGAGGCCACCTGGGAGAGGGACAAAAGACAGTCCAATGTGGCGAGAGAGGAGACGGCGTCGCGGAGTGGTTGATACTCCGCCGCGAGAGACGAGAGAAGAGCCGAAAAGGCGGCATCACAGGCTGCGGCGAGGGCTTCGCGGTGCTGGTCGCGCTCGCTGATGAGTTTGATCACCTCTGGGGTGTGAAACCGAGAGACCTTCTTGGTGCCAGAGGTTTTGGCCCAAGAGGCGGGGACGTTTTTGAGGTCGGTGTTGGCTACCTCGATGAGGTATTCGATGCCGGAGACGGTGGTGTATTCCACCAAAACCTTCTTCTTGAGTTTGGCCGTGGCTTCTGTGCGGTAGGCGTCGAGATCGGCCTCTACAGCCGCGATCCCCAGCTTGTGATCGGTGATGTCGTCTGTCTCCTCTTCCTCACGGAAGAAGTTGTATTTGTCGTCTTTTCTGGCGGCTTGGGCGTTGATCTTGTCGAGGTAGGAGGTGACGATGTCACCGATAGCAGGCAGAGAGAGAAGGGTCTCCTGGAGCAGGCTTGACTTGAAGCCTGTCTCTGCCGGAGACTTCACTCTGTGATACTCCATGGCGATTTTCTGGAGAGTCTGAAGGGTTGACAGAAGCTCCGGCCTAGTGCACTTTCCGTAGTATATACGGATCAAGCTGCGCTCCAGATCGGCCTTGACCGAGGCCAGCATGCCGGTCAGCTTGCTGACCTGAATGGCAGACTGCTTCTCTAGAAGCTCTTCTACTGCAGTGACACGCTCTTCTAGACGCTGCTGGTCAAGCAATGGACGACCAATCCATTTTCTCAGCAGTCTCTGGCCGGGCCTGGTCTGGGTTTTGTCCAATGCCCACATCAGACTACCCTTTTCAGAGTGGTCCGTAGAGTTTCGGTAGACCTCGAGACTCTCAAGTGTTGTCCCGTTGACCAACATGTGCTGTCGTGTACTAAACGACTGAAAGTACTTGGTCAAACCAAAGATATGTTGCAGGCCATATTCGGTGAGATGGTTGATCATTGCTGACAGACAGATGGTGACTGACTCCGGCAGCTTCAAGACCTTCTCTAAAAGCGCTGCTGAGTTCTCGTCATCCTCTTTGGTCTTGTCAGCATAAAACTGGGTGACATGAGAGTGAGCCTCAGCAGCCATAGTCTTTGACTTGGGCACCCGCTCAACCCGACTTCGATCACCGAACACGTTGGTACGGCTGCCAGAAAGATGCTTGACAATTTTGTCGGAGGCCTTGGACAAGTCACCGACAATGAGGAATTCGCAAGGCGAAATATGGAGCAACCGGGTCTCCATCTCGCGCCTCATGAAGCCATCTTCAAAGTCATCATAGATGATATCTCCGGTTGCAGGCTGTACGGCAATAATTCCGACTTGCACTTTCTCATCAGTGCCAGACCCCTTGGTCGGGGATTCAGTAAGACAAAGCAGATAGCCACCAGATGGAGCACCAGTGGTGTTTCCGGGTTGATCCAGCTCCCCTGTCTCGTCGATGTATGTGCCCTTGGTGTAGACATTGGTAAGTTTTCGGACGAATGGTGCGTTGCGATTGTCGCCGGCTTTCTTGAGGGCTGCAGTCTCAACTTGGCGGACAACACCAACCTTGTGACCAGCAGCAACAAGGCGTTTGGCGTGTACGTTTAGTCGGTGAACTGGCACGCTGGCAGAGGCGAATCGGTCGAGATGGGCTTCGGATGGATCTTGGCGAAAGGTCAGCATAACGATCGGAACACAACACATGCAAGTTGCACCTACGCTCATCGTATCTGAGTTTGCCAGGAATGCACACAATGCTCAGCTCTTTGGCAGCTATCCGAGCATCCTCGCCAAAGAACTTGAACTTGTAACCAACTTCGACAATCAAGAGAGTATCCATGTGTTTCCTCTTGATATCGAGAAACTGGATTTCCATAGGCGTAAGCTTGCCAGTCTTGGCACCCTTCTTCTTGCCCTTGGTCGGTGGTGGTTCGTCCTCCTCAGCCTCATCCTCTCCTTCCGCGTCATCACCCTCCAGGCCTGGAGTAGAACTGTCTGGGGCACCATTGCGCCTCTTCATGTACGACATGCTGTCTGGATGGCCAAGCTTCTTGACAAACTTCTTGTGCAGCTCCTCCTTCTTCCGTCTCGTTGCCGCATCTTCGGTCTCGTCCCCGTCGGGTGCGCCGGTCTTTGAGGCGGACCCCGCATCGTAGACATATTTTCCGGTTCTGGATGAACTTGGGCCATTTCCAGCAGGAGGCGAGCTTGGAAGCTCCTGATTCTCAGACTCGTCATCGTCGTCAAGGACACGCTTGGCGCGTTTGGTCAAACGGCTAGACCTGGTAGTCTTTTCTGTCCCATTCCCAGAGTCATTGTCCTCTTGGAGAGGTCGCTTGAACCTGGAGACTTGAGACGGTCCAGGGGCAGATGGCGAGGACGAGCGTCCAGCTTTGGAGTCGTCTTTGGCTGGCTTCTGGGCAGCCAACTTCTGTGACAAGCCATTGACAGTCTTTGGGGTGAAGAAACTAGTCAAGGATGACTGCTTCTTTTCGGATGGTTTCGAAGACCCAACCATGATGCCGCAGTGGATTTGGTCTGGTTGGCGATGCTATGTGTAGTCGCTACGGTGATGTCACGGCGGCACCAGAAAGGGACGAATGACTCCACGGCAGACGCGTAGCCAAAAAATTGGACGCGCGCATTGAAACGCGCCGCGCAGTTGAGTGGTTGCATTGAAACGCGCCGCGCAATTGAGTGGTTGCATCTGCAGCGAATTCACATGACCGCAACGTGGCCCGTGCTTAACCCCGCGCTTTTTCCAGCCTTCCCCTCAAACTCCGTCTGCCGTCCCCCCCCGAGTTTGGCAGGGATGTCCCCGGCCATTGCCTTTTTTTCCCAACCATCACCCAAGCGGAAACAGTCGGGAAGAGACAACGGCATCACCGCTGCTTCTTCACCAACTCCTCGAGAGAGATGGCATGTTGATTCAAAAGAGGAGAACAGAAAATTCCAAATTCAATGCCCCCGGTGCCATGCCCGATATTAGGTAGGCATCGGGACCAAACTTTGCGGTTACAGTCAACAACACCCAAGACTCATGCAGAAAGGCCTAGACATCTCTTGGGCGGCCCTAGGACCTCAGGTGCCACCGGCGAACGGTGCCGTCCCGCCTATGCTTCCCTTATTTTGTCCTGGTGCCGCAAACCACCGTGGCTGTTTGGGAATAGTTCCACACTCAGATGCGACAGTTAATAATGGATTTCATGGATTTCATCTCTGCTCTCTGTCTCTGCGTCCCGGGCACCTGGGAATCGTGTTTGTCGTCCAAGTGATATCGTGTGTTTGATATCAGCGCCTCTAGCCTCGGATGGCAGGGTGCATTATTTCCCTTCCCGAGGTGACAATATCGGCGTGCTTCAAGACTTGTCTGCACGTCATTGGCTTCATTGGCTTCGTTGGCTTCAGGCATGATGTTACCGCCTCTTTTTGATCCATCGAGATATCAAGCCGCCTGTGGTCCCGAGTCTCCAGCACTCTCTCCACAGTGGACTCGGTGATGGCCACATAGCGTGTCTTCCACATGGTAAAATGGCAAAAGGCACGGAGAAGGCACCAAGCTCACGACAACTTCCTGGTTGACAGCTGCAGAAACTAGCAAAACTACTAGTAATAGCCTCGGGCCATGTGTCCGGCACTCACCGCGCCCTTCCCCTTTCCCCTACACGCGCCTCACCGGCCGCGAGCCGATCAGATCAGATGGGATCAGCTCACCAGCGGAAAAAGTCTTTTTCGAAACGCTATCTGGACGCTAGAAAGCACGGGTAGGAAACGCCTGCTGAGCAAAAACGGCTGAGGGCCAGGTCCTTTTAGCCTGAATGAAAAGCCAAGCCGGGAGAAGTTGCGAGGCAAGCGTTAGCTCGATCCCTTAGCATCAACGGGGAAGCCGCACCCCAGAACGCCCAGTGAACGCCCAGCTGGAGATGCCGCCGTGAGGGCGAACTTCGCGAAACAGGGCATCATCACTCACCAACCCGGAGAAACATCTTCGTTCTTGCACAAGCGTGTTTGCCCAACAGCCACTAGTGCTTCTGGCAGTGACATGTCGCCCTTTTGGAAGGGCCTCAAGTCAGCGCCGAAAACATAATCAAGGCCGAAAAGAAAGTGGGGTGCCCCGGATTCCCACTCGTCGGAAACACGGGGAGGCTTCCTACGGACCAATCACAGGCTGTCGTTGGAAACTTGACGGCTCGCTACCCCACTGGCCCACTGGCTGTCTCCAAACATCACCATCATGTGCTTCGGCGGCGAGGGTGTGCCACTCCGGCTTCCCTACGAGATATCTCCTCCGACTGGCTACCAGCTCTGCCCGCATTAGTATGTAGCTAGACTACTCCGTAACCTTCTTCACCATCACCACCCCCTTGGCATCGGCCGCCTGACTTCGACCTCGACGTACCGGCACATCTCCAAGTCGTCTACGCGGAGCGGGATGTGCTTGTTTCCAAGCGTCGGGTTTGTGCCCAGCTTCTGCCAGCCCAAGCGAGGCCTGTGTATTATCGGCACGCATGGCCATACCATTGCAGTCGGTATGCATCTCATATACCTGCCGCCGTAACATCCTGGGACCCCCCGGGGAGCTCCCGACTTTGGCAAATACTGCCTAATTGAGACAGGAGCACACCCCTGCCTTCCCGTGGGTCAACAATTCGTCTCTTTTCCGCTGCCAACCATGGTTATCTCTCGAACAAGTTGAGAGAGCAGAGCCTTTGATTCCCTCCCTGATGACAGAAACGAAACCATCACAGGACGACGTTGAGACGTTAGTGAGCGTTGGCCAAATCAAGCTCAAGTGCGCGCCACATCTCAGCGCCAATATGCAGCGCGATCTCTTTGTCGGTCCGCTTCCACCGGCCGTGCATAGGTTGCTGAAAGTGGCGGCGGCGGCATGCTCCCATTCGCTCGACGCTGCTCGGTTGGCTGGACGCTGACCAGGAGCCCACGCGAAAACCGGTCCGATCCCCAAGGCGGGCAAGCAGACGAGCTTACCTCCCAGGGGCGCCATCGAGGCCCATGTCTGCCAAGTCTCGGCAAGGACAAAAGTGCGGGTCCCCACAGGAGGGGCCAAAGCTGGGGGAGAAGTGGTCAAAGTTGGGGAAAGATTGGAGAGACCTGGTGATCAACTCGACTCCACGATGCTTTGGTGTCATCGCTCCATCTTTTTTTGCAGACTTCTCTGGGGTACGGGGAGGAGCGGGCTGGGGAGACCTGGGGTCCCCAGGAAATGTGTTGTCACGGAAATCAAGAGAGGAAAGTTTCACGAGCTTGACACAGTCCAGTCCTGAGTGAAGCATCTCGAATATGAGTACTGTGTACGTATGGCTTGATGGGACATACATACATATCATATTAGCCTCATTGACAAGCAACCCGTCTCCGGCCAGCCCGTCGGGAACTGGCGAGACCAACGCGGGGGGGTACTTTCAACTGAGAGCCAGCAATCTGTTGCCGTCCTGTCCCGTACCGACGACCTGTACGGGCTGTATCGGCGTGCATGCGAGCCCCATCCAGACGTGCCTGGAACTGAACAAAAGACACTAGCTATTTGCAGAAGTGGAGGATTCGCCGTACGGGTAGCGGTTCTGGGGTGGTGAGGTGGTGGGCTCAGGGCCGCAGTTGGTCAAGCTTCTCTGGTGTGAACATGTCCCACACCTCCTCCCCCCATGATGCCTGCCCAACCCCGGTTGTCCCTCGAACGCCTGGCCGGTCCGTCTGTCCGTCTTGGTCTCCACGACTCTTCCGTACCCCAGGGTTGGTTGACCGTCCCTGAGCAACATGTCTTTATAATCCCCCATCCCATCCTCGTTTTTGCGTTCCTGACAATCCCACCCTTTTAGGATCCAAGGAGCCGGGTCAGCTGTGTCGCCAACATCTTTCTTGAGAGCCATTCAATTGCTGCCTCTCTCGCACCTCACAGCCCATCGTCGAGTTCACACACCAACCATCCATCACCATGGGCATCTTCGATAAGAAGCCCCAAGCTGCGGCGGCCGAGGTCGCCCAGGAGGAGGCTCCTCAGTTTGAGAGAGTTAACTGGCGTCAGGAGCCCGGTCTTCGCAAGCTCTACTTCTTCGCCATCATTCTTTGCGTTGCCTCTGCTACCACCGGTTACGATGGGTACGTTTGCTTTCGGAAGCAAAACTGGGGGTCCCTTGCTAACATGGTATCTACAGTATGCTTTTCAACGCTGTCCAGAACATGGAGCAGTGGGACAGCTACTTCGAGAGACCCAGAGGTTCCCTCCTCGGTCTCGTCGGTGCTCTCTACCAGATTGGTTCTTTGGTCTCTATCCCTATCGTGTAAGTTTTGGATTCCAGAGAGAAAGAAGCCTAATGGCAATCAACGATTGCTGACCTGGCCCGTGTCTACAGCCCTCTCCTCGCCGATAACTTTGGTCGCAAGCTCCCCATCGCCATTGGCTGCGTTATCATGATTGTCGGTGCCGTCATCCAGGGTTCTTGCACCAACATCCGTGTCTTCATGGGTGGCCGTGTCCTCCTCGGTTTCGGCAACTCCCTCGCCCAGATCTCGTCTCCCATGCTTCTCACCGAAATCTGCCATCCCCAGCATCGTGGTCGTCTTACCAGCGTCTACAACTGCCTGTGGAACGTCGGTGCCTTGATCGTCTCCTGGCTCGCCTTCGGCACCGCCTACGTCCCCACCGAATGGTCGTGGCGTGTGCCCGCCCTTCTCCAGGCCCTCCCCTCGCTCATCCAGCTTGCCTTCATCTACTGGGTCCCCGAGTCCCCCCGTTTCCTCATTGCCAAGGACAAGCACGACCAGGCTCTTGCCATGCTCGCCAAGTACCACGCCAACGGCAACGACCAGCACCCCACCGTCCAGTTCGAGTACCAGGAGATCAAGGAGACCATCCGTCTCGAGTACGAGGCCAAGGGCAACTCCAGCTACGCCGATTTCTTCCGCACCAAGGGCAACCGCTACAGATTCGCCGTCCTCATCTCCCTCGGTATCTTCTCCCAGTGGTCTGGTAACGCTATCATCTCCAACTACTCCTCCAAGCTCTACGACTCGGCCGGTGTCACCGACCAGACTGCCAAGCTCGGTCTCGGTGCCGGCCAGACCTGCCTTGCCCTCATTGTCTCCGTCACCATGGCCATGCTTGTCGACAAGGTCGGTCGCCGCCCCATGTTCCTGGCCTCCACCGGTGGCATGTTCTGCACCTTTGTCTTCTGGACCATCTGCTCTGCTCTTTGGGACACCAAGCAGTCCCCCGGTGCCGACAAGGCCATGATCTTCTTCATCTGGGTCTTCGGCATCATGTACTCTCTCGCCTGGTCCGGTCTCCTCGTCGGCTACGCCATCGAGATCCTCCCCTACAAGCTCCGCGCTAAGGGTCTCATGGTCATGAACTTGTCCGTCCAGTGCGCTCTCACCCTCAACATCTACGCCAACCCCGTCGCCTTCGACTTCTTCGGCCCCACCAACAGCACCTGGAAGCTCTACCTCATCTACACCTGCTGGATCTTCCTCGAGCTTGCCTTTGTCTACTTCATGTATGTCGAGACCAAGGGCCCCACCCTCGAGGAGCTCGCCAAGATCATCGACGGTGACGAGGCTGAGGTTGCCCGCGTCGACCTTAACCAGGTCGAGAAGGAGACTCAGATCAGCGAGACCAAGTCTGCCTAAAGCAGTTGGCTTGTTTTTAGCTCTTGCTTTTTGTGGGGAAAAAAGGCGACTTGTTTGATGTTTTGCTTGCGTGCGCGCGCGATTTTGATGTCGCTTATTATTTTGATTCGGGACATTGAAGATTATGTGCTTACGCGAACGATGAACAAAAAAACATTGAAGTTGCATAGCGATGGATTTTGTTTAATATGCGCGCGCGTGTCTCTGTTGTTGGATGGAATAATCTATTTTTTACTATATACCCCCCCCCAATACTATTACTACCTCAATACAAACCACCTACTCAATATATGTGTTTGGAAAATTATGCTTTTTGCTCGGTTTCATGAAATTTGTGACATGTGGTGGTTTGTGCCTTATGGATAGTTTGGAAGATTGGGGGTGCCGCGTTTGAATTTAGCCACGGTGAGGGAGATTGTCTCAAGGTGGTGATGGCTTCACCTTGGATCTCTGACTCGTTGTTTTGGATTGGTGTGCTGATTATGTCGTTATCTCTTGGATTTAACCGCGGTGAGGGAGGTGGGGATGTTTGTGGTGATGGCTTCACTTCACCTTGTTGCCGGAAATGGAATATGGAGGGCTGATGGTAACTTTTTCTTTTTTTCGCATGACGATGTTGATTGGATCTCATCACCGGTCATCATGGCCACTTCACTTGGGACAACTCATCACCGGCGATGATCCCAATGGCTGCCTGGCTCTCGCTTCACGTCTTGACATTCTCCCATCCGCCCGGTTCATTGCCCCCTTGGCCCTGCCTGATGTAGGGAAACACTAGATCTGTTCCGTCCACTCGGGTTTTGGGTCCATCACGATTCGGGGAGGGGTTTCCAAACTTCAGGCATCTTTTACACCTCGCGTGGGTTTTTCCCGGACCAGACTCTCCAGAAGGTTTTTCTTGCCGCAAGTTGGAGAGCGAGTAGACCGAAGGTCGGTACCACCACCAGACAAAGCCTAGATCTTACAGCAACATGAGGGCAACATCGAGGTAGGAATATGTGGCAAAGACGACAGCACTAGACCAGCCTAGAGTCTCTACTACAAGAGGGCATCATGAGACGAGATGAGAAGTTCTAGAAGCGAAATGGGAACATCACATTGGACCGTGAAGAAACCAAGAGGTTACAATCCGCCACGCATCATCACATCCCCATCCATCCTCAACTGATTATTCCCATCGATACCACCGTACCAAACATTCCCACCCCCCCTTCCCTCTGACGATCAGCTTCCCAACTCGAGCAATTGATCGATAAAACCACAATCATTTATATTACCCGCTCCCCATTATCCCCCCCCTTCCCCCCACACAACCTTTCCCCTTCCCCAAGGTACCCCCTACCTCCCCCCTAGGTACCGTCTACCACTCCTGCACGCCAACCCTTTTCACCCGTGGCACTAAAGCATAATACCCGGCCAGGCAAAATAGCCCAAACAGCTGGGAGTGGGCATCTTGGCCTCGACCCCGTTCTCCACATGGCGAGCAGGTACCGGATACTCGTCGTTCCTAGACTTCCCGTGTATTTACTACTACTTGCCCGCCTTCGGACTTGACTTCGTACCACCACATTCGCCATCCCGAAAGCAGTCGGGATGATCCCAGTTTGATTGAATCTAGCCCTTGTGCTTGCTCTGTGTGTGTGCGTGTGAATCCTCACCGCGGATGTACACACTTCACCTGTCTCTTCTGCATAAGGGTGAATAGGTGTATGCAGAGCTACTGCACAGAACTTCCCTTTCGCTTCCGGCTTTATACAGGGCAACCTCTTTGTTTTTGGTGTTGAGACCACGACGAGAGGGGACATCGCTCGACCCAGATAAATTTGAACCAAGACGCATACCAAAATTCCACGCCTTGTCTGTCTTGGAATGTGCAGCCCCGTAGTCTGATATGCAAGAACCAGCGTCAAACCGGGGTTGTTTGATTACTGGGCTCCGACAGATACGCTGCTGGACTGGACTACCAGAGGGATCAGTCCCACACTTCCGTTCAGACACCCCATGTAGAAACGGTGATCACAGGTACTGTTGAAATCCTACCGTACCTGAGGAATAAGCATGCCGTGCCGCGAGCCGTGACCCGCACCGAGAGTCTGTTCGTTTTCATATCACTATCATGATATGATCACGATGAGATAGACCGTTTTAAATGACTTGCAGAGGGAGACAATCTATATGCAGTGATACACCTCCTGCAATGGAGATCATGAAGACAGTCTTGAACAAACACACACAAAATATCTCAAATACTTTGCAGGAGGAACAATGATAAACCACGCACTCTAATAAGATTCAAAGTTGAGAGAGATAACGCGTCACTTGCGGGGATGGATAGTATAACGGTGAGGTATTAACTTGACTCAAATATCATAGAAGGATACCAGTAAAGTCTGTCCGTTCTATTTGTGGTGTTTGCGATAAATGAAACATCAGAGGCGCACCAATCGCCCACAGCAGTGGGAGATAAAGTCAGCTTCTAGAATGCTTCTGTAACATAACTGACCAATTTTCACTCCGATACCTCTTTCATGGTTGCTGTGATTTACTCTGTCAGTGCATAGATAATTTTCATGTTGTCTGACTGCATGAAGCCTAAAAAGGGGCCCCTTTCTTAGGTACACAAACAAGCCAAGCCCAGACCAAGACACAGCAACTTCCTGAAATAAACTCTGTATTCCTCCTTTATCCTAAGCCCAACGGCAATACCAACAAATTTTGCTATGTTTTAGGGAGAGTAACCCATGCATAAGAGAGCTTGTCCATTCAGAGAGATGGTATTAGAAATAATAATAAAAAGTCAAAATATATGATGAGAGTGGGATTCGAACCCACGCCCCTTTCGAGACCAGGAAGATACTTTAGAGAAGAATCAGAAATTCAGGTGGGCCTGAACCTGGCGCCTTAGACCGCTCGGCCATCTCACCGTTCATTGATGCCTTTGTTCAACAGACCCAAGCTACACATTGGCCACTCTCTCTATCACACTGTTGATGCAGCATTCAGGGGCACTAAAAACACCATAGAGCACTCCAGCAAGTATCATTCCCGTTGCGCAGTGTGTAGATGCAAAAGCCTTTATTTCTATCCTAAAACTACCATTACCCGGCCAAATCATTTTCTCCATTGCATGACCAAACCAATACCCTCGCCCAACTACCTCATCAGTCCATTCCCCAACCCCCTAAAACTCCTCCTAGTATCCCTATCCCGCACACTCTCTCTAACTCCCATTCCCTCTCTCTTACTCTCCTTCATATTCTTTCCATCCCCAAGACCCCTCAACCCATCCATCCCCCTAATACTCCGTCTCCTATTCTCCCGTTCAACTTGCACATCCCTCTTCCTCTTTTCCATAACCCCCATCTGTTGCCGCCCACCACCGCCAACCCCAGGTACCTGCCCATTCCCGCCCAAAAACTCAAAAGTCCTCAAATCCGCCAAAAACCTCCTCAACCTCAACCCGGTCTCCCTCCTCACTAACCCATCAAACTCCTTATCCGCCGACGCCGCACAAATAATCTTCAGTCCCTTCAGCACATCCTCATCAGGAATATCCCTGTCGTCTTCCATCTCCCTTGCTCCCACCCCCGCAAAAAGCCCCTTCCTCAAATTCCGCCCTTGCCCCAACCCTCTAGAAGAGTTCGACTCACTCGGCCTGAACGCCAACCCTCCAGGAGGCGGCATCATATACGGTATATACTCCCGTGAACGTACCGGTTGAACGATAGAAGCAGAAGGGGGCAAGTTAGCACACTGCTGCTGCTGCTGCTGCTGCTCAGCATCCATCCTCTCCCTTCTCATCATCGCCGCCTTCTGCAGCCTCTGCGCCGGTGTTGTTGGTGAGGGGGCTTTCCCGTTGCTCCCAGACGACGAAGGCGTTTTTTTTTTGGTGCTGCTGCTTGTTGCGATTGTCATTGTCGTTGGCGATGACACTCCACCAAAGGGGGAGGAGCATTCCCTCACCTCCATCGCGTCGAGTTTTCGCACCACGTCATCGAGCGCTCTCTTAAAGGAGGAAGGCGTGCCTAGGGAGTGGTGTTCCCATGTTTGGGGGAGGAGAAGCTCAGGCGTCTTGGTGATAACGCCGCGATTAATGACAAATGGTGCCTTTACCGGTGTCTTCTCCTGAGCTGGTGTTGGCATAGGAGTATCAATCCCCTTTCCCTTCGCCTCCAACTCTGTCTTTGTCTTCAAAACTCCCGCCGGCTTGTTCAAGCCATGCGCCTGATTAACATCCTTGTTCTCCATCAAGAGCTTCTGCTGCTGATCGATACTCCCCTTCTCCCCCAACACCCTCCCCTCCTTTTCCGGCGACGGCTCCCTCTCCTCAACAATAGTAGTAGGCAACTGCCTCCACGCACTAACCATACTACCCCCAGCCTGCCAATCACTCTTGATCCCACGCCTCACCTGCGGCGCCGTCCGTGGCGGCAGCAGCGCAGGCAACACCTTCTCATCTTCCCCCCCTCCCCTATCCACCTCCTTCCCCTGCACCGACCTCGCCCCCGAGGAACTATTCACCCGCTGCTCCGAAAGCGGTAGCAACGGCTCCTTCTCACTCTCAGAACTAGACCCCAGCTTCTGATATCCCTCCGGTTTTACCTCACTCTGCGATCCAACCGTAGTTCCCACATCCTCCGAACTCGCCGCCACAGACGACGCCGGCGCAACAGGCAAAGGCTTATTCACCAAAAACACCGTACTCGCCCTCGCCCTAACAACCCTCTTCTCCACCGCCGCCAGCTTAACCGGCTCAACAGACGTACTACTCGACCCCGAATAAATCTCGTCATTCCGCGAGCTGCTGCCCCCCTCTTTCATCTCCGTCTCATCAGCCATCATCCCCCGTCTCGGCTTATAAACAACCACCGTCCCCGAACTTGACTCCTTATTCCCCAAAGAGGCCACCCCCTCCATAACCCCCGTCCTAAAACTCAACTCTTTAGCACCCAAAGTGATATCCAAAGACGAAACCCCCTTCATGACGCCCATCCCCAAACCCCCCTTCCCCTTCGCCCCAACCTTCGGCACATTACTCCCCGCAAACTGATCCAACCTCCTCGTCCTACTCCCCCCCAACTTCTTTCCCCCCTCATCATACCTCCTCACCTGTCCCTTCTGCTCGCAAGAAGTAACCGCCAACCCCGCCTCCCAAAACTCCTCCCTCCAAGGCAAAAGCTCCCGCACGGTCCTCACCGAAGCCGTCGTTGACGGTGTAGACAACAACAACGACCCACAAGTCCCATCAAACGCCTTTGCAAACTCCTCCAGCTCACGGACAAATTCGCCAAGGGTTCGTTTAGAGTCGGTTTTGGGGTCGGTTCTTGTTGTCGTGGCTGCTTCTTCCCGCTGCTTGGGGTTCATACCTGGGATTTTTGCTACATCGGGGAGTTGTTTCTGGCGGGGGGGAACAGGTGTTGTTGTTGTTGTTGTTGTTGTGGTCTGTGCTGGCGGTGACGGTACCAAAGCTGATAGCCGTTGCTGTTGAATAATCGGACTTTTCCGGATCATGATCGACTCCTTGACTGGGTCAACTGAACGTTTGTAGTGGCGGGGATGGGCCTTGGGGAATACTGAATAGCGAGGAGTCTGCACTCGGCGTCGTGTAAGGTTGTGATCTACTGGTGTAACGACTAGTTTTTTCCCTTTGGTACAGTCGAAAACAGCCTTAATGTGTTCAGTCTGTGGGCCCCACGATGTCTGGTTCCTGGTGTTGGGATGTGATGATGGCTGGGCAGGTTTCTTTGGCGGCGCGTGTCTGTGTCGGGTTTCACCGGCTTGCTTGATATTCGCTCGAATATTATCTTTCGGCGGCGGACGCGGTGGCTTCGACGGGCTCCAAGAGCAACCTCCCACATTTTCCTCTGACGACGGCGGGGGGGGAAGAGGACGGGATCTTGGACTGCTGCCGCCTTGCTTGACATCACCAGCCTTGAGCTGCCTCGACACTCGCTTGGCCGTACTAGAGGTCCGACTGCCAGTAGAGTGTTTAAACGATACACGAACCCTGCTCCTCCTCTTTCGCCGTGTAAGGGCACGTTGGGCACGGCGCAGCTTCCTAAGGGACTCGCTCAGAGGCTTCCGTATGACCTCCTGAGCAGCTCTATGAGCCAGACTGACACTCGCGGTTGAAGGACTTAAAATGGGGGGAGCATCTGGATTGACATTGGGTGGTGGTGGTGGTGATGGCGTTGGTCTGAACTTTGGCCGACGGTGCGGACTTCCCTTCTAAGTTAAGTTGAATGCAGGCATCGTCCATATATTCCAAAAAAAAAAAAACTCGATTCCAAAAAAAAACCCAGGCAAGGTGCCGGTGGTATGGCTGTTGGGCGCGTTTGTGTGAACAGTATGGGTGGTAAATGGAAGAGGAGTCTCAGACCTCAAACAACATTGTATTGGACGGAACCGGAAGCAGAGGAGAGGAAACTGCGACACCGAGCTGAGAAGGGGGACTCGAGATGGCTCATAGTGGCAGGCGCCAGGAACTGATTTTGTTGTTGTTCGTGGTAACTACTGCCACTACTGGCTCACCCCTTATAGATGCTCGAGAAAGAGCATGAGCATTCAGGGCGATTATTTCCTGATGTCTTTGACCCCTGGTGATGCATACATTTCGAGCTGGCGACGACCCTTGCGCAGTAGGAATTCAATTGCAGAGAAGTCTCTTTTGTCTAGATTGATGCTTTTCTCAAACTCCTCGCTATTTCAAGGTCAGTATTGAAGTCATGTAGTGAAGTGTGAGCATCCTACCGAGCAAAGGTCTGAAAGTGTTTCCGTGTGGCCTCCGGCTTCTTGCGGCATTCTCGAAGACACTGCCGATAAAGACCGAGGACTTCTTTTTGGAGACCTGAGAGACGCATCTTGGGGTGTTGAGTGTAGCGCAATTGGATGATGCAGGGCGATTTGACATTATTGACCTGCTGCACCATAAATAAGATGACGTCGAAAATCCATGGCAGAATTAACCGAGGGTCTGTGCGAAAGCAAGCTCCCTTCTCCTACGGAGAGAGGGTTATTTTTTTAACTGGATAATATAATACGAACCAAATAGCTAAAAAATCTAATGTATCCTATATCTATGCGTTTTTCTAGCTAAAAACTTTAAAAAATAATAGCTTTCTATTAAAAAATAATAATCATAATTATTAATTAAAAAGGTTTTTTTTAGTTTTAATTACGTAAGCAATTTTTTTTCATAACTATTTCATAAACAGTACTAATATTAAAATTATCATACAGATATTAATTGATACAAAAGTAATGTCACGGCATCAAAGCGAGGCTCATAGAAGAATAGAGTATGAGGCTTGAGAAGAACAGCGCCGCTTCGTAGGGAGCTTTGCTCCTCTTTTTCTTTCCCTCGCGCAATAACAAAACACTTACCCTAGTCTTTAGTCGGCACTGTGACACGAATAATGAAATGGTGAGAAAATACACAAAATAACTACAACACTATAAATATACCCTCAACAGATTTCTAAATAAACATATTTACGTGATAATGACTCGCTCGCAGGCCACACTTTACGTAGGACAAAGAAAAGACGCTATGGGGGCTCGCAGACTACATAATAAGCACCGTATTAGCCTGATCAAAGGGCCACAATTGCCTGCACGTGTGCAAAGCACAAAATATGAAAAAATAAAAGGCGATGTCCTGTCTAAAATAAAATTCGAGAAGCAGACTGCTTTTATACATGACCTCTGAGCCCCCTAATCTTCTGTGAGCCTCACTTCCTCACATATACCCTCAGGTTTGTAGCTGCACCCAAAACCACTAGGATTTTAAGCACCTCCGTACTTGGATCTATCTTTTATTTCCTAGATTTTCTAGATCTAGCTTTCAAACTCTAGATTTTTGGATTTAGCTCCAAATCCATAGATCCACGGATTTATCTCCCAAATTCTAAATCATTTGGCTCGTGCTATTCCCTGCCCTATAAGCCCTACTTGTCCGCCCACTTTAGTCCCACTGGTGGTTTGGGGTGCAGTCACAGGCCTGAGGGTTTGAGTAAGGAAGTGGGGCTCTCGGGGGTTCAGGGGTCATGTATATAAGCGGTCTGCTTCGGGCATTCTATTTTAGACAAGACATCGACTTTTATTTCTTCATATTTTTGTGCCTTGCACGCGTGCAGGAAATTCTGGCCCTCTGATCAGGCCGATCAGGTGCTTATTATGTGGCCTGCGAGCCCATAGAGTCTTTTCTTTGTCCTACGTGGAGTGCGGCCTGCGAGCGAGCCACTGTCACGCAGGTGTGTTCATTCAGAGACCCTGTTGGGGGTATATTTGTGGTGTTGTAGTTGGTTTGTGTGTTTTCTCACCATTTCACTGGTTCTAGCGTCTTTGCTTCTTCTGAACCGTAACAAAACTACTTTTAAAAGCCTACTAATTAACTTCTCTTTAGAACTTTTCTTACAGAACTTTCTAGAGAGCCTTTTAAGAGCTTTCCAGCTAGACCTTTCTATCAAAAAATTATGATATTTGCTAAATGTTTTAATAGTACCTACAATAAATATATTTAATTAGAATTAATATAGTAAATTAATAGTTTTTGAAATGGAAATTTAAGACTGATTAGTTATAAAATTTGTAGTATAAATTTATTGTATTTTTAAGTTATTCAAATTAAATTATTACCCTTTTAATATTTTTAAGTTACTTTATAGCTATTGCGGATACAGTTAGTTATTAGTTAATATATGGATTTAATGAAAAAAATAGACTTAGTTTTGATGTTTTTTGGTAGGTATACTGTCCAGTCGAAACGTATTGTCTGGTGAAAAAGTGGCCCTCTTTCCTACGGAGAGAGGTCTTGCTTTCGCACAGACCCTCGGTTATAGTGGAACCTCGGCAATCCAGCGGCCGCTTCGGCGCTCCATTGAGCGTTTCCGTCGGGAGCGGCAGTGGATCGACGGCCCCACACGGCCTAGGCAGACCGAGCTATAATCGGGACTTCGGTCGCCAGGGCTGAGCTCAAAGCTCAAACTTACCGCATTTCCATTCAGAGACCTCTCAATCGCCAAGACCTGCCACGTTAAACTGGCTAGCTTCTTGTAGTAAATAGAGCGAGACTCGAGCTAGAATCTACCTTGCTCTGTATAAACAAATTCCAGCTCATTGTTTTAATGTAGCTTCGCCCCGATCAACGAGACCAAGTCCAAACAAGTAAACACACAGCCTCCCGGTATGCCTACTGCAAAGAGTGTAACCATATTGGCTCAAACTGGACCAATGGATGGTCACCTTCCACACAAGACGAGGCTCGCCTCGAAAGGTCGCCTGGAAACCTGCTTCGAGGGATGCATGCTGCGGTTACAGCTAGTTTCTCTATATAACGAGATAACCTGACACTGGAGTACCACGCTCCTAAAGATGTCGTGAATTCCTAATCGTTGCTCACTTTACAAAGCATATAAAGTTCTCAAAACCCGAGACTTAACTTTGTGGCTTACCTCAAAACTCGAAGCCACTTCGTGGTGGCTCAAAAAATGAGCAGCAAAGAAATATCAAAGTCAAACTCCTAATCTCTGTTTGAAAATATCCTCTTACTTCCTATCTATCTTCTGGTACTCTTGCCAGGCCCAGCTATCGCCTCGATCTGCGAAATCCCCGAGAACGACCCAATGCCAGAACTTCTACAGGCCGGTGTTTTCGACAAAGACACCCTGCCGCTTCTGCAGGTCATTCTGTGGGCAGCTTTGCAAGCCATGGCTCTCGCTGCAGTTGGAAATATGACAAGTGGACCGAATCGGCCTATTTATGTCGAGACCACGCCAGTAGACGACGATCCGCTGCGCATAGATCCACCAGACGAGACCCCGAACGCTCAAGGCAAAGACAAAGGAAAACAGGCAAATCTTGCTGTCAGCCTTCCTCAGAACTCACCCACAACGTGGTTACCACCACCGCAGCTTGAAAATGAAGAACTGAATGACGGCGAACACTTCCTCGTCGATTACCCCGTGCCAGAAACCCTTTCCTCGTACCCACCCGCGCTCAAAGATATACCAGATACAATCCGCACGGTTGTACGATTATCGATAGACGCAGTCTTTGAACGAGCCCGTTCAGAGAAAGAGGCGGCTGTGGCATTGGCCCAGCGTGTGGCCCAAGACACGGCGAGACAGGAGGAAGAGGAACAGGCAACAGAAAATCAACAAAAGACAGAAGAAAATGAACTACCCGCGGAGAGTTTGACCACGGCGGTGGTCGTTTCGCTTGCTTCTCGCGTGGAGGATCAATCACTACCAAGCGAGGCTCAGACCGAGCCAGAACAACCAACACTCAAGCCATCCCGGTCCTGGCGTCGCAGGGTGTTCTTTCATCGCCACTTGGAGCGGTATATATCTCAGACCGGCGAAAAGAATAAGAACCAGGAAACTCCAAGATCGCCCAGTGCTTTTACCAGGCTCACATTCAAAACCCTCAACCGTCCCTCAGACGGCACCAAGGAATCTAGAGAAGAGATGTAAGCCCCATACCTACCCTTCCCACCCAACTTCCCTCCTCTCGACTAACTTTTCTTACCCAGAGAATGCACCGCCTGTCTCGAACCCACTGAAAGAGCCGACTCGGTAAAAGCCGCGATATGCAATCACACCTACTGCAAACCATGCTTCGAGCAGCTCGTCCTCACCGGCCTCCAAACCGAAGCCCAATTCCCCCCAAAATGCTGCCTCAACCCCATCCCCTGCCGCACCATCACAAAGTACACCTCACGATCAACCCGAAAACTCTACAACGAAAAATCTACCGAATACGCAACCACCGACAGAATCTACTGCCCCATCCCCGACTGCGGCCGATGGCACGACAAAACCACCATCATCACCCCCCAAACAGGCACCATCACCACCCCCTACCTCAAGTGCACCAAAGGCCACAAAATGTGTCCCATCTGCCACCAAAAAGCCCACAAAAAAACCGAATACTGCCCCCAAGACCCAGACTACCTCCGCACCAAAGCCTTCATCCAAGAGTCCGGCTGGCAAAAATGCCACCGCTGCAAACGCGTCGTAGAGCACGTGTCCGGATGTAGACACATGACCTGCCCCTGCGGCGGCCAGTTCTGCTACGTCTGCGGCGCCAGGTGGAAGACTTGCTTCTGCACAGACAGACAGGTAGACGTGATGAAATCAAAAGCCGCCGCGCGCCGGCATGAGAAACAACAGCAACAACAGAGCGAACCTGCCAGCAGCAGCCAAGCTTCACAACCCACCACCACCCCAGCTGATGAATCAACACTCGCGAGACTGACCCAAATATCCGAGCACTCCTCCCTTCTGACCTTTATCATGACCTCGATAACGGACCACCAATCTGACATTTTAATCACATCTCACTCCCGCGAAACATCCCAGCTCGTCAAGTCCCATGCCCTTCGCCGTCGCAGCTTGAATCTAAACCAATCCACCGCCCTCGCCCGCATGCAAAACTCCCACATTGCAGGTGTTGCCTCCCTTCAAAAGAAACACGAAGCCGTCGAAAGGGAATTTTCTCTCAAAGTAGGGGAATTCCCCTCTGACTCTATCCCAGACGCAGGGAAATCACCAGAGGAGAGGAAACTCCAGACTGGATACGTCGCCCTAAACCAAAAAATGAGATCAACACAAAACAGAGAGATGGGGATGTTAAAACTGGAGCAAATTGTGGAAAAGGGGGGAAAGGATAGGGAATTAATGAGGGAGAGGGAAAAACTTGAGCAGGAATTAGGACAAGAGGCTAGGGAGCTGAGACGGAGGCAAGTTATGGAGGCAGAGTGGGGGAGGTTGGTTTGGGAGGAGAGGGGGAGGATGTTGAGGGAGATGGAGGAGAGGGAGAGGGAAGTTGTTATTTTAGAGGGGGGAGGAGAGTAGCTGATGAGAGGTGAAGTGGTGATGGTGGCATATGAAGTTGATGTGGTCCGTGCGACGAGCGTCTAAGTGTAAGTCAAGGAACAAGGGGGGATGTGAAAACCCCCGCCCACCAATCAGCTTAAAGATTTGAGATTGGAAGCTCTTATCTTATCTTTGGACCATTTGGGTACGTCATTGCCTGGGGCGTTCTTGGAGAAGGGAAATACCCCGTGGCTGGAGGTTTGGGGAGCTGAATAGCGAGTGGGTTGGGTAGAATGAGATAAGGAACAATACAGGTATATAAAGAAACATAACCTCTCATGTTGTAGACATCAAACTGAATGTTGCCACAGTGAATCTTTTCATGCTTAGAGATGCTGTCTCCACCTTGCCTAGCTTAAATCACGACAAGGCGCATTCCCGCACTTTGACATGCAGCGCGATACAACCATGCAGAAGGAAGATCTCCATATCTTTGAGCTTCTTCTGTCGGAAATGGGTGAGTGGAAAGCTGCGCCTTTGGCTGAACCCGGTACGTAATGTGGTTAGGTGTGTCGTTGGGAGGGAGCAGTTGTGAGTGGTCAGCCTGTGGGTGAAGCTGTGGCTCCCCACTGTTTGTGGCGCATGCCTGATCAGGCTAGGGCCGATTCTTTTCTGCCAAGCAGGAGCACATGTTTTTGGTGTGCGTTTACTGTTGCTCCAACTTCAAGCGTTCAATAGCAGTGCATTATATTGCGGCTCTCGCTGTTTGTATAACAGCTTATTGCTGGGACCTGTGCTCTTCAATCAATATCTAAGAAGTACTGGTCATTTTATACAGACATTTCCGCTCGCAGTCCTAACAAAGATGATCACGACTTACACAAAATCAGCATGTGGGGGTCGATACTTCCCCTTCTGTCCTAGCTCGCCATTCCAGGAACTAGCCGGGATGCTCCCGTCCTGTCTTCGTTCCAGATCTTGGCTTTTCAATGGTGTTATCTCTCCCTCTTTCCAAAGGTGATAATCCGTATCATTTCTATCCGCCAGTTGGTACAACCAAGGTGCCAGTAACCAGCCATCTTATGATATGATTTTTCCGCTGCCTTTTTCCAAATCTGCCCAATCCTGATTGAGTTCGAGTGTCCTGCAGCGCCTGTGCTCGGCGTCCCTTATTGCGTTAGGTCTCCCTACCCGCCTACTTACCTTACCTTGGTGTTTGCCTCAAGACGAAAGCAACCTGAGTGGTGTGTGTGTGCGTGTGCAGCTGGGGTGCATTATAAGGCGCATATCCCATCTCCTCGCCCTTGCGACCCTCCCTTTCTCCCTTTTTTTTTCCAGCTTTTGTTGCTGTCACCAAAAACACATCAGCTCACCACCTGGTTACCGGACATATTCGTTGTTCCACATACCGCGAGTCAACGATTACACCTACCAAAAAATGGCCGCTCCTCCTGAAGTTTCCCACGGCCGCGGTGGCGCCGGCAACATCAACCCCGATGACACCAAGTACGTCGACGGAGAGGTCGTCCGTGTTGGCGCCGAGGGCAGCCATGGCGATGGAGCTTTCAGCACTGGTCGTGGAGGTAAGCTTCGGCCTCTTTTGTTCCATACATCATCTAGGATATAGCTCATGACCCACGCCATCAACATCGCTGTCCATTTGTCTCCTCCCCCTACAATCAAACAAAGGGACAAAACAACACTCTGGTGATGATGATGATGGTGGTCAAGGTGGTGTCATGCTAGCCTTATCGACCTCGACCCAGCACCCCTGCTGCCTCCCCCACGGGGCCTACGCCAAGGCTCGGCAGGACGATAAGGCTTTCTTTCTCCACACACAAGATGACCCAAACAGAACAAAAGGGCTAACTTGAGAATTGCCAAAGGCGCCGCCAACATCGCCGACACTGGCAAGAAGCAGACCGTCCGTGCCGACAAGGACTTGGTTCCCGAGGCTGCCATTCGTCCATCCCAGGACACGGACTACCACACTGGCCGCGGCGGTGCTGGTAACGAGTACAAAGATGCCTCCAAGGAGCACGCCAAGAAGGTGGTGGATGGGGAGACGAACCCTGTCGGTTTGGCGGACAGACTGAAGAGGAAGATTTTGGGAGTGTTCAAGAAATAGACAGAGGGTGTGGGAGTGTTTGTCTGGAATTTTTCTTTCTCTTTCTACTGTCAATCTGCACTGATACCACATTTTGTTCACGACTTGTTGAACGTTTTGCAATTTCGGCTTTATTTGAAGGAGGTGGGGATGGGGGGGAGGGGTTTACATCAAAGAGATGAGTTATGATAATGAGGTGGATATGAGTTGGGACGCAAGGTATACTATAATGGCAAGCTTTTGGCAATATCTCTAGCTATTTTTTGTGTGCTTTGCTTGTTTGTCCTGATTCCAACCACCGCAAGAACCGCACATCACCTCACCATCAAACTGATCACGAGGAGCTTCACCAAGAAAAGAGATTCCTCGTAAGTAATGAAACCCACACACACACACCTTGACCGGTGTGAACAGGTGAGCCATTCTGATATTAAATCTTCCTTCTTGGCTGCTTTGGGGCGCTTCGTGCCTTGCTTTTTGGCCATCGCCTACGGGGTACTGGTTTGACTTTGTAACCCAACCCAGGAACCATGTGCTGCCTGATGTGGGAGTTGAACCTGCATTTTGCAGGTCCCACTCACACAACACGCGCAAGAATGCATACATACACCATCCGATATAACTTCCAGGTTCATGGTGTTAAGGGAAACAAAACCAGTGTATGTCAAGATCGGAGTTAGGAAAGCAAACCGCGGTACTACGCCTCCGGCAGTTGCACACACATGCCGTGTCACCACCTTGAGGATTTATTCTCCTGGTTGAAGGTCCCTTGACAACTGCGATCATGTGGTGAAGCGGTCCTTCTTCAAGAACCGGGAATACCTAACCGCCGTTTAGTCAAAAGCATAGTGTAGTCAAAGACCGTCGTATCGGATCCGGGAACACATCGTCATTACCCCTCATGGAGTCATGCCCGCTATGCCCATCGGGCTTGGCGACTAGCAAGCTTGAAAGGGACCCTTATTCACACTCCAACATTATCCCGAACTCCACTCTACACCATAGAAGAAGACGGCCGCTTGTGAAGAACATGTCTCACCTCAACAAGCTGTGAATTTTCAGCCCGTCAAGGGTGGCCATCCAGCATGGGATCAGCACCTCGCATCTGCAACTCAACCTGGGGATAGCTCTGTCTAAACACTCCGTACAGAAGTAGGTGGTCGAATCCTTTCGATTGTGAAGGTAGGAGGGTATACATCGTACGAGCTATACCAACCCGATGCAACGCCGGTAATGGAGACCAAGATTGCTCAAATCAAGTTACCTATCCATCCCAAGGTGTATGTGCGTGCCAGTTCGGTTGGGCGGTGGTGAAAAGGGAGGGTTCCATGTGGGCGGCTCGGGGGGATCATCACTGCCCATCCGCTTATGCTCCCCGGATGAGCATAGTGTAGTGTGCTGGTGTGGGTGGTTATATGTACGTACAAGCAAGGTGGAAAACCAGAAACCCAAACCCCATTCACCCGGGGACCATGGAGATGGTGGTAAGTCCCCGGTGGAATGGTAGGGGAAGGGACTGCAGGATATATAAACTAGAGTTGGTAGTCGTTGAGGCTTGCCCACGGTGGGTGATCTTGGTTGCTTCTCTTCTCTCGACAGCAGCACGAACCACCACAAGGATATGCAGAGATATCGAGCAGCCAGCCATGCCTCTGAAGGGTGTAATCTCTGATCCAGCAGCGGCTCGTTCATCTACTTTTTTGTTGTTTACCTTTGTTCATTCATTTCCGAAATATCGATCCTGAAGCTTTACTTCCCGTTTGCGGCTGGGGTACCATTGCAGACGGTTGACTTGGAGGGCCGCAGGCCAACGAACGCCCAACTGCCCTGTGGTTGTAACGGTTGGTAGATAATTATCCAGAGTCCAACAGTCGGACAAAACAAAAGACCCATCTCTTTTGACCTATCCACACTCAAAAATCCGATCAAACTATTATTTCAAACAACCTAGCAGCCCCTGGGTGACACGACCAGGAACAGGTTGTGGTTGTAGCTTTTGATCGGGTGACAGGTGACCACACCCCTCCCGCCAACACAACCAAAACCAACCGTTGGTTGGTGCGCCGTTGCCTGCCGAAAGGCCACCGCCGCTGCCCGTTTAAGTGGGTTTGTGGCCGTTTTAGGGAAGCGATGGCTCCCCGTAACAGCCCAGATCATCATCAGCTGCTGCGTCCACCACCAGCACCACGCCTCTTCTCCCGATTATCCTACGCGTCCAAAAAGTCTTTTCGATCGCATTCATCATCCTTCGAGGCCGACGACGAGAGGTCAAGCGATCATTCTGGGGAGGAGTATCTGATGAGTGTTGACAACAGCAGGCGGAGCAGCATGAGCAGCCTGTTTGCGCACAGTTACCGGCCGCCGAGGTACCCGGGGGAGGACACGAGGCCGACGAGCCAGAAGGAGTTGGCTGGGTGGTATGCGTATGCTTTTGCGGCAGAGGTTTATGTTATCTGTGGTGAGTTGCTGATGATTTTTGAGGGTGATGCAAGTTTGACTGACAATGTTGTTGTTGTTGTTGTTGTTTTGTAGGAATCGGTATGTTGATACCAATCCACCCGCTACGCTGACGTCGTTCTCCATCGTGGAGAATGAGAACCCTCCTGGCCCATCTCATTCCCCGGTCAGCGCGCGCGTCGTTGCGAACATAACAAAACTAACGATATCGCAGCATCATTCATCCCAATATTGCTCGAAAGCCTAGCAAGAGAAAATGGCGTTTTGTTATCCGATCGGACAACACCTTGTGGGCCAAGCAACGACAAGAACAGTGCAGATGGAGGACAGTGCGTGGTCTACGTGCTTGGCATGGAAATCAACACGGCGAGCTTCGCCATGTACACCTTCAGCATCAGCGTGTTACTGCAGGCGCTGCTGGTGGTCAGCATAAGCTGCGCGGCAGACCACGGCAACTATCGGAAGAAGCTGCTTCTTGCGTTTGGCTGGATTGGCAGCGGGAGTGTGATGCTTTACATTTTCGTGTCCAAAGACCTCTATCTTTTTGGCGCATTGCTGGCGATTATTTCGAATACTTCCCTAGGGGCGTCGTTTGTGTTGCTGAACTCGTTTCTGCCACTTCTTGTTAGGCATCACCCCGAAGTTGAGCATGTGGCCGCGCTGGATGAGAGTGATGCCGACGAGGTGGAGGATGAGTCTGCCGCCGACACGGATGCTGAGAGGGCCATGGTTGATTCGACTGCTGCTTTGCTACCGAGGCAGACATCGCTTGGGACCCCTATTTCGAAAGTGCGCACCCGGGAGGAGCTCACCTCGACTGAGCTCGGTCTGTCATCCCAAATCTCAGCCAAGGGGATTGGTACGGGTTACCTGGCCGCGTTGTTCCTACAGTGTGTCGCCATCTTCATTCTGATTCAGATGAAGAACACGACATGGTCACAACGGATTGTCCTCTTTGTCATCGGTGCATGGTGGGCTATCTTTACAGTCCCGGCTGCCATGTGGCTTCGTCCACGACCTGGCCCACCATTGCCAGCATCATCCAACCACACCGGTGTCAGAGCCCTCTTCTCCTACACCATCGACGCATGGAAGTCTCTCTGGCGTACCATGAAGCTGGCTGGACGGCTGGTAGACATCATGCTCTTCCTCGGCGGGTGGTTCCTCCTCTCTGACGCCGTTGCCACCACCTCTTCCACCGCCATCCTGTTCGCCAAAACCCAACTTCACATGGAACCGTGGGCCCTCGGCATGATCAACGTCATCTCGACCGCCACCGGCGTAATCGGGGCCTTCTCATGGTCCTTCATCTCCCGCAAACTGAACCTCCAGGCTCACCAAACCATCCTCGCTTGCATCGCCCTCTTTGAACTCATCCCCATCTATGGCTTACTGGGTTACCTACCGTTTGTCAAGAATTGGGGCGTGTTTGGACTGCAGCAGCCCTGGGAGATGTACCCGCTCGCGGCCGTCTATGGTGTTGTTCTCGGGGGCTTGAGCAGTTACTGCCGGTCGTTGTACGGGGAGCTGATCCCCCCCGGATCCGAGGCGGCGTTTTATGCTCTTTATGCTATCACCGACAAGGGCTCGAGCGTGTTTGGTCCCGCGATTGTGGGTGCCATCATTGATGCGAGCGGGGAGATTAGGCCGGCGTTTTGGTTCCTGGCTGCGCTGGTTGGGTTTCCGGCGCCGTTGATTTGGTTTATCAAGGTGGAGAGGGGGAAGAGGGAGGGGAAGAAGCTGGCGGAGGTGATTGAGGGGTTCAAGGTTGGGTTGAGTGAGACTGATACTAGTGAAGGGGACGGGGAGGGGCAGAGGGGGATTTTGGAGGGGTATGAGACTGATCGGTGAGGGTTGTTTGTCATGTTTGGGAAATGGGAGGGCCTGTTTAATGGGTTTGATGGGTATGGTGCATAGCGCTGGCGTTGTTTATGTTTCCATGGTTTATTTCCTAGGTTGGTAGGATTTAGGCATTGGACTGGGATGGGAATAATGTATTACTCGGTTCAATGAGTGTGTGTGACATTACCCCTCGCAGCTTTCCTGGATGACTCCGGCAATTCATATCCTCTCATTCAGACGTAACCCCCAAGATGTCAGAGGTGCCTGTGACCAAGTGTCTGTTTGCCTCAGGCGAAAGAACATGATTTCAATCTCTCTGTGGAATTGGCACAAGCTGAGTCACAGGTGATGATTTCACCTGGAATTGGCTCTGATGGTTCCGGGTTCCAAACAGGTGAAAGAGGGAAAGCTCTGAGAGAAGCTCTGGACAGCTCTACAATGCTTGCTGCTGCTGCTGGGCCACATTTTCCGGCTTGCTTTCCCCATTCCTTGGCGCTTGGCGTGGAGGCTTTCCTAAGGTAGGTAACCAGCCACAGCATTTCTCCTCACTTGGTTCGTAATCACGTGGCTGGGGGAGGGCCCGTGTTTTTTCTGGCAACCAAGGGTGGCGGACGCGATTCCCGTAAATTTTGATCGGTGTCAAACTTCCCGCTGCCTGCGTTGCGAGTTGCAAGGAAGCAATCCCGTGTTGCGACAACCACGAGAACCATCGGCCATTGAATCGCGAACATCGCCCACGCGCCAGCAACTCCGGACGGGACCTGCCCTCTGCTCCCCAGCCCATCCATCACCGGCCCAGGTGATTCATTCACCCGGCACCACCGGCCTGCCCTGTGCTGTTGACATTGCTCTCATTGTTCTCACTGCCCATTGCTCGCTCGCTCCGGATCGGTCCTGTCCACAACATCGCGCACCGCACCGCACCGTACCGCACCACAGCACACCGCACCTCCCCCTCCCCCTCAACAAGCCGATCGAAGGTAGGCGCTTTCCCAGCCACCTTCACACCGTCGCCCACCCCAACCCAACCCACCTTGCAACCTCTGCGCATCGCCATCGACCCAAACTCTATTTGCACATCGCAACTACCTATTGTTGCGCAAACGCTCACAGGCGCCCAACTTGTGCTCCGACATCCCATCTGCCCTGACGCGATCCCTTCCTTTTCATCTAAAGACCCCGCAAAACACACACAGCCTGGTCGTCATGGCTTCCTCCGCTCGCAAGAGGCCAAGACAGGAGCCCGAGGATAACCGGGCCGAGTGCCCATTCAGGATCGACGTCGTCAACCCAGATGACAAGGATAGCAAGAGAAAGTCAAAAAAGCGCAAGACCGAGGGCGAGGATGAGGATGCCACGGCCAAAGTCAACCTCCAGATGTCGCCCTTCGCGCCCTGCGGCAAGTTCAAGAAACATGAGACGATGGACTTGTACTTCAAGGTTAGCCCTCCGAAGAAGTGGACCGACATGACCAGGTACAACAGTTTTGTTCGTAAGTGCATTGCTCTCCTTTCATAACATGTGATGCACAACATTTCAGACGAGCGGTGTGGGCTAACGTTGCACCTCCGGCACAAAGTCAATGGGGTGAAGTACTTTAGCGAGGGCTTCATCTATGTCGCCAATGATTCCAGTATCGAACGGCAAAAGGCTGCCAATGACAACAAGCCGATGCAAATCAGGAAGAAGTCGGATGACGACTGGGTGGCACGAATTCTCGAGATCCGCGCGAGCGACGAGCACCATGTTTACGCTCGTATTTACTGGATGTACTGGCCAGACGAGCTTCCTGCAGGCACTCTTGACGGGAAGAAGTTTGTTCAAGGGAGGCAGCCATACCATGGAATGAATGAGTTGGTCGCGTCGAATCACAGTAAGCACATATGGCTGTTCCGGTGCATGTCTAGCTTCGATTTGCTAACAGTGGCTTTTTTCTTCAGTGGATATTATCAATGTGGTCAGTGTAACGTCTCAGGCGACGGTCAGGCAGTGGTTCGAGGAGAACGACGAGGAGATTCAACACGCGCTTTACTGGCGACAAGCTTTTGACGTCAGGAGCTACGAACTCTCGGTGTGTACTGATCTCAGCATTTCCTCTCTCGCGTTTGAGCGCGTCATCTAACCATTGTTTGTTTGCAGTCTGTTGATTTGGTTTGCCTATGCAATACCCCAGCGAACCCCGACAGGAAACTACTCGGGTGCACAGTGGAGGCGTGCAAGAAGTGGATGCACGAAGAGTGTATCATTGAAGACGCTCTCCAGTCGACATACAAGCGACTCGGTGCCGACAAGCCACACCTGCCCCCTGAGCCTATCCAGAAGGCCGAGAGCGAAATCGAAGGCCAGCGTCCGCTAAGCCCATCCGATACCGGCGCCGCCGTTTCTGCCCAACATTCGATCGACGTCAAGGCCGAAGCAGAGCCAGCACAGAATGGGAGCGGCAACGTGGACGTTAAGCAAACAGAGGAGGAAGATGGTCCTACTGCTCCCGAGGATGCTGCACCCTCCTCAGGTCGTCGTTCAGCGAGCGCAGCCGCCGGCACAGGCACCCCCAGCACCAAGCTGGTTCTCAAATCAGCGTCGGGTCGGAAGAGTGGGAAGCCGAAAAAGAAGGGGGAGGCAAACGGAGAGACCTCACGGCCATGGGAGGGGCTCTTTGAAGTCACTCTCAACACAGAAAAGAACGGGCCCCCAGTGCTGGAGTTCAGAGACCTGAGGGAGGGCATCGTTGGTGGCGAAAAGACGTGGACTGAGCCCGTTAAGTGCCTCCTCTGTGCAACAACGGTTAACTAGAAGGCTGTCCGTGCTTGTCTGCCGCAGAGGGTCATACGCTCCCGGGACTCTGCGGCAAGAGCGGACAAGCCTCTGGAGCCAAAGTCCGAGACACCGCCTATCAAGCCGAAGAGTGAGTCGCTGGAGCCATCTCTGCCCTCGGCCGTAGAGAATTCTGACGAAGAACTCATCAGAATCCAACTTGGGCTCGATGCCCACCCTGGACCCGCGTCAGAAGAGCGCATCAATGGAGTATCCTTCTCCCCCCTTGAACTTTCCCGAACCCCTTCAGCATGGGCATCACCTGTTATAAACGAAAGCAACCGGCAAGTCTCAGCTCCCACGCGCCGAGTCAGAAGTCCGCCCTTGGAATATGAGAAACACGATGACATTGTCCAGGCTAGCGTTGAAATCAAGCCCGAGGATGGGGTGGAACAAGGTCGGGCTTGTAGAACTGAGGCAACCTCTTCAGCATCAGTTAAACCGCAATTCAGTTCGTCCGACATTGAGAGGGAGGAATACATGACATTGTTACGGCCTTCTCCTTTACCACCAGACCACATGCCGGCATCATCAAACTACTAGGAATTTTGGCCGTGGGTGAATGACTTAAAGGGCTTGAGACTGCGAGGAGGCCATCTGGAGTCTGATGACCAGGAGGGCACTTGTGATCACGGTGGTGACGGGGCAGAATTGGAAGAATCACTCCGGCAGAAAATGGAAGAAATGCAGAGACTTGTTAAGCAGCAACAGGAACAGATGGTAGACTTTTTTGACAAGCAAGAGGAGTACGAGGAATTTTTTTGTGGGGCCTTTACAGCGACAAGAGGAGGCTCTGGAAAGGAGGGGGGAGATGGAGCGGTGGGCGGGGATGCAGAGGGAGAGGTTTGTGGGTGGTGGTGGTTGGGATTGGGATTTTGGGGGAGGGCGAGGAGGGATTAGGAAGAGGGGGTTGGAGAGGAGGTCGGAGTGGGGGGTAGGGGTATTGATTGAGGGTGAGCATGATATTTTATTTGGTTTGGTTTGGTTTGGTTTGAGAATATTGTTAGGATACTTTGTGTCAGCGAGCGAGATTGGGGGGGGAGAGGGGGAAGAAAGAAAAATGGAATTTCCTTTTTGAGTCTGTATTGTTATTATTATTATTATTGTTGTTGTTGTTGTTGTTGTTGTTGTTGTTGTTGTTGTTGTTGTTGTAGTTGTTGTTGTTGTTGTTGTTGCTGTTTTGTTGTCTGTGTTGTTTGGTGTTGTCTTTCTCAGTATATCTTTTATAGGGACAGCCTTTTTTAGGGCGTGGCGTGGCGCGGGATGGAGTTTTTTGTGTTCTGGCGGTTTTCTTTTTCTTTTTTCTTTTTTTTCCTCTTTGTTGCGTTTGAATTCGGTGTCTTTTTTTGGGAGTGTTGTGTGTGTGTGTGTGTGTGTGTGTTGGTAGCAAAGGTTTTTATAATTCAGGGAACCAAAGTTTTGATTCTGCTGGTGATTATTACTACTGGTTGGGGAGTGATGTGATGATGGTCTTTTGATGAAATGTGGTACTGTGGTGATTTGTGAGGTGGTGGTTGGCATAAATGAAAGGGGTGGGGGGTGATGATGTTGTGCTGTGCTGTCTTGAATAAGGCCGTACGTCAACCAATTTAGTGACGAGGTTTGTGTGTTGCTGTGTCTCCTGATCTCCTCGGTAGCTCCATCCGGGTTCAGGGGATTAGTTAGATTTAGGGGATACTTGATAAAAGAGTATAATGTTGCTGTTATTATGGTTACCTTTTCCTGGCTTTGGTGGGTGGATGTAGGTAGTTAAGCTACCTTACCTTGCTTGGGTCATCATCATAGGTATATCGCTTTTCTCATTCAGCAACGACATCGAGGTCATACCATACACAACTGTTAGGTCGACAAGTCTATGTTTGACAAGAAAAACCGCGAGGTGAGTTTCAAAATGAGATGATAGCTGGTTGTAATAATCCATATATACCCGCAAACGCTGACCTATCGCTACTCTGGTTATGAAACCAACAACGCTCTCCCGCCCTCGAGGCGAGAATATGTCCGTGGTGTTTTCCTTCCCTGTATGAGCAGACAAGCTTGTTCTCGAAGCACCACGCCGGGACTTTTTCCAAGTGATACAAAAACCACCATAGGGTAAACCTGCCCTTGAAGAATTTCCGCTCGCCATCCCTTCTTCGCTACCTGGCCCTCTTTCTCCACCACTTGCTATAATACCGCACCGCACCGTCAAGAAGAGCAACAGACTGGGCCTGGCGCACGTGGTTGGTATTATTGAGACACATATTGAGGGTTCTGGCCATTAGTCCCTCCCCGATTTGGTCCTCCTCCTCCTCGATCATGCACCTCTCCACAAGTATCGCATGCTTCACTGCTTGTTCCTCCTCCACGGCCAGATATCTCCTCCACGGCCTGTTCCTCCTCCTCGATCAGGTACCCCCCCACTAGCATCGGGTGATCCACTGCTTGTTCCTCCTCCGCTGCTCGTTCCCCCTCCACGGCCTGTTCCTCCTCTACGACTTGGCCCTCCTGCCCGTCTGCTTGGCTCTACTCCCCCTCTTTGACTGTCGCTTTCTGATGGTCCAAGACTAACCCAATCACTTTTATCAAGACCAATATTCCACTCACTCCCCTCCCACCCCGCCTCCATCGCTCTATCCACCAACACCGTCGGCAGCAGCCCGTTCGCCAACAGCGCGTCAGGCAGATGGCCATCCAGCATCTTCAAAAATGGTGTAGGAGGGTTCTCCGGGAACGTGCTTCCCTACGCACACTTCAATAGCGCGACCCTCGTATCCGTCTGCCTGCTCGGAGTGCTGTACCTCCTCGAATTCTCCAGCGGTTCCCCCCACTGCCCCCAGCCAGATGAAGGCGTATGGTCCCACTCTTCCGACGGTGAGTACTCGTAATCACCACCCATGGCAGACTCGTTCACACTATCCTGCCATTCAGCTCCCTTCTCATTCGTCTCCTCAACATCTGCCCTCAACCTGCGTGCCCCAGACGACGTCAACGAACCGCCAGAATTGATAGAGAACGGGAACGGGGCTGACTGTTCCGAGTTATCGACACTGGCAGGATGGGCCCCGATAAAACGGACACTGTGAGAGATGGAGGAACCATGTCCTGACTGGGATCCTACGCTTGACCCTACCCCCGGTGCAAGGACAGCGTGATTACTGGCTAATTCTGCGGAGAGGGAGTCGAGCCAGGCGTTGATTCGGTTTGCGTAGCGGTCTGCTGCGGATTGGTTGTGCCATACAAGGCAATTAATACTTTGTCCAAGGGGAAGAGTGATATCATGAGTGTCATGTACGAGGGCTCTGAGATTGTTGAACGTGAGCTTTGTTCTGCTGCTGGTGGGCTCTCCTGATGGGTTGGGATCGAGGTTGCGCCAGGCGGGTTGGCCAGTAGGTTCTCCTGATCGGGGCAGGTAGGAGATGAGCTTTGCTAGAACAGAGGCTTGTAGCTTTACGCCTTTCTCCTTTAATGCCTTTGCCTTGCTGTATTTCATTGCCCTCTTTAGCTCCTTTGCCCAGGCTTTATCGCCGGTGCCCACAGCATTGGCTTTGAGCCACTCTTGTATTTCTACAGGGATCATGTCTCTATTCCCCATAGATTTATCCATCACCTTCATATTTTCCGCAGAGGCTACTGCTGTTGGGGTTGGCTTCTCTGAGGAGGGTTTCTCTGAGGGGGGTTTCTCTGAGTGTGGTGAAGGGGGTTCCTCTGAGGTGAGTTTCTCCGAGTATTGTGAAATGGGTTCCTCTGAGGTGGGTTTCTCCGAGTCTTGTGAAAGGGTTTCCTCCAAGGTGGGTTTCTCCGAGTCTTCTGAAGGGGTTTCCTCCGAGATGGGTTTCTCTGAGGGGGCTTTCTGTGAGTCTTGTGAGGTGGGTTTCTCCGAGTCTTCTGACGAGGCGTTCGCTGAGGGGGAGTCCTCTGAAGGGACTCTATTCCCGGATCTCACGCCGAACAACCTCTAGTTTCTGATAAGCGATGATGTGTCCCCCTCGCCATGAGTCCAATACCGATCACCAAACACGTCGTCAAGAATCTGCTCTCGTGCTGCATCCGTGAGTTGAGAATGGAAGTCTTTGAATAACACGGGACTCTTTGACTTGAGGTAATGAATGCCCCGAGTTTGCAGAACTCTTTCATGCTGTGCATGAACCCTCTGTTGCAGGTCTGGGTATTGGATCTCCTCTGGTGGGGGTCTCGTCGAGGACCTCTGGTGATCCGCCCAGATGTTGAATTCTAGTGCTAACGGGATCGCTGGGAGTATGTGCCTCCTCCGCCTGAGGTGCGATCTCGCAGGCGGAGACATGGTTTGATGTTGGAGTTGATCCTGGACGAATGAAGGTACGAGGAGTGATGATAGTGATATCCGGGCCTGATGCTGATGTGTGAACGGGAGAGGTCATGGAGCAGAAGAGCGGAAGAAGCCACAATGGATTCCCATAGGATCATCATGAATCCGTGGGAAGTCCCTTCCGCTCGAGGGAAGCTTTGTCATGATGCAAGTCGCGGCTGCCTCGCATGGGAAGGAAGATCGATGGTGAAACTGGAAAAGTTCAAGTGAAGTGAACCGCAACTTACACCAGATGTGGTTTATGTAAGCTATGTCGGATTCTCTTGGCAGTCCGGGAAGCTGTGGGTCCCAGCCGGCAAAACGGACAGGGGTGTTTCAGCAACGTAAGCTTTTCGGAGACAGCTGTTTGGCAGAAGGCCACGGTGATGCTCAGGAGGGTCTCTTGAGGGTCCAACAAGTAAGTCGACAGTGGAATTTCTTCAATTGGGCGGGCACATGTCATTTTCTCTTACAACATGAAGACATCAGCCGTCTTCTCTGCCTTTCTCTCGCTGCTGTCGCTAGCTTCGGCCGCCAGCTCCGACAAGGGCACCTCCAAATCAACACTCCCGTCTACCTTCAAGCCCCCACAGGTCTTCAAGAACGCCAACCTCGTCCACGTTGTTTCCGTCGAGAAGAACTACGTCAAGGAGAACATCAATGTCGTCGTAGAAAATATCGACAAGAAGCCACAGAATGAATACTACCTCCCCTTCACGGCCGATCAGATCTCGCGCCTCGGTGGCGTCGAGGTAAAGGATCGCAAGGACACCAGCGCCGGGCCATTCGTCGCCGAGAACGTCGAGTTCGACCCCGAAAGTGACACCCAGTACCTCCGCATCCGACTTCCCAAGCCCCTCACCCCCGGCGCACAGCAGACACTCGGCATCAGCTACTACATCCTCAAGGCGTACTCGCCCCTTCCCGCCGCCATCAAGCAGGAGGAGGCCCAATTCCTCACCTACACCTTCTCCGCCTACGTTCCCTCGGTGTACACCACCTCGAAGCAAAAGACGGAAGTCAAGTTCCCCTCCGCCAACATCCCCGACTACACCAAGCTCCCAGGCAGCGGCGACATCAAGGAGTTCCCCCAAAAGCAGGGCACCAAGCTCACCTATGGGCCCTTTGACGAGAAGCCCGCCGGTGCGTACGAGCCCATCCGCGTCCGTTTCGAGTTCAACAGGCCAGTCACTCACGTTGCCCGTCTGGAGCGGGACATTGAGGTCAGCCATTGGGGTGGAAATGTTGCTTTTGAGGAGCGCTATACTCTCTACCACCGTGGGGCCAACCTTTCATCGCTGTTCAACAGGGTCAAGTGGCAGCAGTCGCAGTACTACCAGCAGGGCAATTCCCATGCGCTGAAGGAGCTCAAGTTCCCTCTTCGTGCTGGGAGTGTTGACCCTTACTACACTGACGTCATTGGCAATGTGTCGACCTCGAGATTCAGAAGCAATAAGCGGGAGGCGTCGCTTGAGATCAAGCCTCGTTACCCTGTCTTTGGCGGCTGGAAGTACCCCTTTACCATTGGGTGGAACTCGGATGCGAAGAACTTTTTGAGGAAGACGGCAGCCGGGGGGTTCGTACTGAACGTGCCTTTTCTTGAGGGGCCCAAGCAGAATGAGGGTGTGGAGTATGAGCAGGTCGAGGTCAGGGTTATTTTGCCTGAGGGTGCTGAGTACGTTTCCCCTTTGTCACCCCCCTCTGTTGACTTCAAATACTGACTGTTGTATGTTTTGCAGAAACGTCAAGTACGTCACCTCGATCCCAACCCAATCCATCACCTCGGCCGACGTCGAGATCCACAAGACCTTTTTGGACACGATTGGGCGGACGGCGCTGGTGATCAAGGCGAGGAATCTGGTGGATGACTTTAGGGACCGGGAGCTGGTCGTGTCGTACGACTACCCTCTCTCGGCCAGCCTGCGCAAGCCGTTTATTGTCTTTAGTAGTGCTATTGCCTTTTTTGTGGCTGTGTGGTTGGTGGGGAATATTGAGTTGAAGTTTGCGTCGAGTGGCCATGTTGCTGCTAAGAAATAGATGGAGAGGGAAAAGGGGGGATAATAAAAAATGGGAGGGGGTTGATATTTTGAAAGCTTTTGTTTGTTTGGTATTTATGTTGATTATAAGGCGAATAAATGTGTATTTGTATTGAGTGTTGGTTTATTAAGAGGGAAAAAAAAAGGGTTGAAAAGGGATGTAATGGGGATGTTGTGAGTGGTGCTTGACCGTGGTATTTTGATAATAGTAAAAGTGGAAGGGACATTCAATAATAAGCAATGGTTTCGTGGTGTAGTTGGTTATCACGTCAGTCTAACACACTGAAGGTCTCCAGTTCGAGCCTGGACGAAATCAAAGAATTATATCTTTTGGCGGCGTTTTCTTTTTGAACTTACAAAGTTCATTTTTTATTTTTGGGTGGTGGTGGAGATCTTTTGGTGGGGTGATCTCTGGAGCGTTGGAATGGTGGATCTTGGGTCGTGGTGGGGGGCATCGTTGAGCCGACCACCTGGGTAAGATTTGTAGAAGGGAACATTCTCGAGATGTTCTATTGAATTGAGAATGTGTTTCTATTTTTGCCTTTGAATAGATGGTGAGTCGGTTGTCTGGAAGATGATCCACTATCTTACCACGTCGCCTTGTCCGCTCGTGTTAAAGGCCGACTTGCAACGTGCTGGAAGATCAACCTTCGTATAATTCATGCAGTGTTACTTTTGAAGGGTGTTTGGTAAGGCTACATATGAGTGAGGCCTTGTATCGCATGCTGAGCCCCGTGGCCTGGTGGGGAAGGAAAGCAAGGCATGTGAGCAAGCAGCAAGACCGGTGGTGCGTCAGGGTCCCTCGAGGTCCCTGCATGCTGCCTTGTTTTCTTTTTCTTTTCGGATGTTGCCCGGTGTCTCTCTCTCTGGGATGGTGGATCTGGTCAGTTGATTTATTAGGGGTCTTGGGGTATTTCGGGCGAGGGAGAAAAGTGTTTATAAACCTGGCCTTCCTGTTTGTTTGTCTGTTTATTACTTTTAATCTTCCATCTCAGCTTCCACATCTTACCTTGTCTGCGGGTATAATCATCAAACAAAACACACATACACAGACCATACGTCTTCGCCACAAACATTCCATCACTCAGTCTCGGCCCTCAAGAAGAAAACATGTGCTTCGGAACCCCTTCCTCAGAAAAATACTACTACCACGAGGAAATCGTCCCCGCCCGCCGGCCATCCTCTCACTCCTCTCACCACCATCACCACAACAGCAGGAGCAGCAGCCGACACCCCCCCCACCACCACCACCACCACCGCCATTCTTCTTCTTCTCACCACCACCACCACCATCATGTCTCGCCTCGAACGAGCGGGACCTATCTGTGTCCGCCAACAACAAGAACGACAGTTATTGTTCCAAGTCCGAGGGCGAGCATGACGAGCTATAGGGGGGAGAGCAGAGGGCGGAGTCACGGGGAGAGGGTGGTGGAGATTGAGAGGAGTAGTAGTCGGGTTGAGACTACTAGGAGGTATTGATGCATTTGGGATAATGGGACGGGGATGTATGGGTTATGCGGAGGATAATATCACGATGTTATGAATAAATGTTTGGGTACATGTCTGGCTTTGGATGGGCTTCGTTTGGGATAGACTGGTTGGCTAGCTACTCCGTAATAGGCGGGATAATAATGAGGGTTGTTTACCCTACAAGCCACATGAGAAGGTAATCTGTCTTCGTCTCATCTTGTGATCGATCTGGTCTGGTGATGGGGATAGATGCCAAGAACCGAGGATGTGGTTCTGTGGTTGGGGTGAATGAATGATCTTTGATCTGAGCAGAGCTTTGGTGGGGCTGGGATGTGGTTGGGTGGGATGACGTCACCTGGACTCTACACTACATGCTTTGTTTAAGACAGCTTTACAGATATTTTCCATGAGGGAGATGACTTTCGATGATATGAGAAGCCATTCATACAGGAACATACATGAATGGGGTTAGAAAAAAAAGGGTTGTTGTGTAGGTGCTGAAATATTACAAACTCCTGTTCATCCCAAAGCTCTGACGACATCTGCACCAAGGGTTTCCGTAAGAGTTCAGAAGAGGGCTTGGGGAAACTGACTGCTCTACTAGCCTGAGCCAGACATGTAAAGTGACGTGATGAGCGACCGTTTATGGCCTACTGCTGCTATCTATATACCACTACGCTGCGCGGGCGGTCATCACGAACCACCATTGTCTTTATCCCGTACACCACAACCTGATTACCCATTTACCCTCACGCTGTGAAAGCAAGCAAACGATTGATGATTTAGCAGTTCATTGTGCATACTAATACCCCCCTGCGTTATTCTTTACCTGTGTATCCTGCTGGGTTGCCGACATATCCTCGTGTTTACTGAGGAAAGAGCAAGTCTGACCTCTTCTTGCGACCCAAGTCCCGAATACGTTCAGTTCCACACCACAGAGCCTAAGCCCAGCATCATGTTGTAAGTCACATATCCCTTTTTCACAAACCGTTTACTATTCATTTGCGGAAATCATGTCCCGCAAAAGCAACGAAACAAACCGCTTCTACCCCTTTGCCCAGTGGTACCCACGCCGCCCACCACAAAACCAGTCCCACGATTGCTAACACGCTCAATTCCTCCAGGAACCGCGCCCTCTCAATTCGCTCCCAAAACCGCTCCTCCACGGGTACCACCACCTCCACCCCATCCCAACACCACCGAAAACCCTTCTCCTTCCCCTCCCTCCGCTCCCCAACCTTCACCCAACCCGACCTCTCCAAACGCCTCACCCGCCTCCTCAAATCCTCCTCCTCCCTCACCTCCCACCACGAATCCGCAGCCAAAGAACGCCTCTCCATCGCAACCCAGCTCTCTGAATGGGGTGAGGCAACCCAAGACGACTCCATCTCCGACATCTCGGACAAAATCGGCGTCCTCCTCTCAGAAATAGGCGAGCAAGAAGACAACTACGCCCACGCCCTCGACGACGCGCGCGCAGCGCTAAAGGTGATCAGAAACACCGAACGAAGCGTCCAACCAACAAGAGAGGGAAAGAAGAAGATCGGGGATGAGATTGCAAAGTTGAAGAGTAGGGAGCCGCAGTCGACAAAATTGGTGGTGTTGGAGCAGGAGCTTGTCAGGGCTGAGGCTGAGGGGTTGGTTGCTGAGGCGCAGTTGAGTAATGTTGTATGTATTTCCCCTGATAAGCACTGATGATGATAGTGTGCTGATATTGTGGTAGACAAGGCAAAAGTTGAAGGAGGCGTACCAGGCCGAGTTTTTGGCTACGATTGAACGGGCGGATAAGCAGATTATTCTTGCGAGGCATGGGTTGAGGTTGTTGGAGTTGTTGGATGATACACCTGTCGTGCCGGGGGATGTCAAACCGGCGTATCCTCATGCTGGGCAGGCGAGGCAGATATTGAATGATGCCGAGGATGATCTCAGGGATTGGAGGCCTAGTGGGCTGCTTGGGGAGGAGGAGGATAGTAAGGTGTCCGGCTCTGGGGCGGCAGTACCTCAGGTTGACAAGGGAAAGGAGGTGGATAGGGGGAGCATGACGGAGACGGTGGTCAATGTGGGTAATGGGACGGCGGCGGCGAATTGATCATGAGGAGGAGGAGAAAAGACTCCTGATGTCGTCATTATACCTAGTTTTGCGTTTCTGTTTGAAAGGCGGGGGCGTTGGTGATAACTGTTTTTTTTTTTCTCATTTGAAAAATAACAAGTTGGAAATTATCCCCGTCAGAAAGCCGTTACACTTGAGCCGTGACCCTTCTTACACTCTTTCTCGCACCCTCTCCACTGACCATGATGGCACCCTCCATCTCTAGCGTCCTCATCGCCTCGGCAAAATCGGCCGACTCCACCGGCACGCTGGCACCATCTGATAACTTCCTGGCTACTTCGGCGAACTTGACTGATTGCCCGCCGGCAGTCAGCTCATCCAACAGTCTGACAATGGCGTCCTTGATCTCGGCCTTCTTCCTTCTGTCCGCCGCCGACGTGCCTTCAGTGAGGAGACTCATGTCGATTCTGCCCTGCGCATCCGTCGCCGCCGTCTTGAGGGCGGATTTGATCAGCCTCACGGCCTCCTTTACGTCATTTTGAGTGACCGTCTCGGAGAGACGCATGCGAGCGTGAGCCTCAGAGAGACGAATCATGCTCTCGAGCTGACGGGTGGTGGCCGTGATGCGCTTCTCTGCGGCGCGGACGTCCTGGCCGAGCTTGCGCATCTCGACGTACGAGTCGACGAGCTCCTTGGCGGCTTCGTTGGAGATCTGGGGGTTGACTTTTTGGCGGGCGTAGGAGATGTAAGAGGTGAGGAATTCGATTGGCTGGAGACTGTTAGTCGGGAGGAAGTAGATGGAGAAAGAGGGATGAACATACCAGGATATCATTGTTCGAGTGGGCCGAGTCAGGCTTGTCCTCGAGATACATGGACAGCAAATGCTTAGCCAAGCGCTGATCTTGCTTCTCGTCAGCTCGATCGAGGATGAGATAGACAAGATCGAAACGGGAGAGTAGGGTAGGGGGAAGATCAATGTTTTGCGGGACGGAGAGGTCAGGGTTGTAACGACTGCCGATCGGGTTGGCAGAGGCTAGGATGGAAGTCCTGGCGTTGAGGGTGGTGATGATGCCTGCCTTGGCGACAGAGACGGTCTGCTGTTCCATCACTTCGTGGAGAACAGAGCGAGTGGACTCGTTCATCTTGTCAAACTCGTCAATGCAGCACACACCACCGTCGGACAAGACCAAGGCGCCGGACTCGAGAACCAGCTGTCTGGTCTCTGGGTCGCGGGTGACATAGGCTGTAAGACCGACCGCAGAGGAACCCTTGCCGCTGGTGTACACACCGCGGGGGGCGATGCGGTGGACGTAACCCAAAAGCTGAGACTTGGACGTTGAAGGGTCACCACACAACAGGACGTTGATATCGCCACGGTAGCGGGGACTGGCGCCCTTTTCAAAGGTTTTGTTGGTACCACCAAACAGCTGGAGGAGGATACCCTTCTTGACATCCTCCATTTCGTAGATTGATGGAGCGAGAGACCGGGACAAAAGCTCGTAGATGTCGGCACGAGCAGCAGTCTCCCTGATCTTGGCCTCATCCTCTGGCGAGATCTTTTTGATCTCATCAAGACTCTGGCCGCTGATATGGGCCTCTTCCTCCTCAGCCAAGTCAAGAACAGAAGGGTCATTGCCCATTCTCTTCTTGTCGACCTTCTGGACATGGACAATGTCCACATACGTCTTGTGCACACTCTTGACCGTCCGCATACGAGGGTTGACACGCACAGGAGTAACCTTGTAGATACCCGTAATCTCTACACGGTCACCGGCCTTGCAAAAGTCAACCAGCTCGTTGTAAGCGCAGATGGAAACGGAATGAGGCGTCTGGCCAGCAGGCGTGTCATCAGGCGTCTCCTGCAGCTTGATTACTTGCTTATCCGTGAATGTGCAGCGATTGTGGATAATCTGCATTGAGTTCTTGGACTTGCAACGATTGCGAGGACACTCAGTCGGCTCACGAATTTTGCCACGGTCCAACTCAACGGTGACGGAGTGTCCGCAAACACTGCACTTGAAGAAAGCGTCCTTCATGTCGGGAATCACAGGCGTGGTACGGATCACTAGACCCTTGATGCAGACAAGTTTGTCCATATCTGAAGGGTTGAGATCTCTCAGGTTGGTATTCTTCTCGATACCGAATGGGCGCACAACATACGTCTCCGCGGAGACCTGGTCTTCAAGGGTCATCTGCTGTCCCTGGGTAGGCCTGGGAGTTGATGGCTCCTCCCCACGATCAGAACTGGGGAAGTTCAGATCAGAGCTCTGGGAAGGGTTGGGCATATTTCCACCAGCAAGAGAGGCCTGTCTTTGACTAGCCATCTCAGCGCGCGCAAGATCAATCATGAAGTCGTGCACGCATTGATCCATGACTGGAACAATTTCGGTGGGGTAGGCCTGGGCTTGATGCCATAGCTTCAGCGTTCGCGGGTACGCCTTGAGATCACGAAGATCAAGGTACAACCTGTTGCTGCCCAGCAACAACATGTTCTCCAAAGCCTCCCAATATGGCTTGGAATCCGCCTCGGGGTTCCCCATGGTGTCAGCCTCGGTTGCGCCATCCGCCCACATGCGATACTTTTTGGTGAAGTTTCGGAGAAACTCCTTGAAGGCCGCGAAGGAGTCTTCAAGTGAGACGGTGGTACCCCATACGAGACCCTGGCTCATGCCACCAAGGGCATTTGCCTCAGATGTGTTGGGGTTGTTGTTGGAGAAGGAAGCGGCGTCGGACCCGACTTGAGAGCCATCACGAACGACTCGGCCTGCGTCATCCAAGATAATTCGGCGTGGCATGCGTGGTGTGCGAATGACATCTGGGTTGATATCCCCACGGTGAGATCGGGAAGGTCTTGTGCGCTCGTTTACGAAGAGCGCACTGCTTTCACTGCGAAGGTCCGACTGCTGGGTGAGGTTGGGCCCTGGGCTGGATTCATCATAGCGGATAGGGGACGAGTCTGTCAGGGGTATGTTAGCTTTGGATGCAAAGAAAAGCCATTGTTTTCAGCGGTTTACCTCCAACCAAGAGACCACGACCGCTTGCGCGAGGTGTGCGATCACCAGTGCTTTGCGTCTCGGTCTGCTGGCGCAAGGGCGAGCTGGCGGCATTGTTTCCGGCGGTGCTCTGAGTGTTGCTCATCTGGCGGAGAGGCGACGAGGGCGCATTGTTGGGAGAGGAGGAATCGTATACCATAGGACTTGAGGCCAATGCTGAGGTCCGAGTCTGGCGGGGAGTTCTCGAGTTCTCAGCAGCGGGGCTGCTCTGAGCAGCCTGGGAACTCCTGGTGCTGCGCGTTGACCGCTTCGATGGTGAAGACATTTTTGAACCTGTACTCTTTCGTGTGTTTTTGACTGAATTTGGGGGCACAAAAAAAAAGACCAATGATTTACAACAGACGAGGATTCGATATGGTGGTTGAAGGGGGTGTGGCAGCGGTGGGATGAAGGTGTTTCCTAGGAAACCCAGAGTGGGACTCCGAAGAACTTCAGGATGTTGGAATGAGAAAAGGAGCAACGCGAAAACGCGTCCAGCAAAAAAACCACTTTACGCGTCTCAGCCTGTCAAAGGGGAAGTGGGGGGGGCTCCCAATCCATTAAACCCCTGGCCCAGGTACGTGCCGTTTGAAATGTGGGGACACCCAGCTCAAGCCACATCAGCGAGCCGCTCCCTTTTGAAAGTTGGACCCCACAATTTCCACTGTGTGGACAGCTTCACATCATCAGCCACAAGCAACAACATCCACGACGACGATACCACCGCCCCCGAACGAGATACCCCTTTTCCACCGCCCTCACCCTACACCGCGAACCATAAGATACCCACTAATACACAGCCAAAATGGCCCCAGGAATGTCGCTGTACAGCGTCAACGCTATCCGTAAAGCTCTCCCAAAGCTCCAGCACACCTACTCCTGAAGCTGACTTGCCATGCCCCCGACGATAGTAATCCTCTCCAGCGAAGACGGCTCCCGCATCTTCTCCAAATGGTACAACCCTCCCCACCAAGCCGCCAACCAGCAGCCCTCCAGCACCGCCGCCCCCGCCTCCGCCCAGAACCCCTTCGCCGACAAGACGGCCCAAGTCCGCTTCGAGAAGGCCCTCCTCCAAAAGACGGCCAAGCAAACAGGAGACATCCTTCTATTCGACAACCGGATCGTACTTTATAAGATGGAGGCTGGTATGTCCTGTCTCTAAATCCCTCCCCTCCCTTCTCAGCAGCTATCCTGACAGATAATCCAAAGACGTGGCAATCTACGTCGTCGGCGGCGTCGAAGAAAACGAAATCCTCCTCTACAACGTCCTCCTCGCCCTCCGCGACGCCCTTCACCTCCTCTTCAAGCAGTCGGTCGACAAGCGCACCATCATCGAGAACTACGACCTCGTCTCCCTTGCCATCGATGAGATTGTTGATGATGGTGTGGTCTTGGAGACGGACCCGACTATCATCGTGCAGCGGTGCTCCAAGGCACCAAATCAAGACACCAACCTGGGGCGTATCGACCCCTTCACCGAGCAAGGCATGAACAACTTGGCGCAAATAGGCAAGTCCAAGATTTTGGAGTGGATGCGGTAGATTGGAGACCATTATTATGGTCCTGTAATGTTGCTGGGTGGGGGAGAATGAATAAGGGAGGGTTAAGCAGGCGTCTCTGATATTTAGACTTATGAATTCGGGGTCCTTTTTATAAAATTACCGTATGAAGTAGTGAGTATAGTGTGGGCAGAATTTTGATGAGGTGTCTTCTCTTGGGAGATCGTGTCTATCGATGTCTGTTCGCCTTTTGACTCTGAGTTAAGGCCTAATCTCGGATGCTGCCTTGCGAAGTCGGTTCATAACCGCAGCAGCAATATCATCCCCATCACTAACCCCTTCCACAAAAATGATATCAGCCCCCAGCCTATCCAGCTCCCTCAAAGCAGCAAACAACCCATGAGCCACCCCTTTAACATCCCGTCCCAGATCAACATCCAACACCGTGGCCAACTCCTTCCCTTCTTCATCCCTCAAACTCCCCTGCCGAACAGCAAAACCACCCTCCTCACTCTCTATCCTCCCCTCTGTCTCCCCAACCAACCCCTCCCATTCCCCCGTCCTGATAACCCCCACCTTTTTTTGCCCGCCCCCCTCCAGCTCCTTTCCCACATTGACGGGTTTATGCCCCTCAAAAAGCACCACCCTCGCCCGGGGGCTGTAATGCTTGTACTTCATCCCCGGCGCCCTCGGCTTATGCCCCTCCCCGACCTCGCTCCTGTCTTTATACCCCTTCACCACCCCCTTCCACCCCTTGACTTGTCTTATCTCCTCGATGCCTACCCCTCCTGGCCTCAGCACCACCGGTGGGTCGCATAACCCGTCAACAACAGTCGACTCAACCCCCACTGCACAATCCCCCCCATCCAGAATCAGCTCAATCTTCCCCTCCAAATCCTCCAGCACATGCACAGCCTTTGTCGGGCTAGGGCGCGTACTGGCGTTTGCGGACGGAGCAGCGAGCGGCTTGCCCACCAGTTGAATCAACGCTCTTGCCAACGGGGAGTCAGGCATCCTCGCGCCAAAGGTGGTCAATCCAGCCGTTACCTCTGGGGCTAGCAGCTGACCGGAGGTCGGGACAGGGAGTAAGATAGTCAGTGGTCCAGGCCAGAACTTGGAGATTAACTCGTGGTAAATCTCTGGAATGGTGGAAAGGGTGCTGAGCATGGAGAGGTCGGAGACGTGCACGATGAGAGGGTTGTCGCTTGGTCGGCCTTTTGCCGTGTAAATCCCTTTCACGGCTGTTGACGAGGTTGCGTCGGCGCCGAGGCCGTAGACGGTTTCGGTCGGGAAGGCTACGGGTGTGCTGAAGGAGGAGGCGGTGGAGGTTGTGAGGGCTGTTGCTGCGAGGGTGAGGGAGGGGGGGATGAGGGGGGTTGGGGGGAGGGTCCAGGTTTGGAGGGAGTTGGGAGAGGACCAGGATCCTAAAGGGGAGGAGGGGGGGATGGTGAGGATGCGGGTTTTGAGTTTGGGGGGTGGTGGTGGTGGGTTGGTGGTTGACATTTTGGAAGTGAGGTGGTGGTGGTGGTGATGATGGTGAAAGGTGGGGTGAAAATGTTGGGGTGAGAACCTGAAGGGTGTTGCTGCGGACCACCGCGAGGAAAGACTGGGGTGGGGAAAGAGAGCCAATTTGTCGATTTGGATCGATTGACTGACGTTGTTTCAATAAAATGAGACGTTTTGAGTCGTGTTTTGGGGACGTGTTGTAGGCACCTTGTTGTGGTGTAAGTGCTGAAGTTGAGTCATTCACAAATTTTTATCTTGATATGATCCTCTCGCCTTCAAAACTTGGCTGCCGCTTCCCAACCTTTACCTTTCGAGTCCCTCAATCCTCACACACGACCAGCCATTTTAACATTGCCAAAACTTCCAAGTTTATTATCATTGATTACAATAGACCTTAATACCAATGTGAACATGATTTCGTCATCCAGAATAATGCCTGCAATTCAAGAAGGAGCATAAGTCTCGCTTCCTCTCCGCCCTGCCCTCACCGGCAACGCAGAAACATGCACATTTGCAAAGCTCAAATGCTCCGAAAAGCTCGACAACAACCTCATCACATCCTCCCTCGTCTCCTCCCTACTCGCCATCCCCTGCATCACCCTCGCATTCGGCGGCCCTGGCAGCGCAGGCATCTCGCCACCCATCCCCATCCCACCACCATTCATGTTCATCCCACCCCCATTCACCATCCTCTCCCCCCTCCTATCAATATACTCCCCCCCATTACCGCTCATCCCCAACATCCTCGGCAACTGCAACTGCACACTAGCATTACTCTGCGCCCTCGACCTCCTCCCACTCCCCCCCGTCTGCCCACCACTACCCATCATAGTCAAATACTCCGAATCACCGCCATACTCATTAGCCGAATATCCATCCTCATCATAACTGTCCGCCCTCGAATGCGCCCTCGACTGTGCCCTCGAGCCCCCACCCCCACCATTCACACTGCTCGACGGCGGCGTGCTAAAGTCCGGAATCACAATCTGATCCTCGGGTGCGCTCGCCAGACTAAGACGAGAGAAATCCGTGTCGTCAGATATGTAAATGGACGGTTCCCTGATGCCGCTCGGTGGTCCAACACCCCCGCTGAAGCTGCCGTTGGTGCTGTTGGTTTGGAAGGGTTGATACAGCGAGGCATGGCGTTCGAGGTCAAAGGGGTTGGCGCCGCCGATGTCAGATCCCGCCATGGAGGCGACGTCGCTGTTGGCGGTTGACGGTCTTGTGTACTCCGGCATGGCGAGACTTTCGTCAAGGTCGATCAGACTCCCGACAGAGGCGCGGTTGTCTTGGAATTGGTTGGGGGTCATGAGCTCGACGTAGGGCTCTGAGTGCATACCCAAGGGATCGGTTTGGTGGTGAATGAAAGGGGGGCGGTCGTTGGTGGGTGCTGGGGCGAGGGGGGCAGGTCTGTCTTCGCTGATGGCTGGGAAGCGGAACATTTCTGATGTAGCTGATGCGGGGGCTGCCATGGAGGGGAATTTCCAGTCTTGGGTGCGGCGGTTGGGGTTGAAGTCTGCAGGGTCACTTCGGGGAGGCTTGTTCAGGTCGTTGCTGTTGTTGCTGTCGGCCGCGGTGAGGGTGTTCTCCCCAAAATCTGACTCGCTGGGAGCTCGCATGCCGGCACGGATGGTTTCCATGTTGGTTTCGATGTCGACAAACTGAGAGAGATCATCGCCATCGAAAGACATGTCGAGATCGATGAGGGACTCTCGCAAGGTGGAATGAAGAGAATCGTCCCTCAACGGAAGATCAGATGTTGAGGTTTGGGGAGGTGGGGGTCTGCCATAATACGCACGAGAGTTCTCTTCGTAGCCCGAGATTGTGTTGGGATCAAAGAGCTTCTCGAGGGGAGCCTTGACGGCTGGTTGCAACTGGGGAGGTAGGCGACGCCGCGCTTTCTGCTTGGGAGGGGGTGCAAACTGCTCATTAAAGTCAAACTCCACGTTTGTGCCGTAGACATCATACACTGCTTGGGCATCAGTGTTCATGAGCTGCTGGTCAAAGTCGACTGTCGTGCTGAAGTTCCACTCATCGTTGGCCAAAGCAGTGGACGTGTAGTCGGACGGGCCCTGCGCGCCAACAGGAGCAAAGAGCGACTTTCTGATGCCTCCCTGTCCTTCCCAGAGCTTGTAGGCCTTTACCAGGTTGGCAAGGTTCGAGGTAGGATGTGTGCCCTCGGTATTAGCAATATATGGATGCCGTTGAACCTGCTCAATAGTCGGTCGCTTTGCTGGGTCTTCGACTAAGCAGAAAGCAACAAGATCCTTGATCTGGTCCGAGTACTGATCACCTTCCAGCCGTGGGGCGTTATGCTTGATGTAATTGCCAAGCTGGGGTATGTTAAACCCTTGCATGACGTTGGGAGGCAGACCGGACGCAATCTCATATACCAGAGAACCAAAGGCCCAGATGTCGACTGGTGTGCTATAAGAAGGCACAGGGTCGAACAGCTCGGGGGCCATCCAGTGAGGCGTGCCGATAAAGGTCGACCGCTTATCAAGCTTCGTTTCAACAATGCCAGCAACGCCGAAATCGCATAGTTGAACCGCTCCGCTCTCTGTGACCAGCACATTGGCGCACTTGATGTCGCGGTGAATGATGCCTTCTTTGTGCACCCAATACACAGCCTCCGCCACCTCTCTCAAAATCGGAATAATCCACTTCTCTTGCAAGCCTCCCGGAGCTGTCGGCTTCATCAGGGTCGCCACACTGCCTCCAGCGCAGTACTCTGTCACCATCCACATGGCCTGACCGACTGGCAGCGCATCGAGAATGAGGTTGATGTTTCTCGCCCCACTGTCGCTGAGGATTTTGAGGGCGCTGATTTCCTTCATGAACTCGCTGTAGGTATCAGCCAATTTCGGGTTGAGGGTGTCGCTCTCTTCAATGTCGATGATTTTGACGGCCACCAGGGCTTTCGTGTTCAAATCAGTCGCCTTGTACACCCGACCAAAGCTTCCCTTCCCGATCAGCTCCTGAAGGAGGTATGGCGGTACTTCTTTTCCGGCCTTGACGCATTCATCTTGGACGGATGCTTGCATCTTCTTTGCGTCCTCCATGGCCTTCTGCCGGGTGGCAGAAGAGAAGTAGTCTGAGTTGCGTACTTGGAGGTTCGACATCTTGGCTGTTGTGGTGGAAAATGGCAGATTTGTTGATAAAAGGCTGCCGTTGTTGGTCTGCTTGTGGTTAGTGGCCGGGGTCTGTCGACATCACAGGTGACTCTCGACTTCGGGATGGAACAACGAGAGCCCAGTGTTTACCTACCGAGGGGAGCTTCAGAATCGCCACCTCATGAACAGCCAGAGGCTTGTGTACTACTCCTTTGGGATGTTGTCAGAGAGGCAAGAGTAGCCAGCCTTGGCGTTCTGAGAAGAGGGCGGTTGTGACCGTCCCCTGTGAAGCCCAATCTCTGGCAAGAGAAGAGCGAGAACGCCAAACAGATTTCTGTCGATTTGTCAGCCATGAATCCAATTGCAAATAATCCCCAAATGACGTCAACGTTGAGTTGAGGGGCTCTGCCGATGATGTCCTGATGCGTGAGGCTATCAGGGCTGTAAGCCAGCCCTTCTTTCCATCACAGCTCAATTCTCAGCTCGGATCCCCCAACTCTTTTCATCCCGTCCCTCCATCCGCGCGCCCCTTTCTCCTACTCCCAAATCCCATTTCCAATCCTCATCACAAAGAAAAACAGAAACAATTACTTACCTGAATCACCAAAACAAAAAAACAACACAACCACACTTCATGTTGTTGAACCAAACTCCCAGCTTAGAAGGTGTGCCTCACCGACATGATCAGATTGGGCGTTTATCTGAAACGGGCCTAGCGTCATCAATCCGTTTGGGAAAAACGGGGCGTCCGGTTGTGAAACGGAGTTTGAGCCAGCTTCAAAGTTGTGGGTCGGGGGAATCCCGTTTGTAGGTTCACGTGCACGTGTCACATCGTTCTTTCCTTGGGAGCAGCAGCTTGAGTGTGTTTTCTAGAGCGACCTCTTTGCTGGGCTTCATGATGATTGACGCTATGGTATTCTGGGGCCGCTTATTGGCTCGTGGGGAGTGGTAGTTGTAGTGGTACAGTTTTGAATGGAGTGTAGTTATAGAATGTAGTTGTAGAGTTGGTTCTATGACTGTATTTCTAGACTTGCTCTGGCGCTAAACTAAACTCCGACCGTCAACAGTTTCTGTTACAATCAACACAATCCAACCTACCTACCTGGGTACCTTACCGTACCTCTCTCAACAACTCACTTCCCATCTGCCTTGTTGATATCCTCTTCCAACCTCTTAATCATCTTCCCATGAATCTTTCCCCACCCCTCCTCACACTGCCCCTTCACCACACCCACCAACAGCCGGTTACACCTTATCTCCAAGTCCTCCACCAGCTCCCACTCCCCTTTCTTATCTTGCTTCTCCCTAACTTGCCATACTGTATCCATGACTATCCCCATCGGTGACTTGATTCGAACAAAGACCCCATTGGTAATGTCGGTGAACTCGTACGTGCTGACGACTTTGGAGTCCCAGATTGTGGTGTGTACAATGTCGATGACGGTGTAGGAGATACCCCGTTGTTGGTGGGTATCAGTTCGGATTTGGGACGTGATACTTGAGGGAAGGTCAGGAGAGGGATTTGGTGGGAGGGGTTTGAAGGAATCGAGGACGGGGTCGCAGGAGAGGAAGAATTCGTAGTCTGAGAGCATGGAGAGGGCGAGGGAGTGGGTGGTTCCTTCTGGGAGGGTGGAGGAGTGAGATAGGTTGGTGGTTGTGGTTAGGACTGGGGATTGTTAGACCGATTGTCCGTTGTCTGTAAAAGGAACAGAGGAGGAACGTACAAGACATGTTGGTGAGTTGTGCGAGCTGGATAGGTGGTTTAGGAGTCGTAAATGGCCGTCTGTTGCAGTTTCCGAGTGCGAAGTCAAAACTAGGTCAATACAGAGGCTTGGTATGAATTTGATGTGACGATGGGGTTGTGAGATCTAGTAACCGGAGGCACTGCGCATGAGAGTTGGCGGGCTTATAACGTGAGGATCAGGAAAGGAGAACCAAGGAAAGCTGCGAACGGGTGATGATGTGAAACGCACCAGTCGCGCCGCATCGGCAGTCACTAGCTTGGCCTCGGGTTACCACTGGACTGGATTTCATCATTTATCTCGGCGCGAGTCCCACCAAAGGAGCTTGAATTGGCAGCTTCACAAAGCCATCGCCATGTTTGAATCGCGAGATGGCTTCCAAGTACGAGCGGAACCAGGGTTAGGGTTGGTTACCAAACTCTACTCAATGTCATAAAGTGGAGCTTAGACCCTTGTTCGCAACCTCATCCCATCTTCTTTTGTTGAAGCATTGAAAGCAATTGAGGCCCAGTTTGGTGCAAGAAAGCACCTGGGCTTCCAAAGACAACATGGAAGCTCTCCTCAGAAGACGAGCGGTATATGTGTGCCAAAGCTGCGTTCGGAGCGCTCGGCAACCGCTCTGGCGCAACTACTCCAGTGCTCCCCCTCGACCGGATATCTACGATGTGGTATGTGTGGGTGGAGGGCCTGCTGGTCTCAGTCTCTTGACTGCTTTACGTGAGTGTTTCCGTAATGTACATTCCTGACCATCCGAACGGTGTTGCTAACCGTAGCCTCTCCAGGCGCAAACCCCAACACCTCCCACCTCCGAGTTGCCCTTGTCGAAGCCCAAGATCTCTCCAAAATCAGATCATGGAGCCTTCCACCAACCAAGTTCTCGAATCGATGCAGCTCCCTCACGCCCTCCTCGGTCAAGTTTCTCGAACAGATTGGGGCATGGGAGCACATGGCCCGAGACCGGGTACAGCCATATCAGGAGATGCAAGTCTGGGATGGAGTATCTGGCGCTAGGATCGAATTCGACTGGGCGGGTGCTGCCCCAAATACCGGAACAACAATTGCCTACATGACAGAGAACTTGAATCTGACGTCTGGTCTGCTGAAGCGGCTGGAGGAGCTTGGTGGAGTGTCTACCTTTGACAACGCAAGGGTGGAAAATATCACATACGGCGAGGAAACAGAGGAACTGGATCTGCGGGAATGGCCGGTAGTACAGCTGTCTGGGGGGAAGCAACTCTCTGCCAGGCTTCTGGTCGGGGCGGATGGAGCCAACAGCCCTGTGAGGTCCTTTGCGAATATCGAGGCCAAGGGATGGGATTACAACCGCCATGGTGTGGTAGCGACTGTGGAATTGGAAGGTGAGGGCTGGGGTGGTGAGTTCACCAAGATTGCTTACCAAAGGTTCCTACCGACTGGCCCAGTTGCCATGCTGCCAATGCCTGGCAAATACTCTACACTGGTCTGGTCCACCACGCCGAGCAACGCGGCCCTTCTCAAGAGCCTCTCGCCGAAGGATTTCACCGCCATGGTCAATGCTGCCTTCACGTTAAGTACAGTTGACCTGGAATACATGCACACTCAGAAATCTGGACAAGAGGAGGAATATTCATGGAGAATGGAACACACTCCTGTGGACCACCGCGCAGTTCCTCAGGTTGTCACGGGCGTCCAGGAAGGCACAGTTGCTTCCTTTCCTCTGAAGCTACGACACGCGGATACCTATGTTGCCGAACGAGTGGCCCTAGTCGGTGACGCCGCTCACACCATTCACCCGCTTGCCGGTCAAGGTTTGAACCAAGGTCAGGGCGACGTAAAAAGTCTCGCAAAGACCATCGAGTACGCTGTTACACATGGGCAAGATATCGGTGTGGGCATGTCGTTGGAGTCATATGTTTCTGAACGATATGCCGCCAATCACGTCCTCCTCGGAGTCTGCGATAAGCTCCACAAGCTGTACTCCTTTGGCAGCGGACCTCTGGTGCCATTGAGATCGTTGGGGCTGTCCGCCGTCAACGCTCTCAGACCCCTGAAAACCTTTGTCATGAACCAGGCGGCCGGGAATGGGATGAAGGTCTTTTGAGAGGCGATCTATGATACCCCGCTTCTCAACATTTGGTCCTAGTTCTGTTGTACAATTATATTGAATATGTATTATAATACCTCATTCTGTCTCCCGTGCCTGGAATGCCATGTGGTGAGTCAGATCCGGGATGGGATGAATGCCCTTGACGTGGAAGTTGTATTGCTGAGTGTTGATAGCGAGTCCAAGTGCCCGATTTCAGTGAGATGCCGGAGACCGGACGATTACGTGCCTGCCCCTTGTGATCGCTCCTGCCCTTTTGAAGGTGGCTTGTTCAAGTTTCAAGTTTTGATATTCTCGATGGGTGCCGAATAGCGTGGGGTATGCCTAGGTAGTATTTTCTTTGCGGTCTCGAAACTATTGTCTCTTTTCTTGCAGCGTTTCTCTACACTGTTTCGAGAATTGAGTTCAACAATTCTAGTGCTTGCCCATATCATCTTGAAGAAGACATCCAGCAGCCTAGCGCTTCTTTAGGAGGTTTTTATCAATCACAAACAGGGCATTTCCCCAGAGAAGCGTGGCCAAGTGCTAGCTATAGACCGGTGAGCAAGCACAAGTTTTTCGCCCATAAACGCTAATTTTGCCGCCAATTTGCTAAAGAATCACATACCATCTGACGATTGCAAGGTCACCTATATAGAACATTCCCGAATGCAGATTTGGCATGCTCGGGCGGTGGATACATCGTCCTCACACGCAGACTCGAAATTATTTGCAAACCCAAACACATCGCTCTCGAACACTTACAGACTGAATTTCAACAATTCAAGCTATGAATTCTTCCCCCGCCCCCCCTGCAAAGCACAATTGTTTAACGGGCTCGATATCAAGGAGTCGTACTCAAACCTGACGGAGTAGACAAGACGGAATTTGGAGCCAGGTTCCTTATAGTAGGTAGGTCGAGGATGGGGCTATGTTGTTGATCCCACACCTTCTACACCGGGTGCTTTCGCATAGCTTCCAACGCCCTCGCTAATTGTCGATAGTCAAAAGGAGTAAAATGTCGATTTGGAGCGCAGTTTTAAACTCAATCATGACACAGGAGTGATTGACCGGGTATTTCTCTTCAAAAACCTGGTCTGGCTGGTCTGATCACTGGGTCGACTGTGTTGACTTTTCTCCTTCCTGATTCGTTACTTCGGTTTGTATATCTAGATGGAGAACCGGCTACCTTGTGCGTTTTGTTGACCAGAAAGTTGATAAATAGAAGCTTGCTATCTAAGTAACCGCGGTTTCGACCCTATCTTCGCTACCCATCTACCTCGTCCGTTATAACTGGAGTATAATGTAAGATGCATTTTACCCTTAAGCCCACTGGGCCAGCGTTGGCTCTGGCAAGTCAATGACTTTTACAACGCCGGCATTCGAAGCAAGGGAAACGGTAATAGTTGTCGTGTAATCAACCAAGGCCCTTTAGAGGGATTCCCTGGGGATTCTTGGTTTCTACAACATGAAGAAGAGATATATGAGAGAGGAGGCTGAGGTTACTTATCGTTCCAAAACGCCCAAGTGTCGCGCTGGAGCGTATGTGTCTCGTGCTTGGACGATGGCCAAATATCGCGCTGGAGCGAATATATCTTGTGCTTGGATGATGGTTTAGCGTGCTCAGGCGAGGGCAAATCGCCCTTCGAACTCAAGCATAGCGTTCTTGAACGAAAGCACAGCGTGTTCTAACGCCAACATAGCTTTCAAGAACGGATATGCCTCGTTCACGAACGCTGGCATAGTATAATGCTTGGATGAAGATAGGTCAAACATAACTAACTACCCTTTTCTCTCCTATTCCTCCCTGTCAGGTCTAATTTCATGTCAAGGACCGCAGAGTTAATCTTCTAGGCATATGACGTGTTGGGCCTTTCGGTCCATTGACCTAGCTATTGTGCTCCATAGAAGGGCTCCTTCGGTAGGAACGTTCTTGCCGTTCTATTACTCTGTTCCTAGATCGGAACTGACCTAGTATTTGACCTAGGTGTCCAGGATTCCCCGACTTTCCTTCTACAACACAACCCCAACCACCAGAAAGTGGGGGCTTTTTCTTCCCTCTCGAAATCCACCACCTTTCTGTAAGTATCCCTCTACAATCCTCAATTACCCTTCACTTCATCTACACTCTGATCACGTACTGTAAGCCTCTTTGAACTACCTAGACCGATATCTCCATCGGAAGCTCCCCAGTCGACTTCTCTCGACCCCCCCATGGGTCTAGAAGCCTCGGTCGGCCATTGCCACGCCTCTTGTGGCTAACTGAAGACCCTCGGTGGCCTCCCTCTCTCACTATTCAGTCAGCTAATCTTTTCTTCTCGTCCTAGAACAACAACAGTCCCACAGATACCGACAGAGACCGACGTGGTCCAAGTAAGTAGACCCCTTTCCCTGCGAAACCTACCCCAACAAACGATCACGGCCACGTCCTGCTTCGGAATCATAGCCAGTTGGTCTTAATAGCCAGTCTGCCAACAGTTCGGAAGCCAGTAGTCTCTAATATCTCCCATTCGAAGCCTCTCGGAAGAAGCCGGCCACGAAGCAGGCCTACACACCGCAACGAGCGGAAGAAAACGACCGATCAACGGTCAGAAAACCAGGTAAAGTGTTCAGAACCTATCCTAACTTGAAAGTCCTTCACTGACCAGCTCTGGCGAAGCCTTCACGATGTGTATCCGAGAGTACATCGTCTACCAGTGTGCCCACCGCTCGCCCCCGGTGTTGGTCACCTGCCCGTTGACGACAGAAAGGCATGTCAACCCTGTCTGTGACAAGCGCCCGGATATGGCATACTACGCCGAGACCTGCTGCGCGGCCTGTGAGCGTTGCGTCCATTCTCGCTGGGTTATCATCAGAGAGAATGAGCACCGTTGGCTTCATGAGCATGGGGCTTGTGGCTGTGAAGTGGTATTCCCGGGCCTCTTGAACACTCCCCGGGCTATCGGGGCCGATGGCGTCGAGTCCGAAGAAAACGATGAGAAGGATGGTGCTCCGCTGGCTATCACAGATGGCTCAGTTGGAAGCCGGTCCTCTGATCCCGGTGTTGACGCCGTCAAGCCGGCTAAATCAAAGAAGTCGAAGGGTAAGGAGAGAGAGGTGATCAGTACTGGCGCTGACATTCCCCAAGGCAGTTCTGCTCCCCCTCTCTATCGTGAGAGCATCACCGAGGACGGGGCAGCTCATGTTCAGCTTCGGCTGAAGAGTCTGTATGCCGGTGAATGGCGAGCTGATCACCGCATCCTTCACGAGACGGGCAAATGCAACTGCCGGATTGTTTTCGGACCCTTCAATCCTCAGATTTCGGACGAGGAGTTGACTGCTGAAGACTGGGAGTTCATCCAGTGGTGGAGAGATCAGGAGGATGCTGTCGAGGGTCAGAAGACCGTGGCTAGACCTCGCCTGGGTAGTTCTACGTCCGAAGCTGAGGTCATCGCCCAGCGTATCAAGGAGATTGAGAGGGTGTTTGGCAGCTTCGAAGTCAAGCATAAAGAGGAGGGTATGTCCTATCCTAACAAGCGCGCTGTGAAGCCCTCCCATGGCTCTGTCGCCATACCCCAACCTACCACGACCTTTGCCGAGTCCAGCGAGCAGGGATATCGGCGGATGGGGAGAAGGCGCGGGCAGCACAAGAGCCAGTCTTTTTTCAATCGACGGAACTCCCAAGGAGAAGATCTTGGAAGGGATAGAAGCCAAAAAAGCCTCTTGCCTCGCGAGCCTGGCTTCTCTCAAGGCCAAAAGCAATATACCATTGCCCAGTACGCCTCCATGGCGCCTAGTTCGACTCCAGCTACGCAGCAAGGTTGGGTCTATGACCCATATTCCAATCAATACGTTCAGACCGGCAATGTAGCTCCCCAGTCGACAAGCTACTATCCCACTGCTTCCAGTAACAGTTACCAACAGCCTCAAGGCTACCAAGCCTCATACCAAGCCTCACACCAAGCCTCCTACCCGCCTCAGCTACAACAGCTGCCCCAGGTTGCCAACCCAGCCTTCGCAACAATCGCAACCTACACCAACACGATCCCCGATGGAGCCTACCCCTGGATACAGCCTCACAGCCAGTCTCGGACCAGATCCAAAGCCGGCGGGCCCTACCACGTCGTAGGCATGGACTACTCCAGCTTCGACGACCCTTCCCACGTCGAACACGTCGGCACACCAATCTGCGGCATCCCCATTGGCGGCGGTGCCCACATGCCCCCCTGGAAGGACTGTGTCCAGAGACAGCCTCGCCCGGCTCCTCCTCGCGAGCTGCCCACCATTGTGATCACCGTGGTCGAAGCCAACCCAGTCGGCGCCATCGAGTACGACTATGACCAAACCCTCGACTCCAAATCCGACATAGCCTACGGAGCCGCAGACGGGAGCGCCGTCGATGACAACGATGACAGAAACCTCCTCGAGGTCGAAGTCCCCCGTGTCCCCCAGCGGAGACACTCTGCCGGAGGTGTTCTCTGAACAATTCCCTCTCACATTCCACATGATCTTTTTTTTTTTTTTTTTTTTTTTTTAGTTTGGGAACAAGAGATTCATTGCATACAGTAACTAGGAGCATAAGTATCTATCGTAAGTACCTTACCAAACCCCCTTCCCAACCTAGTCCCCCATAATCCTAACCTATTACACCAGAAACCCCAGAACACGAAGGGCACCCCTTCTGGAAGCGGAACCAGCCCATCCACCGTTTCCACATCTCCCACCGTTTTATCCCTTCTCCATACGACACGGCAGGATACACCCATCAGCCCTCCCCTCCTCCAAGATCTCAATGCCCTTCCTCCTTGCAACTCATACCCCCCAATCAAATTACCACGCCTCAATCAGCTTTTTGGACGCCTCAAACAAAACAAACAGGCCTCATTACCAAAACATCAACGCCTCCAACATCCAATTCAACGCCTTTGAGTTATCTCACCAGGCCGATTGCGATTTATTTCACGCCTCGAATTATCTTTTCGAGGCACACAACCAACATCAACAGACCTCGAATTATTACAGACAGGCCTAGTCAACATATCAGCACGCCTCCCAACATGGGTTCGATGTCTATGAGATCCATTTGCAAGCCTTCTTCTCTCTCTCGAAACGCCTACAGCCGTCACCACAAGGCATCAGACCACCTACTTGAGCCGTCACTCCCCCCTTTAACAGGTGCCAATAACACCCAGCAGTGTAGCAGAGCCCCCTACAGTTCGTCATCATCACCAAAACCTCCCCAGCGCTGAGTTCATTTCATCACGACCATGGTATTTCTTTCTTTCGTTCTTTCTCGGCCTAAAAAAGAGAAAAAGGCGACTCGTTTACGACAACGACGACTGACTTCTCGAAACAGCAATATACACAAAACCCCCCCTCCCCTTTTCTCGTCTATCTATTCCCTTTTCAGCAACAAGAAGAAAAGACAAACATGCAAGTTCCCCATCTAACCCCTATTCAGCATCACCAAAGATCTACCACCCCAAAAACGGAACTGGTCAAATTTTGATGATGCAACAACACTGAATTTTTAACAACTCTACCAGCTATTTACCGATCAACCTCACCTGCACAATTCATTAGCACAATTCTCAGCAGAAGATGGGAAGAGGGGGAAATAACTCACCAAACACCAAATCCATTGTACCAATCACCGCCACAGCATCAGCCAGCAAATGCCCCTTGGAAATGTGATCAAACCCACCCAAGTGCGCAAACCCGGGTGCCCGAATGTGCACCCGGTAGGGCCTCTCGCTCCCGTCACTCACAACATAAACACCCATCTCACCCTTCGGCGCCTCAATCGCAGAGTAGGTATCCCCCGGCGGCACCGCATACCCCTTGGTGTACAGCAAAAAGTGGTGAATCAAGGCCTCCATGTTCTCCTTCATGGCGCTCCTGGGGGGAGGCGAGATCTTGTAATCCTCCACCCTCACAGGACCAGCAGGCATCTTGTTGAGGCACTGGTGGATGATTCTCAGCGACTGGCGGAACTCCTCCATGCGGCAGAGGTAGCGGTCATAGCAGTCGCCGTTGACACCGACAGGGACGTCGAACTCGACTTGGTCGTAGGCGTCGTAGGGCTGGGACTTGCGGATGTCAAAGGGGACGCCGGAGCCGCGGAGCATGACGCCCGTGAAGGAGAGGTTGATGGCCTCGGCGGCCGAGACGACGCCGACGCCCTTGAGACGGTTGATCCAGATGCGATTGTCCGTCAGCATTTCCTCAGTTTCATCGATGCGGTCGCCGAACTGCGTCGCCCATTGGTAGATGTCGTCGAGGAGACCCATGGGGATGTCTTGGTGGACACCGCCGGGGCGGACATAGGCAGCGTGGAGACGGGCGCCAGAGACGCGCTCATAGAATTCCTATGAGGAGGGGTTGTATATTAGCATTCTGGGAGTCAAGGAGTTATTGCGGTGGAATTTGAATCGAACAGCATTGTGTTTCACCATCTTCCCTCTCTAGTGATATGCCAGTGTCAACGTCAAGAAGTGAACTCACCATGAGCTTTTCTCTCTCCTCAAAACCCCACAAGAAAGGTGTAAGAGCGCCAACATCCATGGCGTGCGACAAGACGGACATCAAGTGGTTCAAGATACGGGTGATCTCGCCAAACAGGGTGCGGATGAACTTGGCGCGCTCGGGAATCTCGACGTTCAACAGCTTCTCAACAGCGAGCGAGAAGCACTGCTCGTTGGTCATCATGGAAACATAGTCGAGACGGTCGAAGTAAGGCAGGGCCTGGAGATATGTCTTGTACTCGCACAGCTTCTCGGTACCACGGTGCAAAAGACCAACGTGAGGATCGGCACGGACGATCTCCTCACCAGACAGCTCCAGAATCAAACGCAACACGCCGTGGGCGGCAGGATGCTGGGGACCAAAGTTGACTGTGTAGTGGCGGACCTTGCGGTCGTCGACTGAGTTCTCGGTGTCGAGAGGGACTTTTGAGGGGGCTTCCTCCCGGGCGCCGATGATGTGCTTGTAGGGGTCGGCGACGGCCTCGAAGTCGGGGTTGGTAGGGGTCAGGCGGGTGCCTTCCCAGGTGATCTCGCCAGCTCTTCGGAGGGCCGAGGCGGAGAAGGCGCGGGAAGCAGGGAAGGCCGGGGTGGTGAGGAAGGGCGACGATGGCCTTTGACAGAGGCGCTTGGCGCTGCGGCCGGCGAGCCTGTACAGCGACGCCATTTCTCTGAGGGGATTCGGGATGGGGGGGTATTGAAGTGGTATCGTCGGTTAGGGGGGCCGGATTGCGTACTCGCGCAGATGCGGCCTCTTCTCCGGCGTCAATGGCTAGCACTGAGGCGAGCTTGGGATATGGGTGGGGAGGCTCTTTCACAGTCGAAGCCGTCACTGGCATCAAAGCAAGTGGCACCAGCCCAAGCTTGCTGATTGGACGGGAGCTCGAGAGCCGGCAGGGTGTTAATCCGCGCAGGGGTCAATTGAGGGACGTCTCATTGGACAATTATGTCACTTTCAACCTCACCTCATCGAGAGCCTCACGACGTCACAGGTATTTATGGTACCCACGGTTGCATGACATGAAGGTATGAGGTGTTGATGATTTCAAGTTCATATCTGGTTGTTTATAGCCTCATTTCATGCTCACTTACATCTTCAAGTGAACTACCCTATGGACTGTGTGAGAAGCCAATGAGGGTTTAGAATTGGTCAGGCATAATAATGTCCTTGAATGTTGAGACCTGGGAAAGTACGGCTCGGGAAAAAAGCAAGTACGACGGAGTCGTACCTGTGTTTTCATATCGTTGATTTTCTCATTGCCAATATAGCAGAAAGAGCTTCTGATGTCAACATTGGGCCAGAATATTAATTCGAGAAGCACAGACCACTCCTATTACAAGCTTATCAGTGGGTCGGTCAAAGGCGGTCAAAAAGTCCCCGCCAAACTTTTGAGATTCCAAAAATTCTGCCGCGGCGAGCCGACCAGAGCTCAAGAAATTCCCAGCGGCTTTGCGACAGCCAGCAACACACACCCCACCACAACCATCCCAAACAGTCACAATGCCTCACAAACCGCCAACCCAGGAGGAGCTCGAGAAGCGCAAGGTCTGTTGCCTTCATCCATCTCTGCCTAGATCAAACACCTTCAAGACCCCAAACTGACCCTCACCAAACAGATCGTCGGCGTCAACCTCGAGACCGTAACCGATGTCTCTTCGACCGATTTCCCCGGCCACTACCCCGGCGAAGACCACGCCTGGGATATTGAGCGCTTCAAGCGCGGCTTCTCGGTCGAATTTCACCAAAACGACCCCCACGAAGCCTCCTTCTCCCTCATCGGCATCGACGCCTCCATCGCCAACGCCTTCCGCCGCATCATGATCGCCGACGTGCCCACCCTCGCCATCGAAAACGTCTTCGTCTGGAACAACACCTCGGTCATCCAAGATGAGGTTCTCGCCCACCGCCTGGGCCTCATCCCCTTCACCGGCGGCCGCGAAGGGCTCACCGACTTCCTTAAGTGGTATCGGAAGCCCGCCAACGGCGACCCGGCTGAATGCAAGGACTTCAACACCGTCGCGCTCGAGCTGAACGTCAAGTGCGAGCACAACGAGAACGCTGACCCGAACGAGACGGACCCCACCAAGTTGTATCATCATGCGCATGTGTATGCAAAGGATATTGTGTTCAAGCCTATTGGTCGCCAGGTGGATTATTTCTCGGGCGAGGACATCATTCGGCCGGTGAACCCAGATATCCTAATTGCCAAGCTTCGTCCTGGGCAGGAGATCAATGTTCAGATGCACATGCACAAGGGTGTGGGATCGGATCATGCCAAGTTCTCACCTGTTGCTACCGCTTCGTACCGTATCATGCCTACCATCACCATCACTCAACCTATCCTCGGCCGGGATGCCGAAAAGTTCCAGAGATGCTTCCCCAAGGGCGTCATCGGGCTTGAGAAGGTGACCGCAGAGGAGGCTGCCCAGAAGGGATCAGGGTATGAGGGCCACGAGGGAGAGCTGAAGGCTGTTGTGGTCGACCCAAAGAGCGACACCGTCAGTAGAGAGGCGCTTCGCCACGAGGAGTTCAAGGACAAGGTTAAACTTGGCAGGAGACGGGATCATTTCATCTATCTCGTGGAAAGCACCGGGCAGTGGAAGAGCGATGCGATTTTCCTGGAGTCAGTGTCGCATTTGAAGGCCAAGGCGAAGGCGCTGGAGGAGCAGCTTGTCAACATGGTCAGGTAGGCCTGTTGGTTGTTGTTGCGAAAGAGTGAAGATGGCACAGAAAAATAGATGGATAACCCCTTTTTTTTTTCTTGTCTACAAAGGAGGGATCACACGCAGGTGTCGAAAAGGGGAGGGGCGCGGTATCTTAGACTATTCAGACATTCATACTTGGGTGCAACGGCGTCAAGGAGGCGGGGTTTTACCAAAAAAGATTCTTGTTTGGGAGGGGGGGGGAGGGGCTTGGGTTGTTTTTTGGTTTTTTTCACTGTAGTTATTTTGATGTTTATAAAGCCAAGATTAGAGAATCGGTGTCAGAAGAAAAGAAGTGTCTAATTTGTCTACTTCTAGATTCTACTTTTGGGGTTCTGTTGTCCCATTGCAAAATGTGTATGTACCCAGGTCCTGCTTCTTCTCTCCTGACTTTGAAATGGTATCACCCGCCCCTTTCCTTTCCACCATGTTCACCATGTTTTAAGCCAAAAACTCCCCAACACCATGCAAAACCCAATGTGAAAAATGACCGCAGATAATCTCCGTCCCAGACTCAAGTAAACTTCAACCTAAACTTGAACGAAACCGTAGCAAAAGCAGGGTCCGTAACACCAATCTCCTGCCCATCCACCAACCCCAGCCCCTCCGCAAGCGTCTTTTCCAAGTTCGGCCTCGTCTGCTCCTCCAAACTAGGCGGGCTCTGCATATAAAGCGTCTTGCCCTCCGCCCTCACACTCGGCTTCTTCAGCTGAGCCTCCGGCCTCGCCGCAAACGAGTCCACCAGCTCCTGCAGCGTCCACTTTGGGTCAACCGCCAACTCCCTCGCCGACACACCACAAACAGGACAGTCGTCCTTTTTCTCGTGCTTGAACGTGTACGTGTATATGCTGTCGTTGCCCGAGTACATCATGTAGTTATTCTCCGGGTAGCCCAAATAAGGGGCGCAGTTGGTAGCGATTTTGAGGGCTTCGTTGCAGCAGGCCGCGGCGATGACCGAGTTTGTTGCCGCGATGGCCGGGATGATATTCTTTACCACGCCCTGGGTGAGGGAGTATGTCACGCCCGAGATGTTGAATTCCTTTGCGCGGAGGAGGGCTTTTTGGTAGAGCCAAGTGATGTGCTCGGGGTCGTCCTTGTCGAGCTGGGGGAAGGGTTTCTCTTTGTCCCAGGCGATGACGTGGGCCCATTCGATGCAGTGTTCTGGCTGACGGGGGATGCTCGCGAGGGTGCAGAGGGGGACGGCGGCGCGGGGGGCATGCATGTCGAGCTGGCATTCGAGGCAGGAGGTGATGGTTGGGAGGATGACGCGGGCTTGGCCTTTGAAGCCTTCGGTGCCGCCGTCGATGAGGGGTTTGTAGCTGTCTTCTACCGTCTCGTCGACCATGTTGACGAGGGTGGCGTTGATCCAGCGGCGGGCTTCGATGCTGTCGAGGCCGCAGACGACGATTTGGAATTGCATGTAGAAATCCTCGTCAAAGTCTTGGATTTTGCAGTTGTGTGGGGTGATTTTGACGCCTCTGACGCGCTTCTCGACGAAGGCGGCGGCGACTTCGGCTTTGAACTTGCCGACGTCTGACTGGCGGAAGAGGAACTGGCGGTTGAGGTTGGAGATGTCGATGGTGTCCATGTCGATGACGTGGATGTTTTTGAAGCCCGAGAGGGCAAGGTTCTTGAGGAGCTCGCAGCCTAGACCGCCGGCGCCGATAACGAGGATCTTCATCTTGTCCATGGCTTCTGCGCTCGTTTCACCGCTGAACATCTCGGGGGTGGTGAAGGGCCCTGGCCGGGTGCGTATTCTGTCGAGATACTTCCATCTTGCCGGTTCAGAGGAGGGGTGGACCGGCCCGGCAGACATGGTGATTGCGGTACTGTGAAGATGGAAAGGTCGGGAGGGCAGACGGCTGGTGATGTTGACTTTGGGTGGTGATGTTTGGTCTCAGGTGGGGTTGGAGGTTGGAGGGGAAGCTGGGGTTCGAGCTCCAATGCGCCGAAACTGCCTGGAGCTGTTCCCTGGGGCTTATCGATATGGCGTTTCCGCGTCCTTTTAGCGAGAGCGGCCCGCTATTTACTTCATTTGTACCATGCAAGTCGCTGTAAGCTCTTGTTTCAAGCCTCATTGCGAATGACCTGCCGACATGAATTTGGGTTTGAACCTCTTACTTTCGATTCTGAGCTTTAGCTGCTCTTTCAGACTCGGCATTACATCCTGCTACATCAACACACTGACAGTCTACTTGACTAGGTACCAACGAAAGCTCAGGAGGAGCTCAACTTCACAACCGGAAATTACCTAGGTCAAAGGTAGGCGGCCTAGTTGGTTGACTTTCAAAATAATTAAGAATTCTCATCTACTTGTATAGTCCATAGCTGACTTGTACTCTAGAAAATTGAATTCCAGTTTACGCTTTGCCTCTCTCATTCGCTCAACATGGATGACTTCTTGACACCAGTGAGCACCATTCGAATCACAGACATGAAAGAATCAGAAACACCACAAGGCCTCGCCAGCTCTCAACCCAAATCTTCAACACCAACATCAGGCAAACCCGTCCCTGCTTCACCAGAAGATGCTCTCCAACTCTTGAAACAACAACCTAGCTATGACGAGCTCATCGCCTCTCTACGATTTCTCTCCAAGCATCAGTCAGAAAATGATATTCCCAGCATCAAGCGTCCCAGTCCCATCAGTGCACAACTTGTCCAGGTATTGGTCTCGGAAATCGCCACAAACCACTGGATTCTACTCCAAGAAGATGCTGGAGACAGCAAGAATTCCGGGTTCAAACTCCTGCTTTATTGTCTTTCCAGTATCACAGCCATCAACGCGATTCTAGTCCGTCTGCGGGCTTTAATACAAGAATACAAAGCCGAAAATGAAGGGCCTGGGAAGCTCAAAAGACCAGACATTCATCTCAACCTTGAAACTCTCTTGGACCTGTTGGAGGGCTTGCTGAAAGGAGACGGGTGGATTCTCGAGGCTTGGCAGACTGCTAAAGCGTCATCTGGCCCTGATGCTGCCACTTCAGCGGTGCGAATGAGGCCAAGAGCACAAGAGATCCTGACCCTATTTGGTGGTGGCAGGATTGTCTCGCTTGCTGCTGAGGCTGAGAGTATCGTCAAGGCGAACAAGGCCGCGAAAGATGGGGACTATGAGACATGGGTGGCAGATGCACAGCAGTACACCGCATGGTTGGGGAGAAATATTGTTACCTGGCAGTTATCAAATGGGGCCACTGAGAGTCCAAAGTTCGGTTCGGATCTCTTTTCGAAGGGACTGAAGTTGGGTCATGGTGGTACGTGACTCGTGCTTGGTAACGAAGCATTCTATCATATACTAACTACAAGCAGAAATCTTGACCAAGCATGTCCTGGGAGAACTGGTGCTGAAGAAAGGAGCAGACCCGTCCAAGTTCGGCATGCTGCTGAGCAATCTGCCGCCTACAGAGCAACGGAAGGTGTTGTTTTCCATACTGAAGTTGTTCTCCTCAAAATATCTCGATCGACTCGGGCGCTGCGACTCTGAAGAAAGCAAGCCAATAGTATCTGCGGTTGCTGGCGCAATCAAATCGATCATCGGCGAAAGCACGAGTCTCAAGAATTACTTGGTGGAATGGCTCACCAGCTCATCAGGGGCCGGTCTTGGCGAAGGGGTGGGCATCAGGAGAACAATACTAGCCGTCGTCTCTCAAAACGGGGATGATATCGTTGCTGTACTGGAAAAGAGCTTGAGTCAGTTTGGAGATCAGCTCTACATCAAGCATTCACCAATGCTACAACAGGAAGGTCAGTACCAGCACAGTGGTCACAGCTGGGAGGCTGGTCGCTAACTCTACATGCAGCCCATGCCGAAGTTCTATTGCTGAGCGCCGGTTATGTACATCGATTGTCACCTATCAAGCTCACTTTGATGATGCGCACCAGTGTTTGGTTGAACACCATCTCCAACAGACTGACAGCACCTCACCAGAAAGCCCGTTTGTTGGGCATGTGGATTGGCGAGGCTCTCTCTAACCTGGTCGATAAGGGCGACAAGCGGCTCAACTTCAACACGGAAGGAGAGTTCGAGGAGATGGCCACATGGTACAAGGGGTTGACGCAGGTCTCGGATGAGATTGGGAGCATGGAACCTCTGTTTGAGTCGCCGCCGACAATTCGTCCAAAGAGAAAAACATCCCCATCAAACGCAGCAAAAACAGCACCAAGACCCCCTGGCCAGCATCCACAGGCCGGCTTCATCATCGAAGAGCTTAGCGATGAAGAAGGGCCGGAGGAGGATGACCTTGTGCCATACGCAAAGCCTGAGTCTGACGAAGAGGATTCGGATGATGACCCGACGTTGATCAGAAGGGACAAGCCAAAGGCCCCAGTGTACATCAGGGACTTGATACGGTACCTCCGTGACACAGAAAGCTACGACCTTCAGCGGTTAGCCCTTACAACAGCTCCAACACTCATCCGCCGAAAAGCCGAGTACGGAACAGAGGTCAAAGAGCACGCTGACGAGCTCGCCGGTCTCTTGATCGGCCTAAGCGACAAGTTCGAGATGGAAGACTTTGACGACCTCCGACTCCAGGGAATGATCGCTCTGGTCATCGCCCAGCCAAAGGTCATGGCCCCCTGGTTCGCCAAAACATTCTTTGATGGCGATTACTCCATCTCCCAACGAGCCTCTGTTCTGATCGTCTTGGGTTTAACCTCGAGAGAACTGGCTGGCTTCGAAACATCTAGTTACTCGGCCGCCTCCGCCTTCCCGTCCAAGACCCTACCCGAAAAAGTCGAGAAGCTTTACCTACCCCAATCCACCTCTATTTATCAACCCTCTTCGTCATCCACTCTTGAACCCCTCCCCCCAAACGCCCTAGATGGCATAGCCACTTCCATAACTGACGCCTTCCTAGCACCAATGGCCGCAGAAGCAGCCGACAATGCCACCGGTCCCAACGCCCTGAAGTTGTCCACTTTTACAGAGCGCTTGAACAACCCCGAGAAAGTCCGTTACATAACCAAAACCAAGCCCCGAATCCGAAGCATCCCCAACCTTACCGCCGGTGTGTTATCAACATACTTCTTTTCCACTCTTATCTCCCGCTTCCAAGCGGCTTTACACTCGTCCTCGTCACGAACAAGGGGGATATTATTCAACCCTTACCTTTTGTCGCTCTACCTCAAGACGTTGGCGTTGATTATCCACGCTTCTGGACCTAGTACGCTGTCGTTGCCGCAGATGACGGGGGAGTTTTGGAGGTTGTTGTTGAATACGAGTGTGAGGGCACAGGCGGTGGGGGATTTGCAGTTGACGGGGGCGGTGCTGTTTGGGTTTATGGCGTTGCTGGATGTGAATGAGGATCGGATGAGGGAGGTGTGCAGGGAGATGGGGAGGGAGGTGGTGGAGGCGCAGGATTGGGTTGGGGGGGTGTTTTCGGGTTTGAGGGGGGGTGATGAAGGGGGGGAGGAGGAGAGGGTGAGGATGTTGGCTGCGGGGGTGCTGGTTAGGTTGGGGGAGGCGGTGGAGAGGTGGAGGTTGGTTTTGGTGGGGGATATGATTGGGTTTTAGAGCGGTGATGCGGTGGGAGGATTGTTCTGGGGGGATGACATTGATCAGGTGAGTGTAGGAGGGTGAAACAGGTGGTTTGAAAGTGTGGATTGGGATTGTCGGGGAGTTTACTTGTGAAAGGGGGATGGTGGTGGTGCTAGTAAAGTGGGAGGGAATCTGTAACTATGGAGACCATAGCTGTTTACTGGGATATATACGTCTCGGTCAACTAGTGGAAATTGAAGTTAGCCGAGTGATGATGCTGTACCTCAGATGTTGACCCCAAGGGGTATCACGTGGCCCCTCCTCCACCCCTGCCCCCCAGCTCCCCACAAAAAAAGCTGAGAGATCTGACGCCATTCCGTCTTGGCATGCGTTTTCGCGGCGGCTCAGCGGCAATGCTTGGGGGAAAACCGTTCTAGAAATCGCCAATTGACAAATCAACTTGCTCATTCAGTTTACCGATAGCTCCCGACTTCTTTCACCTTTTTTCCTTTCCCCCAACTCAAACAAAGCACTTGTCAAGAAAAAAGCCAAAATGTCCTCCGCCCAAGCTACCGCCAGCTCAATCGGTATGTTCCCCGTCCCCTCTCGTTGTCTCATGGATGGCGTGATTAACACCCCTCATAGCCTCCAGCGCCCCGGTTGCGCCGGTGATCGCCCAGTCAGCTGCTGCTGCTGCTGCTGACAAGCCCAAGGTCCGTCACAGATTTACCTGTTGAACGATTGAGCTAGGGGGGGGGGATTAACAAAAAGAAATAATAGCCCTGCTGCGTGTGCAAAGATGAAAAGGCCAAGCGCGACGAGTGCATGCTCTTCTCCAAGGCTGCCGACCCACAAAAGGACTGCTTGTCGACCATTGATCAGTATAGGAGTTGTATGGCTGGGTTTGGGTTCAAGGTTTAGGAGCAGGAGGAAGGGAGAGGATGGGGAAGTGTATAATATGGTTACGATATGGGATTGAAATGGATGGACTGGGGGAATGAATAATACCAGGGCGTTTTAATTGAGGTTTAAAGATGGGGGATAGAGAAAGAGATTTTTATTGTGCCGATTTGGGTGTGTGGTCTTGGGAGTGGGTTGTGTGATGGGTGGGTATGAACAAAAGATGCATATGGATTGGCTAACTATACCGGTCTCTGCCTGGTCTCTGCCTTCCATTACCTCCTCCAACCTTGCATGCCCCTTCCTCACGAGTAACAAATGAAGACAGTCTGTTTGACAACTGGTTTGTCTTCCTCCCCTCAAAGTTCTTCAGGCGGGTTTCCATGCTGTCATCCAAACACCTGCGGAGGATCGACATACACCCAAACAGGCGGTCGACAGGTCTGCTGATTCCCCGCCCGACATCACTCTTCTGCATCCGCTGACGGATGGCTTCGGTGAGTCGGTAGATCACCCCAAAATCTCTCTTGAACGGCTGAAAATCGTCCATGAGTGCTTCCGTGCCATTGTCAAAGAGCCTTCTTATAGTCTCGCTGAACAGTTCCAGATTGTGCTCCGCGATTTGCATCTCGTCACCGAGTTGTTGCATGCCTTCTTTGTATTCGGCCATGCCACCGAGGAGGACTCCCATGCCATTGCTGAGATTTCTCATCTCGCTGTTGATTTGGCTGGTGTCAGGCAGGTGGGTGTTGGCTTGTTCGATTGTTGTGGTCAGACGGGTCAGCTGCTCGTTGAGATGCTCGGTTAGGCGGCGGTTCTTTTTGATGGCTTTCTTGAGGTATTTGGTGCGGCGCTTGAGTTTGGCGTCCCTGGAGTTGGTTGGTCTTGAGTGTACAGGTGGTAACAGAAGCGGCGACTTACCTCTTGGACAAGCCCTTGTCGATCTTGGTGGACTGGCGACGGCGGTTGCAGGACGGCCGGGGTTCTTTCACTCTGAGATTTCGAGTTCTTCTCTCCTTCGCCATTATCGCCATGAACTTTATACGATGACGGGTTGTGTGTGGTATGTTTGACTTGTCTGGGAAAAGTTGAAGAAATTTGAAAGACCTCCCCTGCCAGCAAAGCCAGGCCCTTTGGGTTTGGTGGCGCGCCCACTACCTGATTGGAGATTGTTGAGGGAATGTTTGGTAAGGTGTATCTCACAGCAGCCAAAGAAGCCTACCTAGCTACCTAGATAAAGGGTCTCATAGAGTTCTGTGTAAACCATCCAAAGTTCTAGCTACATGCCACATCGTGGACAAGCATGAGGAAGCCTATATCAAGAGAACAGGTATCAAGAGCGGACGATGATAGTCCACAAGCCATGATGACTCTCTCATAATATGGGCTAAATTCGAACTTGTATCGTAGGTAGTCATTTAAAACGAAGAAGTTGCCCGAGGAAGGCACGATGACATCGAGAACCGTGATGTTGCAACCCCTGACCGTTGAGGCAGGAACCCTGCAGACTGGTCCCACTCATCCAAGATGGCAGCCTTGGCATCCATCGGATCTGGGCGGTGTGGGGCGTCAGAATCATTTTGCACCAGTTCCCCGCCAAAAAAAAAGTTCCACACAAGCAACTCCAAGAAACACCAGGTACCTCGAAGACTTTGTGATCGTCAGCTTTTCATAACTCCCGTCCCCTCAATATCTCACGCTCGGCTGCGCCGGGCAACTTCTGGGCAAAATGGGTCTCGCCGGTGCAAAGAAGTAAGACGCGCTTTGTGTGTAGTTGAATCCTGGAACCAACAGAAACTGACAAAGCCCGCGAACAGCAAACGGAGACTCGGCAACGATCCCAATAACAACAGATGGATGCGCAACACCGAATCTTTTGGCCAGAAGATGCTGCGGTCGCAGGGGTGGGAGCCGGGCCAGTACCTCGGAGCCAAGGACGCGGCGCATGCCGAAAACTATGGAGCTGCCAGCGCATCGCATATCCAGGTCACCTTGAAGGACGACACCCTCGGTCTTGGAGCCAAACGAAACAATGGAGACGAGTGCACAGGACTTTTCGACTTCCAACACTTGCTCGGGAGACTCAACGGCAAGAGCGAGGAGGCGCTGGAGAGTGAGCTGAAGAAGCGCGAGGATCTGAAGATGAACTCATACCTTGAGCGGAGATTAGGGACGATTCGCTTCGTTAGGGGCGGTTGGTTGGTGGGAGATGTGTTGAAGGAGGAGCCACAAGAGGGTGCCGACAAGGGCGAGGTCAATGGTGCTCAGGAGAGTTCCGAGGAGTCCACAGAAGAGAGCGCCGAGACAGAAGCCTCGGAGCCTTCAGATCTCCCATCAAAAAAGCGCAAGGCCGACGAGGACACAGAAAAGGACGACGAGAAGGCGCGCAAGAAGGAGAAGAAGTCCAAGAAGAGGAAAACAGAATCTGATGTTGAAACAGACAGTGCCGGCTCGAAGGAGAAGAAGAAGGACAAAAAGTCGAAGAAGCGCAAGGTGGACTCGGCGGAAAGCAACACAGAGCCAACCAAGTCGGAGAAGTCGAGCAAGCGGGAGAAGCAGAAGAGCGAGTCTCCAGAAGAGGAGGTAGACACATCGGCTGAGAATGTTAAGAAAGCAAAGAAGGAGAAGACGAAGGAAAGGAAGGAGAAGAAAGAAAAGAAAGAGAAGAAGGACAAGAAAGACAAGAAAAAGAAGGACAAGCCAATGTCAGAATCAGGTTCAGAGGCTGGCGCAAGCAGTTCCAAGGAGAAGAAGCGCAAAAAAGAGGAGAGTGTCACCCCGGCAGTTGAAAGTGATGCGTCAACGCCAACTGGGAGCGGTTACTCGACGCCTGTGACTACGAATACCCGCTACCTGGCAAGGTCACGGTTTATTGCCCAGAAGAAGATGGCCTTTGCAGATAGTGCGGCGCTCAATCAGGTAAGCTACCGTTGGGATTCTATTGTTTCTTCTCAGTGCTGACATCCCCCAGATCTTCATGATCAAGTCCTAGGATCTGAATGACACAGCACGCGAAAGAATATCCATCCTCGACATACGGCAAACCGAAAGCAATGGCACCAAGTAGGAGGGGTTGTGGCATATATTAGTCAGGAGAAGGCTGACATTGGCATTTGGAACTAGCATCTGGCACCTCGTTCAGAGAGGGGCACATGTCCACGGTGAATGAGACGAGTCGTGGTGTCATGACTGTGTTGCAGAACAGGACGGTTGTACAAGTGGCTTTAAGCGAGCATTGCATTGCGCCAGGTTAGGAATGGAGTCAAGGGTGTTTATCAGGTTCCATTAGGTGTCCCAAGAATCAAGGTACTTTAATCAAAAGGGATGGGATGTCTGCCCCAAAATAGCCTGCCTGCCTTAGCCCGGGCTTGATCGTGCCTTCCCCCTCTGTCAGTGATCTAGTGAAATACAAAGCAGGAACGGCCCGTTGCCCGCTGCTGCACGGAGCAAGCAGCCAGCAGCCAGCCGAGATAGGATGAAATGATGCTTGTGTGAATCCCAACAGTGAAGGTGAATTGAGGGCCGATGCACCCATCATGCACTCCAAAGCCACGAGAGCAACACATATTAATCTACGAAAACCGACCAGCGCAACAGCCTTTTTCTTTGATTGAGTTCCAGTTCTACCATTGAGCGGCCAATTTGCGTGTTCTGAGCATTTCGTCTCTATTTTGGCGACCGACCGGGTTGCTCAGAGCCGCGAAAAACGGAAAAATTGCGCAAAAAGTGCAAAAAGTCTGGAGAGGGAAGCTGGCCGTGGAGCATCGCCGTCAACAAACAACACCAAAATTTCAACAGGAGGCCGATGTTTGCGACGACCGCACACCACAAAACCACGGCGTGACATCCACGGTTCTTTCTTGATCAATTGATCTCTCAGTCAAAGACCAACCAAGTTACCTTTTTCTGCACAACTGCGATTGACTTCCTCAAGCTCGTCAACTTGCTAACAGCCCGCACAGCACACGCACATTTCATATTTCACACCCATCTGCCTCAAAAGCGAACAATCGTCCAACTTGGATCAAGTTTTTGGGCAGGTTTTATTTTGTTTCCTTCCTGCAGCGATCTGCCCCGACCATGTTGATGCTTCGCATGCGACCTTGACATCACCACCCGCTCATCACATCCACCTTGAGCCGCATTGGCACCGGATACAGCATAGCCGCCGGCACTTGCCATGAATTCCCGAGACCCTCCAGCGAGGCAACCCTCGCTCTCCTATGCTAGAATTTTGAAAGGAGACACGATTAAGAATCGCAAAGTCCTCGCTTCAAAGTCTAAGCCAGCCACCAAGGATACCAAGGAGCCCCCAACGACCACCAAAGAAGGAGAAAAGGAGTGCCCTGAGGGTGCGATGCGTGCTCAAGACCAGCTTCAAAAACACAAACAAAACCACAAGCCAGGTCGAGACAGGAACACTGTACCAGGGCCCGGCCCGAACCGCCAGGTCAAGGATACCAAAGACAACTCCTCCGCTGAGTTTCCTCAGTTGAAAAAGCCGGCTCGCGAACCGCCACGGAATCCACCTCAGCCAAAACCTCAGTCACCCGAAAAACATAAAGCAAAAAGCGCCCCCACTGTCACCAGAACTCAAAGTTATGCCCAAGTCGCCTCTGGCAAGAAAGTCCAAGTTCTCACCAAGGCACCCAAAACCAGCACAACCAAGCCAGCAGACACGGAATATCCCTCGATTGCCCATGAGCCCACTGCAAAAATGCCCTCAAAATCTTCGCAGTCGAGCAACTGGAGAAACTCGAGCGACGCAAAGGCGAAAACACCCGGGTCTCAACCAGGTTCCAGGGAGAAAACCTTGCACCAGGGTTCCCTGAGCTCACAACCGCCGCCGCCAGCTTTGCCAGTGACAGACAAGACGACTCCCAAATCGAAATCTAGGCATAAGGGCCACCACAAGAGGAATTCGTCTTCAACTTCAGCAACGAAACCAGCGGATAGGAAACGCCACAACAGCGCTGGAGTCTGTGATTCACCCACTAAGAAGCCCAGCACCTCTGAATCAGACATGGTAATTGCTCGTCAGAGAGCCCGTCGCTTCTCGGCCCCCGACATACCTTCACCCATCAGAGAAGAGCCTGAGAATGTGACCAGCGAAGCGCCAGCGGTTGATGCCGCACAACTTGACTTTATCAAGCAAAGGGCAGAGCGCACTGCCACGGTGATTGCCGCTCACGATAAGGGAGAATATTCGTAAGTTGGTAGGTTTCTGTGAACAAGAACATGTTATCTAATGGTTTAATAGACTCTGGGATACTCAATATGAATGGGACGTATTAGTGGTATGTAAAGACAAGTCTTGGCAGGTACATCATGACATCTTGTCTCGAGAATCCGAGTTCATGAGAGAGCGCCTCCCTCCCAAAGATCCAGTAGGTATTCCAGATCCCCTCAACGTGATCTAGTGCCCTGACATATGTGCTAGGCTGGATACATTCGCTTTGAGCTTGACGGCCATGATGCCATGCAACTAGGCTACGCGCTGCAATTCATGTATCTCAAGAGCTACCCAGATGCCTACTACGACAGAAACGCTCCACTTTATGGCGAGCCGCTCCGATTCAACACCTTTCTCTACATCGCCGGTGCTTCCATCGAATACACCGCCATGATGGATTTCGCCGTGGCTCGTCTTAACGAGGCTACTGCAATCATCGGAGAATACCTTCCCATCCTCCAAGAGCGCTCTCCCAACAGTCTTCAAGAGCCCAACCCAGAGCTTTTCAACCTATACAACCCACTCGGATGGGCTCTTAGCATGATGTATGAGCAGGGCACAAATGTGTTGATGAGAAATCTACGGTTAGCCATGGCCAAACTCATCGATGTCTCGATGCTGTACCTCATCCTGGATCGCGGATTCAAGCAGGTTTTTAGCATGAGCTGGGTTGGATTCCTCTACCCGAACTTGGTAAATGATGCCATCTTCTTCGGAAGTGTCGGGGCGATGGAACCTCTGAAAGAAAGCGGCATGATCGCTGCTCAACAGCAAAGCCAGCATCTACAAGAAAGTCAGCACCAGCAACAGGGCCAGATCCCAATACAAGGCCAACACCAAGAGCAACACCAAGAGCAACACCAAGAGCAACACCAACCCGAAGCCCAACATACCGCCGAAACAGCAAGGAATACCAACGTATTATGGAAGGCAAGTTGGGATCAGTCACAAGCCAGACTCAAGGCTCAGCTTCCTCAGAAGCAGGAGAGTGTACAGCCGCCAGTCGAGACCCCGGCACCAATATCCCAACCCGCATCGGCACCGGCGAGCCGGCTGCCTAATGATGGTGTTTGGGGCAACGATATTTGGGAGCGGATAGACAGGACTCATGTCAATGGTATTGGGCCAGGAAGAAGGGGAAGGGATCGGGAATTCGGCGGAGCTAGGTGTGCCAGAGACGGCCGAATGGGAGGATCTAAGTACTTCTACCCACGAGGGTGTTCAAGAGCGCGCGCGGATAATGACTGGCGTTGCCCATGGAACCGGGACTGGAGGAAGAGGGACGAGCCGGAGGAATACCACCAGCCGGAGGAGGTGGAGGACGAAGATGGTAACCTGTGGATCATCGGGAACCCGGGGCCTACACCGGCTCCACAGAAGCAACCGGAGCAGCCGGAGCAAGTGAGCCAGCCCGACCAGCGAGAACAATCGGAAAAGCCGCACGAGGACCTGGAGGAAGAACGAAGGGAAAGACCTCACAGTGTTTCGGATGATTTGGTCAACCCCTGGGATGAGGACACCTGGCGGCCTGCCACGAAGGAGCAACGAAAGGCGGGAGGCTCGGAAGAGAGCGGCCCCGATGATGACGACGACGAACGTTCGACGATTACGGCTTTTACCCCGGTTACTTCCATGGCAGGAGACGACGTTATGAGCGGGTCGACGATGATTCCGGTGGTTTTTGAGGACGATGCGGACGAGGCGGGTGGTGAGGAAAGGACGGGTAATGACTTGGTGGTGACTGCGATTGCTTCCAAGGAGGGCGGGCAAGATGGGGGCGATCTCACGCCTACGCCCAGTGCGATTCACTAGGATTGAGTTGTCATCACGATGGTGATTCTTCTCCTTGCGCTTGTGGATTGGGCTAGCGATGGGAGAGGGGTCAGCGGATTGATTTGATGAGGGGAGGGTGGGTGGACAGCAACAAAAAATATTTTTATGGCTTGATTTTTTGTTTTTTTTCGAGCGGAAAACTTACTGTAACGAGTATATGGCGGCCCCATCAAGCAACACAACAAACATTTGCATCTTGCATCACAAAACGGAGTAGTAAGGGAAATTTGGGTTGGTATTTTTCTGGGCTTGTTATGTTTTGTTTTGTTTTTTTTTTCTTGTTTTTTTGTCTTTTTGCAACGGGGGGAGAAAAAAAAAAGAGATAATTCACGTGGGGGAGGGGGGGGACTAGGAAAAGGGGGAAGGGGAGGTCTTTTGGCAATGTTGAACGAAGAACAATGGGTGATGTATGTATTCTATTTGTATTTGAAATTTTCCTTTCTATTTCTTTTTGTGAGGGAGAGATAACAACATAACATGAGATAAACATATTGAAGCGAGCGAGCAAGCAGGCAAGCAAGCAAGCGAGGGAGTGTATATACCATTTAGTGAGCTAGTTTTGCTTCGTTGTTTTACATGAGGTGGTGTAGGCGGTGGATGAGATACCCCGTAATTGTCTTTGCCTTTGTTATGAATGGGCGGGGTTTGCGAATGTGAAGTGACGGTGCATGTGAAGTCGAATGTGAGGTGACGGTGCATGTGAAGTGATACAGATGGGGGTTTATTGCACGGAGGTCTGGTGGTATGTTTACGGGGTTTGATTGTTGACGTTATGTAGGAATTGGGCCATGTGGAACGGGAGCTGGTTCGAGTGGTATGCAAGGACAGGAGATTTTGACTTGAGCATGCTTTCTGTCTCATCAGCCCCCTTTTTTATGAGGACTGTTTTACTACCTTTTGCAGGCGGATGGAGTGACTGCTCTTGTGCAGATAGAAACAGCTGATGGTGAATATCAACGATGTCAATCGTTGTGTTGTTATCAAGCCCCACCGGTAGGGGAAATAGATAAATAGGGACAAACCACGAGTAGAGAGACCCATCTATCTGGATGGTTTGTGGTGTTGGTTGGGGGGATTGCCGACAGGGAGTGATCACATGAGCCCGGCCCTGGGTTGGAAGGCCTCTTGGAAATGGACTTGCTTTTGTTTAGTCTACCGGGGAAGGTTGTAGATGTGGACAAACCCGTTGTATCCCCGTCGGAAACCCCCCTTTTGGGTCGCTGGTGGGGGTGGTGCTTGGGTGATGGGTGAGAGGGGGCACAAGACAAGACATGAAGGCGAGAATGACAAGGCAGCGAGGGGCGGGATTGAGCAGTGCAGTTACCCGTTGTTGTGATACCTTGATAAACAGAATGTATGAATAGAAAGGGAGGCTTGGGTCTAAAAATGGAGGAAGAACGAATATCTACAGACACGAAGGAGAGATGCAGTGAGAGAGGTGAGAGATGAGGGGCTCGTCACACAGACTTGCCTTTCTCCCCCATCTTTCCCAACCCACCTTGACAAGAAACAAAAGTAAGTGTGTGGGTGTGTTTGTGTGTGTGTGTTTTTTTGGGGTTGTGGCTCGGCTTCCACCCTCCACATGTCCGTCTTAACACCACCAAGGTTTGTCCACTGTGTTGTTGAAAGGCCAAAGAGCATGCATGGACTCTGGTCGCGCACACTCTTCAACGGGGACGAACAGACCTGTCATTTTGATTGCGGAAACCGGTTTGCTCTCTCTCGCTCTACGGGCAACTTTTGGGTCCCCAAAGCAGGAGAATATTTCCCCATTGATCAAATCCAGTAGAAAACTCCCTTGGAGCTAAAACCCCTTTTCCTGGAGGTTAGCTACCTCCCCTGCGACCCATGTTCCCAGATTCATGGGAGTTGTCAAAGTCAAATTGTCTGTTCTCTGGGGAGTCGAACCCCCTCCCCCAGACGTCTGTGGGAGATTTAAAGTTTCAACGGTGTGTTACCAGGTGATCCGTAAAGATTGGGTGAAGTAGGTAGGTAGGTAGGGATGGAGGAAAGAGCCAGCAGATTGTCATACTTGAGTTGACTTTTGGCTCCTCATCATGATGGATGGGATAGGTAACCCGGAAAGAGGAGAGGAGTAAGTATATTGCATGCGCCCACTTCTCGGAATGGCCGACAAATGCGGGGAATTTGCAGATGGTAATAAGATGGGATGGGACCAGAAAAAAGTTAGGTAGTTGAGAATACGATGCTGGGTTCCGATAGGACAGGCCTGGAACACCGTATAGAAGTGCCAGTTCGATGACCCTTTGAAAGAGAAAGTTGTAGCTACACACGAGGTTCAGCTTCATGTTCGTGAAACGGAACTCGGCGAAGTTTGAAGCCTTCAAGTGAAAAACAATGACGTCCGCGTGGCTCGTTGAACTCGAGAGGCATATATTACCCCCGCTGCCTTCCAAGTTGTGTCTCACACACCTGCTGGTGTTTGTGCTTCCCCAGTGTATGCCTTATGGTGCTATGGGACATATGTCACACTGTTGTCTGATGGTGTGGCTTGCTGAGAATATGAAACCTCCTTACGCACATGGCGAATGAGCAATCTGGCGTTTGACACCCTACGACATTTCAAAATGCCCGATCGACTGCCATCATCATGGTGTACGCCACCTTCTCAGTGGTCAGTTTGGGCGGTGTTATCTCCGGACCACTTTGGCGAGATGGGAGGTGATGACATTTGCCACGTCGCTCATTGAGGGGCTCAATGAGAATGGGGGAATGGTGGTGTTCGGCCCATTAAGCTTCTTGTCAATCCAATCTCGAGCAAAGTACTGTACAGCACTCAAGACTGACAGAACGGTTGGAAGCGAGAGGTGATGGAGCAGGGGGTAGTATGCAAGTGTAAAAGGATTCGCCAATCTACAACTCAACCGTCATGCAGGCAGGCTGGAAAACTGGAGTCAACCAGATCCCTTCAGGTGCGGAAAGACGGCTTCATTGGCATTGCTCTCTCCCGGAGGGTTGCTTTGGAGTTGCTGGGCTGGCTTGGGTTGCTGCAGTATGCTTTATCTCCCCGGCACCGAATTGGCTAGGTGTGCTAGACTGGGGACTAACAAGGAGCCAAGTCAGAGGATAGTTGGCGCGACTACTGCGGGCATGGTCACCTGGAATTGGTGGATGGGATCCTGTCATGTAGCTGAGACGTGGTGGTTGTGGTGGTGCAGGGAAGGCCCCCACAAGATAGACAGGAAAGCTCTGTTGATCTCATAGATGGTGTCGTGGTCTCCAAGACAAAAGGTTTCAGACCCTTCCTGAGAGTGATCGGGTGGGGGGAAAGCAGCCGGAGCAACTGTCCGTCAATCGATTGATTGCTCCTTTTCCCTACACAGCTGTCTTCGCATGACATTTTGAGAGTCCAGAAGGCGGCTTACGAATATGATGCATTTGGTGGTTGCATCAGTTTGCAGCCCGGCACCATTGCAGCTGTTGACCGGTGAAAAGAGGGGAAGCGGTTGTGCCTGACGGTCCGTTGATTGGGGGAGAGGGAAGAAGGGGTCCTGCGTCGCCCTTTTCATATGCCAATATTGGATCTCGCTGCAGTCATTGTTGATTAGGGGCAGATCTCATCAGCAAACAAGACAGTTCTGTGGCAAAAGTGATGTGCATCTCGTGAGAGGCAATGGCAAGGACGAGGGATGTATGGATGGTCGGACGGTAAATTCCAGTCCAGGCCGTTTTATAGTAGACTACAACATGCCTAATTTGGCTAAGCTCAAAGCCACATGCTCGCCCGCCGCAGTGATGCATCTCTTCGCCAAGAGGGTATCTTTGTTTTCACGGTTTCTGTGGAAGGCTGCCAAAGATGCGACATCATGCAATGCGCATCCTTCAATCCCATCGTGCTGACCGTTTTCAGCGCCCAAGAGGCAGCACATGTCTTGTGCTGGGGGATGTCAGGGAGTTGCGAGAGAGACTGGCAGTTGTTCGACTACCCCGCATATCGTTCGATTGGGTGAAGTTTAATGTGGGGCCGTGACGTCGAAAGCTGGGATCTTGGCTTCACTTTAGACTGCTAGTCCCGGGGTCGTTCCCCTGGAGGATGGGGACGCTAACCCCCAGGCCGGCAGCCTTTCTGCAGACGGCATTGGTCATAGCAGCAGTGTTTGGTCCACTCGTTGGAGTGGTAGCCAATCACATTGCCCAATGTGTGATGGACACGCTGATAGCGGCGTCTGTGCTGGCCGAACCAGTGATCGACGCCGCTTCCCATAGTAGTTAGTACCACCACCGCCGCTTGTCGGTGGTGATGGAACTGGCAAAGTCAAGAGGGCAAGAGCCAGAGGACAGAACGACCCCCTTCTTTTCCTTCCTCTTCACACCTCAAATTGATCCGCAGCTGCTTGAACTTTCCATCTCACTCTCAAACACCACTTTCCCCAACACATTCCCCGCGATCGTCCGCTGTCGGTGCCAATCGAGTCAGACCCCCCCCCCAATTCTGCAGCGTCTGAGGAAGCACCCCGCCCGCAGCCTGGCCCCGTTCGACAACCAGATAGGCAGAGACGGACCGCTGCTGCCATTGTAGACAAAGGAAAGGAAAGGACCGCAATATCGCAACGGCCTTGTACCTGTCGTCTTTCCCACCCACCCAAAACGTGACCGTGCTTCTCCCATCGAACGAGGCCTGCCGATCATCCCGCCCATTACCTGAACACCTGGCTGTCCGTCAACAAAGAAAAGTCGACAGCGCGCGAGCCATTCAGACCCGAGTGCCCTGGCGTTGCACCACCCCTCGTCATTCTCGTCATCCCACCCCCCACAACAGTTTGCCATTTAAGCGTTTCACCTCCACTACATCGAAGGCGCCGGTGTGCACAGGACTCGAACCATTGCAATCTACAAAACATACGAGTCGGCACACGCTGCTACACTTCCACCCTACTACCGATTTCCCCGAAGCCACTCCCGCCCTCCTGACAGGCCATCCTTGCCGTCTCACACGAGGACGTTAAACGCACACTTTCGTCCCTTTCGATATAAGTCCTGGCGTCCTCTGGCTCTTGAAGCCCCCCTCCTTCATCATGTCTTCAGACAACTCATCCTCCAACAACTCCAACAACGATATGGCACGACAACAGAGACGCGGGTCTGTGACCTCCAACACTCTCACCAGCCTCTTCCGGAGCAATTCCATCTCGCAACCCTCAGTCACGGGCTTCCCCACCCCCTTGGCCACGTCCATGCTGGACAACCAGCGCCGAAGAGTCTCTGTTGCCACCTTTGGTCTTCCAGGAACCTCTCCCACAAACACCTCTGCTGCCTTTATGCGCCGTGCCAGCATCTCCACCAATTCCGATTCCATCAACGAGAGTGCCATCGAGGACGGAGATGACATGTCCCACACCGCCCCTACCACTCCCTTCTCTCGCCGGATGAGCCTGGGTGCCGCTCAAGCCATGCGTGGCATGCGTGGAGGTAACAGTCCTGGTGCAAATGGTATGCCTTCCCAACCGGCCCGACGAGGCAGTACTGCCCGCAGTAATCCATCCACACCCCCTCTTGCCTCGGCAGGTGTTGGGAATTACACATGGGGCAGAACAGTCCCTCCTCAGGCAAGCACCACAAACCAAGCTCGAACAGGTTCTGACTTGTGCTCTCCTACCGCTCGATCAGACCAAGGCTTCAACTGGTCCGATCAGCTTAGATCCCGTGCCGAAAGCACCGTCGCCCAAGGTGCCCGGCCCTCATTCTCCTTTGCCTCTGGCCTCAGTGCCTCTCCTCCTCGTGGTGGACCTCCCGCCGTCTCGGCTTCGTCAATCAACCCTCGTCACGACCGAGCCAGATCGGTGTCTGATATGCCAGCGCCGCCTGCTCAGCCGAGGCCCCGTGCCCCGCAGAAGCCGGATCACTTCCAAGAGCGCATCTTGAAGGGTGACTTTTACATGGACTGAACTCCATAACAAGACACCGAGAGAGAAATGTGTGTAAAATTTTTGAGCTCAAAAGGCTTTTACCCTACGCATGCATCCACCCACGTCATTTGGTTTGAGACAGGCTTTTCCAATTTATGGGTCCGGCTAGATTGGGTTGGACGGGCTTTGCCTACATGATACATGGCTTTATTTGGCTTGGGAACGGAGTTCGGGTCGGCCTGTCAATATTTTTTGTCTGGAGTTCGTCAAGGTGTTCGGGGTCAACTTTCAGCTGGACTGGGACTCTGTGAATGAGTCCAATTCTTTCCCCCAAAAGGCCGGGTCAAAAAGGCAAAACAAGCAGCTACAGTGGGGTAGTTACCTTCTACTACATTGGGAGAGGTTACGAGGTTGGGGTGTCGGTTGTTTTTATGTTGTGAAATGACTAGCGAGCGAGCGAACAACGTGGGAGATGGATGGAATGAGAAAGAGCAGCAGCAGATCATGGAATCAGACTGCAATATTTTTTGACATGGGGGTTTTTATGGGTTGTTTTTTCATGTCAGGACACCAGAGTGTATGAATAGGGTTCCGGGTTTTTATCACATGGCTGAAACTGAACTGGATTGCCCTGGTATGGGAATAGGGCAGACAGATGGGCTTATGGGAAGGACATGGAAACAGATCCGACATGGAACAAGTATCATTATTTTAGGTTGACTAGCATGCCTTCTCCTCATAGTTACAAATGTGAGGAAATGATATTTCAACCGGGTGATGGCGATTTGATGCTTTGCTTTGATGAGGTGTTGTTTGTTGGGTGGGAAGGTGTTGGCGAGCAACACGCCGAAGTTGTTCCATCTAGGATAGGAAGGAAAATGGAGATAAAGGTGAAGACGGGTTAAACTAGCCAACCCGTTCACTTGGCGCTTGAAGGTGGGGGACTGGTGGTGAGGGAACAAAGAAGAGATGGGATGGGCTGGAGCTGTTGGGTCAAAGAATTGGGGAGGAGGGTTGGGGAGGAGGGTTGAGGACCTTGATAGCTTGTCTTATCTGAAGGTCACCGCAATGACTTTCTTGCTTGACTACCTATGAAATATTTCGATTGGGGGCGGGAGAAGAAAGCTAGGAAGTTTTCTTGAATGGAGAGAGGTCAAAGAAAGGATGCTAGAGCCTGGCTAGAAAGTCAGACATGGGGCAGGAGGGAGCCACGCAGCATGTAGATTCTGGCTGCATTTTCGGTCTTTTTTCTTTGATGACTTACCTGGGGGTTATAGGTTAGGTTAGGTAGGTAGGTGTTTTATGATCGACTCATCAGTAGGTAGGGCTTGGAGGGTTTTTGCTTCTAGCTCTGGTTTGAGACTCCAAGACCTAACTCTCACAGAACAGAGAGCACGTATATAAGTAGGTACGGGAAGGGAAGAGAAGGGAAGGGAAGAAATGCACCCCCGCCGGCCCCGGAGCTCAAAACCCGCAACCCGAGCCACGAGCCATTGGACTCCCGCTCCTTCCATCAACGAAATCCTTGTCGTACCATTCCCATGGGAATTTTTGGGTCCCTTTGGTGGAATTGTGCCGTTTTATTGGCCCTCTTTTCATTCAAAGAATTTGCTGCAGGAAGCTTCGGGGTTGAGAAACTTGAGCCGAAGCTCGGTATGTTACAAAGGAGAAATAGGAGGAACGGAACGGGCCCCGTTTGGTAGGTGGCTCGTTACTGATGGTGAAAGATGAGGAAGTTGGGGCGCGCGGGTTGGTTCGCTTCTGGAAGGGTCGGTGAGATTGATTGAAGTCTGGGTTGGGATAGGGATTGGACAAACAAAAGGATGGGAGGGGGGTATAGTGGGTGCAGAAGTGGTGTTTATTTGGAAGATTTGGTGCCGTGGGGTGCAGTTATGTTGAGGATAAACAGTTGCTCTGTAAAGCCGGAGAATATAGTTGGTAGATCCAAAACGATGGCTGGTAGGCCGTTAGGATATCTTGAAAGGCCAAAGTTCCATCTTTCGGCATTCTCGGCTGACTCTCGTGCTGTTTCACAGACTTCATCCTCTATCTATGAAGTAGGTAGTAAGTAGGCAGCTATTCGAAAGTCGTGATAGTATCTAATGATGTACACATTCTATGGCATGGCAAGTAAAGACGAACCTAGAACTGAAAAGCCTCGCCGCCATAACAGCACACCTTAGCTACCACTTGACAATACCACCTAAAGGAAACCTCCCTGCCTCCGGAGCAAACGGATTGACCCCCGACTGTCTCATGACATACACGTCGGCATCGCTCGGCTCCCACGTCGCATCGCTCTGGAAAACCCACTCAAACGTTGAGTGCAACTCATGGTCCGGATGGGGGCTAACAGCCTGAGAGATTCTCACAGGGTACGGCCAGTCCCCCGTCTGCCGGTAAGTCTTCGCTCGGAGCATATCCAAAACCTCCCGCCAACCTCCCCCAACCACCTCGACACCCACCAACTCTACGCGGTCCAGGGCATCTGGGATAGTGTCAAGAAACCGCTTCAGGGTGCTGACGGTCATTCTAGCACCCTTCACCTGAATAACCGTCAAGTTTTTCCGTTCCTCATTCGAACCAGGCCCTTCCAGCAACGGGTCCAGCGCATGTGATCCCAGCTCCAGTACCACCGAGTAGTGTTTAAGGTTTGGCGATGTACAACAGAGACCCCAGAAAGACCTATCGTCATACCCAGCCTTCTGCTGGATCGAAATGTCTGTCAACCTCCTCGTGGCAGCTGTAAGTTTCTCTCGCAAATCAGAAACCTCCCTGAAAACCCTCCTCAAATCAATCAAGTCCACGTTCACCACGAGACTCTTGAGTTCTACCTGATCAACACCCCCCACAGCAGCCAAAACACGAGGAATAGTCTCCGAGAGCGGACGAGGCGAGGCCACCGACCCCGAAGCATGATGATAAAAAGGAATCTCTTCAACAATAACAGACCCTCTGGCCTCGAGATCCCTCCTCGTCAACGGCAACAGCGTATTCTCATAAATCCCCTCAACCACCGTCTCGGGCGTTTCCCACGAAAGCCCCCGCCTCCGTCTGCCATAATGGCAAGTATCATCAAACCTCAGCCCAGCCACCCACGGCATCCGGCTCAACGCCTCAGCAACCGCCGTTCCCATCGCCCTGTGATCCACCAGCACTTTCTGCTCATAAGCCAGCCTCTGGAACTCCCCAAAATACCTGTCCATACACTCCCGGTGAAGCGCCAAATCACCCCCCGGCTCCGGCTGTCGTTTCGGTTCTTGGAAATACAGCCAACACCTCAACACCTCATGCACCTTTCTCAATATCGCATTATCCTTCTCAGTCATAGTAATAATCTTGCCAACCTCAAAAATCTTTGCCCGGTTCGCCAAGACCTTCCGCTGAAAGTCGATAAACTCCCTTTTCCCCCCAAGAGGATTCCAGAAAGTAGAATATGAAGACAGCACCACCTCTATCGTCCTAACACCACGACTAATCGCCGGGTGTCGTGATATCGCATCCAGTCGCGCCAGAGAATCATTACTGTGCCCGACTTTGACCGAGGGAATAAGCCAGCGAGAGCTGACGTCGCAAAACTGGCGGCTGACCAAACGGCAGGCTTTGATGGAAGGTCCACCGCTGTGCTTGCTGCTCTCGTCCACCAGCTCCTCGATGATCATGGCGAGAAGCTCATTGGGCAGCGTGGAAAGCGTTGGGCGGTTCTGATCCATTTTGCCGTTGTGCGCAAAGCCTCGAACAACAAAGTCCGGTTTTGGCGAGACGTGTTATCTGACAGAAAAGCACCACTCTCTTGCTGTGGTCGTGCAATTATTTCTAACGACAAGTCAGCGCAACGATTCCAAAACACGCCTTTTCGGGTCCCCCTTCTTACTCGTCTGTTGTCAAAAGACGAAATATCGAGATCGAAAAATAAAGACTTGGAGAACGATCATAAACCCGTCAGAAATTAAACACCTGCCTTGAGAACGTGATGTCTATATGGGTGCCTGCAGGGAGACTGTAAAAGCGGGGTGGATTCTGTTTCGATCCGATCACTCGGACTCATCAAGGCTGGCACCAGAAACGCCCGTGTATAACCCTAACTCTAAATTGTCCTGAATGCGCTTTCGCGTTTTGCAGCATAAGGTGACATAAAGACTGTAATTGATACTACCCCCAGTCAAACTCATTCGAAACAGCTGTCCTTTCACATTAAATCAACCGAAAACATTTCATAGCTGGTATGGTTGATGTTCGTGGCAGTCCAAGCCAGACTTTCGAGAGCGCCCTACTTACTACCCCTTTTTGACTTGGTGGTTGGCCAGGCAACAACTTAGGGGTCTCACAGGCACACGCGTTTCCATCCGAACCGATGAAGATAATATTTATTAGTACAAAGTAAGCAATTCATGACCAATGACAGACCTGTCCCTTAGAGACGCGCGTCAGGCCACATCATCGTTAGGCAGCACCCCATCAACCAACCTCGACGAAAGACACTCGCAACCCTTCGCAGACATCACCCCCCCAATTACCATTGCAATACCCGCCAACCCCTAGCACTTCCCATTAATCCCACCCCCAGGATAAGGATAATCAGCCGGCGAGCTATCCTCCCCATGATTACAGTTCCCATACCCAGCATACACACCGTAGTCGTAACGTTTGGAGTGTCCCGACACGGGTTTTCCGCCAAAATCAGCTATCACCGAACAGCAGTCCCTCTTGATCACCTCCAGACGACGTGACACATCGGTACATGCAACCACAGCTGCGTTGCCGTATTCCTTTGACCGTTTCATCAGTATTGAAGCCGCTTATGTGACAGGAAAAAGAGACTTACACCACAAAGATACCCAGCCGTAGTCGACTTGCACCCAACACGGCGGCAGGCATCCTTGGGAGCCTCACATATTCCACCAAGAATATCCAGTTCGTTTATTATGGGATCGAGGGATCTGCTGTTGCCCGTGGCCATGACGCGGCACACGGGGCTGGGGAACTTGTCGAGGTATTTTGACCTTTGTCGGGCGACTAGCTTGGTGGTCCCGGGTTCGTTCCAGGGGGAGGCGAGGAGGGCAAGATCGGACTTGTCGAGAGGCTGGGCGACGTAGTTGGGGTTGATAGCGAGGATATAGTTGTAGATCTCGTCAACGGTGCCGAAGAGGGTGGTTTTGGGCTGACCGGGGGTGATTACGCCTGTCCATTTGATGCCGTGGCCGTTGTCTTGATACAGGGAGGTGGCGTTGGTGGTATGAAACGGGGTGGTGGCGGTCTAGGGTAGAGGGATTAGAAGGATGAGGACCGAGGAGTTGGCAGACAGCATACCACAGTTGCTGCGAGAGCCAGAAAGGAGGCAAGCTTAATGAACATGTTGCTGACGGTGGTCGACGCGTGGGCCTAACAGTGAAGCGATTGGGATGAACAAGGAGCTGTTGATGAGGGCTTGATGCTGGTCGACTCTTCTCTCAAGGAATAAGAATGTATGCGGGAGTGATACTTTTCGACTTCACTGGACCAGGAAGTTGAGTCTCCCTTGAAATAATCATTTGGGCCGGAGCCCAGTCTCCGTCATCTTGGTGTCAAAGTCTGATAGCTGGTAGCAGCAACCATTCTTCTTGCCTTCCTTCATACTTCCTGCCTCGTACCTCTTGCCCTCTGGGCCGTCTCGCGCTTACCTAAAATGCGCAGACAGCATGGGAGTGCTCGAACTTATATCACCGGCAAGCACATGTCGATGCAATCACGCAACTTGATCATGATTCAAGAAGGAGCCCCAAGGTCTTGAGCTAGGTCTTCGTCAACCCTCAAGATACAGTTCATCAACTAACCCGAGATACCTCGCCGCTGAGATATAGCATGTACTGCAGGCAATGAGCTGTGTTCTGGGTTTGCCTCACATCGCAATGGTTTGTACGCAGTAGGGTTGTTTGTTGGAGGTGGCGCACGTACCACGTCGGAGTCTTTGCTTACCGAGGTTGGTGTCGTCATCCAAGGCTTGTACATCACATGAAATTAAATTTTCGCGGGTGTGTAACAGCGGGTGTAGTACGCAATTTAATGGGAGGATTCCATTCTCGGCGCGGCGCCACTTCTGAACTCGGGACTCTCGGTTGGAGCGCCGACTTTCTTCGCCCTGACATTCGACCGCTCAGCATCGGTGATCGGCCTCAGAAAAGCCGTCAGCATCAGCAAGACCGTCGGCAGGCCGAACAGACAACCACCGGCATGGACATCTCGGCGCTTGACCCCATGCTCCGCAGCAGTAACGGCGGCAGTGGAAGCGGCAACGGCAGCACCAGCACTTCCAGCAACGGCCCAGGCAATGCGCCAACACCTCCAGCCCCCGTTCATGGGGCGCCGGGCGCCCAGCCGCCAGCGAGCTCGCTGAATGCACAACACCACCATGATAGGCTCCCCCAACTCCAAGCCCATCATCCCCAGCAGCAGCATCAATTGCGCCCGCAGCAACAGCAATGGCAACCACCACATCATCACCAACCCCAAATTCCCCACACTAACCATCCAATATCGGCATTCTCCCCACAAACACCTGCATCAACCGCAACCGTCAACACCTCGTCCACTCCAGCCAATACCACGGCCCCCAGCTCCATTGCTGTCAACACCCCTAACAATTCATATCACCACCACAACAGTCCCGGTGATGAGCACCACTCTCCAGGCGGCGCTGCCGGTGGACTAGATCCCAAAAAGCCCCGTGCCTGTGAATCATGCAGAGGTCTCAAAGTTCGTTGTGACCCAGACCCGGCTGACCCAGATGGCCCTTGCAAGAGATGTGCCAAAGCCAAACGCGAGTGCGTTATCACCCAGCCCACGAGGAAACGAGCTAAAAAAACGGACTCACGGGTGGCGGAGCTGGAGAAGAAGATTGATATGTTGACTGCTAGTTTGCAGGCCACCAGACCGCAAACTTCTGGCACATCGACAGGAGGGCTTCACGGGCCAGGTTCAGATCCCCAGGCTCACCAAGCTGCTCAGGCTCTGGTATCTTCAGCGGATTGGAGAGGAACTAGCCATGATCAAAGCGGCGGCCGACCTGGTACGGATTATGGGAGGTATGCGGGTGGTGGTGAACGGTATGGGCAGCAGCAGTCAATGTCGACATCTCTGCCTCCGCTGTCGTCGACGATATCGTCTTCAACTCCCGCTGTAGCTGGCCAGAAGAGGAAGATGACACAGGTCACCGGCGAGGAAGAGAGAGCTGCTGTTGCACTGGCTGGAGCAAACTTCAAAAGTGAGGACGGTGCTGCCAAGGTGGCAGATGTGGTTGATCGGGGCATCTTGACCATGAATATGGCTGAAGAGTTGTTCATGAGGTACACACAGCAGATGTGCTATCATCTCCCTGGTGTTGTGTTTCCGGCTGGGGTCACGGTGGGAGAGGTTCGGGCAAACAAGCCCATCTTGTTTTTGTCACTGATGGCGGCTGCTTCGTCTGAGATTCCGTCTTTGCAAAAAACACTGACAAAGGAGCTAATGCAAGTCTTTGCCGAGAAAATCATTGTGGACGGCCACAAGAGCTTGGAGCTTGTACAGGCCTTACAGGTGGCTGTTATTTGGTACTGGCCGCCAGATCGGTTCGAGGAGCTCAAGTTTTATCAACTTGTTCATGTAGCTGCTGTGATGGCTATTGAGATTGGACTGGGGACCAAGAAGATGTCGAGAGGTGGGTTTAAACGACACGTCTCTCAGGCTTGGAGAGACCACCCCATGCGCGGGACACCGCTTGATCCGACAACACTGGAGGCGAGAAGAGCGTGGTTGACGTGTTATTTTTTGGCCACCAACACGGCAATGGCACTTCATCGGGCGAATCTGATTAGGTGGACGCCGTTCATGGCAGAGTGTATCGACGTGCTGGAGTCTTCCCCGGAGGCTGTGCCGACTGACAAGTATTTCTGTCATTTGGTTTGGACGCACAAACTTGCCGAGGAGGTCGGGATTCAGTTTTCCATGGACGATCCTTCGTCTACGCCGAATATTGCTGATTCCAGGACCCAATATGCGCTTAAGGGGTTTGAAAGGGAGCTGGAGAGATACAGTGAGAATATTCCAAGGGAGTTACAGCAGCGTAAGTCGACCGTATGATCTGAAAGGCGTCTTCTGGTCTACATCTAACAGCTTCATAGCGTCTTTAAAGATGAGCTTCCACGTTATCAGCCTCTACATGCACGAGATCGCAACCCATAGCGATTGTCCTGATGACTGTAGGCTGGGACCCAACCCAGACACGCCACTGGCCTCGGATGCCCCTCTCACACAGGCACATATCAACGCCCTCTCCGCCTGTCTTACCGCCATCGACGGCATCTTTGACACATTTCTCTCACTTGACGTCCACACGACACGGTGCCTCCCAGTTTTCAATTTTGTCCGCGTGGCCTATGCCGTCGTCGTGCTCATCAAGCTCTACTTCGCCGCCTCCTCCACAAAAAGTGAGCTCGGCAAGGTGATCAACAAGGACCACATGAAAGTGGAGCAGCACCTCGACAAACTCCTCGAGAAATTCCGCGCCACCGCAGCAGAAGACAGAAGTCGACCCGCCGCGAAATTCCTCCTCGTCCTGGTTATGCTCCGGTCTTGGTTCCAAAAGCAGAAACAGAACCAAAGCGGCACTGGCTCCAACGGCTCCAACACCGCAAGCGACACCCCCCAATCCTCTCTCCAAACACCCTCTTACCCAGGCCCGTCAGGGACTGACAGTAAACACCCCAACGTCCCCACTCCAGTCCCCTCCCAAACCCCCAACCAACCTACCCACCCGTCGCTAGCACCCCCCTTCAACTCTTATCAGAAATGGCGGCCGCCTCTGCAAACGGTGCCTCCTCCCGCCCCAACAATGATCAGGGTATTCTCCCTCCTTCTTCTTCATCATCATCGGGGGCAATGCAACAAAACTGGGGTAATTACCCCCCACCTCAACAACAACAGCCTGATACTTCCAATGCATTTGACATTCCCGGGATGGGCAACCCGGCCTGGATGCTGAACAATACCTTTTTTCCTGGGGACACTTTTGATTTCCCTGGGTTGGGGGATGGGTTCGCGCAGGCGATGGATATGACGCTTGGTGGTTTTATGGACGGGACGTTGACCACGGCGGAGGATGGGGTTTTGAGGTATGAGCAGCCGGGGACCGGGGGGCAGCAACAACAGTGGTATGGAGGGGGGGATTTGATGAGTGGTGCTGTTGCTGGGGGGCCAGGGGGAGGAGGAGGGGGGCCGGCGGGAGGGGGCTATGGCTTTTGAGGAGGTGGAAGAGAAGGTAAGATGAAGTGTGTGTGTGTATATGTCAGTTCATTGTTGTTTATGGGGGTGGGGTGGGATATAGTAGGGAGTTGAGATTTATGCCTTCATGTGGTATGTTCAAAATGCTATTCAGTAGAGGATGTAAAGCGGAGGGGATAGATAATAACAGCTTAAACAAAACCGGGAAGCTGAAAGGGGGTGGGTTCAAAGGTCATACAATTAATGGAAAACCTACATCGCTTTTGATATCAAACTTTTTTCTCTTCATTTTCTGATCGAGAACGGTTTATAGCAACAACCAGATGGATACTATCATCGTTCTTCCATTGTAAAGGACGACACAAACACAGCAACTATCCACACCACCAGAGAACAAGCAAACCCTTGGGTATCTCCTCCACACCTTTCCAACCATACATACATACCACCAAGGCAACTAATTCATTCCCCTAGGTATACAAAACCACAAATCAGAATACTCAGAATCACAAACCAAACTCTCCCCTAGGTACCTCAGTTCAAGTCCTCAACTTTTGTAAAACTTTTAATAACATCAGCATTACTGTATACGCACCCCTCCCGCCCCCCTATTCCCCCATTCAATGTTCGCTTCATAATATATAATATATAAAAGTACGTTGGCAGTAGATATCTGAGAGAGGTACGCGGACAGCAAATATCGCCACGGCATCCTTTGCAGTGGTCATCTCTCCCTTCTCTTCGGCCAACTGAGTTAGTTCGACCAACTGAGTTAGTTGGCCGAAAAGAAGGGAGAGAAGAATGACGACCGCAAAGGATGCCGTGGCGATATTTACTGCCAGCGTACCTCTCTCATATACAACCCAAACCAACTTGATTCCAAAAAAAAACAGAATCTCCAACAACTTGACAAAAAAATAAAAAAATTGGTATCTTGCAAGCGAAATCTTTCCAAAAAGAGAAAGAAAAAAGAGAAAAAAACAGCAACAACAAAAACAATCCAAACACGCCCCCCCCTTGTACATCTGACCCCAAATATAAACCCAGAATCGCCAAAAAAATATTAACTGTTTTGAAACCTCCAAAAATCACTCTCTCAACCGACTCTTACTCGGCTGCTGATTCAAATTCCCCATAAACATCGAGCTCTCCCTCCTATTCTTATAAGAGTGCTCGTACGGCGCTGGCGACAATCCGCTCTCATACACCGGCCTGTCATAACCCGGTGATGGCCTCAACGCCCCTGGATGCTGCATCTGCGTAGGGTCAAAGTTGGGAGGGGGCGCATTGAAACTGCCTTCGTACGCTGGCCTCATGGAAAAGTGACCACCTTGCTGCTGTTGCTGGGGTGGCGCCATGAGCTGGGGCTCGTACACCACACCCGGGCGCTGAGGTGGAGGGGTGGGCGTGCTCCTCGAGTGCATTGTCGCAGCATTCATCTGTGCCATTTGCTGCATCGACAGGGGAGGTGGCGTGGGCGTGCTCCTGTTTGGCAGACTATCCAATGACTCCATTAAACGGTGTCTGTGAGGGGAATCGCTGTGTGAGGTTGACGGCCTTGGATCCGAAGGACGCCGTGGCGCATCCGAGGTGAAGGAGGATGGGAGTGATGGGCGGCGCGGTTGTGGCTGAAGATTGTCGGGCTCAGTAGTAGGCAGCTCATATTCAGTAGGGTCGACGCCAAAGATGGGCTCAAAGTTCTGCAAGAAAGCTGCAAAAATAGGAGCGGGGATGTTCAAGGTCGGGGAGAAAACAATGCCGACGTTTCGCACTGTCATCTTGTTGACGCTGGCATTGTTGATGATCTTGATCAAGAACGAAATTAAATACTTCAAAAGAGCAGCGTTGGCTTGAGGGAGACGATCCACAAGCTCGGCCAAAAGAGCATGCTTCTGCTTCTGGTTCGTGATTTCTATGGTGGCGATGAACTCCAGACGCAGGTCGTTTGTCAGGATCGTAATCGGAAGCTCGCGGAGGTAGAGCTTGAGCAGAGACGCAACCGCGTGAATATCGTAATACTGCGGATCGGTCACCAAATTAATGTCGCCCTCGGTATTGAAACGTTCCTTAAGCTGCTTGATGACGACACTGGACCCGCTTAGACGGAAGATGCCCTCCTCAGAGGTGGCATTCTTGTGCTCCAAATATTGGATGCATCTGTAGACGACAGCAGGGAGCGGTACCCGAACGTCAGCTGGGGCACAGTAGCGCACGGCCTCGGCAAGACTGGCACCAAATACCTGGCGCACAGGGCCGTTGTACCCGTTGCCAGTCTGTCCGTTGGCAATGCTGCCACCGTCACTACCAAAGATTGAATCTTGTCCATCACCGGAGTTTCTGGCCTTGGGACCGAATCCGAAAAAGCTGCGTTTCCTCGCCTTCTTCTCCTCCTGGCTAAGCTGTTGCGTGGCCATGGCTAGCTTGTTGCCCCACGATTCAGAAGATGTCATCATCTGGGGATCCCGAGGTCCAGAGATCGTGTACGAAGATGCCGTTGACTGGCTGTGAGTCGATTCGTGATCTTGCCCGGATGGCGCACCCTTGATAGGCACGCCTTGGGGAGAATCGCCTTGCCTCGTGGCCTCATAGCTGACTCCGATGAGCTTATCGTCAGCAATCGAATTCTGCTTGCCTTGACCCTTCTTCTTCGAGGCGTTGGCACGGTCGGCGTGTGCCGAGTGTCGATCGTGGGGGTGTTCCTTCTTCGCGTTATCCTCGTCCTCTGGATCCTCATAATCCACCCAGCGAAGCAAAGCATCGACCCATTGATCACGCTCCAGATCACTCTCAGCACACAAAACATGCCTCGTGGTGCTGTTGGGGTCTTTCTTTTTCCGTTCCAAGATCAGAAAAGCATGGCGGTACTGGTTCTCAGCCTCATCGTCTTTGGGACGAGCGGGGGAACCGTCGTTGTTGTGATGAGATTGCTTTCCAATCTGAGCCTTTTGGAGTTTTACTGTACCCAGGTGTGCACCGCCTGGTGTCTCATAGTACTTGAGTAGTGGCCCGTCAAGAATAAAATACCGGGCTTTCCAACCGCCAAAGTTCTTGCCTCGCTTGGTTAAATACCCAGTCCGGAAAGGTCTGCCGCCTGGCCCAGTGCGTTGCGATTCGGTATTGGCGTCACTTCTCGAGCTTCCAGTCTCATCTGCGTTGGGTGGCAAAGTGTTGGAAGAGAGATACTTGCACAACTCGAGTGCTGTGGCGGTATCCAGGGGCGTGTTGAGCAATTCCTCCAGATATTGATTCAGGGCCACACGCCGAGCATCAAGTTTGGCAGGGGCATGACCGCTGAAAAGAGATCTGTCTGGAGTCTTGGCAGTAAATGCGGGACATTGCTTAAGCCTCGAGTCCAGCTTCGCAAGTGACGCAGTGTCTTTCTCAACCCGCCACAGCTCACCACCATCAGCCCTTGACGAAACCGCCAGTGTGAAAACGGGGTCCTCTTCGAGCTGCGTCAAAGAAAGCAGACTGGCCCTCGAAGGTTTCATCCGCGAAGATGCAACCTTGAGAGTGATGTGAGGAAGGGCGTTGGGTGGAAGCAGGAGGTCTGGGTACTCCTCCGTCACAAAGCCCTTGAAAATCTTGGTTCTTTCTAGAGGGCTATCCATTGTAGAACTGGTTGGGCTCGCTTCACCACTGATTTGGGCCTCTTGCTTGACGATGAGGAGCGGCCTTGGTGATTTGAGCGCTAATGGTTCTCCTACAGGTCCTGGTGAGTATAGAGGGGTATTGGGAGGGAGTGGGATGGGCGCACGTGGTGGTCGAGGAGATAAAGGTGCTCCGGCAAATGTTGAAATCCCCAAGGGCGAGAGCGGTGGCGAAGTAACTGGTGACTTCAGAGGCATCGGCCTTGGGCTCGCGGGAAGACCTGGGCTCATCAATGCCATGGGCGGTGCCAGAGAATCCGAGTTCCCACTGAGAACACCAGCCAGAGACGCTGGTTCCCGAGGTGGGAGCACCTTGGTAGTTTGAACCAACCTAGGGCTCGCGGGCATCTCGGGCATCTCCGCGGGAAGTGGTGGCTCCTCTTCTGGTGTGTTCTTCCGACTGCTGCTCTTTTTGCTCTTCTTGGACAAGCTGCGCATCTCGGCCTCCTTTTGGGCCATGATCTCACGGTCTCGCTCGTCCTCCTCTCGTGTCCTTCGGCGTCCTCTCCGTTCATGATGCGGAATCTCATCTACTTCTAGTATATCGTCGTAATCTGTATCGGTCTCAGCCTCCTCCGGCGCAACTATCGCCGGCGTTGGATTCATATTTTTCAATTGGAGCGGTGCCGGAGGTGGTTTCCGTGGCGGTGGGGCAGGGGGTAACGGGAACTTCGAGACGCCGTCTTCCGGCTTGGGCGACCGATCTGGCAATCCGACAGGCAATTTTGGCGGGGGCATCTTGGGGGGTTCTCGGGGTGTCTGACGAGAGGGCGGTAAATCGAGGTTGATGCGCAAGTCAACTTGATCGTCGGTTGTCTCCTTAGCAGCCTCTTCGGCTTCTCTTTCTTGGGCCTCGTGGTCGTATTGGTCGAGGGCGTGCTCGCTTGCCTTTGGCATCGAATGAGACGGGTCAAGCAAATCGCCAACGGTTGATGGCGGCAGAAGCAAAGTCATTTGATCGGCCGGCGGAGTGATTGGGTACGGGGCCATCGAAACATCAATCGGCGAATGCTTTGGGGCGTCCAAGCCTGGTGACGCAGGAACTTCCAACACCCGCTCCTTTGGAATGGCACTCGCTTCGCCGGTTTCGTGTCTGGCTGGCCCTTGCATGGAGCTCGCCGCTGGAACGGCCGGGACAAACGGTGCTTCTGCGTCACCTAGAACTTCCTTCAGCTTTTTCCTGTACTTTTCTTTGTCCTTCAACGCCCGCTCCAGATCCTTATTAAGGCCTAGAATCATGGCCCTTTGCTTGTCAACAAGCCGCCATAACTGCGAATTTTGTTGCGATTGGGACTGTTTTTCCTTCAACAAGTACTGAATGACCGCTTCGGCACTGCCGGCCGTCTTGATTAGGTGTGCAATATCCGTCGACCCAGCAGCGTCCTGCGGCGTCTTATTCGGAGTCGACCTCGATGAAATTTGAGAAATGGCGGAATCCATGGAAGAGTTTCTCGCTGGACCCTTGGCGGGCTCTGCCCGCACGCTCGACGGACCGGCCATGATCGAGGGTGTAGACTGGCTTTGAGTAAGTCCTCCTGAGGGGCCCTTGGCGGCTACGACGGGGTCGGAGGCACTGCGCGCCTCATTCGGGAACTGCTGGGAGGAAGAGGGAGCCGGTCTGGTGGGTGGATGGTTAGCACGCTGGCCTGGAATCATGTGTGGCAACAGTCTTTGGCGCCAGGAGCGCGGGGTGTGGGCATGGGAGGTCTCCATTGTCACGAACCCTGGACTTCTCTCCTCTGGGGTGGTGCTACCCGAGGAGTCACTGTTAAAGTATGTTTTCTCGGATGCCTGCGCCTGGCGGTCCTCGGGGGCCGTCGTTACAATCCGTGGGACGGAGGCTGCAGATGGGAACTCGGCTCTCGTTGGGCCGGGACTCGTGGGCGGAGAAACAACGCTGCTCGAGTGCAACGGGCTCGGTGCGGGTTTCGGCCTGGACCTGTATCGATCAAAGAGATTGGATCAGTATTTTGTGGACACTGCAGCACCTGGCACGAATAGTCGCACCACAGCAGCATAAACGCCAGACTAGCCCGCGGTTGGCGTCAAGCTGTGTCTCTGGAGCCGGCAATGCCAATGTCAAGCTCCTCCAACCACGAGGATTGATTCGCCCTTTGTCAACGTCGACTGGCTACATGCGAGCTGCAGACCCAGTCTGTGGAGAGGAAGATGCCCGAACAAAAGAAAATGCAGAGAAGACCAAAAACAAGCCGGTCCCCAACCCAGGCTAGGCATCAAGGAGAGCCAATGGGCACAAGAAGAAAGAAACGATGTGAAAGAGACAACGCAACAACCAAACAAACTCAAAACGCAGGCGAGTGATTCGAAAAAAAAGGAAGCAATAGACAACGAGGGCACTGTCATACCTAGGGTTCGCCGCCGACAAGGGCGAGGAAGATGGGCTATTGGACGAGTAGCCGTGGGTCAGTACTTGTGTTCTCCCAATAGTAGGGCTGTCCTGGAAAGAAGAGTCCATAGATCGGGGTGGAGTTGAGGCCACAGAAGAGCGGCCGTCGGGGTGGTGGTGATGTTGGTCGTGGTCGAGCTGTGACATGGTCCGCTCAGCGACAGACAGGTCGAGGCCTTGGCCAATTGGTCGGAGAAGTGAAAGGGGGGTCCCGTCAACAAGACGCAGGACAACTCGCCGTGGTTTCGAGCTGCCTGGGAGACCCTGATCAACGTCGCATAGATTAAATTCGATTCAGTAGCCAGGACTGTCGCCTGTGTTGCCGCTGCCGAGAATCGAGGGGAAGCGCGCGCAGCAACTGCAAGTGACGGCGATGGTAGCACGGGTCGACGCCGTGCAATGGGAGTCGGTTGGTGGTCAACGGACGACCATGAAGAAAAGATGAAGGATATGCAGTAGGCAGTCCTGGAGAGAGAGAAAAGGGATCCCCTTCCCCCCCCTGGTGCTCGTGCTCTTGCAGGAAATGCACCTGGCAAAGATCCCGGCCGGCGCGCGCTAGAGGCTCGGGTGTCCAGTCCGCTGGGCGTCGCTTGGTGGTGGTAAGTGGTGACACTGGCAGCAGGGACAGAAGGCTCTTGCTCACCCCAACCTGCGGCGTACGAGTCGTGAATCTGAGGCTTTGCGTCTAAAAGAAAGCTCCTGGAACTGGAACTGGAACTGGAACTAGAAACTGGAACCGGAACCGAGACGAGAAAGGGTCCAGACAGCCACTTCAGGTGTGTGTGCCCCCCGCGGACGACAGGCGGGCTTTGTCAGAATTCAAAATTGGATCGCACGGCAGGACGGCGAGTGCTGCAACCCGCAGAGCTCTGGCCTCATTCTGGCGCTTGCCGTGGCACCTGCGGCTGCTGGCGCTCCACTCCTGCCCCTAAATCCCGAACCCCAGACTTCCCGACCCCTCCACCACGCTCTGGGCTGGGGTCCTTGATAAGATCACGAGTGCTTGTCCTAATCTCCGGCCAGAGGAACCGCTTACCTTGGGTCCTTGGCTCCAGCTCAGCCGGCGCCTCTTTTGAATGCCTCTATAGATCGGATATCTGGTGTGTACACGCCATGGACAATGCTGCTCTTGATATGGTGGATGGCAGCGTCCGCAATGAAGGACCTCGCTATTCAGCCCTCCTACAGCTTAGACCTCAAGGTCTGGTATTTGTGTCTCTGAAACATGATATTAGCCGGGCCGCAGATCTGGCTGGCTTAAAGTTTTGTGGTTTTTATATCATGATTTCTGCCTCCGAAACCGGGCCCGCGGGTGTCATCCAGAGTGTCATCCAGACATCTCAGGTCTTGATGATGCTCGACTCAAAAGACGGGATTTGCGTGATGACCGTTGAATGTTTTCTTGGTAGGGGTTGCAATCGACCCTCGCCTCCCCGCAACATCTCAACCCTCCCGCCCAGAACCCCGGCCAATATTTGATTCAAGGAACAAGGTTGCAGTTTTGGCCGTTCCACTCGCCGCCGCCCAAACACCCGCAAGTGTTACCGAGGCTCAGTTAAGCCTTTTTGTAAACTCAACTCCGAATGACGTTTAAGTCTGTTTTGTTTAGGTATATCACCGTCTCACTCATCTTCCTGCTGCCCGCTGACTTCAACATCGCATGTGAGAGCGAGGTGGTAATAAACCAGCATCTCAAAAGGGACCAATCTCCGTCCTACCAATCCGCCATGCCCCATCAATGTGGACTGTCGTCGTGATGCCCCTCTAACGGCAACCCCACATTCACTCTCAACAGCGCTAGTTTTTAGCGACAAATGTATCATGCAGGAGTCCAATTGTAATCCCTTGCGGCTTCTGCAGGTACATCACAAGCCAGAAGTTTAACAAGCCCTTCTGCCAGCCCTTGACAAGAACTTTGACAAGGCGGCACGCTTGTGACAAAGACGGGTTTGAAAGTATTGAAAGCCTGCGTCCCAACTGCATATCATCGTCAAAATGTCATCGGCGGTCTTTCTAGCCGTAGGACCCGTCAACATTTAGATACCACACCACCAATTATGGAAACAAAGTTGTCACTTTGGCGCCTGCTGGCAGAGGCCTCTGTCACACACAGGGAGCGCGCAAGCTGTACAACCTGGTTATCCTTACCACCTGGCCACATGAGTTGATAGTGTTGGTTGGCATTTACAACTCCTTGCTATGCTGCTGGGCATGATCAGATCCATAAGTGGGAAATAGGAATGGAGACTTGACCATCAACATGACCTGATGCTTTGGGGTTGTTGTGAGAGAGCATCCAGGATCCTGTTTTCTAATGGCACCCTATGAACATGAATGCCGGATCTCTTGAGTAGGCAGGCTCTTCGATGGTCATCGGAACCTGCTCCGTGGATATGATTCGCCAGTGAGGCCTCGAATCAAAGCATACAGCTCAACGTTCATCAACAAAACCTTCACATATATTTGTAAAGTAAGTCGTCAGAACTCTCCATAGCTTTCCGGGCTCATGATGACGGCATCCGGAGTTCGGCACGGTGGACGTTTATTTGGCCCGGCTGGTGCTCCGTTTCCCCCACGGCTGCATGGGCAGCCACGGTTATCCTCCGGTCAAAGGCTCCACAAAACCCGGATTTCACACACGCAAACGGCATCCAATAAGATCCCCCACAGTACCTGCATTTTCCATCGCAATTTGTCGAATCTTGGTCAACCACTTGGGATGGCAGGTGTCTGTCATGTTGTGAATGGCGGTGAGCAAGTTCCAACTTTTGTCGATGCTGGAGGACGGGAAAGCTCGCAGATTATCCCCCCTTTTCGGAGCTTCGTGCCCGTCTCAATCGGCCAACGGCCGTCGAGAGAACAGGAAGGCCGGGCAAGGATTGACCTTGCGATGGCAGGTTGGGTTACGTGCGTGATGTGGCATCGCGGAATTGGCTGGGGCATCTTTGTCCTCGTCAACATGTCGCAATCAACAACTTTCTCAGCTGGCGTAACGGTTTCGAACCGCAATTGGATGCCCCGATGGAATCGATTTGTTTCTGCAAGTCATTCTTCATTCGGTGCAAGTTTCGCATGCCGTGGTTGTTTTCTCACATAGACTTAGAAGCCCGTGATGAGTTCTGATTGGTTTGCCTCTCGCGGCTAGAGCCCCCTGAAATACAACATCAAAGTCCAGCCAGCCTCACACCTCCCAAGCTTGGATTGACACATCCAAAAGAAACACTCGAGGCTGAGAGATCAGGCCGCGTTGGGTTCCTGGTTTTGTTTCTTGGGCTGACATGGCTGCAAGAGATCTCTGGTCAGTGACACGAACGATCAGCCACCTGCGAACAAACAGCTTCAGAGTCTGCAATGATCTTCAGGGTTCATCGTATCGAGGTTTCAAACAATCACCGGTGTTGCTTTTTATATTCTGGAGGCCTTCTGGAAGCCGCTTGTGGCCGTAGATCAAGGCCTTGATGTTCCAACTTGCTGACCCGGTGGCCGGCCCAAAGCTTGCCGATGCGTTCATCGTCCGAATCTTGCATCCCAAGAGGTTGTTGCCCAGGCTGGGGAAATGCATTCAGGATGTCGATTGGTCGATCTGGCTTTGGGTAATTCATGGAGAATGATCCGATTCTGAGGAATCAGACGGCCACCGATACAGAGCCCAACTGAAGATCTATGTTTGATGACTGAACCGGGCTGAAGTCGGCTTTTCATTTGGTAAAGGCATCTACTATCTCCGAACCCGATCTGAGTCGCATCTGGTGCGAGAGGCGGCAAGATGGCCTCAAATTGTCTGGATGTCGCCGTCTGCGTTTATCTGTCCGTCAGTCAGTCAAGACCTGGCAAGCTCGCAAGTCCGCGGCTGCGAGCACGAGACCGAGTCAAGCACTGGATTCTCCCGTGGCATCAATGCCGTAAATAATATGGTGTCCTGAGGAGAAAAAGGCCTGAAACATCAGCTGTCCAGATGCAAGGAATGGATGGAAGCGTCGTTGTGTCAAGTCTCAGGCATCGTTTCAGGATGCTGGCCTGTGCGGTTGATCGGCACCAAAAATTGCCAGGAATGGTTCGGAGCAAGGGCTCTAATCACGTGCAAGCGCGTCAACTGCGCGACCTAGCCCACTTCCATCGCGTGATCGCGTGCTTCAGTTCTGTAGAGCGCGACAAATATGCCTGTACCATCCTGTGTATTCATTTACCTTGCATTCTCAAACTCCTTTTTAGGGTGAGGCTCAGAACATTCCAGGGTGGGACCTCCTATCGCTATAAGAACACCATCAAGCAAACATACTTTGTAGGACGGCCCGTCTTAGCCTTGATTTCGACTGAAGCATGTCTTCCAAGAGGAACTGGTTTTTTCCTGACTCCGTTGGCTCATTATTTACACTCTTCATCACCGTGAGGTCATAACTCATCCCATAGGAAGAAGCTCAATTATGATTCTGCAAAACATAACAACAGGCATCTACACCCACAAGCTCGTCAAACTATTGGGCCCGGTAAGACCAGTGTCGGCAAGTCTATCACATGGATGCGGCTTGTGCTTTTCGAGTATTCCCTCCAAGCCTGTATGATATTAACTTTTCAGTCATGATATTTGCAGCTCTGGTTGCCAAACATGCTTCTCATTTCAGTCGTCCGCGAGCTTGGTAGATCCATCAACCTTTCTGATGAGCTCTTACACCAACTGGTCAGTTCACTAATCTTGATCTTAACAACAGCAGAGACATATTCCCGAAGAACATTGACGACTAAGTTTGAGAAGAGTTTCCATGTCCGGCATCATGTGGGCCTAATATCTTTTGGGTATATTAAATATATCCGTACCTAGGAAGCGGTCGTTACTGTCATTGAGATAGCATCATAAAGTACGTCATGTCGTATCTCATATACAAAAGCATTTCCGGGCCCTAGCGTATAGACAGCCAAATTCCAACCCAAAGGAAAACACTCATAACTCATAACACGTCCATCCTTGTTCAACACCTAAAATCCCCATACCGTCCTCGAGACTCCTCCCTCATGAGACTGACGTCACTATTCCTGTCTCTCTCATAAATCCTCTCTCTGCTGTGAATATGGATATGCTCGCAATCAGGCCCGTGTCGACCATGGCCATAGTAGTGGTGGCAATCACATCCGCCACGACGTTCGTGCCTGTACTCCCTGCCTCCCGCACTCGACACCGAACTCTCCCTTCTTATCCTCTCCCGCTCCCTCTCCGCAACTGTAATCCTCACCCTGTCCCTCTCATCCACAGAGCTCTGACTATCGCAGCTCCTATCCCTCATCCTGCTCAGCCTTCTCACACTGCTTCGAGGCACTCTGCTATCCATACCCTCGACGCCGCGAATGCTATCTCTGGGGACTCTGCTTTCCATTCCTTCGACACCCCTGATGCTGTCCCGGGGAACCCTACTTTCCATGCCTTCGACGCCCCTGATACTATCTCTTGGTACCCTGCTTTCCATGCCTTCAACACCTCTAATACTGTCTCGCGGTACTCTCCTCTCCATACCCTCAACGCCCCTAATACTTTCACGTGGCACTCTGCTTTCCATGCCCTCCACACCCCGAATGCCACCAGTAGGAACCCTGCTTTCCAATCCGTCCACACCCCTAATGCTTTCCCTAGGGACTCTACTCTCGGTTCCTTCTACTCCTCTGATACCTCCCTTAGGAACATGACTCTCCAGCCCTTCCACTCCTCTGATACCTCCAGTAGGGACCTTGCTTTCAAGCCCCTCGACACCTCTGATTCCACTCTCCGGCCTCCGACTTTCCAAGCCATCCACGCCCCTGATTCCACTTTCCGGCCTCCGATTTTCTAATCCATCCACGCCTCTGATTCCACTCTCCGGTCTCCGATTTTCCAATCCATCCACACCTCTAATACCACTCTCCGGCCTCTTACTTTCAAGTCCCTCCACCCCCCTAATGCCACTCTCCGGCCCCCTCCTATCCAACCCTTCCACCCCTCTCACCTCCCTCATCGGAATCCTACTCTCCAACCCCTCCACCCCCCTAATCCCACTCTCCGGCCTCCTATTCTCCAACCCGTCCACCCCCCTGACCTCCCTCATCGGAATCTTACTCTCCAACCCCTCAACATACCTATACGTCTCCCTCTTCCTCAACGGCGGGCTCGGCGTCCTCGGCGCCGGCAGCATCGGAACCGGCACCTTGACCTCATACGGCACCGGCACCTGAACCTCATACGGCACCGGCACCTGAACCTCATACGGCACCGGCACCTCCACCTCCACCACCTTCTCCTTCTCAACCGGATACGGCATCGGCACCTCCACCTCAACAACCTTCTCCCTCTCCACCGGGTAAGGAACCGGAACTTCCACCTCCACAATCCGCTCCCTATCAACAGGGTAAGGCACGTGAACCTCATAAGGGACAAGCCGTTCCCGCTCGATGATCACCTCCCTTTCGCGAGTTTCCCTGCGAGGGGAGTGGGAACGCCTTTTGCGGCGGGATTTGCGGGATTTGGAAGATTTGGACGTTTCTGAGGGGTCGACGTCTACGGCTATGACGTCGATTGTGTCGTCTTCTTCTATTGGGGCTGGGGGTGGAGGGGTGGAGGGGTGGAGGGGAGGGGCATGGTTCGACGACTACTGGGGGGAGGGAGGAGGGGTTGAAGGACAACCGAGGGGGGGGGGGGGAGGAAGAGGTTGGAGGACAACGGGGGGGGGTGGGTACCCGGCCGGGACGATGGTGGTTACTTTGCGGCGGCGCTCGTGGAGGCCGGGGCGAGGGGGGTCGAGGTAGAGGTACTTCTTGTGGCGGGATTTGTCGCGTTCGTAGAGGGCCATGACGGGCGAGTGGTGGATGTTGTGGCGGTGATGGATAGTAATGGATATTGAGACTGGAGATCGTGTTAGATAGAGCGACCTGAGGCTGGTGGAGATGGGATTCGGTTTACCAGGTAACGTCGATTCCGAGGGTGAGTTAATTGGAAGGGGGAATGTTATGGAGATATTGATCAGTCCCTAGAAACGATGGCAGGACACAGCAACGGCACTAGAGCCGTAGACTGTTGCTTAAAATCGCCTAGTCAAGAACCCGAAGCACACAAGGTTTTGTGTGAGGGAAGATTGTCTGGTGTTGAGATGAAAAGACCAGATGGCAAGGGGAAGTGAAAACTACTACTAATAATGGAATCTCGCGGATCATCTGCCCCTTCATAGACCTGGTCGGGGTGCTGGGTCGGGCATCTTGAGGAGGTGCTTATGAGCGTGGTCTTATGACGTAGTTTGTGTGACCCATGGGTTTCCCTGCTTGGAACCGGAACGAACCCTTGTGACGCATGTCTCATTCGAACTGCACTTTGCCAAAAAGAGAGGCGAGATAAGTCCTATTATGTAGATATTTCTATTGATACGGTGAAGACTGTTTGCTGAAATTCGACGCCTTTATTGACATAAATCCACACCGGTGACAATGTAGTTGTTGTCGTCGTTGAACAGTTAGCCGTTGACAAGCCTGGCTCGACGGTTAGCTACCCGTGATGCCATACAGACTGATAGACACCAATGTCGACACCTGTTTTTCCTGTATTATGTAGCGTTGTCTAGGAAGCTTTTGTGTATTGCTCAGCTGAATGAGACATGTGGAATGTTCAAGAAAGAGAATTCTCTGTTCAACATCATCGGATGGTCTCTGGGTTTCCGAGAGAGCTGCCAAGAGCCAAACCCCGCGCTAAGACACTTCAGGGTTAGGCCCCACCGGCTGGTTCCTTGCAGGGGTCTCTTCGTGGGGCAGAGCTCTGTTGTCATCGCCGGGCACTCTTCCATCGACCATCAACTATCGACAACACTTATTACATAGGTACTCGCCCGAAACCCTCTCGCCGCACCCTATCGAACACCTTCGCGAAAGCGCCGGGGAAATAATATTCGTCGCCCGCCATGTCGTCAACACACGACTCCAGGCCGATAGAGGTTACCTCCTCAGCGCAGTTCCAAACCATCTTGCAAACCAATGCTTTGGTTGTCGCAGACTGTAAGTGTTCTGGCGCGTCGCTGTCCCAACATGGGCCACCCTCATGCTATCTAGCACCCCGAACTCTTGCTAAGAAGCTGGCGTTTGTTTCTGTAGTCTATGCCGACTGGTGTGGCCCTTGCAAGGCGATCAAGCCCATCTTCGAGAAGGCGTCCGAGGAGCTCTCTCACGAAAACGTCTTGGCCTTCATCAAGGTCAACACCGACACCCAAAAGGACATTGCCCAGGCCTACAACGTCACCTCTCTGCCAACCTTTATCTATTTCCGAAATGGCCAGATTACCTCCCGGGTGAAAGGGGCAGATGTGCAGAAGCTCTCGGGCATGCTTGAGACCATCCGCGGGCATTTTCAAGAGGCTATCGAGAACCCTGGAGGAGCCGCCGGAGGGTCAAGCAGTAGCGGTGCGACCTGGAGAGGTGCGGAGCTGCCTCGCGGCTACACTGATATCACAGATCAGATCGAGATCAACCGTTGCGAGCTTCTGAACGTTGAGTCTGGCCCAGAGGGTGTGCGCACCCTGCTTGACAAGTCCAGGCCAAGTGCGCTGTCAGGGCAAAAGAATGCCACAAAGGACTGGGTGGAAAGTGACACGGATGAGCAACTGATGCTCTTTTTGCCTTTCCAGGCCATGATTAAGCTACACACTCTTCAGGTGCGTTCCCCTGGAACCAACGCAGCACAGAGGAGCATCCTACTGACCTGACCATCTCCAGATCACCTCATTGCCTCCCTCTGATGATGACGATGACGAAGCTCCCATGCGACCCAAAACCATCAAGCTGTTTACCAACAAGTCGCATAACCTCGGGTTTGACGAGGCCGAGGACATGAGTGCCACGCAGGCCATCGAGCTCTCGGAGAAGGATTGGAACCCGGATGGCACAGCCAACATCAGTTTACGATATGTGAAGTTTCAGAACATCAACAGTCTGGTGTTGTTTGTGGTGGACGGGGACGGTGACAGCGAGAAGGTGAGACTGGACCGTGTCCGGTTAGTGGGCGAGGCTGGGGAGAAGCGTGAGATGGGCAAGCTCGAGAAGATCGGTGATGAATAGAGTCCGTACGAATCAAGGCTACCCAGTCCGGACTGAGGGTTGGGGAGTTGGAGGGCTTCCATTTCCAGAGACAGAGAGAGAAATCATATCGACTCCAGATTATGATAGATATGAGCGTGACTGGGGTGGTAAGCGTCGGAATGTCTCTTGCCAACCGAACAGTCTTAGTAGCTGGTTTTCCGATAAGGAATCCATGATACCATTCTCTTTTCGTCCCAATGTAGGAGGTGGCAGCTCGATGGTGTACACTAATCCAGCTCACTTGTGCATAACGCGTTGGCAGTGAAAGAGATATGGATAAATTAACCCAGCACCCACTTCGAAGAAGAGGGATGGCTTGTACCGCCCAACCTCATTCCTGGAACCACAGAAATAAACAATCATAGGATCGACGGGTTAAAACGCATGGCTGGTGGTCTTCCTGGTTGTGCTTGGAAAGGCATTGGAAACGGGATAAACGGTTTGAGCATCCAACACAATGCCTGGTAAAACCCGTTGACAATAGCCGCCGCAAAGACGGCATTGACGACAAGCTTCCCTCATCACAATCCAGAGCCTGGTAACGATGGAGGAAGAACCAAAGTCGTTGGGAAATCGAACACGACTACCAAGACATTGGCACACACGCAAGAGGTCACAGAAAATAGTTATGTCCAACCTCAACACCACCACCGAGCCCTGGAGGGGTTCTCCTCGGTGGGCTGACTGGTAGAAGAGATCGGCGTGCAATTCATTGATCTGTGCCACGACTGACGCTGCGAGTCACATAGAAATCCCCGAAGGAATCGGACTCGAGCAACACGGGTAATGTTTTGAAATGGTCGTGGCGCCGCACGAAGAAAAAAAAAGAAGAAAAGGAAACCGAAACAAATTTTCGCTGCTTGCTGTTGATATTCCAAAATCCCGGTGGAGCGCCCCGCTTAGTCATTCGGCAGTCGGTCTGCAGCCAATCAGAGGAGGTCAGGTACAAAGTTCCGGAACAATTCCTTGGCCGACCAGACCGATCCCGACCCCGCTTTTCTTGTCTGCTCGGGAACCTTGCGAGAAGAGCAGGGCTGGCTCGGACCTCGCCGACAGCCCCCACTTCCTGGGTATCTTTCTCGCCGGGGTTTGTCGCTTCCGCTTCATTCAGTCGCTTCCATTTTCTCCATGATCACAAAGTCGAGTGACAGTGACACACCCCTCATGGCTTAAGTGTCGGAGGGCCTTCCGCATTCGATGGCCGGACTCGCCCGTCGCGGCGCGAGTGACCCTCTCGACCAACAGAAACGTCGAGGGCTTGATTAAACGGAGGTCTTTCATCTATGTCACGCACCTCCCACCAAACAAAGTCACAGAAAAGGAACTTGCTTGGTGTTTCGTCCCGTCTGCGTCGGGCCAGTCCACTGACCTTGATCACCCAATCGACGTTTGGTTTCGAGTTTCGAGGGATTCATCACGGATTTCAAAAAGGGCCCTTCCGTCCGTTTGGTCTCACATTTCCCCCTCATCACTCTCTTCGTGCGCAACCTCGCAGCCCCGGCGTTTTGCCATCCATGCTCGATGTGGTACTCTGGAGTCCTCTATCCCCACGTCCATCCCGCCCCGAGTCACCGTCACCGTTCATGGGCTGGTACGTACATGTATGTTTTCTCCGTAGCAGATGTACGCTACCCATCTCGCTTGGTTGCCGTTCCGCAGCTCCTCCTCGCCTGCAATGTTTGTGTACGGAATCTGATTAATATTTCTGTGCGCTATTGATCGTTACGCATGACAGGCGGCTTCTCAGCTTGTTGGCACCCCATGCCGTCACAATCCTGGGGGCAGGGATATTTCTGGAACTTTGGAGGGGGCTCGACTTGGTCGTTGGATATCTTGGTTCTGTCGTTGACCAGCAAAAGCGATCTGGCGTCTTCGGGACAAGTTGGCGTAGAGGTTGTGCCCCTCCTCCCAGGACGAGGACCAGGACCAGGACCAGCCTCCCTACCGCTACTTGGGTAGTTCTCTGGGCGTCCCACTACAACACTACCTCCACTTGCTCGATCACCAGAGCCGGCGCTCAACTGCGACTCTGCTTCGACGGCACGTTACCATGGGCCCCAAGATCGGTAAGCCTGAAAAGCTAATGAATTGGATCACTGCAGGATTAAAACGTGGTCCCTTATATGCTAAGAATAGCTCACTACTTTTCCCTGGCCACGTACCATCCGTTTACTACGCTGCATCCTATGCTCTGCAGCGCTCCCTTGTCTCTCTGACCTCACTGACCTCACACTACTCTGACCTGGGTAGTTAATGTCTCGTCTTTGCTTATTATTCCATGAGAGTACTACCTACATACGCGGCCAAAGGACCCAGGAGGGGGTCCTTGCTGCCTTTTCGCCATCCCGCTCCCAACTCCCAAGACGGCCAGTTCTTGATGCTCAGTGGGTTTCCCCAGCTGACGGGGGACTTCCCAATGGCCGGCTGGCTCCCTTCGACATTTTTTGTTGGGTCCACGCTTGGGGCTTGCTCCCAGCTGCCTCTTCAAGCCACTTCGTCTTCGGGCTGCCACAGTGGGAAGCAGAAATGACATGAATATGACCAAGCCCTCCACTGCCCAACAGTCGGTAGCCTCGGATGGGCCATGGTCATGCTGTGCCGGCCAGCGAGCGGTACCGTGCGGGAGTTTGCCTCTTGTGGAAGGTTTTGGGGCCTGTTCGTCCCATCTTGAAAGCCGTCCAGGATTCCTTCGGCTCCCATGTCCAAGCAAGCACAGATGGTAGTCCACCTACGGTTGGGTTTTGGCAGCACTAGGGGGGAAGAAGTGCACCTTGTATCCACCCCCCCTGACCTCGTTTCCGACATGTGCTACTCCCGACGTGCTCCCGAGCATGGTGCTTTGGTCCAGGGTTCCGTATTGCCATTGCCAGGCTGGTCAAGCTCGGTTCGCCCTCGTGCTCGCTTTGTCAAGTGACAGGAGCTGAGAAGCCACAGAACAGCCCCAAAACTTGGTGGTGTCCTGCCTTCGTACCCCTTCTCGATTTCTCTTCCAACTTCCTCCTTTGCTTTCTGACCTTTCAAGAGACTCCCTTCCATAGTGGATGACGTGATACCGCACATAGTCTGTTGCAGCTGAGAACTTTCCCCCATATCCCATCAACACCCTCTCACTGGTCAACCTCCCCAGGTATTCCACGCACACCAAAGCCTCCATATAACTCAGCTTCTCATAAGCAACCCTCCCGCCCGGCCTGCCACCTGCAAGTCCAACATTCTGCAGAATCCCCCCACCAAGCGGTAGCAACAGTCGATCGAAGGAAAGGGAAGGGACATTAATAGTGGGCGGTCTTATTTCCAGTGAATTACCGGCATTCTCATATCACAGCCCATTATTTTTTTTCCCCAGTCGACGTGTCGTTGGAGAGCGGCTCAAAGAGTCGGTGTGGAGAGGTTGATTTGACGTGGCCAGCGGGACCGAGAGGCTGGGCCGGCTATTATCATCAGAGGCTCGACGACACGGGAGAAAGGACCTTTCTACTTGGCGAGACCGGATCTGGCCGAAACGAAGGCTGCCCGACATATCAGGGCCGTACGAAGCACGAAATTCTAACGGTTGGGAAGAAATCTAGCATCGACCACTACGATTCGAGGCCCGACATGATGCATCGCGATCAGAACTACCACAGGCGAGGGTTCGCTCAGACGCCGACAGAGTTTTGGAGTTTTCAGCGATTACCGGCAGAGATCCGGAATATGATTTGGGAGTACTCGTTGCCAGAATCCCGGGTGTACGAGGTCATGGATGCTCCCAGCTCCAAACAGAAGACTCCGGCTCAGAAGGGGTTGATGTTTGCCAATGTGCACCCGGAGCCTCCTCCGCCGCTGGCAGCTGTCTGTCGAGAGAGCCGATGCTTTGTGCTTCACCACTACAAACCGTTGACGCTGGGCCCGACGACGAAGTACGTCGACCTCTCCCGGGACATCTTGCTCCTGGAACCATATCTGTTGGTCAAACGGCTACACCGGACGCTGCATTTCATGAGCCAGATTCCTCTTGTGCGGGACAACATTAACAGACTGGCCCTCGGCACCTCGTACGGCATCTACCCAGGAATCTTTCACCCTGTGTTGAGCTGGAAGGTCTCCAAGACGAACATGCACAAGCTGATGACCAGTCTGGCCAAGTTCCCCAAGCTACAAACATTGGTGTTTGTCGTTCATCAGGAGTTCCAGTTCGAGTTTGATTTCGGGCACCCATCCGGGATGGCGCCCCTTTCAAACCATCAGCAGCACGCACAATTACAAGGGGCAGCAGCGACGGGCATGGGCGGTTACCCATCACCAGCACCGAGCAGTGTGATCAGTGGAACTGGCACTCCAATGCCAAGTTTATCACCATCAGCAAGTCGTTTGCCCACTCCAATGAGCAGCAATGCCCCTTCGCCATCACCGCCCCAGTCATTACCTCTTCCATCTCTGCCACCATTGTCTTCGTCTCCTCCATCAACCTCTGCTTCCTCCTCATCATCTGAGCCACAATACCGACCCCAACAGATACACCAAGCCTACCGGTTCAAGTTCGACATTGAAGCCAACATCAACCACCAACCCCGACGGCCTCACCACAACGAGCTGTCGTACTACCCGCTGCCAATCGACGAGGAGAAAGACGACTGGGACCTCGGGGAGATTGGGGAGGAAGGGGAGTGGTGCGATCCACGGCCGACGAATGATGACTGGAGGAGGTTTAGGAAGAGGTTCGTGTGGGCTATGGATAAGAGCACCGCTCCTGAGGAGGAGAAGCCAGAGAAGTCTGGGGCCAAGAGAGGGGCAGAGGATGACCTGAGGGGTTTGGCGAAGAAGTTGAAGCTCAAGGGGGCGAGCCTGTTGTGGAGGTATACCAGTCAGAGGAAAGGGGGGTATGCTGGGTATGCTGGGTTGAGTTCGGGGGTGCAGGGAAGGGGGGGGTATGCTTCTTGATTTGGGCTTGCATGCATGGCAGGGATTCTGGCTTCAAAATAATGGGGTTCATGAGCAGCGGTTTCTGTTCTACATTTCTGTCCTATATTCTGTGACATCAAGAGGGAGAAGCAAAAACGGACGGGTGGTCAAGACACGACCGGAGAATAGCAGACAGTACGGCGTTTATATAGGTGCTTTTGGGGGGTTTAACGAACGGATATCAAAGGGTTTACGACAGAGATACATTTATACCCTCGCTTTTTTTTTTTTTTTTGGGGGTTTGCGAACTAGTTTACAGATTACCTTTGAGGTCATTAATAAATAGGCATATCTCGATTCAAACCTCAACTCTTCACCACTATCATCACCACCACCACCAGTTTCAGAATGACCTGACTTACGGCAGTTCAAACCTGAGATATTCCCGAAGCATGGAAAGTGGCGCTCGTTCGTCACACAAAGCCCTCTCGGAGAAATTACCAACCAAAACTGCCAGATGGAACGAACCAGAACAACACTTCACATCACACAGATGTGTGTGTGTGTGTGTGTGTTCAACTTGCAAGGTCACGTCGGACCCTTCCTTTCTGGAACTGTGTTTCTCTGGTACTTGTACTGCCTTCCGTATTGGGAAAACACAGGCTGCTGCTGGTTTGGCCTTTTGCGCAGGAACGGACCTGACTTGCTTGGCTGGACAATGGAATGCGAGTTATCTCCTTGAGGAGGAGGCTTTCGGTGATACAGGAAGCATGAGGTGGTGGTCATGTATGTACTCGGGCAGGTACAGCCATTGCGATGGAAGTTGGAACGGTCAAACGGTGAGAAGTCCGTTTTTGTCGAGGCAAGGCCAAAACCAAAACCCGCTTTTATATCCATACGGACCAATCATATCGACGATGTGGGCAAGGGAACCAACAACATTCGGATTGGCCAGTGCGGTTTTTGCTATCGCTCTTTCAATGGTTGAACATGCATTTCACGACAGTTTCCCATTTTCCCAATCCTTTTCCTTTTGCTCATCGGTTGGTTTTAGGGATTCCAAAAGCCCGAGGTCGGGGTAATATAATGCAAACGCGCTGTTTATGAAACCGAACACTTTACACATCACGCCTTTTGCGACCTGAGACAAGACGTCTGAACGTCGAGCAACTTTGCCAGCAACGATATACACACACAAAACCGTTTATGAAAGACGAGGTTTTATACGCCTAGTGCGGCTCTTCTCACGACTCGATCTTACATTACTTTAACACGCCTACGTTTACAACATCTTGAGCACTTACCACCATCACAATCAGCTAAAGCTCACCGCCAAAATGAGGAGCCTACTCTCCTCCACCTATTCTTCCTCATCATCGCAACAACAACCATCACCACCACCCCTCAAACCACCAACGGAGCAAACCCCCCTCCTACCCCCCCTCCCAACAACAGGAGGCGACGCAGCCCTCCCCCCAGGTCCCTCCCCAACCATCAACAATGACCCCCCAGAAGAAGAATCCGAACCCCCCTTCCCAGCTTCCCAAATCCTCCTCCTCTGCCTCGCTCGCCTCCTCGAACCCATAGCCTTCTTCTCTATCTTCCCCTACATCAACAAAATGGCCCAAGAAAACGGCGCCCTCCCCGACACAGACGTAGGCTTCTACTCGGGCCTGATCGAATCCCTCTTCTCCCTCACCCAAATGTTTGTCATGATCTTCTGGGGCCGGGCCTCCGACTCCTTTGGTCGAAAACCCGTCCTTGTCGCCTCCATAGTAGGGGTTTCCCTCGCGACGATGCTGTTTGGCACTGCCAAAACAATCACAGAAATGATTGTTTATCGGTGCGCGGCGGGTGTCTTTGCGGGGAACGTGGTGACGATCAGGACCATGATTGCGGAGCAGTGCGGGCAGAGGAGCGGGAACCACCAGGCCAAGGCGTTTGGGTGGTTTAGCATTGCGAATAATATGGGGATTTCGCTTGGGCCGTTGATGGGGGGGATGTTGGCTGAGCCGGCGGGGACGTGGCCGGGGTTTTTCGAGGGGGGGTTGATGGAACGGTATCCGTATCTGTTGTCTAGTTTGGTGATTGGGGGGATGGGGTTGGGGTGTGCTGGGGTGGTAGGGGTTTGGGTGGAGGAGACGTTGGATAGGGGGATGGAGGGAAAGAGGGAGGTGGAGAGGATGACGGTTGGGCAGTTGGTGAGGAGTCCCGGGGTTGGGATCGTGTTGGTGGTGAATGGGTGGGTGATGTTGCTGGCTTACTCTTACACGGCCATCTTGCCGGTGTTTTGGTTTACCAAGGTGGAGTTGGGGGGGTTTGGGTTCTCGCCGGTGCAGATTTCGTGGCTGATGGGGCTTACTGGGTTGAGTCAGGCGGTTTGGATGCTGGCGATCTTCCCGAGGCTGCAGGCGAGGATTGGGACGAATGGGGTTATGAGGGTTTGTGCGAAGGCGTATCCGTTCTTCTTTGCGCTGGGGCCGGTGTTTAGCATGTTGCTGAGGACAGGGAGGCCGGAGTTTGTGACGGTGTTTTGGGTGTGTGCGCCGGTGTTTTTCTGCTTGGGCAGCGGGGTGAGTATGTCGTTTACGGCTATTCAGCTTGCTGTCAATGATGTTGCTCCTGTTGCGAGGATGCTTGGGACGTTGGTGTCGATTTCGCAGGCCGTGGTGAGCGGGACGAGATCGTTTTCTCCGGCTCTATTTGCGAGTTTGTATGCGTTGAGTGTGAAGGCGCAGTGGTTGCTGCACGGGTATTCGATTTGGGTGTTGATGGTGGCTATGGCGTTGGTGTTTACCGTGTTGAGTCTTTGGCTGCCTGATTATGAGCAGCTGAAGAAGGAGAGGGAGGCGAGGGCTGAGGGGGAAAGTGAAAGACTTTTGGCTTGAAGTTGATGTGATACAAAAACGCATGGGATAGAACGGGGAATATTAATAGACAGCATTGAGACAATGTAGATAGCTTCTCAGAATATCCCAGGGTTAGGGTCACTTACATCCGCACCCCTGCGGCACCAACAGTCGTTTCAGCCAGGGCTCCGCAACCTGTCATCCAATCAACAACATGCCGACAAGGATCACAGCTCGTTGACCAGCCTCATGATTTTTGGCATTTGTTGAATTCGCGGGGAGAGGCGAAGCGGTGAAATCACTCCCCTCTCTTCGTTTCCATTTTTCTGGGTCAGATGTGTATCCGTTGTTGCTTCGCTGTCAATCTTTGTTTCGTGCATTGATTTAGTGTCTGGTTTGACGCAACTCGTACCTGCATTTTGCGGTGCATCTGCTATTCTTGGTGATAGCTCCATTATTTTCAAGGGACCCTGCTGATCAGCCCTACGAACGCGTCCCCTGTTTCTCGCGAGAACCTCCACCACATCTTGAGAAGACTCTATCGTCAAAATGGGCCTCCTAGACGACGCCTCCTCCGTCATCTCGGGTCGAACAGCCCACTCAACCTCCAAACGGCACCACCGATCCCACCACCGCTCCAGCAGGAAGCACCACCGTTCGAGGTCCAAGGACCGCTCTTCTCCCCGGGAGTATCATCGCGAGGAGCGCTCCCGGAGCAGGCGCCGTTCTTCAAAGAAGCATCATCATCGTCATTCGGGGGAGGAAAGCGGGTCGGTGATGGGGGGTATAACCTCCTTCTTCGCCTCCCCGTCCTCAGACGACGACGACCTCATCTACGGCGACCATGAGCCCGCCCCCTCCCGCTCCCAGCGCAACCGTTCCCGGTCGAGGTCTCGTCATAGGGGCAGTGTGGATGATGATTCCCGTTCGTTCTTCTCGCAATCCAACGCCTCACGCGCGTTGTTTAACCTCGCAGGCGGCAACGCATCCCGATCCTCCTTCTTTGCTGGGTTTGGTTCGTCTCCTACACATTAACCCCCCCTTTTCCTTATATCACATACTAACCTCCCTCCCCCCACCAGGCGGCCGACCAAGCACCCCCTCCTCCTACTATAAACGCTCCCCCCGCCCCAACCTCCTAACCAAACTCCACAAAAAAATCCGCCGCCTCCTCCGCGACCTCCTCAACCATGCAAAGCGTCACCCCCTCAAGGTCTTCATGCTAGTCATCATGCCCCTCCTCACCGGCGGGTTCCTCACCGCCCTCCTCGCAAAAGTAGGGATCCGTCTCCCCAAAGCAATCGAGCGGCTCATCGGGGTGGCCGGTAAAGCCGCATCAGGAGACAGCGTAGGACTCGTCGGCGAGGCAGTCAAACTTGCCGGGGCGGCTGGGGGTGCCGCCGGGGCGGTCAAAATGGCCAGATCAACAGTGGAACGATCGACGAGGGGTTACGACGGGAGTTCGTGGGAGAAGACGACCGAGAGTTTTACTAGGGAATTAGGGGGTGGTGGTGGATGGGGGGATGGGATGGTCAAGGGGGTGACAAAGTTCTTTTCTGATTAACTGACACAAACGACAATCGATGATGATGACGATGAAGATGATGGTACGTGGGAAAAGGTATCACGATGGATATTATTAAACAACGGGCGTTAATGGTCAAGTATACCTCGGTGGAATTTGTAAGTCAGGATAATCAAACATGGCAAGGGCACATATTGCAAACAAGAAAACTTCACACAAACTCAATTGATTTCAAATTCCCACAAGTCTATAGTTATCCCAGCCGATCCTCTTTCCCAAAATCCGCGCTGTTTGCTCCAGGATGATAAATAGACTCCGACCGCCGCGCACGCACGCACACAAAACTTTGCCCAGAGAGGAGAATGAAAAGAGAGAAAAAAACAGAAAACAGAGACACATTCGGCTTCATCATTTCGCTTTCCTTCTAGCAGTACCCAAGATGCTGGTCCGTGTAGCAACCGACTTCTTGCGCGAAGGCACAGCCGAACTGGAAGAAGATGACTTCTTGGCCGAAGGAGACAACTTGTCATCGCCCCTCGAGTCAGGAAGGGTGGTGCCGGAGCTGTTGACCCGCCCAGGAGGCGCAGGGTCAAAGGCGTCCTCGCTGCCGCTGGCGCTGTCTTCGTGACCGCCGGTCCGTCGGCGAACAACCGTTGAAGATCCATAATAGGGTGCTCCCGACAAAGGATCAAGATGAAGTGTCCGCGACGAGGCTGAGGCTCCTGAAAGAGGCGATGGCTGCTTGTCCGTCATGTACTGGAAAGGATCCTGAGACTCGCTGCGGCGTTGAGGGCCCCTCGGATGGTCGGAAGAACCAGAGGGCTGCCGAGAGCTTGATCGAATCTCGGAATCGCCCTTGCGAATGTACGAATACGTGAACGGCGACAAGTCCCGGTCTCTGTCAACCCTGGTCTGGCTAGGTGTCCTGGATGCACTAGAGCCTGAACGAGGAAGCGAACGCGAAGAGGAAGGAGGAAAGTAGCCCATTGGTGGCTGTGCTGGTTCTCTTTCCGAGTTTGGATCGGGCGAAGAGGCCGAAGGGGGCGTGCTGCCGTCAGATGGCAGTCGATTGGCGCTGCGGGCAGCAGGTCCAAGTGCAGTGATGGGAACAGCAACACGCTCTCTCCGTGGTGGCCTCGTCCTTTGGTACTCCATGATCGCCAGCTTCTTCTGATAGGCAGCCAACTCCTCCTTGCCCAACTTCACATTCGTCTTGCCTCTCGAATGGGCACGCGCTACACGTGCCATGGCAGCCTCGGCGAGAGCCTCCTCCCGCGGGCTGAGCATGGGCATGTCATCGTCATAGTCATCATCCGTCCCGTCTTCCGAGTCGTCCGTCGTCTCCTCTCCGTCCTCCCGAGCAACGATATTCATGCCCGAACCAAAGCTTCCACCCCGTCTGACCAATGCGCTCGAGGCCAGCCCGACACCAGAATCAGATTCATCCACTTCTTCGACACGCCGGTCATCACCCCACCAGCTGTCGTCCCCCTGGCGCGCCTCATATTTCCTCCGCTCGCGCCTGGATGGTCTTCCCCCATGGGGCGAAAATTTGGGAGCTCGTGGCCGACCACCTAGACCACCTCCCCGGAAAAAGCCTCATCGATAGGCTTGTCCAAAAGTGCGGCGTGGCCAAGAATGACCACACCACTGGCGCCAATCAACCACATCATGAGGCCGAAGACGCCGGAAATCAGGGCGATTGGGATCGCAATGACCCAAAGGCCGGTATAAAGTTGCATTGTCGAGAAGCGCTGGGTGCCAAACTCCAGATCTTGACCGTCGAGCTTGCCAATGATGAACATGCCCACGGTGACAAAGATGATGTCGAACAAGACCAAGGGCTTGGTGAGGAGGCCGTAGACGCAGAGCATCAGGAAGACGATGGCATAGTTGCTCGAGAAGTGGCCGAGGTTGTAGTTGACACGCGATTGCATCTCGACAAAGTTCTCGGGCTTGTTCACACGCTTGATGTCGAGGAACTCGGAGAGGGGCTTGAGGTTGGCAAAGCGGTTGCCAATGGTGTTGGCGCGCAGGCTGCTGAAGCGCTCCCCCATGCTGAAGCGCGAGGTGAGCAGGTCGATGGGAACCTGGATGGACATGCTGTCGGTGTTGGTGGCTTTGCAAGCACGGCGAAGAGGGGAGGAGGCGAAGAGATTAGATGCGACCAGCAGGCGTGGTGTCTTGACGACGGCTGCTAGGCTGCAGGCTGAGGTGCGGGATTGGAGAGATCTGGCAAGAACGCGTAAAAGTTAATCGCTGAAAAATACAATAAGTACCTAAGTTGGGCCGCTACAACTGGGAACGCCCCAGGCGGTGGAAAGGGGGCGCGAATCCAATCCCTCTGCTGCTGTGGGGTCCCTTTGGAAATTTGGTAGGTAATGACAATGGGCGTCTTACGTACCTTTGGTAGCTCCGAAAGAACGGCTGAACCGGTCAACACGTAATGCCAAAGGGAACAGCGTCTCGATGCTTCGTAAAGGAGGTTGTGATGGTGTTGCGAATTGCAAAGTCGTCGTCGTCAGATCTTTTTTTTCCTCCTTCTTATCGTCTCGTCGTTTCCAAGGGGGTCAAATCGGCAATAGTGGACGCTGGGCTGGGTGACGGCCCTTCCGAAATGAGCCTGGAAACGAAACGGCACCCCTGGTCACTGCCCGCTAATTGGAGCCGTGGCCGGGGCCGAATCGGACCAGCGTTGGTGGGGGACTTCCACTCGGCGACGATGCCGCGGAAAGGGTTTACTCCTTCAATCCAAAGCAGACAGTTGATTGACCGCCTGGCTTGAAGGGCTTGAAGAAGGAAAAGGAAAAGGAAAATGCAAAAACCCAACGGCTGGGAAAGAGCAGGTTTTCTACCCGATTTCAAAACTTGGTGTACCCGGGCCACCGGGCATGGTTTGAGGGCTGGAAGCAAAGCTCCTGCTGAGTTGGCGGTGGGGCAGCATTCACCCCTCTCTGCCTCTGGGCTACTGCAGCTCTCAGACATCCGCTGGACCACTCAGTCTTTCCCATCGCACATGTAGGCATGAACACGGCATCAAATCGAGATTTCTGCCCAAGTTTCCCCTCCATCTCCCCTCCAGCCCCTCCATCAGTCCACGACATTCCACTTACCTCCTCGGACACCCCCTCACTATCTCACCGCCCAACTATTACCCAATTGGACAGTCATGCCAATATTGGCGGTAATAGCGGTGGTTATATACTTGAACAAATGAAAACTTCCTTTTTGGGATTCACTGAGGTGAAGAGACTTGGTTATTCTCGGATCCGGGAAGGTCTCGGTGTGTAACGGTACACCGCTCATTGCCCCTCTGACATTCACCTCGATATTCACATGTGTAGGGCCTCATCAGCTGAAGGTAGACGGGTAGATAGTCTCAAGCTCCAAAAATAAGTAAAATATTGATAAGAGATGCTCCCGGAGCAACCTCATCATATCCTCCGTGCGATAGGCTCAGCCCCATATCAAACCCTCTCGTGGCTCTCATCTGAAACCCTGAGCCGCTGTCAACAAGAGCATAACGGAGATTACAATCAAAACCATTGTGTATCACGCTTTCCAATAAATGGGTACCGCGGCTGTGATCAGGAGCAAAGATAGTGTTGCGTGACGTCAGGAGGCTTCAATTCTTCTTGCTCTCTCTAGACCGGCGGCAACTGACGGGATGAGCAGTGGCTCAGGGCAACTTCCTCCCCTTTATCTGGAGCATCCAAGATGGCGGAGGACTCCGGACGAAGCAGTGAATTGTCGGAGACAACTCTCGTGACCTTTTGTTGTCAGGCTTGCGGACGGAGCAGATAGAGCAGTCTATACATTTCTCTCCTATAAATTATTCCCCAACACAAGAGAGAATTGTACCCTCCAACCAACAAAGACTTTTAGCCAGGCAACCGTCACCGATACGGAGACTCAAGACCACCAACAATGCGTCTCCCAACCGCCCTCCTCGGTGCCCTCCTAGCAGGCAGAGCCCCCCAAAACAACGACGGCCGCCCTCCCCCTCAACCCGTCCGCATCGACCCCATCCCCGACATCCAAATCACAAACTTCCGAGCCGGCGCCGTGATCCTCTCCCACCGCTTCTAGTACGTCTATTTTCCTCCTCCCATTCCTACTCTGTCCACATATCTTTTCCCCCGTCCCATACCTTCAATACTAACCTTTCACCAGCGTAAACTTCAACATAACCTTCCCCCCCAACACCCCCCTCGAATCAACCCCCCTAACAACCTACTGCCACACAATCGGCACCTCCCTCACCGAAACAATCGGCGAGGTCCACCCACTCTGGTGCAACCGCAACACCGACTCCCACCCCACCCCGCAAGACGTCTTTTGGTCCCTCGACTTCAACGTCGAGCAGGAGACCTTCCCGAACAAGACCGTTAAGACCCCCCTCAACGCCGAGATCCTGCTCTACCGCGTCATCAGCAACGAGACGAGGATGGAGGGACGGGCGCTGCTGAGCAGGGAGGACATGCCCATGGTTGGCGAGAGCTACCCCAGGCAGATCTACCAAGGCCCGGGGAATTTCAGCGTCAAGGGGAGGAGGGTTAGTGGGGGGAGGGGGTTTATTCCCGGGGATGTGGACGGGGACGATGCTTGAGGATAGATTAGGTACCTACCTTGGGTGAAATTGAGATGGTGAACTGGCTTTTAAAAAAAAGATGGGGAGTTATGAACGGTGTGAATTCATATGTTTTATGTAATGTTGATAATGGTTTATGTACATTCTTGAGGTGGGGATTAAAGAGAGACGCAGCCGCCTTCGCCGTCTTCGACAAAGACGCTGCCGTAGATGAGACCTTCGTTGAGGTTGCGCTGGTGGTAGCCAGAGTTGACGACGTCGCTGGTGCCGGTGGGCTTGCGGAGGATGCCGACTTGGTACTGGCCCTCGCCGGCGTTGTTGTTGGTCAGGGCGTTGGTCACGCTGCGGAGGGGTTCGGAGCCTCTGCTGTAGTATACACGGAGGGTGCTGTTAATTTTCATGTCAGTTTAAACCATTTCACACCCTTTTTTTTTTTTTCGCCTTGTCATGATAACCGTGATAGGGCGTGTGGGAATAAGGTAAACAAACTTTCTGACAAAGTCCAACGAGATGGCAAAGTTCTGCCACTCGTTCCTCAGGATCGGCGTGCTCCAGACCTGCCTGTTCTGCCTGTTGAGCACCTTCCACGTGTCCCTCGCCAGGCTGTTCTGCCCGAGTATGGCGCCGGCCTGAAAGTTGAACTGGTTCGCGCTGTAGTCGGCCGTCTCGTGCCATACGTTGAGGTACTCGTGGCTCAGGTTCAAGGGCCGCTGGGCGTCCCACTTGAGCGAGAAGTGGATCGTCTTGATGCCCGACGAGCCGGGGGAGTCTCGGTTGGTGTCCCCCTGGAACTGCAGGCCGGCGCGGCGGAAGCCCCGCTGGTTGTTGAAGATGGACGAGTCGTTGATGGTGACCTCGAAGGGCTTCTGGTAGGTCGGGTCGTCGAACCGGGCCGGGGGGGAGATGTCGGGGAACTGGAGGATGGAGGACCAGGGGAGGCCGGCGCCTTTGACGTAGTCGGGGTTGAAGGGGGAGGTGTTCCAGTCGTCAAAGTCGAGGGGTTCGAGGGAGGAGTCGGGCCGGCCGTCGAAGACGATGGGGCAGAGGGTTTCGGCCGTGGGGGCTTGGGGACGGGGACGGCCGGGGCGGCGGATGGTGCCGGCGAGGGCGGTGCCGGCCAGGAGGCCGAGGAGGAGGGAGGGGTGCATTTTGGGTGGCTTATACAGGGAGTTAAGGATGGGGGTAATCAAGTGACTTCTCCTGAAATCCGGAGATGTAAGATGGATGGAGGTGAGAGTGGTTTATATATCCATATCATTCACCTCCGGGACGATCAACCCAGATCACATCCATGCCCCGGAATGAGACCATTCTCATTCTGTCTCCCCTCTTGCGGCTGAATGATAAATTGAAGATTAGCGAGCCGGCATCGCCAACCGCCTGTTCCTACAGTAGGGAGCCGGCCCCTGGTGATCACGGAACGTCGTCCTCCCCCCAGACCAGTTTTCCTGGAAAGGACGTTCCGTGATTCCAGATTAAACGAGGTGGGGAATCTCCCCGGTGAAAAGTGTTGCCCATCTCCTGCCGCGCGATATTTGTTCCCTTTTTTCTATTTCTGGTTCAGGCTTCATCTCTCGGTGCACTTTGTTCGCAAAGTGTAGGGACTATGATCTGTTTTTTGACAGATGCGCCAGACAGCAGTTGGGTATCATTGACTGATAGTGGTGGTGGTTCGTGGAGTGCTTTCGGATCTCTTGGCAATGCTTGATCGTTCTGGGCTTTTTGCTTGGCGGATTACCCTAACCCTTCTTTTGTCAGTCTTTGACACACTTCCGATATCTCCCGCAATGCAATGTTCTCCCATGACAAGATGGCTTAAGGTCTGAATACTGTCCGAGAAAGCAGTCGGCTTACCCGACTTCATCCAGCCTGCTGTCTGCCCAACTGCTGATCCCCTCTCAGCCCTGCCATTACCCCCCCTGACAAGTCCGTCTTGGCCTGGGGTAAGTGGGGCTGTGCTCTGGTGTAAGTGAAGCTGGCGTGGCTGGATACGAAATACGGCCAACTTCGTCCTAGCATACCTCCTGGTTATGAGGACGTGCGGTATATTCATTGGCTTGAAAGAGGCCCAAAGCCTTGCCATGGCGATGACATATTGGGCAGGCAGGAGACGGGAGTCTGCCAGTTGTTCCCGTGGCAGCTTCTTTTTGGCAGAGCTCAAAAGTGCATATAACGAGTCTATGTCCATGTTTCTTTGCTATAGGTAGCTATCATTCAACCATCCCGAGACAATAGAACAATCTGAGTCCATATTTCGAGTTCCAGCCAATCTCTAACACCAAGATGTCCTCCTCCACCAAACCCCAAAACCAACAAGCAGACATTCCTGCCTCCATCCAGGACCTCCACTGCTTCACCGAAACCAACGGCGTCATCACAACAACCATGTTCGACGTCCCCGGCTACCGTGTCGTCAAAGTCCTAGGCGCAGTTTACGGCATTACTGTCCGTTCTCGGAACTGGGCGGCAGGCATGTCGATGGTGCTGAAGAGCGTTGTGGGTGGTGAGCTCAAGTGGTTTACCAACCTGGTACGGCATTTTTTTTCCCTCACCAACATCTGAATACACCAGGTAACTGACACGGAAACAGCTCTACTCGGCCAGAAACGACGCCATCTCCCGCATCGTAGCCGAGACCCAAAGCAGAGGCGGCAACGCCGTCATCGCCCTCAGATTCGATGCCGGTGACATGGGCGGGTTTGCCCAAGTGTGCGCGTATGGAACTGCTGCGGTTATCGAAAAAATCGACCAGAGCGTCGAGACCCATCCGCAACTGATTCGGACATCTTGAGTTCCAACTAGGAGATTGGCGGTGGAGAGGAAGGAGTTAATCTGTTTCTATTCATGATGCCTCATATTGTAACGTTAAAGAATAGTCATGTACCAAAACGCCGATCAATGCCCAGTAACGCCGTGTTTGCTGAACCCCGTCTCAAATTCCTATAGAATTGGAAGAATAGGCTGTATGCTCCTCTTCTTTTGAGGCTTTGCATTGGCAACCTTGATCCATTCTCCGTTGAAGGCATTGATGAGCCAGTTGGTCAACTCTGTGGCGGTTGTTAGTGTTGAGCAGTATGCGCTGTCGAAAAAGAGAACTCACTGTCGTAAACAATCCGGTTGGCGTTATGGAAATAAATCCCGTGGTCACTGTCTGGGAAGACGTGAACATCATAATTCTCAACGCCAACCATATTTAGCTTGTCGAGTAGCGTCAGGGAGTTCTGCATGTGCACATTGTCATCCGCAACACCGTGCATCATGAGAAAACGGACGTTCTGCTTCAGAGCCGTGACGTTGTTGATGGCGCTTGTATCGTAACCATGCCCGTTAGTCTGAGGCGTAAGCATGTATCTTTCGGTGTAGATGCTGTCGTAGAATCTCCAGTCGGTGACTGGGGCAACGGCCATGCCGTACTTGAAGGTCCGTCCACCATCCTGCTCGAGAGTCTTGAGGGTGTTGAATCCACCGAAACTCCAGCCCCAAATGGCCAGTCTTTCTTCGTCAACATAGCTCTTCGACGCCCAGATCTTGGCAGCAGCGATCTGATCATGGGCTTCCCACTTTCCAAGGTCCCCGCGGATGATCACACGGTTCTTGCGTCCAATGAAACCCGTTCCGCGGCCATCAACAGTTACGCACACATAACCTAAGCCGGCGGCGACATAGGATTGGTAGTCGACAGTAAACCGTTTGTTAACGCTCTGAGACCCAGGGCCGCTGTATTGCTGGAACAGAACTGGATACTTCTTGTTCTTGTCAAAGTGTGGTGGGCGACGCTCAACATAGTTGAGTTCAACACCGTCAACCTTGATGGTGCCGTAGATCTTGATAGGGAGCTCGTATTCCCTGGCACTCTTTGCCAGTTCCTTGTTCTCCTCAACCATGTGCTCGTATCTGTGTGCGTTTGCTGGAGTGCTGATAACCTTTTGCCAGGGAATGTTGGGACCTCTGTAAGATAGAAGGGCATACCCTGTCCCGGCCGAAAACGAAATGTCGTAATAGCCTTCACTGCCCGTGTCGGTCACCGCTTTCAGGTTGTTGCCCGACAGATCGACCTGGTAGACATGGCGCTGGATAGAAGATTCCTTGGTTGCGACAAAGTAGACAATGTTGTTATCCAAATCAACGGTGGAGGGGGCGTCGACAACTTCCCAATGTCCAGAAGTCAACATGATTGGTTCCGAGTTGTTCAATGGCGTGAAGTAGGCGAGGTGATCGTTGTCATCGTGGATCACCATGTCAATGTAACCGTCCTGCTCACGCCCCTTGGAGGGGTCAGCTGGAATGTACTTGGTCTTGTGCGTAATCTCGAACCAGCCACCATCGATGGCCTTGACGTCCAGCTCGCGAACTGCTTTTCCAGTGCGCGCAGCGACGTCAACAAGGACGACCCTGAGGACGTCGCTGACTCTGTTTGTTTCCTTGACGATAACTTGGCCACCAGCCCAGACCACCTCTGTGATGAGGCGATCATCATCCGCGAACCGGCCAGAGATTTCCACTGTGAAACTCTCATCGCGGGCCACGTCGTAGAACTTGAGATTGACGACGGGGTTGTGAGCACCAGCCTTGGGATACTTGATCTGCCTGACCTCGGGGTACGACTCTTCGCCGGGTGCCGGTTCCGTGCCGCTGGGCCTGGAGAGGAAGTACTGAACAGGATACTCAGGGACGCCCGTCTCGTTGGTGCGCAAGTAGGCGATGTAGTTGCCATCCTCGGACCACCAGGTAGCGCTGTTGCCCGAGAAGACTTCCTCTTCGTATACCCAGTCAGGAACACCGTTGAACACCTCAGCACCGCCATCCTTGGTGATCTGGACAACCTTGTCGTGCTTGAGGCTGCGCAGGAACAAGTTGTTGTCTCTGACATAGGCAATAGCATCGCTGGTAGGGCTCCACTGGGCAAGCTGAACGCGGACGTTTGGCTCGCCAGGAATAAGGGGCTCTGCTATTTGCATGTCGACATCGAAGACCCAGTAGGAGGCATAGAACGAGTGGCGCCAGTTGGCCTCCAGATTTGTTGCAATCAACACCTTCTTGAGGTCCTTGCTTGGCCATACCCTTCCAGGAGTGTGCGTCTGGCCGCCAAAGTCAAAGTGCCTTTCCTTGATTAACGTTTTGCTGCTCGCAACGTCCACAGCGGCATTCACGCCAGCGCTGTTCTGGGTCCGTACATCCTCAACAACGAGAAAGTCCTTTCCGGGGCCGTCCTTCAGAAGCAATAGCCCATCTTCACCGTCCGGGCTTTCGATCCAGCTTATGGAGTGACTTTCAGCACGCCAGTAGCTGCCCATAACCTGATCGAGCGTCACTTGCTTCCCAGTCCCTTGCACTACAGTCGCCTGAGGGTCGTGTTCGATCTGGGAGGCGGGCTTATAGGACTTGTGGGAAACGTAAAAGAAGAGACCGACAACCCACGCCGAGATCAAGAGCCCGGCCACGATGATCAGCGTCCTGCGCATCCCCCGGTTCATGCCATCGTTTTTGGCTGGGAAATCTTCCTCTTGGGTGCTGGATCTCCCACCGAGGAAGCGACCAGTCTCGAGGTCATTGTCGTCGTCGTCGGCCTCCTTCATGGGGTCATGGTCGTCGAGCTCGAAGTGGCCCTCCTTGGCAGCGAGGCGCTCCTCGATCCGATCGAAGACGATACTCGTGGTAGACACCGAGGACTCAGATTCGTGCGACATCCTGCCTGTGCTCTCGTCGTTGTGTTCTGGTCTGTGGAAGGGACCGGTCGGCTCATCGGAGTAGGGTGCCATGCCGGGAGCGGGAGCCATTGTGACCAGCGACAGCGACAGCAACGGCCAGCAAGGTACCTAGGTACTGCAACAAGGTGCCACGAGGCGTTCCCGAAATGGCACACAACAAAAAGTCGATGCGTACAGTGCTCTCAGGCACGAGGAATTCAGTGTAATCTTTGTATAGCAGACAATGGCACCATGCTGTGATTGGCTGCTTATTCAGGCGCGAATTGGGAAAATGTCCTTTGAGAGATGAAGCTGGAACGCGCATGCCAGTGGCACTCTGAACGGTGTGGCAGATCAGCAACTGCAGGGATGCCAACTAACTCATTTAACCCTAACCCTTCCCACTATTACGTATCTCTTTCAACTTCACACATCTTGGATTCTTGGATTCTTGGCTCAGATCATCTTCAAACCTCCAAAGGCCCTCTTGAATCTTTCAATTCAGAGATGAGTGGCACGGCAAACAAAGGCTATTGTCTCTGGCCATGGAAACCCACGGCTGAGTATCGACCCGTTGACCCGAAACACCAGCTTATGCTGCTGGGCCACCCACACAACTGGCCGAGACCGCATCACACAAATGCAACTGCTCTCCCAGATCATGGGTCGCTCATCTACAGACCTCGTTCTCGTCACATTTTCTTCTATCATTCCCGGCGGTTACGCACGCTGCATTCGGGTGATTGATCCAGGCTGGCCGCCTGGTCGGTATCATTCACACCAATTCAGTTGGCCCTCATGGTCCCCCACGGAAAATATTCATGTCGCTAGCGATCTATAGATCACGCTCTTTCCTTATCATGAACAACGACCTCTCTCGGACCCAGAAACAGACAGTTCTCCACTGACTTGATGATGACTTGGTCATCAGGCCAGCCGGGACAGGCAGGCCCGGCTCTCCAGAATTGGCCTGTTCCACATATGAATCACATTATTGTAGGTTGACTGCGGACATCTAGAGCTGCCAAATATGGCTGTGTAGGTGGTCAGTAGATCCAAGCCTATATCAACACATCGTCCCCCCAACGCGGACATGGGCATCCCATGCCTCGGTTTTGGTCTCGTCAAACAAGGATGAAGCCGACAAGCATGGATTGTGTCTAAAACATTTTTTTGAGAACCGTAAAGCTTTGACAAAGAAACTCTTGCATTGTTTTTGTTTGTTTCAACTCTTTATGCAGTTTGTTTACATTCACCGAGCACTGAATCAGGAGCTTTGTCACAAAAGCTGTCCCTAGCTTACCCCTCTTCAGTTCACCCCCTGAATCACCGGTGGCGATGGCACCCTCGCGCAGTGCCAGTGCGAGTGCCAGCGTAACGTTTGAGCAGCCTCCTTCACGCCTGGTAAAGCGCAGTACCACTGCCGGACCCAGCGTTTCGTTTGCCCAGCCAGCTACAGGTAAACGTTCGGCTGGGCATAGCATCATCGGCAAGCCGAGTGTTGTCTCTTTTGAGCAGCCTCCTCAACGACGCCCGGTACCGCAACACAAGCATCACCAATCTCTTCCAGCTTACCCAGCCTACCCTACCCACGCGGTAGAGCTAGACAGCAAGGAGATCGGCCGCGCCTTTTCCACCTCCATCCCTTCAACAACATGGACATCCTCTCCCCAGCCCATAGAGCAAGGTAAACTCTGCCCTCAACTCCTTCCAAGAGAAACCGGCGGCCTCTACGGCGTGTGCATCTCAGAGCTCCTCGACAACGGCACCACCATCCCCCTCGAACCCTCCGGCGGCCGAGCCTGGGTAGTCTCCTCCGTCGTCGACCTCGGCATCCGAATGCTCGAAAGCCCCCGAGGACGCCAAGGTCAGTCCACCCTCCCTCCTCCCCCTTATTCCCTATCACTAACCTTTATCCAGCCCTCTCCAACCTCGCCCAGAAATCCCTCCTTGTCTGGCGCGAACGCCCCATCTCCCACCATGAACCCCCCCTCCCCAAAAAAATCAACACCCCCTCCGCGGTAGACGACTTCCTCTACACCGTCCGCCACAACCTCCCCCTGATCAAACTCGACCCAAAACGCAACGGCTTCCTCGCCTGCTCCTCCACCACTTCTCTCTTCCACCTCCCCCCTTCCTTCTCCTCGAGATTCAACCCCAAAAGCGCTGCCATCCTCCACCTCAATACCCACCTCGTCACCAAACTCTACCACTCCCGCCTCAAGTCAGACATATCCCGGCGCCACAAACGGTTTGACGCCTCCGAAGCCCAAACAGCCCGCTTCAGAAGATTAGCTTTCCATATTGCAGCAATGGTGACGCATCACCTGTGCCACCTCTTTGTCAACTACCTCCGCGATCACGCCCAGGAGGGGGAGCTGAGAGATAAAGTCACAGACGCTGATTTCATGAGGCTCGTGACAAGATATGATCCTGGGGCGGAGTGGGAGGTGGAATTTTTTGGGGGGAGGCCAAAACTTTTTGTTGATTGGGATGGGGGTGATGACAAAAGCGAAAAGGGGGCGAGTTTTGTGATAAAGAGAGGGGGAGGGAAAAACGGGAGAAGGATGGCGGCTGGGGTGGCGGGGTACAAGGTCGAGAGTTATTTGGGTGGTGGTAAGTTTTGTTCTGCGCCTTGAAGTGAAAAGAGCTGACATTTTTTGGGGCAAATAGATTTCTCTGTACCGCTGATTACCGAGGTGGAAGGAGATGTTTTTCCTATGGAAAAGTATCAGGATGTCAAGAGAAGGTATGGGGGTTCGAGGTTGACGGATTGTCACCATGGGGGGAAGAAGGTCAGTAGTAGTAAGGAGAATAGTCCCAGTGTTGGGAGTGAGGCGGAGGGGCAATTTGGTGAGGGGAAGGGGCAGGAGATTGGATCACGGGTGGCGGTGATGGATCAACCGTTGGGCTTGCCATGGAATATTCAGGGGCAGGAATACCAATTGTTGAAGCAGGCTTGCTTTGATCCTGCGGTGAGGGTTGTTAGTCCGATGAGGGTTAGGACTATGATGTGATTTACTGTATTATAAAGTTTTCTATTCTTGGTTGTATTATTAGACTGGGGGTGTTTCAGCTAGAGGATGTACGAGTTGGGCAGTTTGATTTTATACAAAATTCACCATCATGCTTTGATAGTACCTCCACGGAACTAGACTGTTGCTGTTATGGGAACGGATCTTCAAGGAACTGCACGTCCATCTGTGCACTTGAGGTGTGATTGGGGGGCTAATATTATCATGCTTCAGATCACCAGGCCAGTTGCCAATACTCGCATAGGACCACACTAGGTCAGATACCATCGACTAACATTTCACCTGTCTTGAAACCTGAACATCCGGCAAACATCACCTGGCACTACTATCGAGCATCATGCTGATCAGCAGCCCCCAAGAGACATTCCATACCGGCCAAGTCAACGTTACGTTCATCCTCCCCCCATATGAACGACCTGACCCTATCCACCGGCCACCCACAATCCGTCCATCCCCAATGCCGGGAGGGAGCCTCCCGCGAAGCCGAACAGGAGACTTCATTCCGGGTCAAACCCCATCCCGCTTTTCCCGAGTTGACTCGCATGTCAGAGCCCCCTCATGGTCGCAGCACAGCCGACCACGCAATAGATCATTCTAGGGCTGTTGCCAATGGCACACACATAGGGAAAACAATTGCAGGCAGGTTGCACTTGCGTCGAAGGCATTCTCCTATGCTGACTTCACACCCCTGATTCTTCTCAATCCATTGGATATCAACTTCCCATAGCGACCAAAGCCTTGGGCCGGGCCAGCAGATATGCCCCCCCTATCCCAACAGTCCAACCATCCGGGGAAGGCTCCCGCCATCTTTGACCGACCAGTCCAATCCCTTCAGCAAGTGGGACTCGACGTTTTCAAACACACATGGCTTGCTTTTGCGGCGAAGCTTCGTTCGTGTCCAGCCTGTTGGGACCACTGCCCCAATCAGGAGTTGTGCGGTAAGCGCCAGCCGCCACAGGCGACCAATTGACGCGACCTACAGCCTCGCGGCAGATCCCACGATGCAGCGTGCCTGGGCTGAAGAAATACTGAGAGTTGCAATAAAACTCATTCTGCAGATTGATCTGAGGTGGTGTAAAGCCAAGATTGCGGGATGCAGAAGACCATAGCAAAATAGAAATGGAGGCTGAAGAGGCTGCATATGCCTTGTTCCAGGCCATGTGCTCTGGCGGTCCCAATTACCGCCCGTTATCCGTACTGGGCTGCTGGACTCCATCTTGGAGTCTAAAGAAGAAAAATAATCTTTGTGTCAAGTGTGGGTAGGCCGGCGAGGTTGGCTGTGATGCACCCCACACATTTGGACTTCTGGGCTTCTGGTCTGGGAGGGAACCGCCGGAGGACTTTGATATAAGAGGGCCCACAAAGACTCACCACAAAAGGAGAAAGGTAGATCTTGAATATTCGCAATTCAAGACAAGTTTGTCTTTCTCTTAGTCAAGCAACTCCAAAGAAAACATTTCAGCCGTGGTCCCCTTTTCATCAGTGCTCTGATCATATCACTGGAGCCCGCCCCGAAGTCATCGCTGACATCGCCCATCGCGCCATCAAGTGCCAAGGACCGCCAGCGCAATGTCCAGCAGCAATCAAATGGTTGGTAGTAGTCATTGGCAAGCACTACACTCCCTTCTGACAAACTGGCAGGTTGATACACCAGACCCACTGGTCTGCCCCGAACGGACCTCAACCAACACGTCGAAGACAACCTCAAGCACAGAAGGCCATACCAGTCTTGAGATGAATGTGCCCGAGGAGCCACCTAGACGCGGCTCGTGGCTGTTTGGCCGGCTTTCAGCAGCTCCTGTTCCGCTTTCTGCCCCTGCAACGCCGCCTCCGGAGCTGGAGGAAGGACCAGACAACCAGACGATGACCGGCATAGGTTGTTTGTTTTCGCAGCTGTTGCCGTCCAGACCACCTTCTCTCACTCTTGGGAGCGAAAGCAACACAGACGCCCCGAGCACCCCTAGCCAGGCGTCTGATGCCAATGATTCCTATGATCAAGAAAAAACCCACCGTCCGAGCGAAGACTCTCTGGAGACACCCCGAGCGACAACTTCATCTCACACGCCAACTGTGACATTGTCGATACAGGCCTTGATTTTTGGCCAGGTCCCTCCGTTGACACCTGACACTCCAATCCGTACAGGGTCGAAGCGCGCTCCCGGTTCTCCATGCGCACCCCGTCCTAAGAAGGCAAGGCGCAGTATGGGTGTCGATGTCGAAGACGAGGGGTACTCTGAGGCGCAATACCAGGAGCCGGCAACTGGACAGTCACTCCAGCATATCCAGCAGCTCACCATTGATCTGGTTGGCTCTACTCGTGTTGCCATCGACCCAGGCAACACCCCGATTGCCGAAACCAGTAAGTGAACGAGACAATGAGTGGGAAGCAACAACAGAGCTGATGCTGACGAAAAGAAACAGAAACAAATACCCAAGCTGAACTACAGCTTGGGTCACACAGCTCCGGCCAGGCCATATCAACCGAACATTCTGCCAACCCTTCATTTGCCCTTGCCATTGAGTGGTTCTCCGAGGATGAGATCCTCGAACAACTATCGGTGTTCTTGGCCGCATACCGGGCTTTTCACCTCGAATCAGATGCAGCCGAACAACCAAGGGTCAGAGACCCGGAAGCTGCGCAAATGGCCAAACAAACTTTTGAGGCGATTTTTCACCCCAAGCTGAACTCGGAGGATGACAAGAAGTTCCTACTCCAAGAGGAAGAGGAAGATGTCTTGACCGTTTTTGCGATATGGGTTCGGGACATGAAGGCCTCCTCGGACGTGGATTGCGAACCCTTTGAGAATGTAGCAGACTGCATGCAAAGGGTAGCTGATCTGTCGGCGGCCCCTTTTATCCGACGATTGGTGTAAGGTTTCCGACCCTGTGATATAACTGAGTGCCGATGCTAACATTTCTCGTCAGTGTGTTCGGCGAGCCGCTGGATATCGACCTGGCTGTCCGGGAAATATCGGGGACATTGATGCCAACGTATCAAGACGATGGCATTATCGAGTGGGAGTTTGACATGTTTTCCCGTGACTTTGAGCAGCTTAGCATTAAGTGACTGGTTGAGGACAGGACGCCAAGACCGAGTATTGCGACATGAGGGGCTCATGAGGGGTTGAAGCCGGAAGATATTGAAGAATGACTAGAATGCCTGGAGCATTTTTTCCTAGGGTAATGGTGCTTTTTGTTGATAGATTGAGAATTTCTGTAAACCTGTCAATATGAAATCAAGAGCTTTTGGTGTTGCCAAGTCGATGTGGTTGGCTGATGACACCCGTGTGTGTGTATGTGTGATGTCGATGGCAGCTTGGATCGGAATTGGTCAGAGCTTCTTCTTGCAATTCTCCGGGATTACCCGGGAAACCAGTTGCTGAACAACCGTTGGTAAGAGGAGAGGGATATATGGGGGGAAGAACCCCCGAGGTTTGGGCGTGATAGCAGGTTGGCCTCGACGAGAAGAAAATGCCATGAATTGACAGGGAAGGACCCCATGGTTTCGTTCGTCTACACCACCATGTCTTTTGTAGTTGCGAGAGCTGTGTTGGGCAGCTCGATCCAGCTCAGGTTTTTGAAGATGCCAGGTGGGGAACTCGGGAGCCTTGATTGAGCAAAATTCTCTCCGTCTGTTGATTGGTTGTCCCGGAGCTTCTGACCCACTCTGTGCTGGGAACCAAGGCCAACCAGCCCTTCTCGACAATTTTCCTCACGCCGGCTCTCCAATCTTCCATCAACCTCTCCGTCTAAATCTCCCCTCCACGCAATTGCAACCCGCTTGCAGTTGTTTTTCCTATTTTGAAGAGGCCCCATATACCTCGTCAGGATGTTCCGGAACGCCCTCAGACAGAGCACGCGCGCCGTGGGCGCTCTCTCTGCCACCAGCAGACTCGCTGTGGTTAGTAGCACACATCACCTCTCTCCGCCCGGCCGACCCGATCCCAATTCCATCCCTCGACGCCCCGAATCAATCTCAATGTCCCCGGCCAGTTGTCGGCGAGCTTCATGAAGCTTTTTTGTTATGCCGCCGGGGCATTGGGGCCGGTGCGCGATGGGCAATGGGCACCTCACACAATTATGCTCACTGTTTTTGCGCCCCTCTCGGTCTTCGGTTGGCTAACTGGTCCGTCCACAGCGAAATGCCGCACCCGCTACCATCCAGGCCCGCACCTTCGCCGAGGCCAAGGCCTCCCCGACTGAGGTCTCTTCCATCCTCGAGCAGAGAATCCGCGGTGTCCAGGAGGAGTCCAACCTCGCCGAGACCGGTCGTGTCCTCTCCGTCGGGTACGTTTTTTCCAGAAACACATGAGGGGCTTGGCGGTGGCATGGCTGGGACGAGGACGGGAGCAAACAGCGAAGCTTGTGTTGCTACGGCCTCATCTTGGACCCTCGCGTTCACCGCTCAAACCGTAATAGCGAACATAGACACTGACCCGAGTCCCTGAATAGTGATGGTATCGCCCGTGTGCACGGCATGGCCAATGTCCAAGCTGAGGAGCTTGTCGAGTACGTTGAGAAAAACCTTGATCCGTGCTTTTTGATATCCCGGATATCGAACTAACACCCCTGCTAGGTTCGCCTCTGGCGTCAAGGGCATGTGCATGAACTTGGAGGCCGGCCAGGTCGGTGTCGTGCTTTTCGGTTCTGATCGTCTTGTCAAGGAGGGCGAGACCGTCAAGCGTACCGGCGAAATTGTCGACGTTCCCGTCGGCCCCGAGCTTCTCGGCCGTGTCGTCGATGCTCTCGGCAACCCCATCGATGGCAAGGGCCCCATCAACACCAAGGAGAAGCGTCGTGCCCAGCTCAAGGCCCCCGGCATTCTTCCCCGCAAGTCCGTCAACCAGCCCGTGCAGACTGGTCTCAAGTCCATCGACGCCATGGTCCCCATTGGTCGTGGTCAGCGTGAGTTGATCATTGGTGATCGTCAGACCGGCAAGACTGCCGTCGCTCTCGATGCCATGCTCAACCAGAAGCGGTGGAACAGCGGCAACGACGAGACCAAGAAGCTTTACTGCATCTACGTCGCCGTCGGCCAGAAGCGCTCCACTGTCGCCCAGCTCGTCAAGACCCTCGAGGAGAACGACGCCATGAAGTACTCCATCGTCGTCGCCGCCACCGCCTCCGAGGCTGCTGTATGTCTCCCCCAAAAACCCAACCCTAACCCTCATCAACAACCCCCAACCCTCAACCCCTTTCCCCCCTTTCTCCCACGTCCTCTCTCGCTCTTGAGGCTTCTTTACTGACAGAAAAATCCAGCCACTTCAATATTTGGCACCTTTCACCGGCGCTTCCATCGGCGAGTGGTTCCGTGACAACGGCAAGCACTCTCTCGTCATCTTCGACGATCTGTCCAAGCAGGCCGTTGCTTACCGTCAGATGTCCCTTCTTCTCCGTCGTCCCCCCGGACGTGAGGCCTACCCCGGTGACGTTTTCTACCTCCACTCTCGTCTCCTCGAGCGTGCTGCCAAGATGAACGACAAGCACGGTGGTGGTTCCATGACTGCCCTTCCCGTCATTGAGACCCAGGGTGGTGATGTGTCTGCCTACATTCCTACCAACGTCATTTCCATCACTGACGGTCAGATCTTCTTGGAGGCTGAGCTTTTCTACAAGGGTATCCGTCCCGCCATCAACGTCGGTCTTTCCGTCTCTCGTGTCGGTTCCGCTGCCCAACTCAAGGCCATGAAGCAAGTCGCTGGTTCGCTCAAGCTCTTCTTGGCCCAGTACCGTGAGGTCGCCGCCTTCGCCCAGTTCGGTTCCGATCTTGATGCCGCCACCAAGCAGACCCTCAACCGTGGTGAACGCGTAGGTTTACTCAATTTTCGAGAATAGAATACAGCTGACTAACACTATCCTACAGTTGACCGAGCTCCTCAAGCAGAAGCAGTACTCCCCCATGGCCGTCAACGAGATGGTTCCCCTTATCTTCGCCGGTGTCAACGGTTTCCTCGACCAGGTCCCCGTTGCCAAGATCCTCCAGTGGGAGGCTGACTTCCTCTCTCACCTCAAGACCAACGAGGCTGACCTCCTTGCCACCATCGAGAAGGAGGGTGCCATCAGCAAGGACCTTGAGGCTAGACTGAAGGACGTCATCTCCACCTTCACCAAGGGCTTCCTCGGTTAAATGCACATAATATAAAACGTTACGTCGCGGAGTTCCTGGGGCCATCAGTGAGGGAAAGGGGAGGGGTGTCTATACCGCCGAGTCCATGTGTTTCTAGAGCAGGTGTTCCGTCTCAAAAGGGTGCTTGACTGAGAAAAGGACCCGTCAGGAGGGGAGATTTTCTCCGGTGAAAACCATTGTAAAATAGAGCGTTAAGACTCAATCAAGCACTCGATTCCTTTTGTCATTGAATATGATACACGAACTGTCCCTAGGCTGTTTGCCTGATATGTTGTGAATATGACAATGGAGAATGCTACGTCCTTTCAAGGCCTTGAAAAGTAACAGAAACATCTCTTAGCTATGTCGTAAGGCCATTTGATTACGTTTCAAGGCTTACTGATACATATTTGAGGCCTGCTCATTCATATTTAAGGCCTCTTGACCATCTTTCAAGGCATCCCAAAAGAAAAAAAAATATCTTTCAATGCGTATTAATAAATATTCAAGGCCTGCTGATCATGTTTGAAGGCCTCATGATAACGCTATAAGGCCTATTTAGCATTATTGAAGGCATCCTAGCGATGTTTAAACGCCCATCAACTATCTCTCAAAACACCTTGATTTGCCTTCATCGCCTTTTCAGGACGACGGTCTTCCATGACTTGGTGGTTTTGTGCTTTGATGATGATATGGATGTGGGGCACGGGAGCTAGGAGCAACCGCCCGAACCCCCTCCACTGGGCACTTTGGTGACATCATGATGGGTCCTTGGCGAACGAACGTCAATTTACACCAGAACTTGCAACCAATTTGACAATCACCAATACGATCTTTCACTCATTGCAGCCGCATTGAATTAATTGATTTACCGACTGAGACACATTTGAGTTGAGACCACGAGTAGTTTGTTCCTGATTCAACAACGGCTCCAAATTGCAAGGAGGTAAGCAAGCTCTTGCCCCTCATTCAAGGCAAAGAGAGAGAGGTTCATCCCATCTTATCCATCTTATGCTAGTGTCGTTTTTTGAGGTTAGGGGGTTAACATGGAGGTGTAGAGATGAGCAGAAGTGGAACCACGAATAGCGAAGCCAGTATGTCTTCTGCTACGAAGGAGATTTTGGGGAGGGTGAGGCAGTTGGTTCCGCCTATGTTGGAGAGGTTTCATAAGGGTGAGTGAGACTGTTGTTTTCTCTCCCTACATTCGATTTGGTTTATTATGTCCACGTTTACCGTTATCTGTCTGTTTTACCTCCTCGTGGGGGTTGAGGTAGGGAGGGTGAGCTATTGGGGGTGAGGAGAGTAAGGAGAGTTAAAGAAGACATGCTGATGAATGAGAATACAGGGCAGATGGGAAGAGTAGCCGTGATCGGCGGGAGTGAGGATTACACGGGGGCGCCGTACTTTTCTGCTATGGCGAGTGCTAGGTTGGGGTGTGATTTGGTATGTGTTTCTTCATCTTCTATCTTTAACTACTCCCTTTGAACATCACCTTGAGATCTTCACCCTAGCTCGCCCTGCTTTTGGGGACTTACCACCATGAAGATATACCCTCACACCTCCATATACACTTTACTAAGCACCATGACCCTTACAGTCCCATGTAATCTGCACTCCCACCGCAGCAACCGTAATCAAAACCTACTCCCCCAACCTAATGGTCCACCCCCTGATGCGCTCCCTCCCTTCCTCCCCCGCCAAACCCGCCGGCGAGGACAGCGACCCCTCCACCGCCAGTAAACACGACACCGACCCCTCCGAAATCGCCTCGAGAATCATCCCCCTCCTCTCCCGCCTCCATGTCCTCGTCATCGGCCCCGGCTTAGGCCGTGACCCCCTCATGCAAAAAACCGTTGCTTTGGTCATCCAAGCGGCAAAGAAACAAAACATGCCCATGGTCCTCGACGCTGACGCCCTCCTCCTCATCTGCAACGACCCCGACCTTGTAAGGGGTTACCAAGAGGCTGTCCTCACCCCCAACGTAGTTGAGTTTGAGAGACTGGCCAAGGCACTGAATATAGAGAAGGAGGTGGCAAAGGAGGGCAAGGAGACAGATAGAGTGGAACGGTTGGCTAGGGAGTTGGGAGGGGTGATGGTTTTGCAAAAGGGGGGAAAAGATTACCTCAGCAACGGGACAGTAACGTATAGTGTTGACTTGGAGGGCGGGAAGAAGAGGAGTGGTGGGCAGGGGGATACGCTCACGGGGAGTATTGCTACTTTTTTGGGGTGGAGGAAGGCTTATCATGAGGGGTTGTGGGATGTTAAACACAAGCTGAAGGAGGAGGAGACGGCGGGGTTGGCGGTTTTTGGGGGGAGTGCGATTACGAGGGTGAGTGTTTTTTTCTTTTTTCTTTTTGAGGATATGAAAGATATCCTGCTTCTAGATGAACAAGCGCTGACGAAAAGCCATGTAGGAATGCTCCCGCCTTGCCTTTGCCAAAAGAGGCCGCAGCCTTCAGGCCAGTGACCTCACTGATGAGGTGCATACCGCCTTTCTGAACATTTTTGGGGAGGTGGATGAGGATATTTTCAAACTCTGAGTTTTCCTCTTCCCCCTCTCTCTCCCTTTACCGGCAGCATTAAGCATGTACCATATCTGTGCGTCGGGCGCGACCCGCGGCCCCTCGCATTACATATCCCGCATATGCGCGAGGAGGCGAAGGGGGAAAAAAAGGGGTGATTATGTAGGATGCCGTCTGGGCGATGATCCCGTTTTCAGAGACCACCACCATAGGAAGGTGTGGATGAAGTTTATGACGTTCTCTCTCTCTCTTTTCTGGGCGATGATGATAATCAAGATGGGAATAGAGAAAGATTGACAACGAAACAGTACAAAACAGGGCTTACGTGTTCATGTCTACCATGCTCTACTCTAATCTACAACATGGCGTAACATGAAACATTTCCGCAAAGAAAAGAAAGTGAAAAAAAAACTTGTGAGGGGTGTTGAGACCCCAAGATCTCGGATATGGGCATTGATATGAAGCCACTCCCCAGACAACCGTATAGAGTAGAAGAAAGAAGAAAAGAGCACAAAGAATATATTAGACCGAAATGTAAATATATCATGAGCACGCTTGGACACATATACTCACCAATATCTTGGGGAAGGGGGAGCATCCGAGATCGAGATAATCCCCTTCGTACATAAAACCCTCCGTGCGGCACCTGTACGATCCCCTCTCCCCGTTCCGCTCCAGGTCAAAACGGGCCGCCGCCCGTCATCACCCAACGTCCAAGGGGTTGGATCTGAGTGAGGTCGGTAGATAACGGGGTGGCTCCTCTCGCGGGAAGCGACAGGCAGTACATTATCTTACTTTACCTCACCTCCTCCCATTTTCTCAGCCGTGGTGTGCCGGTTGCCGCTGCTGCCGCTGCTGGGACCGGAAATCCCACACACACGGAAATCCTCATCATTGGATGTAGGTAGAGGAACTGTGCCAACTGGCAAGGCCGTGATATCCTCCGCTACAGAACCACCCAGCTGCTTGGAATTTTTAAGCAAGGAATCTACGAGAAATAGCATGAAAAATATTATTCTGCGCGGGATTCTCCTAATGGTCAAGCGCGCGTGTGTGCGGGGGGGCTGCTGTGTCTAGTCGAGCACATTCAGGTAGGTACTCGCTGCCACAACTGTGTGTGCTGCTTGTCCGTCCCACACTGTGGCGGAAGCTCTCCGCTGTTTTGACAGCAACATGGTGAGAAGTGAGAGTAACACAATACCCAACAGCCAAGGAATTAGCTTTTCGAGCGTCTCTCCCTCAGGTGGTTACGGGCGTACAGCTTCTGTCGTTTTCTCAGCCCCAAGTCTCGCGGTTATCATATCATCGTATTCGAGGTCGACGGCATGACAACAGGAGGAAAGGGACATACTTTGACTGACACCGGATACTCGCAGCCTCGGCTCGCTCGACCACACACTGTGACATACAGAGGCTCGCTCCCCAGCAACCCCGAATCCACAAGCAAAAGGACGACCCGGTCTGGGTGTTTTTCCTCACCGTGCGTGGGTGAGCATTTTCGTCTATGACCCGGCGCTACGGCACCTCGGCCAAGTCTCCTTGTTGCTTTTTCTTTCGAGTCCCGACCGAGCGATTGGCTGGGGCAAACCGGCCTTTCCAGCGTCCAGCGTCATAGCTGGGTCCGAGACAACCCTTTCGGAGGCCCAGAGGATAAATGACTCTCGAGACAAAAATCCCAGAGTCCCGGGGGCAAGGTGATACACCAGGTCCTGGCACGTTTCCAACTGCAACAGAGAACCAAGGCGGTGCGAGTATGTCCCTTCGCCACCGCCGCCAGCGCCGCTAGTTACTGCGTCCCAGTGTGACATTGTGTAGCCTCGTGCCTGAAGCAGCTGTAAGTGAACGGGATGCAATGCTGCTGCTGTGTACGCGAGGCCCAAAGCTGTCAAGATCCTGTATGCGTATAGGACACACTCTAGCCAGTGGGGGTCCTCGCCAACCGCGGAAGCTGGCTTCTCACATCTTAAAGCAAGACGCCAACAGGCCAGCGGATTCACTTCCGGGCCGCTCTGGGTCTGTCATTGTTGACATCAGAGGCAATGAGTGACTCCAGACTTTGCCAGTAGGAGGGTCGGTAAATGTTCTCGACCACTGGGGGCTGGGCCGAGAGGATATCCTATGTTGGATCGCCCAACCACAAGGGAAGCTACAGCAACACACGCGTCACGGTGCTGCTCGGGGGTTGACCCGATACGTGAGGATGATTCTGACCACATGTATGGCCAGCAGGTTGTGAAAGGTAATGCAGTAGGAGGAAAAGAAGAAAAACTGCATCAAACCCATGCACGCTCCGGTATACTGTGTCAAGCGAAAAGTATAAACCCATTGTTTGCACTTATTACAGCAGCACGCCGTTCGACCCCTCAATGATCCAATGGCACTAGCCCAGGATTGAGAGTCAGAAGCCAGATCCGAGCTTGAGATGTCGTGGGGAGCCATCGTGATCGGGGATTTTTTGAGATACCAGGATCCTGGAGATCGATCCTCATGACCAGGAAACCCCCAGCTGAAAATGCTGTCAAGAAGCTAGAGCTGGCTGTCAAAATGACAGATGCAAGTGGTGGCTAGCCAAGGGTCAACTCTGGCTGTCTACTGAGATCTGAGAAGTGATGGCTACGAAGGGATGATTGGAGCGGAGCAAATGGCGCTGAAAGACCTACATTAGCACAAGCAGCCTTGCTGTCATGCATTGTCGATCTCCGCCGCTTTGCAACAGGGCAGCGACAAACAAAAAAACTTTGAGGATAGGTAGGTAGAGGGGGCTGCCGATGTTCAAGACAGGAGGAAACTGTCCCCCTCATCATCAACCATACGCGGCCGTAACCAGGCAGGCCGCAATGCAGGCAGCACAAAAGCCCTGGGACTCTCTCACCGCATTATGCAAGAGGTTGAGATGTCGGAATCCTCGAGACGTCGAGTGCCGGTGTCGGGAAAAGGAGTGTGGGAGTGGGTGGTGATGTGATGTCGAGTTCGGACGAAATCCAAGGCGGCTCTCGCCAGAATGCTACCCTGAAGTTGAAAAATTGGGGCGGGGGCAGGGTTGAGAAGGCCCTCTCTGGGTGGGGTCGAATCCTGGCTCGTAGCAGTTGCGGCACGGCTGACAGGTCTTGACGCGGGGGGCTGGCCCTCTCATAAAGCGGAATTGGGAAAGAGGAGAGATGGAAAAAGGAAGTCACCGCCAATGTGATCTTTTCAATCACCCCCCCCGCGATGCGACGGTGCATGTTGCCCTTGATGTGATCCCTGGAGGGGGACGGACCTCAACCGTTGTTAACGTTCCCAGTCAGCGTCTGTGCGCCGATATCCCAACTTCTGTTTTCGTCGCCGTCCATCCAGGTCCCCTCTCTCCCGCTCGCAACACTTCCTGTTTTGTCGTCGTTGATATTGCTTTTTCAGCATCGCTTCTTCCGTATAAGCCTTGGCCAAGCTGGACGGCTTCCTTTCTTGCCACTCGAGCGTGGGAGTTGACAGAGACGGATCATGAAAACAGGCATCTGGACATGGGCTGGAGGATGATGTATTCATGAGCCGATCTGTCGCAACACAGTGTCCACCATCGATGGCCAAACATGGGGGTTGTCTTGCTGGTTGAGAGTCAGGGAGAGAAAGGTTGTACAGGGATGCAATGACCCCCATCTGCCGGGCCGAAGGGAACCACGGGAGGGAAGGCTTGGGAGGAGGGCTTGAGATGCTCTCAAAGGTTGGGATGGACGACATGGGTAGATGGATCACTTGCAGCTTGAGATCCATCAGTTAGGTTACTCTTTCGTGACAACCCACCCTTTGGGCCGTGTTTGTCCTCCCCTTAGAGCTGGTTTTGATCTTTGATCTCGACCTCCTTCTCCCTGGATCCAGACCCTAGGTTTCTTTCCCCTCTTGAATTCATCAACGAGCTCTCAGACGAGCCAATGTCAAATCCAGCCTCCAGCTAATTATAGAGCCAGAAGCAAGCAACAAAAAACAAAAAAAAAACAAAAAAAAAAACAAAAAAAAGTTGGCTTAAATATCCAGTCGTCCCTGCTCCTGCAAACGTCGAGCCTCTCGGAAGGAAAGAGCGACCTCCGCCCTCCTGCATCCGCCACACTAGCCTGGACTGGTGATGTGCTCTTTCTTCTTCTTTTCCTGGCATACGTAGACGCGAAAGCCTTTCGTCTCAAAATTCCTGCTTCTCTTTCGGCCTCCCCTCGTCTCGTGCCCCTCCCACTGTCGGTGAAACCCCGTGGGATTGGCTGCGGTCCAACGGTGCCGGAAGGTCGGCCAGGAGATTCGAGAAGCATATCACCCACCGAACCCGCCTCCGTTGATGCTCGCTCCTCTTCCTTTTTACGACCATAAGTAGCCCTGCCAGGTCTCAGACTTCTATCGACTTTTGGTTTCACCGTGTTCGAGAAACTCGAGGTGGGCTTCGGACAAGCGTGTGGCAGAGACAAACTCGATCATCTTCATGAGACCCTGAGGAGCAACCCGTCTGACGGCCACCACCAATTTCCCTCCGACCACATCGACATCTCCGCTCTGCACTCCCCTTGTCAGACCCACTGAAATGTCCGTTATGAGCAAGTGATCAAGGCTCTGTATCACCGACCACGCCCGTCCTTCTCCTGGGAACAGCACTGCGACTCTTCATCACCTTTCGTCGTGGGTTCCGCCAGTCAGCCGGCAAATTATTCACCATCTCCCTACCACTGCAACACAGCTTTTTAAACAAACTCAAGGCCCCCAGCCGTGATTACCTCTCGCTCTCTTCAGCTCATCTCTGGTGAGTTTCCCCGAATCAACATTTACTCGCATCACACATCTCAAGTTGTACCGTTGCTGATCAGGCGTTCTCAGACCTAATCGAGCCCGAGACAGCACAATGGCCGTGGGTCTCGATAAGCTCGAGAGGCTTGAGAAGAGGTTCCGGCTCTTCTCAACGTCGAAAAAGAAGACTACCTCTAGAACACCCGAGCATGAGAGCGAGCCATCTTCGGTTGAGCCTTGGTCAGCAAATGGAGGAGACACTTCGCAGACCTTCCCTTCGCCATCTTTCATCCGGCCGACTTCACAACGAATGATGGCCAGAGATGAGGTCGTATTGAGTCCAAGACAATCTCGACGCGCGCAGAGTCTCCCGGATGCCCCAAGCACACCTCGTATGAACTCACTGGTATCTATCAGTATCAGTCCTCGGCCATCCAACCACTCAGCGAAGAGCCCTCGCGTTCCACAAAGAACCTCGTCTCTCAGCCCTAGGAGTAGCCGCACCAGTTCTTCCTTGGCTGAACTACTCGACTTCAGCTTTGATGGAGCAGGCGCACTGGGCCTGGGTGATAACGATACAATGGAGCGTCGGTCGAGATCCAATTCCAAGGTTAATCCACGTTCGACTTCTCCCTCTGTCTCGCCCAAGGCGCCGATCAATCGAAAGCGGTGCCCTTCGGAACAAGAAGGATCTCCGTCGTTATCATTTGGCCCTGCGCCGATTCCTACACCTCCATGCTCTCCCCCAGCTTCTCCTCCGGTATCTCCCAGTCTCGTTCCACGGCCTCTTGCTGGTGCCTATCGGGCCAAACTTGGCTTGATCGAACCGCTCGAGCGATCACGGAGTGTCCATGTCTTTGGGGAGCAAGCCTCCGGCCAACTTGAAAAGGAGCCGCGCAAGACGAGCAGTCTTTCGACCCTCCGACAGACCAAACCGATGGCAAAGAGCAACACGATCCTGAAGGAACCAAGCCTGGACGACTTCATGGCGCTTAGCGACGATGAGATCCTCGATGGGTTTCCGGTGCCGCCTCAACCAAACCGGCCGGGCCCAAACCCATCGAGTCGGAATCCGCCCAGCTTCCCATTGCCACCCGATCCCCCAGTCTCGCCTACTCCTCGCCGACCCTCTGCCACATATCCTCTTCTGACACTCTCCCCTCCTCTTGCGAGCAGGCCAGCAACGGCCGCCGCGTTTGAAGCTGCGAGAATTGCGGCCAAATACAACTTTGATCTCGTGTATGTGGTCAATCTTTGGCCTAATGACATGGGCCTTTCTCGACCATCCTCTAGACGGTCGCCATACCCGCCCTCTCCTCCTCAGACGCCGATCTCTGGATCGACACCCTCTGTCCGTAGGACACCCAGCAGGAGAATAACCGGCCGTCTGCTTGCAGCTTACGGTTTGAGTTCGATCAAATACCCATTCCGCATCTCCGCGCCTGTTCATGAAAAGGTCCTACAGACCGAAGACTGGCTAGAGTATAGGAGCGACGAGTTGAAGCAGGATGAACACGCCCGTGGATACATGTGTTCGTTCCACACCTGCTACCATCCCTCCAAGCAGGAATCTCTGGGCGCCCCATCGACCAAAAAGCCGAATAGAGGCATCGTCTTTGCTGCATACCGCAACACTCCTACGGACAACAACCAGGCGCAACTCGAACTGCTGAGAGAGGACGCCGAAACTCTGGTGGACTTACTGATCGACATCCACTCGACCCAGCGCGAGAGAAAGCCTTCTGCCGCCAGGAGGTATGCCGCGCAGGAGACTGGCCCTTTGCCCAATCCTCCAGTTAACCCAATTTCAATGAATGCTCTTTGAGTCATCGTCCTCTCTTTCTATTGTTTTATATACTGTACACATGATGAGATATTAGGAGATGGCTCCTGGGTTGTAGACGGATGATATTTACGATAACAGGAACGCATGTACATGCCGGGGAGGCCATTAAAAAGGGAAATAGGAAGGGGATAGTCAGCGTTAATTTGATGTCCCAGTAATGACATGAATGGGGGATGCAAGAAGGGCTATCATAATGCAATGCATTTTTGGCATGATATGCATATACTGTACATGAGGGTTTATGTAATTTAGCTAGCAAGTGAGCGGGCGGCGGTGTCATTCAGCCACAGAATTGGAGGTTTTGGGAAATAGTTGTTATCATTGTATTGGTCTGTCATTACTCTATGTGTGTTCGTGATACTTGTTCCCCAAGAGGCCATGGCAGCAACATCGACTTCCTCAATTGTAGAATCACACACTTCTGATGAGCGAGGTGATGCTAACTGCCTAGTCCCTGACATGTGTAAAGATCCTGACCATTAAGCCACGAGTCTCTCCAACAGACTATTGATACTTAGTTTCGATCTTGACAGCGGACAACAAACAGGTTCGCTGACTCCTGATCTACAAAGCTACGGCACATGCTGCAGCACATACGAGCCTCAACACCTGGAGAATACCATACTTCGAGGAGACGAGCTCTCGGACAGTCACATCCATTGCTTCACCAAACAAGTGGGAGGGAGACGCGCAGAACGCTTCTGTCACGGGAATTAAGGGATTGATAAGCCGGCATAACGCCGGTCGGTCTCTGAGGCCGTGGCTCGTCCTGCTGAAAAGCAGGAACAAGCAGGTGGACGAAAGAATCGCCAAGGTATCATAAGCTGCACTACACATTTGCCCGTTGGAGAGAAAACGCCATCCATTTTGTGTGTTTTCCCCCCTCCTCCTAGAGATGCCGATGAGCCGAAACTCCCCATTCCCTTTGATTTCCCAGTTTTGTTTTGTTGATTCCGCCCAGCACTAACACAACTGACCACATTTAGCGGACAATGGCATCGAAGCGCTGCTTGAACCACTTGACGGTGTCGTCGCGGGTGATGCGGTGGCTGGCACCGACTCTGGCCTTGGCGCGGCGGCGGCGAGCAACACGCTCACCGGGGCGGGTCATGCAGCAGTAGAAGTCCATGCCGTAGATACCGATACCGGGGTCGTACTTGATGCCGAGATCGATGTGCTCGGAAATACCGAAGCCGAAGTTGCCGGTCTCGGAGAAGTTGCGCTTGCGCAGCTCGTACTCCTTGACCTTGAGGCCACGCTCGAGAATCTCCTCGGCCTTGGGGCCACGGACGGTGACGTGGACGGCGATCTTTTCGTTACGGCGGATACCGAAGGTACGGACGGTGTAGCGGGCCTTGCCTGGGGACATACGAGTTAGGATCGAGTCGAAATCCTCAAGGCTGCCTGGAGAGAAAACAAAACTTACTGTAGACGGGGGTCTGACCGCTCAGCTGCTCCAGCACCTTGGCAGCACGGGTAAGTCTATCACCAGACTCGCCGACTGAGATGTTCAGGACGAGCTTCTGGATGCGGAGCTCCCGCATGGGGTTCTGGGCCTTCTCAGCAGACTGGAAATCACGATATTAGTATTCCCGAATTCTCTTGAGAAGCGTTTTTCCTCAATCCATCACGTACCATGGCGGCGGTGTTGTCGTCGAAATCGGGGGACTGGGCGATTCGGCTCGTGGTTGACGATCGAGAAATTTCAAAAAGTGTGAGGTTGATTTTGCTTCCACAATTTTGGATTGTGGGTGTGGGGACCCGCCAAGAGTTCGCTCCTGCCTGCTGGTGCGGGAGCGCTGGTGGGGGACAAGGTGAATGTGGCTTGTGTCAAATGGCTGATGAGGTGTGGCTCGAGCTCGTGGCGGGCTGGCCAGTCGCGTCGGGAGCTCTCCTCTCAGCCTCGCGTTCAAATTTCAATTGGGCCTCGTCCTCTTGTGCTCCCGCTAACCAACCACCACGCGAGACTCTGAAGCCTTTCCCCAAAGCGCATTACGAGACCGCAACAGACGATAGTTACCAGAACTTCGTCAACCCAAACCCCAATTTTTGAAACCAGAAGCTACTTTGCAGTGGCAACAACGCCGCAACCATGTCGGCCTCTAACAAGCAGGGCAAGATGGTAAGTTCAGGCATCCGTCCTCCCCTCCGCGCGACCGCTCTTACAGGCATCTGTTTGTTGACATTGACCACTGACAAGGCGCATGATATCTAGGCCGGTTACGTATGTCTACCTCGATAGTGACGATAGCACACGGCGAGGCAGAACTAACGTTTGATTAGATCAACTACCGGATGCGCGTAACGCTGAATGATGGCCGCCAGATGACGGGTCAGGTACGCATCTCCTACTACCACTTAGCACTTTCTTGCCACTGACTCGAATCATCTTAGATGCTCGCTTTCGATAAGCACATGAACCTTGTGCTCGCCGATACCGAAGAGTTCCGCCGGATCAAAAGGAAGCAAAACAAGCCCTCCGCCCCCGGCGCATCATCATCCGGCGCGCAGACCATCGAGCAGGAGGAGAAGCGGACACTGGGTCTGACGATCGTTCGAGGCGCCCACATTGTATCCCTTTCCGTCGAATCGCCGCCGCCGGCTGACCCAAGCGCTCGTTTGGGCAAGACTGGCGGTCCCAGTGTTGCCTCTGCGCTCGCAGCGGGACCTGGTGTCGCAAGACCGGCTGGCCGCGGCGCCGCTGCTCCCATCTCCCTTGCCGGCCCTGCTGCTGGTATTGGCGGCGCCGTCCCTCCCCCAGCTTTCCCAGGCTTCCCCGGTGCTCCCGGTTTTCCTGGCGCCCCTGGCCGTGGTGCTCGTAAGCTGATCTTCTCCAAGCCTTGCTGTTGACACCTTCACTAACGAAGTTATAGCCCCTCCGCCAGGATTTGGAGGTGGATTCCCTCCTGCTGGCTTTCCCGGCGCGCCCGGTGGCTTCCCCCCTGGATTCCCTCCCGGCGGTGGCCCTCCTTCTGGCTTCAACCCTCCTCCTCGCCGTTAATGATTACGTTTGGTGGCCGGCCCAACACCACTTACTGAGATGCCACGCCACGCAATATACGACGACATCAAATACGACGAATGGCTGCGAACTTGTATGTGATAGGGGTGGATCTTCACTTGGCCGACGAAAAGCTAGATTTCTGCCTGGAAAGCTTGAAGGTTTTACTGTTTTCTTTTGGCGGCGTTTGGGGATTTCTTGATGAAACATTACAAAGGGCCGGAAATCAGCGAATTGTGTTCTTGAGAATAAGGGGCGAGCAGAGTATGCAAGACAGGCAAACGGGACAAAGAGAAGAGGAATGAGAAGTCCGAGGAGTTTGGGCGGCGTGGATGGTGACAGAACAGAGGATATTGCTGTTGCCTCTGGGGACTATGTACATATGCGGTCGTGAATATGGATGGATGTTGGTGTTGCACAACCCTTGGACACCCCATACAGAAGCTCGAGAGCGAGCTTCAGCAACAAATTCACAACGATTAGGTGCCAACTGTCTATTCTACTGTTGCAGATATCTCACTTGTGAATAATAGATGTAGTAAACGCCCCCAAATTCAACCAATTGGCAACCTTGACTTTTACAATGACAGCTCATGGTTTTGTTGTCATCAATGTCCGGTGACGCAAAAAAGGGGTGCACGGACCCCGTTTGATGACTGCGAATTGGATTGCCCGCTATTTTTTCAGTGTTGTTACAGCGGGCGGACCGGACCTGTGCCAGCGCTGCAGCAGCGGTCCCCGGAGCATCCCCAAGAATTATTTCCAGGACTAGTTGTTGCGACTCTCCGATCCCTCCGACATTATTAGCCACTCCACCGACAACACCGACAACTGACAGACAGACAGAACGGAAAAGAAAAGATGGCTGCTTTTGTCAAGGCGATCAATGCTAAGATTCGGGCTCACCCGGTGCTGGATTATGTTTGCTCTACGCGTAAGTTCTTTGGTTTCAGTTTTTGGGATCTCGGCCGGGAGTTGGGAGGGTTTGTTGGTGAGGGAGGGCCGATTCCGGCCTGGAAGGGAGGGAAGGTCAGGTGTTGAGGTGAGGAGGGTTGGAAGGGGGGATTGGGAAATTTGGGAGCTGGGGGGAGGTGTTGAGGGTTGTTGGGGGCGTTGGATCAGGAGAGAGAGAAAGAGGAGAGAGATTGAGGGACAACAGGCACGCGACCACGTTGCTAACATTCATGATGGAATAGACTTCTGGGGCCCCGTCTCCAACTTTGGTATCCCCCTTGCTGCGGTGATGGATACGCAGAAGAGCCCTGAACTGTAGGTTACCCCCTTCCTTGTCGTGGTGTGAACAGAAACAAAAGCTGACAATGGTGGTGGTGGTGCAACAGGATCTCGGGCCCCATGACGGGCGCTCTCTGCGTTTATTCCGCGACGTTTATGCGCTTCTCCCTCGCTGTCACCCCCGCAAATTACCTCTTGTTTGCGTGCCATGCTGTCAATGAGGCTGCGCAGTTGACGCAGGGGTATAGGTATTTGCAGTGGCACAAGTGGGGGGGAAAGGAGGAGGCTTTGAAGAAGGAGGCGCTGGAGGGGAAGCCGGTTGAGGCTGCTGCTGCTACGCCTGCTGCCCGGTAGACCTCCTGGCTTGGGAGGTTGAATGGGGGGTGTAATGGGAAGGAGGGTTGAGAATGGGAATAGGGGATGGACGAAACAACATACAGAACATAGGGGGGTACCTATGGGGGGATGGGAACAGGGAAATGAAAAGCGAGCAACTGGGGGTGTATGAATGATATGAATTTGGTCTTTTTTCCATTTGCTTTTGTGGTGCTGTCGAGGGAGGTGGGAGGGGGGGTAGGGGTGGTGATGTAAGAATGGGCTTGTGTATGTGGTTTGGTTGCTGTTGTACTATTTAGCTGTGTTGACCTGTGGTCTTATAGACGAGAATGGGATTCTTTACTGGGTTGATGTCCGAGGCTGAGGTGCTATGGTTGGTTTCACAGTGGCTTGGGCAAGCTGGTCTTATATAGCACCAAGGGGGGGGTGGCATATGGGAACCACACGGGGATAAGAGTTCCTGATCGTATATCAGGGGTTTGGAAAGCAGTTGGTTATACCTTATGTTGGGGGTTGGTGCCTACGACTCGGGGTTACGCGGGAGCTCCGACAGTTGCTCACTATTGACATCGGGAGAAGGATGAGATGACCCTATCAGACTTGCCTCTCCTCGGAAGAGGTTCCGCAAGCATGCCACAGCGTTGGTGCGTGTACACCTCCAGTTGCAAGGCAATCATACTACATGCGGTCCCATTCCATCTCGGGCATAATTACCACGAGCGAAGGTCTATCTGGGGAAGAGTGAGGCGGTTGCGGGTTTTAAATCTGCTACTACCCCGCTTCATCTGTGGTGTTACTTTACCGTGAGGTTGGTTACTGGGTTGGTGTTGATAGATTGATGGTGTCCATTCCCCTGCTGCATTCTTACTAGGGGCTACGGCATGCTTGCCTGTGGTGTTGAGCGAGGTGGGATGCACTCCCCAAGACGAAAAGCTTGATGCGTTGGTTACCTATCTACGAGGGTTGAAGATGGCGTTATGGGAGGCTCGGATGTGCTGTTTGTGTCTTTCGGATAGCCAGTACACCCTCTTGACTGTTGTGTTGCCAGTCAAAGATCCGGCTGAGCTGTTGAGATTCGTTCAAGATGGAATCTGCGTTGCATACGAAGACGCAAGATAGGCAAAGCTGTTCCACCGGACTCTTGGCCAGGTTTCCTTCTCGAACACATGCGGTTCACAACCCTCCTTGGCAGCCGAGTTGTCTTAGCCTACGGACGAACTATTTTTTTTTTTTTTTTTTTCATGTGGTGGTGCCAAAAGACAGAATTCGGCCGAGACAAAGTATTCGGCAACCACGGCGTGTTGTTGGATGTTTGGTGGAGAGAAGTCAAGATCGAGATGCCAAGATGACCCGGCCACGCAGGGCCGCATCTTGCAACTCCGGCGCCGGCGGTTGCATTTTCCTTGGCAGGAGATCTGTTGCAGAAAGGTCAAAAACACACCCTGGTAGATCGACCGTGGGGGTGTGAAGTTGAGGTTCGAAATGTTGGAAAAAGGAGGGGTAAAAGGGCTGGTGGTTGTCTCTTTCCTTTCTTTTTTCTTATTTGTTCTCCTCATTATGCAACCGTGAGTTGCTCACCTGACGCATCATGCGTTCCCGTAAGACCATGGACCCTCATGCGGTGTACCGTCGTAGCCTTGAACACTGAGCTACACCAACTAGGGGAAGCGTGGAATATTTTTGTAGATGAAGTCGGTACAATATATCTTGCAAAACAATCATGGCAATTATTGGGACTGTGAAGTCCACAGAGCGACTCAGTAATACCACAGCACGTACCTTTGATATGCTTCCGCAGAGCTTAACCGACACAGGGAGGACTCCATAACTGTGACAAACGGCCAAGGTTCCTGTGGAAGCTTGTCATTCCTCTGCGAGTCGAGAAGGGTTTAAATCCCATTCAATGGTTCAGAAATCTTGATCTCGTGACCAGCTCAAACGAGTAGATGGCCATGACGCAGAGTAAGAATAAAGATGAAACTGGGATACAACAACGTTGATGATCAACCGACACCACAGCTGCCGTGATATGAGGTCAATATTGAGAAACACATAATCAATCTTGGCATCCGTCGGCTCTTGAATACCTATGAGAGATCTTGTAAGTGGTACAATGTGGCCTTCGGAGTCCCCGGGGGCTCTCTTGCTGAGGCAAGCGCCACCCACCGCCATTATGCTTCTGTTTTCCAGGTTCACCAGGGTGTTTACAACGCTACCTCACTCATCTTTTCCATCGGGTGACCTTCATGGATGATGCAGGGAAAACGCCAGCTTCCCCAGAAAATTGGTGCCTAGACCCCGGGAACGGTTCGGTTCACGGTACTCATGAACGGGGCGGGGGTGGGCAATCTGCCTAGGTACCTTTCGAAGCACAACTGTCTCCGAGTCTTTCATCTGACAAGTCTCCGCAAAACAAGAAAAGGTACGGTGTCAATCCTGGGGTCCCGCTGCTAGCTAGTGTGTCAAGTCCCGACATCTCGGGCACGTCAAGTAGTTGAAGTTCGGCAGGATCCTCTTTTTGCAGACTGATAGAGCTTTACCCTCGGCTCGACGAAAAACCGGGGGTGGAAGTAGCCGGTTAGAAGCCATCTGCTGTCAAAGTCGGAGGACGGTCTGGGATGAGATGAGGAGCACATGATCAACTTGATTCTCTTCCCGGCCTTCGGCTACGGAGGAATATCAAGGTGCTGTGCCGGCTCTTTTTGGATGGTGTGTTGAAGTTAGTTACCTAGGTTGGTTTATTAACGGCTTTTGCGGCGATTAGAAAAAACCCATTCAAGCTAAGCCTGGGCGGGAGTTCAGTTGGGGGTTCTGGTCATTAGCAAAAATCCTTATTAGATCAAGTATCTTTTGGTTGGTCAAACAAATGCACCCCCATCTTCCCCAGGTGGGAGGCAGAGGGTTGTCTCACAACATGCGTCAGGTGAATTCTGCGAGGCAATCGGTTTCAAGAAACAATGTCTCTCAGTGTCAGTGTATACATCGGTTAAGCTCGCTGGAGGCGACGGTTAACCCTGCTGAGAGTCTTCATCCCGCTACAACCCCGACAATGTTAGGGCGGAGTACTGTGTGTCTAGCCGCCATATCTGGTCATAGTAACCAGTCGTCAAGATTCCCCACGGCGGCCATGTCAGCTCTGAGCGGTGGTGGCAGCAACCCCACCCTACCACTGTTTTAGCATCTCGGAGTCTCTTCGCAAAGTGGGATATTTTTTTTTCAGTGACGGCTGCAGAAAGGGACGTTCCCCTCACCCCTGCACCAGCGACAAACTCGGCAAGGTCTTCTTCATGGCAGACATCTGATTGGCCAACTCTGGTCTCAAGATGCTTGTCACACAAGGCTGCAAGCTCCGCGAACGCAACGTTCAACAAACATTCCCATCACCCTCCAAGACCCAGTGCCAAGATGACGGAAAAGCCATTGGAGATCGGGTTTTGTGCTTCCTGCATACACTACTGATTGATCAATGATTGCTCGATAACAGGCGGCAGAGCCATGGGACCGACAGCTTCCCAACCCGTTTGGGCCAAGCTGATGAACGGCGAACGCCTCCCACGTATGCACACAAGCAACCAGCACCATCAATCAGTTGCCAACCTGCGGCTTGTCAGGATATTATATACCTCGTCAGCCAACGTCAAGTAACAGCTGAGTGGACCAGAGCCGGCGGAAAGCGCACGAGAGAGAAGAAGAGTCACCCTCCTCCTCCTCCTCCTCACCCACGCGGATCACTCGGCCTCGACTTGATCAAATTGTTGAGCCGTCACCCTCTCAGTCTGATTGTGAATCACCGCCTTAAACCTTTCTTGGCAAAGCACAGTTGAGAAGACTTGTTGGCCAGTCACAGAGAGAGAGCCGTGAGGACCGAGGTGAGGCTGTTTCGCTCCATTCAGCATTTCTGGGCTGTTCCTGGCAAGACAGAAATCCCCTCATATCCAAAATCGTCGCTTCCCCCTGGCACAACCAGTTGGCCTGCAGTTGCCACAACATAGCTCAACAATCATCCCATTCTGATTTTAAATTCCCCTCTTTTCCACCGTCCTTCTCCTTTGCGTCGACGTTATCACTTTCATCCTCGCTCCCTACAACGTCACCTCAGGCTGTACAGTTCTGCGTACGCCGAAGAATCCTTATCTCCATCTCGACCTTTGTCTTGCCTTGCCTCTTTGGGAAAGCGTGACAGCGGTAAAACACAGCTTGTGTCGTCGTCAAATCAAGCTAAGGTTTAACCGGAGCTTCAGAGCTTCTAGCCCACCCAAGCATCTCTAGCACCCTTGACCCCTACCTGGCCGCGGGTCTGCCCACACACCTACCCCACCATCACATCTACCCCGCTGTCGGCGTCATACCCGGCCTTGCAGCGGCGCGGGCATCCCTCCCTGCTGGCTCTGAATCCTCTCTTCTCCTACTTCTTCCTCCCCCCCTTTTTCCCCTTTCCTTCTGCAATTGACCGTCGTCTTTGCACGCCAATCGATTCACCATGGCCGCCGACAACGACAAGAAGTATGAGGATGTCTTCGAGGAGGGGGATGTCCCTAAGGAGGCCCAGACGGTGCATCGCATCCGTGCCAACTCTACTATTATGCAGTTGAACAAGATCTTGGGTTAGTTTTGGCTTGAGGAGCTGCAGCAAGCCCCTCAGACCATGTCCTCCTTGCATTGGGAAAAGCTAACGTCTATTGCGTCAACTACAGTTGCCAACAGAGGTGAAATTCGTAAGTGATGCTCTCCCACTGGCGGTCCTCCGGAGGACGGCCGGCCATCGTGACGTGACACATGAATTCCATGCTGACATGTGATAGCTATTCGTGTATGTAACGATCCATGTCCGAGCCCAGAAACCGCCCTTTCTTTTCAGGACCACGATGAGGAGTTCGAATTGGAATGACAAGCTTGCTCACTGATTATCTTGCGCTTTACAGATCTTTAGAACGGTAGGTCACGTCACCCTTTTCTCCAGGGTCGAAGAAGCTGGTTCTGACAATGCTTGCTCTAGGCCCACGAACTTTCACTTCACACTATTGCCATCTTCAGGTAAGACTTCCAGAAGACACCACTCTCAGATGATATGAACAGCTGCTGATTTTCTACAGTTATGAGGATCGCCTTTCTATGCACAGACAGAGTATGTGCCTCTTGACAGTCCTAGGCTAACCCTGCTTGCTGTTTTTTGCACCTGTCAACACAGACTAACAAATACACCACAGAGGCCGATGAGGCTTATGTCATTGGCAAGCGTGGACAGTACACACCTGTTGGCGCCTACCTTGCCAGCGATGAAATCGTCAAGATCGCCGTTGAGCACGGTGCTCAGATGATTCACCCTGGTAGGTCCTCCAGAGAGATTTCATGAGTGACATTCAGGCTTACCGTTATCATAGGTTATGGTTTCTTGTCTGAAAATGCCGAGTTCGCTCGCAAGGTTGAGGCTGCCGGTCTTATCGTAGGTATCCACTCAACCATCTGAGGAGGGAATTATTGTCCGCTGATACCCACCCCTTTCTCAGTTCATCGGTCCCTCTCCCGACGTCATCGATGCCCTTGGCGACAAGGTCTCGGCCAGAAAGATTGCCATTGCTGCGAACGTACCAGTCGTCCCAGGCACCGAGGGCGCCGTCGAGAAGTTTGAGGAAGTCAAGGCTTTCACGGACAAGTATGGCTTCCCCATCATCATCAAGGCTGCTTATGGCGGTGGTGGTCGTGGTATGCGTGTTGTGCGTGAGGAGGCTTCCCTCAAGGAGTCCTTCGAGAGAGCCACCTCCGAGGCCAAGAGCGCCTTCGGGAACGGCACCGTCTTCGTTGAGCGTTTCCTCGACAAGCCCAAGCACATTGAGGTTCAGCTCCTCGGTGACAACCATGGCAACATTGTCCACTTGTACGAGCGTGACTGCTCCGTGCAGCGCAGACACCAAAAGGTCGTCGAGATCGCTCCGGCCAAGGATCTTCCCGCCAGCGTTCGCGATGCTATCCTGAACGATGCTGTCAGACTCGCCAAGTCTGTCAACTACCGCAACGCTGGTACCGCCGAGTTCCTGGTTGACCAGCAGAACCGCTACTACTTTATCGAGATCAACCCCCGTATCCAGGTCGAACATACCATCACTGAGGAAATCACGGGTATCGATATCGTTGCCGCTCAGATCCAGATCGCCGCTGGCGCTACCCTGGAGCAGCTCGGCCTTACGCAAGACCGCATCTCCACTCGCGGCTTCGCCATCCAGTGTCGTATCACGACCGAGGATCCGGCCAAGAACTTCCAGCCCGACACGGGCAAGATCGAGGTGTACCGCTCCGCTGGCGGTAACGGTGTGCGTCTCGATGGTGGCAACGGCTTTGCTGGCGCCGTCATTACCCCCTACTACGACAGCATGCTTGTCAAGGTGTCGTGCCACGGCTCAACGTACGAAATTGCCCGCCGCAAGGTTCTTCGCGCTCTTATCGAGTTCCGCATTCGCGGTGTCAAGACCAACATCCCCTTCCTGGCCTCTCTCCTGACCCACCCAACATTTATTGATGGCAACTGCTGGACGACCTTTATTGATGATACCCCGTCCCTGTTTGACCTCGTTGGCAGTCAGAACCGCGCCCAGAAGCTTCTGGCCTATCTTGGTGACCTCGCCGTCAACGGTAGCAGCATCAAGGGTCAAATCGGTGAGCCCAAGTTCAAGGGCGACATCATCATCCCCGAGCTCTTGGACGATGCTGGCAAGAAGCTCGATGTGTCTTCGCCTTCGCAAAAGGGCTGGCGCAACATCATCGTCGAACAAGGCCCCAAGGCTTTCGCCAAGGCTGTTCGCAACTACAAGGGCTGCTTGCTCATGGATACCACCTGGCGTGATGCCCATCAGTCTCTCCTGGCGACCCGTGTCCGCACAGTCGACCTCCTCAACATTGCCAAGGAGACCAGCCATGCGCTCTCCAACTTGTACGCTCTGGAATGCTGGGGTGGCGCCACCTTCGATGTCGCCTTCCGCTTCTTGTACGAGGACCCTTGGGACCGCCTCCGCAAGATGCGCAAGTTGATCCCCAACATCCCCTTCCAGATGTTGCTCCGTGGCGCCAACGGCGTTGCTTATGCCTCGCTCCCTGACAATGCCATCGACCACTTCGTCAAGCAGGCCAAGGACAACGGTGTCGACATCTTCCGTGTCTTCGATGCTCTCAACGACATCAACCAGCTCGAGGTTGGTATCAAGGCCGTGCAAAAGGCTGGTGGTGTCTGCGAGGGTACCGTCTGCTACAGCGGTGACATGCTCAACCCCAAGAAGAAGTACTCCCTGGATTACTACATTGACCTTGTTGACAAGCTTGTTGCTCTCGACATTGATGTTCTTGGCATCAAGGACATGGCCGGTGTTCTCAAGCCCCATGCTGCCACCATCCTCATCGGTACCATCCGCAAGAAGTACCCTGACCTTCCCATCCACGTCCACACCCACGACTCCGCGGGTACTGGTGTGGCTTCCATGGTTGCCTGCGCCATGGCCGGCGCCGATGCTGTTGACGCTGCCACTGACAGCTTGTCTGGTATGACCTCGCAGCCCAGCATCAACGCCATCATTGCGTCGCTTGATGGTACCGATAAGCAGCCCGGTCTCAACCCTGCTCACGTTCGTGCGCTTGATACCTACTGGTCTCAGCTTCGCCTCCTCTACTCGCCCTTCGAGGCTCATCTTGCGGGTCCCGATCCTGAGGTGTACGAGCACGAGATTCCTGGCGGTCAGCTCACCAACATGATGTTCCAGGCCTCTCAGCTTGGTCTTGGCTCCCAGTGGTTGGAGACCAAGAAGGCTTACGAGCAAGCCAACGAGCTCCTCGGCGACATCGTCAAGGTCACTCCAACCTCCAAGGTTGTTGGTGACTTGGCCCAGTTCATGGTGTCCAACAAGCTCAGCCCCAAGGATGTCATTGAGCGTGCTGGCGAGCTCGACTTCCCTGGCTCCGTTCTCGAGTTCCTCGAGGGTATGATGGGCCAGCCGTACGGTGGTTTCCCCGAGCCATTCCGCACCAAGGCTCTCCGTGGTCGCCGCAAGCTCGACAAGCGCCCTGGTCTCTTCCTCGAGCCCATCGACTTTGCCAAGGTCAGGAAGGAGCTGTCGCGCAAGTACGGCAGCGTTACTGAGTGCGACGTGGCCAGTCACATCATGTACCCCAAGGTCTTCGCCGACTACAAGGCCTTCATCGCTAAGTACGGAGACCTCAGCGTCTTGCCCACCAAGTACTTCCTCAGCAAGCCTGAGATTGGCGAGGAGTTCCACGTTGAGCTCGAGAAGGGTAAGGTGTTGATCCTCAAGTTGCTGGCCGTCGGCCCGCTCTCCGAGAACACTGGCCAGCGCGAGGTGTTCTACGAAATGAACGGCGAGGTTCGCCAAGTCACTGTCGACGACAAGCAGGCGTCGGTGGAGAACGTGAGCCGACCCAAGGCCGACCCTGGCGATTCGAGCCAAGTCGGTGCCCCCATGGCCGGTGTGCTCGTTGAGCTCCGCGTCCACGAGGGCTCCGAGGTCAAGAAGGGCGATCCCCTTGCTGTCTTGAGCGCCATGAAGATGGTAGGATATACCCTCTGAATTTCCACACTTGAACTCAACTTGCTAACTAATCTTTCTAGGAAATGGTTATCTCCGCTCCTCACAATGGTGTAGTCTCCTCTCTGCAAGTGAGAGAAGGCGACTCAGTCGACGGCTCCGACCTGGTGTGCCGCATCACCAAGGGCGACAAGAAATGAGCGACGTGATTCGTTTAGCAGCACACTAGAAACCGAGTTAATCCCTCTGCTTCGTTGCTCACACCTCAAGACACGCCCGCCCGCTCAAACGAGCCGAGCAATTCGTGTGAGGGGGGGCTATGGTGAAGCTAAGGGAGCCGTGGATATCTGGGATTATCCTTTTTTTCTTTTTCTCGTAACGGAGGGGTTCCCATGATTCCGGAGCAGCAGGCGTGGAAAGGTATCGGGATAGGTCCCTTGTTCTTCTCTGTCAAGCACAACTGGTTATATCCGAGCACGCACACACATACAAGTAGGAATTAAATAACAGTTCAATAATGGCTTGAGTCTATGTGAATGTGTGATATTCTTGTCCTATCGTCTTCAAGATGGTCCACAAGTGAAGATAATATCAGATGCCCAACCCCAAGCCCTTGCCTATGGGATACTGCGCTGTTTTATCGCGACATGCCCAACATTCTTAGGGATGGCCAGTTTTACTCTTGTAATAGTACCGGCGACTGAAACTTGTACTATAGGTTTATTCTCCCTTACTTATAACTTCTTATCTTTTTATAAACTTCTTATAGACTTCTTATAGACTTCTTATAGACAGACTTATGGACTTCTTATAGACTTATAGACTTCTTATAGGCTTCTCATAGCTTCTCCTCGACTTTCTGTACACTTCTTGGAAACTTCTCTCTAGACTTTGCAGAGACTTTCTCTTAGGAACTTACAGAGGCTCAATGGCACATTCAAGAACCCTAGGCCAAATAGCAATATGTTTTCAACCAAATATGCACAACATCACATCATCATTTTCGAAAGACACCACGGAAAAAAGCAAAAGCAACACCAATAAAAAACTTGAAAAAGCCCCAAGGGCAAATATATCATACACTAACATTTATGGTCGCAACATTTCAAAAAAAACAGCCTCCTGCATGCCCCAGCCTTCAATTCCATCCATCATGCCCTAAAAAAAAGTAAAGAAATCCTTTTACTTTTGAGATACCCTCTCCTCCTGGCCCCCCTAACAGAGAAGCTTGTGCGCGCGAAGAAACCTTTTGGAAACCCGACCAAGCTCCTCCACATACACCGGTTCGCCTGGCATCATGAAATACTGCTGCTGATAAGGGTAAAACCAACGTCCCGTGTAGGGATCGTAAACGCAAGGGCACTCAAATACCACCGGCGCAACCCTCTAGAATCCGAAACCGGTAGGTTGGGGCGCAAATCCGTTGGTTTGTCCGCCAAAAGACGCGGGAGAGGCCCGGCCTTGAGCGGGACCAGCGGTGATCATGAGGCGGTTCATGCCCAGGATGGGGGTGTTGTCATCCTCGGTCTTCTCGGCAGCCTCCTTGGCCTTGCGAGCCTCGTTGTCAGCCTTGAGGGCGGCCAACTCCTTGGTTTGCTGGCAGAGGAGGTTGATCATGTACGGCATAGTGAAGTCATGGAGGCCGTTGCGCCAAGAGAGCTCCAGGATAAGATCGGGGCGGATGAGGTCATAGCAGGCATAAAGCATGCCGACGTAGCACTCCCTGTTGCCAATGTCGACGAACTAAGGCGGGTTTGTTAGCACATGTTACAATTAAAATACAAGCATGAATCAAAAGGGAAACATACATAACGGAGAAGCTCCTCGACAACATCGGTCTTGCCAGAGATAGCAGCAGTCTCAATGGCATCCTTCCACAACTTGTCCTGCTTGGATAGGTTGATCGACTTCTCCCAGCGCTTATTCTTGCGGTAGATGTTAGCGGCAATTTGGCGGAAGAAGACGAGATCGTGCTTCTCGAGGCGGCCGGCGAGCTCGACAGCGTCATAGTTGTCGTAGTTCTCGACAGAGTCGCGGAGAGTCTTGTAGTCCTCCTCCTCGATCAGAAGATCGTTGATGGCATCGTTAACAGTGCGCTTGTTCTGCGACTGAACGTTGAGCAAGAATGGCTTGATCAGAGGCAAGTTGTCGGACTTCTGGAACATGCGGACAACACGGTTGACATCGATGCGAGGAGTGAGGACCTGGAGAAGGTCGGTAAGGAGCGAAGGATGCTGCTCAAGGTAAAAGTTGATGGCCTTATAGTAGATCTCAAGGTTGGCAACCTTGACGGTGATCTCCTTGAACTGCTGGTGCTCCCAGGAGTTTTCCGGCCGCTCCATAACCGCAAGAGCAGCGTTGTCGAATTCATCATAGTGGTAGTAGCAGAAGACCAGCTCAGGCCAGAGGTTGGCCTCCTCGCAAGCACGGATCATCTTGGGCAGGTTCATTCTGCTCCAGAAGAGCTTGAGGTGCTCCATCAACCGCTCAGGGTGGTACTTGGAAAGGGCAATGCCAAGCTCAGTGAACATACCCATGTGGGCACGCTCCAAACCAAGACCTTGCTCAAGAAGACTGATGAGCTCGTCAAAGTAGCCCTCACGCTCATACTGCTTAACCAAAGCCTGAAGCTGCTCAGCGTCAACGATAAGGTTGAGACCGCAGATCTGGGCCAGACGGAACTCCTTCTTGCTAACGCAAGCCTCATGGACTTCTCTCCAGACCTTGATGTTGTTGGCCTTGCGCGCGCAGTCAACAGCAGCTTGGTAATCCTCAAGATGTACCAATGTGGTAGCCAACTTCGCCCAGTTGGAAATGCTGGTATAGAAGATCTTGGCCGCCTCGAAGAAGCCCTCGGCGTAAGCCTTGTCTCCGGATTCTTCAATGTTGGCGACATTAGTAGCCCGCAGGAAGTCCTCGAGCTCGGCAAGTTGATCAAGGCGAGCATAGCAAAAGGCAAGAGCAGTATCAATGGCAGACTCGCGAAGGGTCTTGCGGGCCATGCGCAGGAACTTGATGAGCTCCTCATTCTTGCCAGCAGCCACAGCGATCTCAATAACTTCCTCGTAGTTCTTAGGGTCCTCCGCCTTGATGTAAGACTCGATCGAGTCGCTGACACGGAGACCGTCAAGCTGAGCCTTGGCGACTCTGCTCCAAACCTGAGGGATGTCGACCTCCTCGGCATAAGCCTGAGCACGATCGATGCTAACCACATGCTCAACGAGTACGTTGACAGCCGCCTCCTTGTTGTCGATCTTCTTGAAAACCTCGAAGGCTTCCTCGAACAGACCAACCTCAATGCAGACATTAGAAATCTCATCCGCGGAGAAGTTGTCAAGACGATGAATGTAATCCATCACGCGGGCCTTGTCAGCCTTGGCAGCAGTGAACATGAGCAAATTCTGCAAGTTCGGGTTGTCACTGAAGGGTGATGGCTCCAAGACAATCTTCTCGAGCAGCTCAATGAGCTCAGCTGGAAGATCAGCGCTCAGGAAACATTGAACCGCAAGAGAAACCTTGGCGGGATCCGTCGACTCGGGAACAGCGGTCGAGATGACTTGGTCGACCACGGATCGGCGGTGGAGGTTGTTCTCGCTGAGAACGAACATCCAGAGGTCATTATCACCACGCTCAAGCAGGTACCTGGCCTGGGCCTTGTACATGGCGTTCTCGTTGGTGATGTTGACGAGCTCAAGGTCGTTCTGGCCCTTGCTATAGGCAATGTAGGCGAGGTTGGGATCGCGCTTCTCGCAATACTTTCCGACAGTGAGGGTGTCGTACTGGTCGTTCTCCTTGAGAAACTTCTCAGGATTGTTGTTGGAGTCGATGTAAATCTTGGCCAAAGCGTTGAACACTGCCTGCTGCTGATTGCCAGCAGCCAGGGTCGCCTCGAGGAAGGGAAGAAGCAACTTGAGACGGTTGCGGGTCTCGACCTCCTGGACAAGCTCATCGATGGGGATAGATACTGGGTTGACTGTGCTGAGAAGATTCTTGATGATGTTCTCATCGCAGTCGACATCCAACAAGCCGCCAATAACACCGGGAGTCCTCGAAGGGTTGACTTGCTGCACATACACCTCGATGGACTTAAACTGCTGGTGCTGGTACAAGTAGAGGACCAAGTCGTGTACAAAGTTGAAACGATCGCACACCACCATGAGTGGAAGCATCTCGCTGAGCTTGGCCTCCTTCAAGAAGTTCTTGACCTTCTCTGGGTTATAGACGCTGTTGTCACGGCAAATGCGCTCAACCTCGCGGATCTGACCCGTCTTGGTAGCAGCCTCGATGTACTTGAAGACAACCTCAGAATCATCGGTAACGTTGACAATGCTACCAAGGAAGTAGTAAAGACCTTCGGCGGTCTTGTACTTCTCAAGCAGGTCAATAAGACGCTGGGGCCCGAGAAGCTCGGCATACTTGGTGGCAATCTGCACAACGGACTGGAGGTTTTGGCGGATATTGTGCTTCAACATAGCATCGAGGCAGTCAATGGATTGCTCGACGGAAAGGCGACCGAAGTACTCAATTAACCACTCGGGGTTGAAGTTTGGCGCCCCGGCAATGCCTACGACAACACGCTTGATGGCTGCGGGGTCCTCGTAGAGCTCCAGAGCCTTTTGGAACAATCCTGCTTGCTCGCACAACTTGGCAATCTGCGCCTTGTCGAAGTGGGAGAACATGTCGTTGCCGAGGATAGCATCAGCAACCTGGGGGGCATTGAGAAGGTTCATCTCCAAGAGGCGGGTCTGGAGATGGCCTTGCTCAGGCTTGTTGTCCTTGAGAGCATCGAGAAGGAAAGCGGTAGCCTGCTGCACCATGCCCTGCGATTGGAAGATATCCACGACGCGCTCGAGGTCAACAAGCGAGCCCCCTTCATTGTTGGCAAGTGCTGTCGCGAACTCGGCACCCTTCTCTGGGTTCACGCGGACGATGTGGTGCAAAAGTTGAATAAAGTCTGGTTGATAGCCAGTCTGAGTGCAGTAGGGGAGAATCTTATCAAACTGTCCCAACTCGGCAAAGCCAGCGACAACCTTGTTGGGCACATTGCCCTTCAGGTAGATGCTGAGGGCCATGGGCATATCATGCGGGCGGACCATGTCACCAAGTTGCTCGGAGCACTCGAGCTTGTTCTCTTCCAGCCACTTCGCCAGGAGCTGTTTCCGGTTCTGGGCAAGCACGGGTTGAGCAAGCTCAAGGGTTTCGTGCTGGTTCAGAGCACCCTTGTCAAGAAGCATGCCGAAATATTGCAAGATGTGCGACATGGAGCCAGGCTGCTGCGGAAGCCGCTTGAAACGCTCTATCGTCTGGGGTGTCCGCAGGAAACCACGGGGCGAGTTGGCGGCGACCTTAGCAGCCTCCTGGTAGCTTCCGTTGCTGAACAGCTGCTCGAACCGTTGCTGATAGAGGTTGTCAGCACCGGGCAGACCAGCACGCGACGCCAGCTTGAGGGCCAGCTCGGTGCCGTGGCTTTCCAACACATAGGGTACGATCTTGTTTTCATCGGCGCTAACGAAGAGTACCTGACCCTTGCGATTGATACCGACGATACCAGTCGAATTGCTGTCGCCACAAGCTGTGAAGATGGTCTCGCCCGAGATGCGGTTCATGAAGATACATGTAGCAGTTTCGAGGTCGTAGAGATGAATGAATCCGTATTTGGTGATCAAATAAATGATACCATACTTCTGTGACACTTGAAGCGCAACGGGGAAGTCACTGCCGGCCTCTGGCGGGAAGAACACATCAACTGCCTTCTTCTGGAAGACAGGATTCGTTTCCGGGTGGTCAATTTCCACGATGTGAAGTTTGGCTCCAGAGGCGGTCCGCACGGCGAAGGTGAACAGCTTGGTGTCCTCGGGGGCACCGTCGAGACGAATAGTGCCAAAGGCAGCGGCATGGCCTTCAATGGCCTGGGTAATGCCGCGGTCTTTCGAATACAGTTGCATGGCTCCAACAACGCGGCCTTGTTGCTGCGAAATGCCAACGACGGCCATCCACTTTCCATCAGCGCTCGTCCGATAGTTGATGATCTGGTTATTTGTGAGGTTGCTGTGGCGGTCAAACACCTTGACAGGTGCCGCCTGGGTCGGATCAAAAACATCCCAATGATAGACGGATGTCTCTGTCACCAAGCCAAGCGTGGTCTCGCTGATCCACTTCCAGAAGGCCACGTCCTCGCTCATCTGGGTCGACTTGAGCTTCTGCTTCTGCTCGAGGTCGAAGATCTGCAGTGTTCGCGATTGGGCCTTGAGGGCGATGACCTGACGCGTCCAGTGCATGATGGCGCTGTCGGCCTTGATGGGCCGGCGAATGACATTGTTGCCATTCTTGAGGTCGACGATGATGACTTCGGGGGAAGAGGCTTCATCCTTCTTATCTCGGATGCAGATGTACGAGTCTGATTCTAATGTCTGTATGGGGCGAGAGAGGGAGGGTTAGCACATGGCGGTCAGGCGACACAGGCAGATAGATGTCGGCGGGACATACGCAAGTGTTGAATGTGATAGCAGTTGGCCCAACACCCAGGCTGCTGAGCTGGAGCAGCTCCTGGAATTTGATGGGTAGATTAGGCGCGGCCATGGTGAAGTCTGTTTTGCGCTTGGGGGCGCGCAGTTTAGGGAGAATTAGCAGCCAACTTGTCAAAAGTTGCTGGCGTCAGATGGAAGAAGTTGAACGCTCCAAACGCAGTGACGTTGAAAGGGGCTTGGGAATTGGTGGAGCTCGGCAGGCCGGAGAATTGAGGGAGGAGTCGTAACAAATCAGCAGGAGCTGCAGAAGCTCAATTAGAAAGAGCAACAACAGGCAATTCGCTGATCAAAAAAGAGAGAAGGAGAATCACGGGAAGGAGGGTGACAGAAGAGTCGTTTGTGCCTGACGCGCAAAGAAATAACTAAAGGGAAGCGACGCTCTGGATGGAGTGTTGTTTTGTGCAGGCTGCTGCAGGTGCCACAGAGAGGCGGTTTGCGGGTCGGTCAACTTTTGAGTGATGTGTTAAGAGCTCCTCACGACTGCCTCCTGCTTGCCCCCTTCTCTTTGCTGCTGCTGCCGGCCAGGTCTCCCAGGCAAAGCGTCGGCTCTTGGCTCCAGGTGTGGAGGCAGGGATCCTGCATTCGGCCTAGCGTAGACCAACCTGTCTCCACCAATCAGATCACCCAATGTGGGCTCCCTGGGAATTGCAGGGGATTGGATGTGGCTCAGAGCTGGAAAAAAGTTGCTGCTTATCGATAACAGAAAAGTTGCCAAAATATCTGCGAGAAACCTCTGCAGGAAGCCTACCATTTCGCATTCAGCAATCACAGACCACTCCCCCACTATCGCACCTGCCATTAAATCAAGATGGGTGTCGGCCGTCGCATGAAGAAACAGGGCCCTCCCGAGCCATTATCGGAAGCCCACTTCGCCAACTTGAAGCGCAAAAAGGGAATTCCAGTCGACGACATCCCCGCCGAAGAACACTCAAGCAAGAAGCGTCGCACAGCATCCAAGAAGCCCGAGAAGGCGATCAAAAGCGCTACAGGAACAAAGGGAACTGGGAGACAGGCCAATGGCTCTAAGAAGACAGCCAGCGCACCCAGCAATGGCGTGAAGGCCCCCAAGACAAAGGGCAAGAAGGCCCCAGAGCCTCAATCAGATTCCGACGAGGAGATGAATGATGAGTTCGATGCCTCCGACCTCGAGGATGAGGCTGGTTCTGATGAGGAACTGAAGTTGGGATCTGACTTCCTTGGGTCGGATGATGACTCAGTTTACGATTCGGATCTGGATCAGGATGCAGGCAAGAAGGAGAAGTTTGTCTTCTCTGATGATGAAGACGAGGATGATGACGAAAGAGAGGAGAAGCTCACTGCCGCCAATATCGAAGGTCTATCGAGGAAATTGGATCAACAGAGGGAGGAAGAGGAGGCCGAAAACGAAGCCGAGTTGCGCGAAGGTGCCATGCAAACAAACATCGACGGCGACAAGCCCCATGTTCTCAACAGCGACGACGAAGACGAAGACCTGGCCGCCAAGACCAAGAGCTTGTTGGCCCCCGATCTCCAGATGTTGAGAACCAGGATAACAGAGACAATTCGGGTGCTTGAAGATTTCGGCGAGCTTGCTGAGGAGGGGCGAGACAGAGCCGAGTACACCAACCAGCTCTTGAAGGACGTTTGCGCCTACTATGGCTACAACGAGTTCCTGGCGGAGAAGCTGATGAATCTCTTCCCCCCCAGGGAAGCGTTTGCTTTCTTCGAGGCCAACGAAAGTGCCCGTCCTGTTGTCATCCGCACAAACACCCTTCGCACCCATCGTCGCGATCTCGCCCAGGCTTTGATCAACCGTGGTGTTACTTTGGAGCCAGTTGGAAAGTGGTCCAAGGTTGGTCTGCAAGTTTTCGACTCCAACGTGCCTCTCGGTGCTACGCCCGAGTACCTCGCTGGTCATTACATCCTACAAGCCGCCTCCTCTTTCCTCCCCGTCATGGCCCTGTGCCCACAGGAGAACGAGCGCTGCCTGGATATGGCCTCTGCCCCCGGTGGTAAAACTACGCATATGGCGGCGCTGATGAAAAACACTGGTGTTATCTTTGCCAACGATCCCAGCAAGGCTCGTGCCAAGGGTTTGATTGGTAACATTCACCGTCTTGGTGTCAGAAATACCATTGTCTGCAACTACGATGCCCGCGAGTTCCCTCGTGTTATGGGCGGGTTCGATAGAGTCTTGTTGGATGCCCCATGCTCGGGTACTGGTGTTATTGCCAAGGATCCGTCAGTCAAGACCAACAGAGACGAGAAGGACTTCCAGCAATTGCCACATCTTCAAAAGCAGCTGATCCTGGCTGCGATCGACTCGGTCAACCATGCCAGCAAGACCGGTGGCTACCTGGTCTACTCTACCTGCAGTGTCGCTGTTGAGGAAAAGTAAGTCTTGATGAGGAACTCTTACGACAACCTTTACTGACCGTTTCTTTTAGCGAACAAGTCGTCGCCTACGCTTTGAGCCGCCGCCCCAACGTTAGATTAGTCGAGGTATGACTGTCCCACTCGGATTACTTCAGATTACAATGCTAATGTTTTGTACAGACTGGCTTGCCATTCGGTAAAGAAGGGTTCACTAGCTTCATGGGCAAGGAGTTCCACCCCAGTCTCAAGCTGACCCGCCGCTACTATCCTCACTTGTACAACGTCGACGGTTTCTTCGTAGCTAAGTTCCAGAAGATCGGCCCAACGCCTCCAAATGCTGTCCTTGCCAACGGCAAGAAGGACAAGGCTGTCACTCGCAACGTCGACGATGATGCCATGGTCATTGACAAGACCCCCATCGCTACTGAGGAGGCTGGCGAGGAGGCGAAGGATGACTTTGGTGGTTTCGATGACGAGCAGGATGCGGACTACATTGAGCGCGCGAAGCGCAATGCCATGAGGAGACGCGGTCTGGATCCTAGGGCGTTGAAGAAGGGAGAGAAGAAGGAGAAGAAGGGGATGAAGGAGGAGACGTCCGAGGAGGAGCCTACGAAGGAAGTGACCAGGGAGAAGGAAGCGCCCAAGGAGAAGGCTGAGAAGGCCGAGGCCAAGTCGGAGAAGAAGGAGAAGAAGGACAAGAAGGGGAAGACCAAGGAGACACCCAAGGCCGAGAAGGCGGAGGAGAAGACTACGGAGAAGGCGAAGCCCAAGGAGAAGAAGGAGAAGGTGAAGGCTAAAAAGTAGATTTAATGTCACGAATAAACTGTTTGTGCTCGGTGTCGAGCCTGGTAATTACCTCAACTTGTTTCTCATTATTGACATTGACCAACAATTGATGCAGTCGTGATTACATCTCTCTTCCACTACAGGCTTGAGTTTCTGTGGACTCGCCCAAATGCAAAACACTCATACTGACAGAGTTTTTTGAGATTCCGCCCTTTGCAAAATTCGACGTGGACCACACAAATGGTCCCATGCTAGAAGCAGACAACTTTTGCAGGAGTGGCGAAGTTTCGCAGTTACAGAGTGTTCTTGCCATCCAAATGAGCAAGCAAAGTTGCAAGACAACGACCACCCACAAGTCCACTTTTACAGATCGAATAGTGGACAGAGGCAAATCAAATCAAAACACTCCAAATATAAAGTAAAAGAAATGTATGTTCAATCATTGCGCCCCTCTCCACGGGAAGAAGAGAACCGCACCCAAGATCAAGCACTTTTGTGGTTTGTTCTCCATTTACAGCCAGAGACGAATGCAAACTGGTCGTGGGTCCAGACGATTGCCATCCCGAAGAATAGCAGAAAGCGAACCTCTCAATCGCATATAAGGTAACTAGTCCTGTGTGAATGTGATAATTTGCGTTGTTCAATATGAAGAAGAAAAAGAGAAAAAAATCAAATCTGGAAAGGCGAAGAGAGGTTTTATGGGCGGATTTGGGTGGTGGGACTGAGCTTGGGCCTGGTGTGGCTGGTGCGTTTGGGGGGTTGTGGCTGAAAGCGGGTTTGGATGGAACGGATGGTGGGAAGTTGGGCAAAGGGGGCTTGGCTTGGCATGCGACATTGGATGCCGCTGCTTCCCGGAAACCGGAATGACTGACTGCGTCTGGGAGCTCCAAAGACGATCATCGCACTGGATTGCCTGCTTCTTACGAACCTGATATTTGAAGAGATGCCTGAGCGACTACTGCTTTAACGGAATACCTACCATGACGGCCGCACAATCCCTCCCGCGCTTCCTCCTCCCCCGGCTTAGCTGGACCGGCCCAAGCGGCAGCATCACCGGAGCTTCGGCCGCGCTGCTCCAGCAAGCCAGAGACAGCAGCAACGCCTCCCTTTCTCGACAACCACCTCACAAGAGAACATACCACACCTTCGGCCCCTCAAAAGGGACACCTACTACTATCCCAAAGCGCAGTCTCACCGCGCACTTCCGCGCCAGCCCCCCATGTTTCTCTCAGAACCAGGGACGACCCTTTTCCACGACCCCCTCCCGCCAGCGTGATCACCACTTTGACACCCTCCGCTTTGTCCAGCGGCTGCAGGAAGAAGGTTTCACGGAGGAGCAAGCAGTGGCCATGATGAAGGTTCTGAACGATGTTATTGAAGAGAGGTACCCCTCCCTGTCCCCTTCCCTTCAACCCCATGTTGTTAACCTTGTGCCGTCTACAGCATCCAAAACCTCACCCGTACCATGGTCCCCCGCGAAGAAGCAGCCAAAACAACCTACACCCAAAAAGTAGACTTTGCCAAGCTCCGCTCGGAGCTCCTGTCGGCCGACTCGACCGAGTCCAACACCACGCGGGCCGCGCACGAGAGGTTGACGAATGACATCGCCAAGCTGAGCTCGAGACTGCGGGACGAGATTGGTCGCACGCAGGCGAGCGTGAGGCTGGACTTGAACTTGGAGAAGGGGAGGATAAGGGAGGAGGCGGTGAGTCAGGAGTTGAAGATTAAGGAGACGGAGACGAAGATTGAGCAGGAGGTTGCGGCGTTGAGGCAGCAGTTGGAGCAGGTCAAGTTTCAGACTTTGCAGTGGTTGATGGGGGTATGCACGGGGTTTGCGGCGTTGATGTTGGGTGCTTGGAGGTTGTTGATGTAATTGTGATGATGATGTCCGGGGGTGGGGATGGATGGGGCTGTCGTGTACGAAGGAGCCAAAGCAAAGCAAGCGGGAATTTCAACATTTTTGAACAAACTTGAGCCTGTAGTTGTTGGGTGAATGTGCACTGGAGAGAACAAGGTCTGGATGATCATGCTCAGGTCTCAGGGGCTAACATTGGCACAGGTCACACTTCACGTCAAGGCATAGAGAACAAATGGTTTTTTGCCGGCCCAACGCCAGAATAAATATGTATTTGTTTGTCATGTAACTATGAAAAAGTTGACAGATGTCCACCCCGCGATACTAAAAAGTGTTGGACTGCCGACCCTACTCCAACTCTCGGGAAACCGGTTGAAGCAAACGAAGGCGATGCTCATGTTGGGAAATGCAAGTGTAAAGAACTTGCCAGATGTCGGGTTCAGTGCCCGTGCGAAGAAGGTGAATAAGGGTATTTGTCGAAGAAAGGGATGTACATCATCGGTTTTCTAACGTGTTGTTGCTAGGGTGGGGTGACTTGTCTTGAGAAGGGATCTGTCGTTTTCTATGTCGCCAACCATATACAAAGAAGGAGAAGAGCGTCACTCTTGCTGTTGCCGAGTTGACCAATGAGCCGCTTAAGCGGAGGCATCGATGATGTGGCGGGCAGCGTTGTACATGGCGTGGATGTCGCGGGTGGCCTTGGTGCAGGCGCCGTCGGGGGCGTTGCAGGCAGCCTCGGGGGCGGCGTTGCGCTTCCAGCAGGACTGGCCGACGAAACGGAGGCACCACTGGGGGGCGGCCTCACGCTTGGCGAGGTTGTCGGCGGAAGCCTCGATGGTGTTGATGACGGCCTCGGCGGCGCGCTTGGCCTTGGTGCAGGCGCCGTCCTCGGCGGTGCACCGCTTGACGTCCTCGGGGGCGGCGTTGCGCTTCCAGCAGGACTGGCCGACGAAACGGAGGCACCACTGGGGGGCGGCCTCGCGCTTCTCGGCGTGGGGCTTCTCCTCGAGGGTGAACTGGTCACCGAGGCCGAGGGCGGTGTAGAAGGTGATGGGGTCGGCCTGGGAGGCGGAGATGGCGAGGGCGAGCTGGTCGACCTGGCGGGCGGCGACCTGAGCGGCGGCGGAGTCGTCACGGGCAACGACGCCGGAGGCCTTGATGGCGTTGGTGAAAGCCTCGGCGGCGCGGGCAACGGTGTTGCAGGCCTGGCCCTCGGTGTTGCACCAGCGCTTGTCCTCCTGGACAACAGCGGCGTCGACGGCAGCGACGGCGAGGAGAGCGACGGGGGTGGAAAACTTCATTTTGGCGGTTTCTGGTTGGGAAGTTTTTTCTTTTTTTTTAAAAAAAAAAAAAAAGAGTTGTGAAGAAGCTGAAGTATTCAAAGATTGACTTGAGCGGGATGAGGAGGAAAGGAAAGGAAAGGGAGAGAGATGGTCGTGATGGACGAGGTCTTTTATATCCGAAAGCGCCCCTATTCAGGGGCTGGTGTTTATTGTGTCAATAGGGCTCTATTGAGTGAGCACTGAAGGTGGTGGAAGCACTTCAGCAGTTGCTATCCATAGCACAGGTTCAAAGAATAAGCAGGTCATGTCGGACATCCCCAGGAGCATTCGACAAAAGACATGTTCCGTTCAGACGGAAGAGTTTATTATTGCCGTGGCCCAGACTTTGGAGGATGCCGGTGGATGTCAATGAACTATTCAGACCCCGAATAGGCAACGCGCTGTCTAGAATCCAGGAACTGATCGATCCGCGACAAAGATGTTGTAGTCGATCAAAAGCAAGAAGGCAAACTCATTCGCAGCTCATGGACCTTGCCGTCGAGTCCGGTGCAAAGTCTACGATAGCTTCCCGAGGACAAGACAGATCATCAAAGACACGATGTGACCGGGCCACATGTTTATCGCGTGTCTGGGCTTTCTTTTGTCTGTCGAGTATGCCGAAGTTTGGGTGTCTGGGGCAAGCCCCTATTCATTGTTTATTCAAGTCCCGATTAGGAAGGCTCGGCTTATTGTTCAGGGGTCATGGCCGGAGTTGCTCCCACTCACTCTTGATCGGTGTTTGCCGTGATGCACATCCAGTATTCACCAACAAAAATCTTTGACGAGAAACTCTAGATCATATTTCCGTGGATCTCGTCAATGCTGCAGCTTGGCTGACCCGGCGTGGTGGATGAGGCTCTGGGCCTGTCGTAGCCTGTCGCTTTGATGCAACATTCTTTCGGCTTTTCGCCAGGGACTGTTTTTGTCGGGCCTACCGTGATATTGGCCACTGTAGAACTGTCATGTAGAGTATTTTTTTGGTTCTTGACCTGGTCTTCTAACCGCCCCGCCCGTACTTTGTCGAGGTCGTCAGGCGGTTCCCAGCCGGGTGGCACTTTGCCGCAAGACTCGAGATACCAAGAGGGTAATGTAAGACGCTGAGCAACAGGTCACATGTGTTCCATGAAATTCAGAATGTCTTTTTGTCTTGCGGGAGATGTGTAACCACATCAAATTTGTGTGCGAGTCTGTCCGTCGGTCTGGGATTGCAAAGATGAGGCCGCGCAAGTCAACCTTCAACTGGGAGAAATCCCCCAAGTTTCACCTTTTATAACGGTAGCTAACAAGCAACAGCCATGCTACAATATCTTGGATGAAAGTTTACTTCAACCCGCTGGGTGACTGCCAGGCCCAATACTGTTTCTCTCGATTTCAACTTGACATGGAAACAGAAAGACGATCAGCTGGTTGGTCGGGGCAAGAGCAAGTCACGGCGAAGGCTCGCGCTGGCAAACAGTTACCCTTGAAACTCGTTCCTTCCTTATGAGCAAGAGCAGGCAGTACTTATAGTAGTTCCAAATTGTACCTTCCAACAGCAGCCCACTATCCGACGGCCAAATGGTCAAGTGGGCTGGCTGTCCGCCCACCCAATCCGGGGATTCGGACAGCCCCAGTTCGAGTCTTCTACGAAGCAAAGCTGTTTGACCCCGAAACAGCTTTCGTAGCCGGCCACCCCACGGGTTGGCCGGTGAGCTTTTGCCATTTTTTGCTTCTTTTCTTCATATTACATGATATCAGCTTTTCCCATCTGTTTTGTTTGATGTAGGTCTGGGCTTCATGTGATCCTTAAGTGTTGCGGTTCTTGGAGTCGTGCTTCTGTCTGCCAGTCGAGTTTTTGCGACTTTGCTGGGCGGGCAACAACGCGCTCCGTCACTTCTTCCAACAACTCAAAAACACGACACACAAATTGCACAGAAATAGCAAACTGAAAGTTAGTTCAATTGACAAAAAAAAGAAATTATGTATTATCGATGTCATGTCACCCCAGTCTGGCCATGGTGGTGAATCTCGCAAGGACCAGCCTCATCTCTCCAATCTTACAAATTCACTTACTCACTTCCTCACAGAACCTTGCTCACCTACCTGAATCAAGATAAGCCTGCCTCATATCCCTCATGTTCCCCGTCCTTCCAAGTCCCGGCTGGCGGCGCCTCTGACTAGGAAGCGTCCGCCTGTCATCGGTGAGTCCATTCACATCATCATCGTCACGAGAGAAAGAAGCAGAGCTGGCGCTCTCCGGTGTGGGGACACCTCTCAGGAAGAAAGTCTGTGGTTGGATAGCAGTGGGGATTAGCGTCCCTTCCAACACGGCACAACTACGTGATGGGCCAGTGGCATAGAATGCAGAGGTGCGGGCACCGTTGGATGAAGTGGTGCTGTTGCTGCTGTTAGGATGGTTAGTGAAGCAGAGGAGACTACGGCATCCTTGGTTGTTGGGAGGGGCAGTGTAGTTGGTAGAAGAGCTGGCAAAGGTAGTGAAGGAGGGGTCTGGGAGGGCGGCGTCGTGGGATGCGTCTTCCATCATCTCTGGGTGGGGTACATTGGCGGATTTCAGCTTTCTGGTCCTGATGACCTTGAAGGATTTGGGGTTTCGGCCGAGGAGTTTGTCTAGGAGGGTCTTGATCCTGCTCCTGCGCTCCGGGGCATAGAGGAGGGTGGCCATTGTGACTGGGAAACAGTTGGTGTTCTTGGTGGAAGGGATGAGTAGGAAAGTAAAGAATGTTGGTGACACCACCAGTTGATTCCTTGCTTCAGAGAAGTAAACCTTATGTCACCGGGACTGGTTCTAGAGACAGAGGGACTTGAAGGGAGGGAATGCTTGACTGGTGTGCGGGATGAAAAGATCTCACTTGAGGTCGAGGGATATCAAAGTGTTTAAATGGCAATGTTGATGGTGGCCTTGAATGTGGAAGCCTTGCGATTGCTTTGTTGAAGCCTGGGAATAGAGACAACGGGGTTGTTCAGATTCCTTTGTCCGCTGTTGAGAAGTATACTATTGTCAGAGAATAGCAGTGTTTAGGCACTCGAACTGGACGGCTTTGAAGAGCCCAAAACTAAATCATTGTGAACACTCTTCCGAATTAATTTTGTTTTTTGATGCAAGAATGGTGCGGCCACGGTCAGTCTGGTGCCAATATATTGTGAAGCACGGACAGGAGTAGGGGTAAAAAGGGGGCACGTCTTGGCATATCAGGTCGTTCCCCCCAAGTCCAAAACATCCTTCATTCACATATTCTTTTTGAACAGTCAGGCAGCAGGTGACAGATGATACTTGAAATGTCTCAACTAATCTACAAACCAACTCACCTGATGATCGAGTTGAAGTGTTGCCTGCCAGATGTCGTTCTCCGGGCTTCCTTTAACATCTACAAGTTTTGAAGCATGAGACACTGTCGTTCTATCATATACCATCAGCTATGATTAAATTTTATCGAGAAGGCTTCATCAATCAAATCCTTAAAGTAAGGACAACTGAAAAATCCGTCCACAGATGGCGGTCTATGTGGCGTTTATGCTGAACTTTGAAGCGCCGGCTGAGCCTGTAGAGATACTAAGTCAAGCAATTACTTACTTGACGGTCAAGTCAAATAAGTAAGTAAATCAAGTCAAGTAAAGCTCACTTCTAACCAAGTTAAATCAAGCCTTCCTTTTGGCTTGACTTGCAAACTTGAAAAGCCGTCAAGCCCCAGATATTAGGTGGGTCCGTCCCGGTAAGGGGGGGTCTCTATGTGTAATTGACGGGTCTTGAAGGTCACGGTCAGTAAATGCCCAAATGGTTGTCGACAAGTGCCAAGGTGAATGAGAGGAGGCTTCGTAAGACGAGGTGAAGGTGTACATATGTTGTAGGTGGGTGCCGAGTGTCAGAGGGGGCTCATTTCTTGCGTCGCTTAGATGTTTGGAGTTGCTCGGCCTCTTGGTGTCGTTTACGTCCGACCAAACTGCATCTTTCCCGCCCAGCAACTCAGCGAGCACAAGCGCGGGATTCTCCCTCCAGTATACGGCATTGAAAGCCGCTTTTACGACTTTTTGGGCTTGGTTTAGAGCTACTCTCGTATGCTTTGCACGTCTCGCAACGAGCATTGCCGGTCTGGAGCACGCCATCTCTCTGTAGCCGCTGCGCTCGCTGTTCAGCCCTACCCCTCTTGCTTGACGACGGTTGTGGTTGATGATTGGAAGGGCCAGCAACGTCGTCGTAATTTTCTTCATCCGTGGTATCAGCGTCGAGAGCCTTGTCTTGTTCGAGAACCTCGGGATGTGGTCGTTCGGGAGCGCGAGGACCTTTGGTAAGGAGCGGAGGACACTCGGCGGCGTTGTCCCGCTCCCAAGCGCTGGCTGACATACAACGAGGATTTGTGCGGCCTCACGAACCTCGGCGCCCGCTGGTGCGTCACCAGGCCAAATCTCGTAGCATTGTCTAAACATTTTGGGCATGTAGCAAGTCTTGATTATTCTTTTCGATATGTCGCTCGTAGGTTGGCCGTCGTTTGAGTGGTATTGTCCGTCCAAATGACGAGATATACTGAGAGACTTCAAAGTCGGCCTTGAGAAGAGGAGCGGGCACTTGATCTGAGTGGAAATACTGTGATGAACGAAGTGAGATGTGCCGACCTAGTTTAAATCTGGGTTTCCTTCATAATGGGCCCTCCAGAACCAGTGGCATCAAGCCACTCACCTACGACCCGGGTAGGTGGCTTGTATGTCCAAAACTCAAAGTTAACTTTTACCTAACTTGATCGCAGGGGCAACGCCTCACGCCAAGAACCAAGTCCGGGGCTGGGTCTACCCTGAGCCATCACAATATTGACTCTGGAGCAGACATTGCGGCCCGCTCTGGGGTCGGGGCTTTCATCAGAGGACCTCAGTTGAAAACGTTAAGTGGAGACATGGCGTTCAGGGCTTTTTGGTTTTGGCATCTGGGATTTGTGTGTGATTTGTTAGATTTTCCTTCATTCTGAGGACTCCTTCCAGTTGTGGGTGATGCTCGAGTTGGGACCTGATGCAAGGCCCCCAACAAGCCCAAGACGAGTAGTAACTATGGGGTCATACCTATAACTCCTTCGGCGCTGCCGACATGCAACCAGTCCCAGGTTTCGAGTATTACTGCTAGAAACGGCGCAAGAAGAGCAAGCAGAAACATGGGGCTGTAAACATACACGGCAGTGGTCTTGGAATAGGTCAACACCAGACTGGAAGCATTCAGATCTTTGGCAAAGGCCTGCAAGGTAGCCATGTCAAAGTTAGCTTCGATTTGACGCGCGAGTACTGATTCTTGACGCTCCAGAAGCAAGCTAAACGACCGCTCCATGCAGCTTGTTATCAAGGTCGATGTTGAGGCGGCGAGGGTTGCAGCAAAACCCACAACGGCGGTAGGTTTGATTGTGCCGACGCCCGGATGCAATAACGACTTGATTTGATAGCCATTTGGGGCCAAATAAAGAATGATAATGAGCCGGTAGCAGACTGTACAAATAACGGCCAGCGCCGTGTTCAGTAGAAGAGGGAGCCAAGGAGCCTTGTGGTTCGAGCAGGATATCAAGCGAGCAGGGAAAACTCTATGAAGAAAGAACCGGCTCGAAGTGCCTTCCAGTTAAAAAATAAATGTTAGTCGGGGTTCAGCTCAGCAGAAATGCCACAAGAGGGCAGTATTCCACCACGCTCAATGAGCCCAACGAACAGCAGAATGGTTGTGGCCCATGAAGCTGTAGAGGTTGCTTTTGTTTGGTTACGTCTTACAGCCTGGCTTCATCAACCAAGTAGCTGAAGCAGATATCTATGATAGCACCGTCAACGACATAAATTTAGGAAAGTCGGCAACTGTTCAGTCACCTGTTATATTCGTCTAGAGGGGCTATGCACTTAGCTAGATACCTAAATATCCATGACAGCGCATGCGAGCTCACTGATCATACATGAATGTGGGTGTACCTACCTCGCCTGAATGGTACCTCTTCATGGTCGAGGAGCGGCCAGACATAGACACATGATATATCATCGAAAGGCATCACTGAAAAGCTCTCGTATCTGGGTGATTGTCATCCCATGCTCCGGTAGAAACGTTGATCATTTTCTATTTACTTTTGGACCGTGGTATCCACGGCAACACCCCACCAAGTTCAACTCCTCCACCACCATTCTATGACGTCGCTGCCAGACCTCACTACCTTACGCGACATTAAATCTATTGAAAATATATCACATCGCTTCATTTTCTGCAATCAATTGAGACTGATGCGACTTGATGGCAAGATCGCCCAATTCCTCGGTGTGACTTGACAGTTTCATTTGCTTTCGGCTTCCCGTTTTTGGTGCAGAAGAGCATCCATGCTGCATGATCGTCGATGAAAGACACAGGTCAGTAACGTCGAAAAGCCACAACATCGTCTATAGGCCGCCTTGGTTGTTGGTCCGGGTGTACTCGCATCGTTAGCTCTGCAGTGTGAATAGGCTGGGTATAGACGAATCAGATGGCTTTTCTTCAATGCAGTAGATCATAAGACCTGCCAGTTCTTCAAGTTTTGAAGAATGCGTCCGAGAGGGGAATCTGAGTGCGTGGGATGGACAGTGCAATAGTTGATTTGAATAACGGGCATGACAGAACCGAAACATTTTCGGACTCTCCAAGTTGGAATGGTTTGTCGACTTGAGGTTGATGCTATTGCAAACCAAAGGCATCGAAGGCTGCAACGAGGCAAATGGCACTTTTTGATGTTCGACTTACACGCAAGTTTGCCTTTGGGTGAGACACCTTGCACACATCATCAACAGACGTCACCACGTCTATTAATTCCTATCTCCCAAGCAAAATTCATCAATGGAAGACACACGCCAATGCAGATCAAACCCTCGAGTCCACCATGACGTCCTCCTCATGAAAGAAAACTGTCTTCCTGAACACAACAGTTTCCTATCCAACAAAACATAACTTTCGGAATCTATGAGATATCACGTTTGACATCTGCATTTGAAGCTAGCTCCTTCATAAGTCGCATACATGCAGCTTGGATCAGCATCGGGCGGGCTTGGTACCCTGAGTGGGTATCAGCTTACAGCTACCACCCGAACGGAAAGGGTTGCTTTGTTCTCATCGAGTGATGACAGCCCCCCTCTGCCCTGCTCTGCGGCCCACTTAAACGCATGGTGACACCATTGTTCCACCAGTCGTTCATGATCTTTCACGTCCTTACATCCTAGACACCAGGGCTTCAAATATGCACCTTGTCGTGGCATGGGCCGTGTGGTCTTCACCGAATCGTTTATATATGCAGTGAGCCATCACGCTTCACTAGAACACTCTGGAAACTCAACCTGTTGTCTCACCTGCCTTGCTGCCGATAATCGCTTGGTATTACTTGTATATCTCCGCCCTCTTCCGCTTTCACCCCTAGTGACCCGGGAGGCACATAGAATCGCCGTACAAGACCATCTCGTCCTCTCCCTGTGTTGAAGAATGCTCAAGCCCAACCGATAACCACAACCATCCATCTCACTGACATGAATATTGGCTTTGCTAACAGCTGGACATCTCGACGCTGAAATCAACCAAAATAGCTCGGACTGTTAGGTCCCAGAGTGCTCTCACAACAGTCCCAACACCAATATCACCACCAATATTAACGATATCGCATCGTCCAAAATGTCTCTCACAGTCACCTCAGAGCCATCAAAAACCATGTCCTCCCTACGCGCCGACCCGTCCTCCCAACAACAGCAACCCACCGTCAACATGGTCATCCGCCAAGACCCATTCTACGTAACACTCGACGCCTCCGCCCTCCTGGCCGTCTCCATCCTGACAGTCCTGGGAATGCACTTCGTCGACCACCTCCTCCTCGAGTTCCTCATCATCGCCGTCCCCATCGCCCTCCTCATCCACAACGACTACCTCAACTTCCTCAAGCTCGGCCCCGGTGGGACACCCCCCACCCCCTCCGGCTACGCCCGTCTAACCTTTTACCGCCTCTTCACCCTCCGCGACCCCTTCACACCCCCCCCTCGGAACGTCGTCTCCTCCCCCTCCACCGGGATCCTATCCAAACTCCCTTACCGCCCGGGCCCTCGTCCAACCGTAGCCGGTCTGGCACCCCAGCGTCAGCTAAACCAGCACGGCTCAGTAGAGTGCTACAACCGACTGAGGGCAGCACTCGAGAACCTGTCAAAGAAGCACCCCAATGTGTTTGTCACCGCAACGTCTTGTCTGGAGAAGCACGGGTTTGCGCTGTTCGCGAGACACCCGTTGAATGTTTGTGGGAACGGGGAGATTGTCCATATTCACAGTTCGGATAGGTCGATGCATATGAACTTGCATCCGGATGATATCAAGGAGATTTTGGAGAAAGGGTGGGGGCAGAGGCATCCGATGGCGTGGAGCGGGTGGGTTAGGGCGCCGTTGCCGGAGACGTTTAGTATGGTTTATGCTCCTAGGGGTGAGTTCTCTATTCTTTGTTTTTGATACCTACCTACCTACCTACCTATGGGGTTGATGTGAGAGGGCTGACGTGAGATAATGCGGACAGATGAGAGTGACTTGAAGATTGTTTGTCGGATTGTTGAGGCGGCGATTTGGTATGTGATTGCGGAGAAGGTTGAGATTGAGCTTGAGTGAAGGGGGAGGGTGGTAAGGGAGCAATGTGTTGTTAGGAATGGGGAAAATGGATAGCGGCTGGCGGGAGTTCAAAAACATCACCAAGATCTGGCTGGGCTGTTCGGCGTAGGAACTGGATATGGATTCAATGGGTTTCTTGTTTACTTAATTTTCGGTATGAATCAACAAGAATCAGCGAGCACGCGTAGTTTGCTTACATGGGGACATAGTTGCATTTGAAGCTACATTACAAATATGAAGCCATTCCAAATCCTATTCTGGGCATCGCGCCACCTGACCGGTGGAGGCAAGCCGTTCTCATGGAATTGGCAATCCTCTTTTGCCTTCGCTCGGAGCCTCGAATCCAATAGTCAAAGTGTATCAAGTATCATAAAACAATGAATATTTGAAGCCTCATATTCGAGGTGTTAGTTCCATCAGCGCACGGAATCTCCAGTGACGTCAGCTGATTCATCGGGTGCGAAGACGAAGGCGGCGACGAATCGGTGGGCTAGGATTTGTAAGAGCGCCTGGCGCTGGCTAACTTCAGAGCCAAGCCTTACAAGCCCCCGGTTGGAGACTTTGGGGTTGATGGTTCAATTCCGACACCCAAGGTCCAAATGTTCCCACGGCCATGTGTCGGTCTGCAGTCGACAACATCCTCGGCCATTGCGATGCAATTAAGGCAAGGACGTGGCCGTGGTCCGAAGTGAGGATTTGATCAAGTGATGAGCCCAGTGTCGCCAAGGCTGCAGCCATTCTTGGACCTCAATGCATCACATGTCATTGAAGTGTCCTCCCACGTTCCATCAGCAGCTTTGCGACTGACTTTTTGCCGGGCTCAACTTGGGGTAAAACTGGGGTAACAGGGGGTTGCTGGTCTCTTCGCGAGAGGACCGACGAGCTCGGGGAATTCCACATTGAGCTGTTGTTTGGAGGGGGGGCAGGCTGCATGTGATGTGTGGACTGCCCGGATCCAGTGGCAACCGTCCAAGCCTCGGCAACCTCGCAAGTCAGGGACAGCGCAAGGCGTCCGAACCGGGACGTTATAGAAGCCACCCTCTGCCGCAACACCAGCTTCTCTTTGTCCTCCTTCTACCATTCAGTGTGCAGCTCTCTCTCTCATTCTTCTCTTCTTCAAGATACCCGTTCCTAGACAAACATAACCTGGGTAAGTTTGCCTGTACCTGTCCCTAGCTGTCTCGGCCTGCGTTTGGATATCGCTTCCAGTGGGGGTTTCACTGAGGCTAAGACTCGGCCTAACAGGATCCAGACCTCGGCTTACCACAGACGACGGACGACGCGCGAATCATTTAACAAACCACCTCCCTCGAACCCGTCTTCATTCCAAGCCGTTCTCCTCTGCAACAACTTTTTCCTTCATTCCATTATCGACTTTGCTCGGCATTTGCTTCTTTTCAGATACAATGGCGTCCAACACGGTAATTGTTGTCGGTGGCGGTCTGGCGGGTCTTTCGGCGGCGCACTCCATCTACCTCGCCGGTGGTAACGTCCACGTCCTCGACAAGCAGGGCTTTTTCGGTGGTAACTCCACCAAGGCCACCTCTGGCATCAACGGTGCCCTCACCCGCACCCAGGTTGATCTTGGGATCCAGGACTCCGTGAAGCAGTTTTACGACGACACACTCAAGTCTGCCCGTGACAAGGCCAGACCCGACCTTATCAAGGTCCTCACTTACAAGTCCGCTGCTGCCGTTGAGTGGCTCCAGGATGTTTTCAACCTTGACCTCACACTCGTTTCCCGTCTTGGGTAAGTCGCAACTACTTTCCGGCATTTCCGGTAGTTAGACAGCCTTGCTAACATGCTGTGATCAGTGGTCACTCTCAGCCCCGTACCCACCGTGGTCACGATGCCAAGTTTCCTGGCATGGCCATCACATATGCTCTGATGCAGAGACTCGAGGAGCTCGCCGAGACCGAGCCCCACCGTGTCAAGATCACCAAGAAGGCCCGCGTTGTTGACCTCATCAAGGAGGGCAACGTCATCAGCGGTGTCAAGGCTGAGCACGAGGGCCAGACCCTCACCATCCACGGCCCCGTCGTCCTTGCTACTGGTGGTTATGCCGCCGATTTCGGTGAGGGCTCGCTCCTCCAGAAGCACAGACCCGACACCATGGGTCTTGCCACCACCAACGGCTCCCACGCTACCGGTGATGGTCAGAAGCTCGTCATGAAGATTGGTGGTAACGGCATCGACATGGACAAGGTTCAGGTCCACCCTACTGGTCTCGTCGACCCCAAGGACCCCGGCTCCAAGTGGAAGTTCTTGGCTGCTGAGGCTCTCCGTGGTGAGGGTGGTATCCTTCTCAACGGTGATGGTGACCGCTTCTGCGACGAGCTCGGCCACCGTGACTACGTCTCTGGCATGATCCACAAGGAGAAGGACAAGGGCAAGTACCCTGTCCGCCTTGTCCTCAACTCCAAGGCCTCCAAGGTCCTTGACTTCCACACTCGCCATTACTCTGGCCGTGGTCTCATGAAGAAGATCACCGGCAAGGAGCTCGCCAAGGAGATCGGCTGCACTCCCGAGCACCTCCAGAAGACCTTCCAGACCTACAACGCCATTGCCGAGGGCAAGCAGAAGGATCCCTGGGGCAAGAAGTTCTTCCACAACATGCCCCTCGACATCAATGATGACTTCCACGTCTCCCTGATGGAGCCCGTTCTCCACTTCACCATGGGTGGTATCGAGATCAACGACAAGGCCCAGGTTCTCAACAAGGAGGGCAAGCCCTTCGAGGGTCTCTTCGCCTGCGGTGAGCTTGCCGGTGGTGTCCACGGTGCCAACCGTCTTGGTGGTTCTTCCCTCCTTGGCTGCGTCGTCTACGGCCGTGTTGCCGGTGACTCTGCTGCCAACTACCACTTCCAGCAGGCTCTCAAGGGCAATGTTGGCGCTGCCCGTCTCGGCCAGATCGCCCTCCACATCGATCCTTCCACTCCCGGCAAGATCTCGGTCCAGTGGGGTGGTGAGCAGGCTGCTCTCCCTGCTCCCGGTGCTCAGACTGGTGCCCCTGCCGAGAAGGCTGCTGCTGCCCCCGCCAAGGCCGACCCCAAGGCTTTCACCATCCCCGACAAGGAGTTCACTCTTGAGGAGGTTGCCAAGCACAACAAGAAGGAGGATCTCTGGGTTGTTGTCAAGGGTGTCGTCATGGACCTCACCAACTGGCTCGATGACCACCCCGGTGGTCCCCAGGCTATCCTCAACTTCATGGGCCGCGATGCCACCGAGGAGTTCGAGATGCTCCACGACGACGAGGTCATTCCCAAGTACGCTCCTGGCCAAGTGATCGGCAGAGTCAAGGGCCAGAAGGTCACTCTTGAGATCTAAGTCAATTGAGCGATTTCACTAACTGTGTTCTTTTTATTTTACCCGCATTTGCACGGCGCTCCTTGGGAATTGCAGCAAAGAGTTTCATGGACGGGGCTGGGCCGAGCCAAGAGAAGCGACGCCGATTAGGAAGCCCTGGCTAGGAAGAATAGATGTACCATTGTTTTAATGGCGGTCATTTTTCTTGCTGCGAGGAGGAGCAAAGCATAACTCATACCAGCTTGATCTATTTGGTTATTGTTTTGTATTTGGATTTTTTGGATCAAGTTCGCTGGTTTGTTGAGAGCAGGAACAACATGACTGCTACTGCTGCTGTACTGTATTGATAGCTTGGAATGATGCTGTTCCTTGAAAACTAGTAATGAGAAGATGAGAGCACACCAATCATTGGACCAATTGTCCAAAAGTGAAATTCTTAGCTCTGAATCATCCGAGGGAAGTTGATGCAGCGCCGTGCCGCGGAACTGATCTGCTCGGGGAACCATTTCCGGGCCGAGGCCGGCTCCGGACCGGTTTAGACGGCCGGCATAGGGCACCGGATGTCAGCCGGAAATGGAAGAGAGACTTGGAGCCTTTTTCTCATGTTTTTTAGTCTTTCGCATCAACGGAATTTGTAGTGCCCGGGCCGAATGGATTGAAGTGTTTTGCATAATGGAAACCTGGAAATCACGTAACGATGTCTCAAATCGAGTGTCATAGAGCATGTGTTTTCAGTATACAACCCTAACCCTAGGGATTCCGCAGCTGACCTCAGCTGATCATCGTTGGGCCACTCCGGCCCGCCTCCCCAGCCTGCAAAGTGCTGTCAGTTCGCTGCCGCCTGCAACCTAGCTCAGCAACCACCCACATCAAGAGCTTGACGCGCACGCTTTCAGAATCGACAAAACTTCCTCTCCCACCGCACACCCAGCTTCTTCTGCTACCAGCTTCACACAGGCCGTACGCGACGCTGTCTATATACTACCATCTTTCATCGAAACTACCTACGCAACCCCACCTGTTGTTGGTTTCCAAGGTGTCCCTTGCGAGCGGCACCTTGCTTGTGATGCAATCATAGCTCCTGTCCCCCCCGAACTCGAAGCTCTCCACGTTGCGATAGCGTCTTTTGCACCTACAGACACCGTCAGGGGTGGATAGTGGTTCAAGATGGCTTGGAACGTATGTCACGCCAGATATCTCAATCAATCACAAGGATTGATCAGACAAAGCTCACAACCAGCTAGATCTTCAGAATAGCGGCCGACCTGTCGCACATAACAGCAAAATGCATCCTCATCTTCTCTATCCACCGTAACAGGAGCGCCGAAGGTTAGTTTTCTTCCCCTTCTCCCTCCCCCCCCTTTCCCAACCATCTCTAACCCTTTTTGTGTCTCAGGCGTCTCCCTCCTTACCCAGCTCTTCTACGCTCTCGTCTTCGTAACCCGCTACACGGACCTCTTCGTCGAAACCCACGCCTGGAACTACTTTTTCAAAGTCTTTTACCTCCTCTCCTCCTTCTACACCCTCGGCATCATGCGCTTCGTCTACCCCCGCACGCGCGAAAAGGAAATCGCCTGGAAGCTCGCCGGCCTCGTCTTTTCCGGATCCCTCGTCCTCTCCCCCTTCTTTATGCTCATCTTTGATAAGAAACGAGAGTGGGCTTTTACAGAATGGCTTTGGGTGTTCTCTCAGATCTTGGAGTCAGTGTGCGTTTTGCCGCAGCTGTTGCTGCTGCGGCAGACGACCGTCCCGACGGTGATTACCAGTTTTTACATTGTGTTCTTGGGGAGCTACAGGGGGTTGTATCTGCTGAACTGGTTCCTCAGGGAGCTAGACACGAATGGGCGGAAGCCGAACCCGATCAGTGTCATTTTTGGGATTGTCCAGACGGCGCTGTATGCGGATTTTGCGTGGGTGTACTGGACGAGGCAGAGGGTCAAGCTGAGGAATGGGGGGGTGGTGGATGCGGATGATTTGAGGAGGGGGTGGTTGTTGAGTAAGATTTTTGGGAGCGAGCACCTGAGGGGTGGGAGCAACGCGGCGGATGAGGATGAGTATGATGAGGAGAGCGCGCCTGCACTTGGACCGGGGAGGCATGAGGTTGGGCGGGATGCCAGGCCGGGGAGGGCAAAGTGGGGGAGTAGGGGGATTAGTATTAGTGCTGATGAGGGGGTTTATGATGGGGAGAGTGGTGGGTCGAGGCAGGAGCAGGGTGTGACGAGTAGCAATAGCAGGGGAGGTTTTGCGGATGAGTCGGATGATGATTTGGCTGGGGGGGCGGATCCGGATGCGAAGATGCAGGATCCGGATGATTTGGCGAGGGCGTTGAATGATGATGAGAGTGAGAGTGATGAGGAGGATAAGAAAAAGAAACAGAAGGCGGCTCAGCAGAATGGAGGGCAGCCAAGCGGGATTGGGAATGGGGATGAGTGGGATGATGATTGATTTCTCATCTGAGATAGGTTGGAAGGTTAGGGAATTGACAAGGAAGGAATGAATCGAAGGAGGGAAAGGAAGGATATGGCATTTGGTTCTATACTACCTACTACAGGCCGGAAAATCCCTGTTCATCTTGGAGGGGCCTGTGTTTCGGGCGTTAATGGAGTTTTTTTTTTTTGGTTTAGTCAAACTTGTGGGTTTGTTTCAGAGTCTTCTGAGAGGACAGCGTGGTGGGATACAACAACTCAGCGAAGTAAATAGGGGTAGATAGCGATTTTGCTTCATTTCTACCACACAGACACATACACGCACACACATGCACCACAACTGACCACATAAAATTGTGATTTGACTATCCTAATTATGTAGCAACCCAGATATATAACTCGATGCTGCAAGCCAAACCCAACTTACAAGACCAGACCTCTTCCAAAGCAAAACACCGTGAAGCTTGATTGTAAACGCATACACTTTGCTCCCGTCCCCCTTTCCCACACAAACTACTCATCATCCCTCAACCGACTAACATTCCCCCCCGTCCTCTCCAAACTCCCCCTCAACAACCCCAACACATTCTTCCTCCTCCTCTCCCTCTCCCTCAGCACCTTCTTCTCCTCCTCACTAAACTGACTCAACTTCTTCCTCGGACTAGGCCCCACCCCACCACCGCCGCCAGGTCCAACACTTCCCATCCTAACCGACGCCCCAAAAGGCGACTCCCCCCTGCCGGGGCTCATCAACAACGACCTCCTATTATTCGGCGTCGGCGTGGCCGGCCCTCCTCCACCAACAAACGGACTCCCCTCCCTGCTCCTCGCCGGAGTCCCCAACCTCAACCTCCTCATCTGGTTCTCCAAAACATCAATATCCCCGCTCCTCTTCTCCGCCATGCTGGTCATCTTTTGAATCGTTCTCAAGATGGCATCCACCGTAGGAACAGGTGCTCTACCGCTCGCACCCCCTGCAGAAGCAATCTTTGCCTTGAGCAGCGTCAATGCCTCTTCTGCTTCCGCCAACAGCCGCGAAAACGTCGCGAAGGATCGTCTGAGCTCATTCTGCTGCGCAGCCTGCTCCGCACTAAGAGGTAAAGATTTGGCAACATTCACCTGGTCGGGGTCGACATGCGCCATGATGATCTTGCGCATGTCTTCTTCTTTGGCGCGGAGCTTGGTCAGGTCCCGCATCAGGCCAGAAATCTCATCTTCGACGCGGTTAATCTCTTGAATGCGGCCCTCTTCCAGGCGACGGGAGAGTTGGTTGTCGATTATTTTACCGAGATCTTCAGCTTCGACAAGAACCCAGTCATCGGAGTGTTCGAGATCGTCCTGGTCGCGGCCGTCCTCCTTGCGGAGGGTGGTATGGCCGAGGATGAAAGACTGGAGCGCTCGGGAGTTGAGGCCCAGGCGATCAATCATGCGGTTGATATCCCGCCAGAGAGCCTCGCACGCAGCTGGGATCTCGTTCTCTCCGCGCTTCTCAATCTCCTTGAGCCTTGTGTCCGTCGCCAAGAACTCGTCAATCTGCAGAGTGGGCTCAATCTTGGAGCGGAGAAGTTGCTGGATGCCCTCGTCTTCCGGATCCACGAGGGCTTGCTTGGCTTCTTCTTCTCGCTTGGCCGCGAGCCTCATCTGGGCTTTAATGTTAGGGTCGACCTCCTGTGGCCGCGCCCGGCTAGCTGGAGCAGAACCGAACGGGCTGGTAGCCGGGGGTGCTGAGCGACGTCCCAAGAGATCCGACGCAACACCTGGCGCAAAAGACCGAGGAGTGTCGGGGGGACCAGGCCGGAGAAGGCTCGCCCGAGGTGGACCTCGCATCGGACTCGGCGATCGAGGGCTTGTCGGCACCGGCTTGGGGAACGACGGGGCGTTCCTCGTGTTGATCTCGCCAAAGAGCGGGCGACCTTGGTTGGCCTCGGATCTTGAAATGGTCGAGAACGCACTTCCAGTCATGCCACCATCAAAAGACCCATGGGGAGTGATGCCAGGAGTGTGACTCTCAAAACCGCCAGCTGTCGGGCTGAACTCCTTAGTCACATCAACGCCGCTGCCTTCCGATTCTTCCTCATCGTACTCTTCCTCTTCTTCATCAACCTCACCTTCCTCAAGTTCGTGAGTCTGATCTTCCGCGTCACATTCTGATAGTTCACTCTCGTCGGGGCTTTCTGGCACAGCAGGGACATCCGGAAGTTTAGTAGCGGGCTTGCCGATAAAGTCAGGCGGCAAGGGAGCCTCCTCAGGGGTAGGTGGTTTGACATCGTAGACCTCAGGCTTCGGTTTGCTCGAAAGCAGGTTGGGGGGCATCCGCCCAGTATCGCTTTCACTGAATCCTGGTGACTTGGATGTTTCCTTCGAGGGGGGGCCTGGTTTCATGAAATCCGGAGGGAGTGGCGCCTCCTCTGCTTTCACAGGAGCTTTGGTATCTGCTTCTTGTGAGTTGTTTGATCCTGAAGATGAAGAGCTAAAAGAGAAGTCGGCCTTACTAGTTGCATCCGGCGGCAGAGGGGCCGCCGGAACACTCTTAACATTCTCTTTATCGCTTTCCTCTTGCTTGATCCTTGGTGCTCCGAAAGGATTTTCCGCAGGCTTTGGTGACCCAAATACATTTGCCGCGGCGGGTGTCGGTGCGCCAAAAGGATTAGCAGCAGGCTTCGGTTGACCAAAGAGGTCAGTTTCTGGCTTTGGCTTAAAAAGCCCCGACGAAGCAGGTCCTGGAGTTCCAAAGATACTAGATGTGGGAGCCGAGGCCTTCGGGGCAAATAGGGTGGTTTTGGCAGCTTCGGCGCCAGCAGTTTGGAAGCCGAACTTCGAGGGGGCCGGTGTCGATGTTGGCGTAGTAGATCCGAGGTCACCAAATACAGACTTGGGCTTCTCCTCGGGCGCTGGCGTTACTCTATCCATATCCTCATCCTTGGAAGCTGGGGCTTCCAAGGCAGAGCTGAACCCACTTCCAAACATGGAGCTGCCTTCTGGCTTTTTAGTTTCAAAGGCACTAGTAGCACTTGAGGTATCAGCCTTGAATGTACTTCCCAATACAAAAGGAGAAGCCCCAAAAGCGGGTCTGTCCGTCTTCGCAGCCGGCGGAGGGAATGCTGTAGGTGTATCCATTGAGACTTCAGGGGCGGGGGCAGAGCCAGCAGGCTTTGATCCGAAGATGCTGGATCCGGAAGAAGCACCGCCCAGAGACCCAAAGCCACCCTTACTGGCAAAACTGGCAAAACCACCAGCTGGTGGAGCAGCACCGCTACCGAACACCTTACCGGCGGCGGCTGCCGAGCTGCCTAAGCCTGACTGTCCAAAGGCAGGTGCTGCAGAAGCGGTTGTTCCCGTGGCCCATGGAGAAGGCTTAGCCGCCCCAAATCCTAGTGAACTCTGGCCGAACGCAGGGGCCGATGGCTGGCCAAAAGCAGGGGCACCGAACGCAGGTACAGCAGCAGCTGGTTTACTACCGAACGCGCTGGAACCAAACGCTGGGGCAGCTGATGTACCTGATGCGGTAGCCCAGGGTGAAGCCTTGGCTCCCAAAGCAGAGGAACCACCGAATGCCGCGGGAGAGGACGGTGTCCCGAAAGCTGGAGCAGGAGAGGGTTCGCCAAAGGCAGAGACTCCAGGGCTGGCAAGGGCAGGGGACCCAAAAGCAGAAGCTCCAGAGCTAGCAACAGCAGGAGACCCAAAGGCAGAGACGCCAGAGCTAACTGGGGCCGCTGGTGTGATTGCCTGAGCGGCGGACCCTCCTACGATGCCCGGATACGTTGTCCCGGCCCGAATAGATTCGTTATAGACAACCCACCAGGACACAAGCACGCCTTCATTATTGAGCACCCACAGGCCAGGGAGAGGCCCGGGAGAGTTCTCGATTTCGTCCGTGGGGATGGGCTTGTAAACCTTTTCCTTGCTGGACAGGTCGAGCGTCGCTCCGATAGGAAACGTATCGGTCAGGTCCTCGCCCATAGGGAGCTGAGCACGCTTAGAATCGTCAGCAAACTCAGTTGTTGTGAACACATTTGTGATCTTGTCCGCATCCTTGTCCTGTGTCAAGGGGGTCTTGGAGCGTGTCAATAAACCAATGCCTTCATTGGCCGTTGACGCAACCAGCAAACACTCGTCGAGATTTGGGGGGAAATCCTTCAACCTGAGGATAGTGTGGTGCGGTGTCTTGTCGGCCACAAAAGGCTCTACCGGGTCAGTGATCTTCTGATAGGTGAACGTAGGTGTTCCTCCTGGTGGTTGATGGCGGGTGATTAGGTTGAAAACAGATGGATCTTGACCATTTGTCTGGTTGTAAATAGCAAGGAACACGTGGTTCTCGATCCAGGCCAACGAGGCGACATGGTATTCTCCAACACTGGGGGACTTTGGAATATGTGCCTTTTCCACACCTTCGGGTGTCATTTGGTAGATGGAGCCGTCAGCTACACCAGCAACCAGCTGTTTTCCCTTGGTGCTCCATGAGACACAGCTGACTTGCGAACGAAGTACCGGCCCATTCGCGCCCGATACAAGCTTCTTCTCCGCAAGGTTCGCCATCAAGAGGTTGCCTTTGTCCGTCACGATGGCGACGAAGTGCGAGAGATCCGGTGAAGGATTTGGAACCAGAGCCCTGAGAGATTCCGAATTTGTAGGTATTTCGAAGGCGGATTGCGTGCCGCCTTGTGTAAGCGTGTCGGTATTGTAGACAGCAAGACCACCGCCCGACTCGGCGGAAAGAATGAGGAATTGTTCATCCACGGTGAAGGCTAACTGTGAGATCCTGATGCCAAGCGGTACTTTGGCCTGGGGTGTGAACGGTCGGACGTCGCTATCGCCATTCTTAGGGGCCTCGAACGCTTTCCGTACAGACTCGGTTGTGGCGATGTGTACCGCATCTGGGCTGGCCGCAGCAACCAGACCCTTTCGAGGGGCAATGCTAAGAAGGGATGCCGTTGGGGCTGGAGCAGGCTGCCATTTTGAGGTCAACTGAACCTTTGAATCGCCGGCGAGAGAGAGAAATCCAAGACCCTGTATATACAAATTAGCGCTCCACTCTGGTGTGAGCTCAACCACCTGTCACCGTGCACCTATCTCACCTCTGTCTGGATAACCTCGAGATCGCTTCCTTGCGACAACCCCCCCACCCCGCCAGCGGAAGGTGCGCCCATCATGGCATTGCTCGCGTTTCCAAAACCGAAAGCCATAGCTGTAGTTGCGATGCGGCCGGCCTTAGACAGCGGACCTGAGCTCAGAGTCTAGCGTGATTCATCAGCGGGCAAGGTGTGCCGGGGCTCGAGAGCGAAGCCAGCCAAAGCGGTATCGCGATCGGGCAGCGAGTCCGAGAAGTCGTCGAGCAAAAGGGATTGGAAGTATTGAAATAGCAATAGTTTGCGCGTGTCCCCCTAATTATCGGTGTCGTTTCGATCGGGAATAGTTGTTGGTTGGCAGTAACAATGTTGCCAGGAGGGGGTTGGGACTGCAGTTTCTTTGTGCAAGTCGAAAGTCAACACCAGCTCAAAGAAATGGTGAACGACGCGCCAATGAGCGATTGACCCACGATTTTTCTGCCTGCCGTGCCTGCCATGCCAACCCGAGAGCACACCCCTGTCACTCAAGAGTGCCTTCCCCCTCTTGGTTAGCGCTTGTCACGTGTGGGGAGAGCTTGGGCCAGCCTCCAGGTCCCGCTGTGGAGTCAGGCAGCACCCTGTAGCGCGCGTCAGTCCAAGCTTGACGACCACTGTATCGCCCGCCTGAACGCCCGCCAACATCCTGCTCGGGAAAGCTGCGGTAGCAACCTTCTACAGCTTCAAGACTCCATCATCCACGACTGAGACAGCTACAGGCCCAGACGTCTGACCATATCAAGTCACCCGTAGCATCCTCGCTCCACAATCCCGCATTCAAGAGTTGCGGCTGCCAGCCAAGGCGTTACGATCCCATCTGTCTCATCAGCTCTTCAACGGCCTCGATCAAGAGCCCCCTTCCCACGAACATACCCCCACAGCCGAGCTTGGACACTTAGAACCGACGATATTCAACCACAAACCAACCACACACCATGCCTGGTTTCGATTTCTCAAATTACAACCGCAATGCGGCTCTCCACGCCCGCGGCGTGCCCCTCCCCAAGGCGACCAGCACAGGTACCACCATTGTGGGATGTATATATGATGGTGGTGTAGTGGTATGCCGTCCCCCCCCCTCGAATTTAACCCTCATCTCATAATATCTAACCCTCTCCGCTCCAGATCGCCGCCGATACCCGTGCCACCTCAGGCCCCATTGTCGCCGACAAGAACTGCGAAAAGCTCCATTACATCTCCCCCAACATCTGGTGCGCCGGTGCCGGTACCGCCGCCGACACCGAGTTCACCACCGCCCTCATCTCCTCCCAGCTCGAGCTCCATTCCCTCTCCACCGGCCGCAAGCCCCGCGTGGTAACCGTCATGACCATGCTCAAGCAGCACCTCTTCCGCTACCAAGGGCACATCGGCGCCTACCTCGTCGTCGCCGGCGTCGACCCTACTGGCACCCACCTCTTCACCGTCCACGCCCACGGCTCCACCGACAAGCTGCCCTACGTGACCATGGGTTCCGGCTCCCTCGCCGCCATGTCCGTCTTTGAGACGCAGTGGAAGGCCAAGCTGACCCAGGACGAGGCTGTGAAGCTCTGCGCGGACGCTATCGAGGCTGGTATCTGGAACGATTTGGGTTCTGGTAGCAACGTGGATGTGGCAATCATCACGCCGGAGAAGACAATTCTCAAGAGGAACTACATCAAGCCAAACGAGAGGACGCAGAAGCTCAAGAGCTATGTGTTCCCAACGGGTACCACCGCGGTGCTGAACGAGAAGATCACGATCAGGAAGCAGGATATTGGGAACTTTGTCAGTATCACGGACTTGACGGAGGCGGAGGCTGGCGATAAGATGGAGGTTGACACATAGGTGCTGGGATGAGGTGTAGGTCATGTGATATTAGTATTGATGTGATGAAATTGAGAGCAGGCGTGGGCAAAGAACTAATAGAGCTCAAGTCGAATCATTAATTTCGGACGTATTTGGTGTGCTATACCAATATTGTCGGTCAAACCGTGCCCTGAAAGATAATGAAATCGATAGGCCTTAATAAATAGTTGATAGGTCTTGATAGATTGTTAAAAGGCCTCTTAACATAGTGAAAAGGCCTTGAAAGACAGTTCAAAGGCGTGCTGATCATATTTCAAGCTCTTGATACCCAGGTGGATATCATACTCAAATCCACACATGAATCACCAGAAAGTCAACATCTTCCAGAAATCTTCGATCCTGTCAAACCCCCAGGGTCTTTTCGAGGTCCGTCTCATCTCCCACCTCGCTCGCTTCCACCCCATCTCTAAATAAGTATCTTACCTAACACCACCTTCAACTAAATAGGTAACATACATAGCTCGCAGATATCTACAAAAACTTTTCTTGCTGATCAACAACAACAACAACAGCAGCAAATATATCTACACAACACAACAACAACAACAACAACAACAACAACAACAACAACAACCAAACCAACCATCGAGAAAAACTACGATTAGATTTTTAAAACCTTCCCACCGCCCCCCTCCTCCCATCTTTGCCCTCCTACTCTTCACTCCTCGCTAAATCCAGTCCCCCCCTCTTTCTCTGCCCACCTAAAAAAGAGAGAAAAAACCCCAAGCATAATACCAAACCAAAATAGATAACCTTGAAAAGAAGAAACCAAACAAACACAAAAAAAGTACAAATGAAGATCCTCTCAATATCCGACTTTTGGAGATCAACAGGAAGAAAATTGAAAAGAAAACGAATCCCTAGAAAAGCCCCCCTTACCCATCACACCTTACTCTTTTTGCACCTGCCCACCGCAACGAATTTGTAAAAGGAAAAAATGCAACGCCCACAATATGTTGCAAATTTCCCCTATAACAAAACACCGAAAAAAAAAAAAAAAAGAAAAAAAAACTCCACAAAAAGCAAAAAAGTAACAAAAAAGGCTGATAGGGGTATGAGTGATGATGATGACGATAGATGATGACTGAAAAAAAAACTGTCTAACAAAGAAAAAGACCCCAAGAAAAAATTTAAAGTGTTGAGAAAAAGATGCCGTCCTTTATAGGTAGGGGAGTTGTCGTTGGTCGTTGGGTTATACTGGTTTGAAGAGTAATGTTTGTTGGCATGGCATGGCGAGCAAAGAGATCAATGCGTCTTTCTGCTAAAGATGCTCTTTCTAGATTTCGACTTTGCCCGGTCCTTCTTGTCCTTTTCAGGGTCGTCGGCATATTTTGGCTTGTGAATCCTGTGCCAATGTTAAAAGATATCCTTGCCAGAGAATACATGACAGAAACATACCAGCTATTGCCCACCATGCTCATTCCCTTCGACTCGGCCTCCCGATAGAGTTTGGCACTCTTTTTCAGGTTCTTCTTGCAGCCAATGCCTTGAGCATAGCAGAACCCGGCCTCCGCAAGCGCATCGACATCTCCCCAAGCTACACGGATATCTGTCAGCACCGAATACCGAATCATTGTAGTAAGGAAGAATCATACCTCCAGCAGTTTCAAAACACTTCAACGCCAACACCTTATCCTGCTCAATTCCCCACCCGTTCATATGACTGACACCCAGTTCATATATACTGAGCGCCAACTGAGCACGGTGTGTCTTCCGCTCGTTCACATCCACATGCTTGCCCTCCTTGGCATGCTCCTCGTCCTCCTTGATTTCCAGATTCGCCGAATCCATGGCTTTCCGAAGCCACTCCACTCCCTCCCGAGGGTTCGGTCGCATGCCCCAGCCGTGACGACAAGCCAAAGCATATAGCAGCATGCCAGTAGGGTGACCCTGCTTGGCTGCGTGCCGTAAATGCCACGCTGACTCTGGCAGCGAACCTTCCTGGTGAAGAGCAATGGCCTTGTTAACGTGTTCTTCCGCAGTGAGATCGGCCATCGTTGGTTGGTTAGCCGGTGTGGCAGGTCCAGGCTTGATTGTGCTTGCCGAATCGCTTGTGTTGTTCGACATTATCGATCTCCCCGCAGCAGCATCGTGTAGATGGGCAAAGGGAGCACGGCCTCGTTGCGACTCTCCAGACACACGGGCACTCTCTGTCGATGGTCTGCCCAGAGGTGGGAATGGCTCTGGTCCCGATCTAAAAATCTCAGTGCTGAGCTTACTACGCTCGTGTGACGGCCGAGTGTTGGCTTCAGGAGGATTCGGCGGGCCGGTTGAACTTGTTGGCCTGCTTGCCGGCCTGCTAGGTGGGGATGGTGGTGGTTGTCCATGGTTTTCAACAGGATGTTCCCATGAAAATCTCGCCGGGGCCTTCATGTCCGGCAGGACAACCGAGTTCCTTTGCAAAGCCTTACCTCGCGGCAGCACAAATACATCTTCTTTGGGCGTAGACTCGGTGAGTGCCTCGCTGCTCATACTGATGGGCGTATGGGCTGCATCATCGGTCGTGAGCATGAACGAAGCATGACTATCAGATGATGCCTGCCGTGCTGGTGGATCCAGACTTGGTGTCCCAGCTCTGCTGAGTGGTCTAGAGAAATTGAATGACGGGCGCGGCAAAGCAGAAATATCCGAGCTGATGGAAGGTGATCGCTGGTATGGGGCAAACCCAGGCGACAACACACCGCTGCTGGTAGAAAACTTGCGAGACCCCTGAGAGTGAAATGATGTGCTCATCGGGGTGCTGAATCCTTCATCGTCGGCCGAACTGTCATGAGAGGACATCAAACTCGAAGAGCGCTTAGTGAATAGAGGCCGAGGAGGAACAAGCCCCCCAGCTTCATGGGAGGTTGTCTTGGATATTCTTTCGGGGGAGCTAGTAATCGAGCGAGTAGGTGTCGATGCTGGGAGAGGTATACTCTCCTGCGTTACCGTCCTCGTCAGTTGGGCAGGGGGAGCAGCAGTATCCATTGGGCCTGGTGAATGTTCCCTTCGAGCTCCGACCCCGAACAAGCTCTCGCGGTCGTGTTCCTGCTCCTGATCTGCCTCCTTCTGCGAGTCAAAGGTCGGCGGCAGTTTTGGTACCGGGACATTCTGCTCAGGCGTAGGTGGTATATGGCTCATTCGGGGATGCACTGAAACAGGTCGGTTGTTGATATCAGTTTCCACCTCTGGTCTAAATCCAGAGCCTGCGCTGTGCTGCGCAGCGAATTCTTCCTCGGAAGCAGAATCGTGGGACATGGATCGAAAATACTCCGACCTTCCCTGCATGATCAACGGGCTTTCAGTAGTCAACGGTGGCAGTCGACTCATGCGTCGCCCAGACTTTTGACTTTCCTGCAGCTGCTTTGCCAGCAGACGGCTTTGTAGCGCGAAGGCATCGAGAGGTGATAGTTCCGGCGGTGCTTCGCCCGCAACATGGAGACGAGGGGACCGTAGCGGGCGTCCAACGGAAGCGGAGGATTTCGACCTCACGTCGATAAAGTCAGGTCGGTTCGCCATGATGCCGTTCGCGATGCAAAATATTTCCTACGATGATTCATACGTTGTTGTAGTGTTTGCTTCGAAATATCTGCTGGGTCGATGCGTGGCGGTCCAGTGAGGGGGTTCCTCCTCAACCGCAACCCTCCGCTGATGCCTGGGGTTTGAAGATCGGTCCTGGGCAAGACGTCAGGGGCAACAGCGTCGATGGGATACCGAAACGTCGAGCTAAAGGCGCATAAACTATGAGGTCAACTCTGGCCAACTCAGACCACCCAACCGGCAAACGAAGTGTGGCGTGCGACTCGAACCATGCGGGATCGACCTAAAAGATGCGCGAGTATTTGGTGGCTTGGAGGAGGGTGAACCGCGATCGGGAAGATTGTCGGCTCGCGTAAAAAGAGGCAGCGTCAAATGTAAAAATGCGGGTGAGCCAGCGGCAACTCGAGGTGCTGATGCCTCTCTCGAAACAACATCAAGATTTTTGAGGGGTGCGGCGGGTGAGGGCTGTCGTTTCAAGGTCCAAGCCGGTATCGTCGCGGGGATGGGCGGCGCATTCAGAGACAGGAACTGCGGGCGGGTGAGCAGCCGATAAAAGAGCCACACAGGTTGTGGTAAGTAAGGTAGTAAGGTGGTAGAAAAGGAGAAAAAGCAACGGGCAAGTCACGAATGGCGGCAACGAACGGACGGGGTAGAACGAGCGTGAGAATTGGAAACGAGAGTAGGTAAGGTAGGTAGGCGGCAAATAGATAGGTCAGGTCGTTCGTCCTGGGGTCTCACAACACCACAAGTTGGAGGAGGATGATTGTGAGAACAGAAAGAAGCGTCACGTTGCGTTCGCAGGCCAGGCCGAGGAAGGGGGATGGCCAGGGGAATGAACGGGGAAGCGGGTCCCTAACGGAAAGCCAACCTGCGAAGCCAGCGCCCACATGAATTTGCTTCTGGCCCCCATGCCATTTTGGGAAAAGCGTGTGCAAATGGTTCCAATTATGGCTGGGCTAGCACTGAAGCAGCTAGACGGTGTGCGGGTGTCCCTGGGCTCAGACGGCAACAGCGTAACGGTGCTGCGGTGCGATAGCGCCCAGGGCACTCCCTAGGTGGCCCAAGAGACAGCAAAAAACATGGGGTGCAGACTGCGCTTTTCCCCTTTTCTAGAACTGATATTTGTCCTCAAGAGACCACACAACGCATGCCGCTTCCAACTACAAAGCCCCTCACCGGTCTGTCCGTAGAGGTTGCGCCATGGAGGCGTCACACAAGGACTCCGCCTCGACGTGAGTGCCGAACCTGAATATGCAGTTGGCCATCAGTTGCAACGACGTCAACGGGTCATCTATGGATCTGTGTTGAAGGCAAGAAGTAACGCAGTGCTACTTTCCAGACTCTAAGAATACCCCGAGACCCAGAGGCCCCTCCGCGGATATTGCACCGAATTTCATGTTCATCTGAACGGCCCCCCGGATTGCCATTTGAGACGAATTGCATTGGATCCGTTTGGGGCCGCGACGGTCGGTGCCGCAGGATCTGGACCCTTTGCATGCAATGCACCACGAAGGCACAAGCAGGGACTGCGCCTGCTCTCGTGCCACAAAACATGTCGGGATCGCAGATTCAAACTCTGAATCCATCTCTACCTAATCATCTCTTCTCTCACTAGAAGCTCAACAATTCCTTCCATGACAAGACCTCCTCCAGGGGCCGTGGAAAACAAATTGTAGATCCATCGATCACTTTGACAAGCTTTTTCGAACAGGACTTCCACGGCTTGCCGAGATGGTCTGGGTCCGCCCGGGGCCCGTTCCGTGGGTCTTGATCAGAGCTAGCGTCCAATGATTTATTCCATTGAAATTCTTGAGAGTCTGGCCCTCTGCATCTCTCGCTGCATATGCCAATGTGGTGTTAGTTACGCAGTATTATTGTTGATTATTCTTGCCTCTTGCGAAAGACGGTGGCATCCCAAACACAAGAAAAACTGCTGAGCCCGGCTGCTGCAGTCGAACTAATAATCAGATGGCACAGAGGGTGGGCGAAGAGGAAAACCTCGAGTTGCGTGTGGTCCACACCAAAAATTACCTAATAAGGACGAGAGACCCCTGACCAACCAATCATATATTCATCCCACCCTGACGTCTCACGAGTTGAGTTCACGGAGACTTCACCTAACCTGGAAACAGGAACCTCCCTTCCAGTTCCTTGGATCTTGTACATAAAAAAAAGAAAGAAGAGTATTATCTGAACAGGGATTCTCCACGATCACCAGTTACACATCAACCTCGCACCGCAGCAGTTCACAGCAGGTACACCGGCCGGCCGCCCAAAAAGCGACCGACAGCGATTCCGTGACCTGCGACCTGCATGCATAAGTGCAAATCGAGACTTGGGAAAGCGGCAAGTCATTTGGTGGCTTTTGAGAAGAACCGTTCGTCTTGAATCATCTGAGCAATGAGGGCATTGACCAATGAGGTACGCCCGTCTCTTATTTGATATATGTCTCGAAACATCAAGTCAAGCATGTACCACTACAGCTTGGTTGACTACCTTCACCATATTCCCCCTTCGTATAGCCCAACTCCGATCCCACTAACAGCAACACGGACACAACCCGTTTCTCCAAAGTGGAAGTTTCACGCCACATCCGTGTTCACCTTGCTTCTCGAGTCAAGCCCACCTGTCTGTCCCACGCGACCGGTCGCCATCTTCCCCCCTCATCCCTTGCCTCCTCCCTTTTTTTTTCTGATATGTCTCTCTTTCAGCCTCTTGATCGTGGCAATTGTAACAATTAAACAGAACAATGACACGAAAATCCAGCTCAGTCAACTCGGGAACCGGTGACATCAGAGATACGCGACGGTGAGTGTTGCGGGGACTGTAGAGTTCTGGGGGAAAGTTGGCAATCAAGAGAAAGGCGTGCAGATTCAAGTTCCATGGCGAGCGTATGTTTTGGAGGCCGACAATAGCCAGACCCAGAAGCTGCTCACTCAGGTGTATCATGTTCCAATAAGACCATGCTCGCACCTACTGGTGTGCGTAGCGGGACAAGGAACGAGCAACAAAGTTATGCATATATTCAAAAATACAACAATTCTGCTATCTTGGTTTGTTGACCCAGTACCCACACACAATCTTGGAGAAAACACTTCTCAAGGCGTCACCACAAGCACAGCAATGCACCGCGACACCTCGAATATCACATCCTCGGGTCCACCGTTAACCCAGCTGTCTCTTTCTGAGATCCTCGTGAACAAAATTGGCCAGTTCAACCATTGCATAAACCAATCCGACGTCTGATACCACTCTTCAGTGTATGGAAGCCCTCTATCGGTACGTAGCAGTGAAAATTCCCCGATGAGTGGACCGTAGCTGTCTGCCTCCATGTAGGTATGGTGGCAGTCATAAAAGACAGCGCCCTTCGCCCAGCCGCTAGTTTCGTATGTGCAATCCGGCCATAAAGGTGAGTTTCGGCCACCTCGGCGGCGATACTGGGCACCACCACGCCCACGGTCAATGAGCCAGATAAACGGGTGTTCGTCCGTTTCATCGTTTGCCGTTGGCGATATACTTGTCGACGACCAACTTGTGGCAATAGACGATGGCCCGGAACAGAAAATCTCGGGGCGACCCATCCGCTGGTTTACCAACCATGGCGTCAAGGGTTGGATACTGGTCGCCCTGCACGCAAATATCATTCCAGGCCGGATCAACCTCGATCGTGATGTTGCTCGGCCACAGCCCATATCCTCCGTACACTTGTGGGAAAAAGCTAGAAGGGCATACTAGACGATCCATGAACTCGATCCCCTCTGAGTCCCCAAGCCAAAAATCGTCGAAAAGAAGAGCCGTCGACTGGACATCGAGCCAAAACAGATCCCTTAGCGCAATGACTAAAAGGGGGGCCGTCTCCGTTACGGCCGAGCTGGGGAGATTTCGTCGGTAGTGGATGATTGGTGACGCTGATGTGTAAACATAATGACTGTCGTACACTTCCTTTACCAGCTCAGAGGCACTCTCTAGGTCATAGCCGTCATTTTCTTGTAGCCGTATATCCTCCAACATATCGGTTTCAACTCGAGTTCTCCACTCCTACAGCGCAACACGCTTCGACTCGGCACATGCCTCCCATAAACCGGCGTCCTAGATGTATGCCGAGCTATTGTTTCCATCCCACGAGTAGGTTTTTGCCTGAGAATCTGTTCCAGTGATGTCTTGGGGAGCGCAAATCTTGTATAGTTGCTCTCTATTAGTCTCGCGGGTGGTGGCACGTGGGTCGTGGTATATCAAGTCGCAGGTTCTGTGAAGCGTCTCGGGGACGCCCCCACGTCGTAGATAGGAAATCGATGCGCGACCGGGGCCTTTGGCCGGATGGCCATCTTCCATACCATCTGACGCAGTTCCTGGGGAAGAAAAGGAAGGCGATGAAAAGTTGTAAGTTGGTGAGGTGAGGCTGACATATCGTTGTGTGTTCTTGGTCAGCGGATGGCTAAGATCTGCAGGCTCGGCTTTTTCGAGGTGCCTTTCTTGCTTTTGTCATCCCCTTTTGTATTGTCGCCTTCTTTCGCATGTTTGCGTTGCTCTTTCTCGTGGGCAGAATACATCCACAGAGGGAGAACCGAGTCCAGCTCATCCAAGTATGCCGTCCAGTGTCCGGCTTTCCATGAGAGACGAAAGTAAACAGGTTCACCGCTGACAGTAAGTGACCGCCACATGTCTCCTGAATCTATGGGCCCATGACTGAAAAGGGTGTCCATTGTAAATTTGATGGCTCGCGCGAGTGAAATTGCTTCCGCTGACACAACCCCAGCCCAACCAGCAAGTTTACCAAGCTCTCTCCGAATGGGCATAAGTCTTTGAGGCCTCGACTTGGATTTGTGCTCATCAGGATCCATTTTCACGTTGTTGGGGTTCTGGACGGCCGCGACTCTCCAGTCCCAAGAATCATCACCCTTTGCCCATGGTCTCGAAGACTCATCCAACTAGCCACAGTCTTCATCGGACCTTGACAAGAACCAAAGGGCAGTCCTGTGCTTTTCGAGAGTCATTGCAAGCCAGTCCAATTCGAATCTGGCCGTAAGAGGAACTGCTTCGGGATTCTTGTTGAAATTTCGACGAACCCATGCGACGGGTTCTTCTTCCTTGTCGTCCTTCAGATGTTGAAAATAGTAGGTAGCTACCCCAGCCCAAGCGAGCACAATACTTTGAAAAAATAGTACCCATTGTGGCGACAGATACACGTACTACATGACCCCAAGTACTCCTTGTTCGTTTTGTGGGGGTCTTTCAGTTCCATTGCCCTCACTTCGAGCATATGGCCTTCCCGCCCCTCTTCCGTTTCTTTTTCATCCTTGGTTTTATCCTCAGGTATGAGAATAATAAACTCTCGAATGGGCCCCTGACCCATAACCCGGACAATCTCTTGGCCATTCCAGAGCTCACATACCTCATAAGAGGTTGACGACATCAACTCGGCCTCTGGCACTGCGCGGTTCTCCCGAGCTCTTCCGATTACTGATCCGAGCCAGAAGGGGCCACCAACACGAATAGCTGCCACGATGATGGTAATAATGCCCAATGGGGCCATGCCAAGATGATGCTATCGGCCCAGCCGGTAGCCTGGCTCATGAATTGCATGGTGACTTTCTCACCGAAGAGCGCGAGGATACTATGTGAAAGTTAGATTCACTGGCTGTCTAGGGAAAGCAAGTTGAAGAGGAAGTAAGAGGCAACTCAAACTAGGTGCAACATGGCGTTTGGGAATTGATGAAGAATAGGTTGATCGTTGAGTTGGAAACGACGTCGTCGTACGCTGAAACGGTTGATGGACTGGTCTCAGTTTGTAGTCATGGGAAGCCACAGCTGAGATTCCCTCCGTTTTCAACTTCCATACCCAGGGGAATGGAAAGAACCAGAAGAACACGAGGAAATTGCACCGAGGAAATGGATTGATAGCTTAAAAAGTTTAACCTACCTTGGCTGGTGGAAGGTGGGAGTTTCAGAGACCTGTGATGTCCTTAACAGGGCTTCCAAAGGCTCAACAAATGGACCAGTCACGGTCCCAAGCCCGATCCTCCAAAGCCAGAAACACGCTCCCTTCTCCTCAACCGTTACTTCCGTGACGAACACATCCGGATTGCTCCTTTGATCGAAAGCGACATTGCCCCTTCAACGACGGCCTTGAAAGACAGTTAATAAGCCTTAAGAGATGGTCAGCAGGCCTTCAAAGATAGTCAGTAGGTCGTAAGGGATATTTGAAAGACCTTAACTGATAATTAACAGGCCTGAAAGGATAGTTAGGACGGCTTTTCCTTTTTAAGAAGATGTAAGTTGATGACTGTTATGGCTAAATAAATAAATCACCTCGGAGCATCAAACCGCGGGGAATGTCATCGAGGCCAGGTACGGTCAACAATGGTCTGTTATACAGAATCTTAACAACTACGTCCTACACAACCTCTTTGCACCATTCAGTCCACCGCCTTCCTCTTCTTCTCCCTAATTTCCCTTCTCCTTTCCTCCTCATTCTCCTCATTCTCCTCCTCCTCCTCCTCCTCCTCCCTCTCCTCCTCAACTCTCCACCTCTCATCCTCCTCCACCTCCAGCACCCTCATACACCCCATGACCAACTTCCTCAATCCCCCGGCCTCCCCCAGTCCCCACATCATCATCCCTCCTCCTCCCCCCCCTCTTTCTAACTTCAAAACCACACCCTCATCCGGATCCATCACCTTCCTTAACAAACCCCTATCAATCGCCCCCAACCAAGCCCCTCATCAACCCCAACGCCCAAACCTGCCTCTCATACCCCCTCATCTCCCTTTCCCACCTCCCCCCCGCCCCCTCCACTCCCTCTTCTCCTCCCCTGCTCCAGCCTATCCCACCCCAACCTCCTCTCCCTCTCCCTACTCGGCGCCTCCTTCCAAACAATAGTATACCTACTCCCATTCCCCTGCCCCAAAAACCCCCATATACCCCGCTCATCATCCCTCTCAACCCTCTCAATCAGACTCTCTTCCTCCAGCACCGTCAACCGATGCAGAAACACGCCGGGAAAACGCTCCCATATCACGGGGTACTCCGGTTTCTTGAGGATAGTAAGCGAATATGTCTGCCCGCCATCATCATCGTAACAACCCGCAAACTCGGTCTGGTTGTTCATCCTCTCGTCATCCCAAGTCATCTTGTCGGTGTGCCCCGTGAAGAAGTCGGGTGGGTCGAGGAACAAGGGGGCAAGGTTGAGGAGGCAGGCTACGTGGATAAGTGTCTCATACCATTCGTCTAGCTGGTCGTACGTCTTGAGGATGATTTTCGGGTCGGGGACTGTCAGAGGAGGGTCGGGAGGGAGTGGGAGTAGGGAGGTGGAGGGGGAGGGGGGGTCGTAGGTGATTGGGGTGTGGCAGATGTGGCGGTGAAGGACTTTCAGGTAGCGGAGGACGTTGGAGACGCTCTCGTCTGCTATGACGGTGGGTGCCATGACGGCAAGATGTTGAGGTTGTAGAGGGAGAGGGTATTGACTCTATCGTTTTGTTCGTTGTTTGTCAGTACTCTGTCAGGAAGATTCCGTTGCCAGCGTTGTACATACTTTTGGGAGAGATTGTAGATCCTTCGAAGAGCTGGGAATGCCTTCCTCTCGAATATTCTTCGAAAGCAACTAACTGGGAATGCCCTCTCGAGGAATGAACGCCCACTCGGGAATGCTCTCTCGGGAATAGCTGAGAGCTTCAGAGGCCCTTCATCAGGGCCGAAGTCCCATCAAAGACTGAATATGCCGTCGTCGTCGTCGCTGAGTTGTCGAGCGATCTTTTGCAGCCTGTTAGGAAAAGAGTTTCGAAGAAACCTACAATAATCAGTCGTGATTCGAAATCGTCGAGCGGAGCCTAGAGACAAACCCCGTACCCCTCGCTCAGTCAGCGGAAATCAGCGGACAGTCTATAGTAACAAGTGAGGTCAATTATCAACAGCTGCGAGGCTATGAGCCCTAACATGTCTCGGCGCCGCTTCACATGCCCAAGGGCGACAACCTGTTTCGAAAACCAAGATGAAAGACTTCCAGTATTGATGACATCGCCACTGTGAGGAAGAACCATACCATCTCAAAGCGCAGGTTTCCTTGAAGCGAGCCCGTTTTGTAGCTAACCTCAACGACCAACAACTAGCACAGAACCGTCCACCCAAAGAACAGACAAGCTCCACGCGAGTCAACCGTTCTCCCACCCCCCAGACCGGTCGAGCATAAAATATTCAAGCGGCAAACAAAGCCGATCTGCACAAGACCAGATCCACGCCAGTCATCACACTAGAGCGTGGCCGACAACACCTGTGAACAAACCAAGTGAACATTCTTTTTCTCCTAAACTCCTCATCATGCATCTAGCAGCCACCCAACAAGCAAGCAAATCCTTGGAAACAGAGACAGAAAAGCAAAAAGAAAGACCGAAAAGCGTATAACCTATATATTTACATCCAATGTGGAAAAAAAAAACCCAAGAATGTTTTATAGATCCTTGGACCTCAGCTTCTTGAGCTTTATACCACCCTCAAACAGAGCACGGTCGACAGCAGCGGCCACGGTCAGGGTACCACCGACGATGGCACAGAGACCAGCCAGGAAACCGAGGAACGACTTTGGCCTTTCCTCTCTGTTGATAACCTTCATGGGGGAGATGTCCTGGTTTGCGAGTCAGCATTTGTTTACGTCCAGATCTACTCAAAATGTACTTACATAGGAGAAGAAGACGCCGGGAATACCACCCTTGGCGTGGAGGCGCTCCTTGTGGCCCTCAGAACCATCATCACCACCAGATAAGCTGCGCCTATGGCTGGTAACCGAATACTGGTGAGTCTCAAGGCTGCCATCGGCCGATTGACCAAACGAACCCAGCTCTTTGTGGTGCTGGTCCTTGAACCCCTGCCATGTCTTCTCCCAGCCGAGAGGAAGATAAGAGGTGGGCACAATCTTGATGAAGTACATGAAGTTGTAGTTGACATCATCGGTCTCCTGGTGAGTGTTGTCAAGGGGGTTGACGTGGTGGTTGGTCCATGGTAGAGCCTTATTCTTGCCAAGCTTCTTCGCCAGACCATCAGGAAGCTGCGGGCCGAAGCGCAGATGATGGATCTCGTGGGTGAAGGTGTGCTTAACAGGCGTGTCCCAATAGTTCTTGAGGTCGTGGACGTGCATATTTCCGTTGCTGAAACTCTTGCCAGGGGCAATATGGAAGTTGCCAATGACCTTGTTCACACGAACGTTACCCTCGATGCGACAGCCCTCATTGCGCTGCTCGTCGAGTTTCTCAGCGTAGTGCTCGCGCTCGCACTGCTCGATACCCTCGCCCCTACCGAAAGCCCAAGCCTGAGCGGCATACGCCTCCTTGACCTCGTCGCATGTTTGGCAGCAGTTGGGCTTTTGCGCGTGGACAGGGGGAGCAGCGCCATAGCAGGGACCGCAGTAGTTGGGATCGAGGTGGGCAGCTTCTTCGTCGCGAGCATGGAGAGCCAGAGCCTTGGCTTCGATAACACCGCCACCCTCACTGAGAGGACGCAGTCTAGTCTTGACGACACCGTGTTGGACGCCGTGTTGTTGCTCGCCAGATACATCCATGACATCGAGGGTCAGCAGCTCGCAGGGCACTCGTGGGAAGCTGACGTTGAGGTGAATCTCCATGCGCTCGCCTGTTCAGCCTTCTGGTTAGTGGCCATCTATCTTCAAGTCCTGCAGTTCCGTAAAAAGAGCGCACCTCTCCCCTTGTCAACAATCAGCTCGGGATGGATCTCTATCCTCCTGTAGTCCTGCCATTCTCCCCAAGCCAGGAAGAACACCACAATCAACGAGACGATGGTAACGATACCACCCGACGTCGTCCTGATTCGCGCATCCTCCACCGTCTTTGTAAAAGCATCGAGCTTTGTGAATCTCGATTTCGCAGCCATCTTGCCTATTTGTTCGTCGTCGTTTGTTGGACCAGTCTCACGTGTAAGGTCGAAGGTTCCACACTCGCGGGGCGTGTGCTTTTTTAGGATTGGAATGTGTCTTGTCAGAAAATGGGGACCTGCTGCTTTGGCTCAGAATCAACGGAGCGGCATCAATTGAAGAGCGGGATCATCAGCAGAGTTCCACCACGAAGCAGTGAATCGTTTGCTGGCAACTTTGTAGTTGAGATGAAACCAAAGTGCATCAGCCTCGTCCAGCACCGCGCCGGAGACAGCTAACAAAAAGTTAAGGCCACCTTACAATCGATATCCACATATCAGCTTCAGGTCCTGGACAGCTCCAACGCGGGCGTCGGCTGTGATTGGTCCCCAGGTTCAATTGGGGGTTCAGGCTAGGTAGCCGGACCCTCCGCAGCGGGGCACCGAACGGCGCCAGGAACATGAACGAGCATCTTGGCTTGCCCGAGATCACTGATAAGATAACGCTTCGATCTGTTGGGTACATGAAGCGAGGTTGTCGAGCATTCGAGTCTGTGGTCTCTATGCAAGCTTTACAGTCTTAATAGGGTGATTGCTAATCTGCTTTAGAACTTAGACTGCCGGTAGATATGTCGTCCCTGCATCTGCAGCTACACATGCAGCTGAGATCAAGCTCCTTCCTCCCCCTGGCAGCTATTCCAAGCAGTTGGGAATGCAAGTTTGACTGACAACTGCAGCTTCCCCCTTTGCTCAACGCAGCAAGGCTGAGGACATGTGAATTGTTTCCGCCAGACAAGCAAAAGTTCTCTACACCGGCGTGACTCACCTTCTTGACCATACCATAAGCCCCAGCTGCCACTCCTCTCATCAACTGTCTCTTTCCTCTTCACATCCAAAAACAACAACATCATGTCCACCTCCCAAGAGACTCCGGTTCTGAGGCTCCCATCGACCCCTCCACCACCAATCCTGACCCTCACCCCCAAAACCCACACAACCATCGAGATTCGCCCCTTTCATATTTTCGATGCCCGCCCTGTCGCCCGCATAGCCAACAACCCCCGCATCGCCTCTTGCATGCGGAATACATTCCCGTACCCCTACACATCCAAAGATGCCAATCACTGGCTTCTCATCGCTACCAGATCTTATTCAGATCCGGAAACTAAACCGACCAAATCCGGTAAACCTCTTCTCTTGGACTACGCCATCATCGTCAATGGCGTACTCGTCGGCGATATCGGCCTCAAGCCTCTCTGGGATGTCGAATCCGACACTTTTGAGATCGGGTACTGGCTAGGAGAAGAGTTCTGGGGCGTGGGGATCATGACGGCGGTTTTGAAGGAGTTTATCGCTTGGATTTGGGAGCAGTTTCCGACTGTTAGGAGGTTAGAGGCCATGGTGTTTGACTTCAATGAAGGTAGTAAGAAGGTGTTGAGCAGGGTTGGGTTCGTTCAAGAGGGTGTGAAACGGGAGGCGGTGAGGAAGGGTGACAAGATACATGATATGGTTGTTTTTGGGCTGTTGAGGCGGGAGTGGACTACACAGGTGCTTAGTGTCTCGGGGGAGCCATGAGGTGAAATAATATATGGGTTGAGCAAATCTTCGTTGTGGTTCATGGTAGGAACATGCAAGATGTACTAAGACCTGGTTTCATGTGATTACTATGTCCAGCCCACCTAGATACATATATGCTTCTCCCTCAGCTAGATCAGCAAGAGAAAAGGTCCGATGGTCAAGCGGTATGGATGAAATCAAGGTGATCTCCGGTGACGGCGTCGAAGACAATCACAGCAACAACAACCTCTCTCGCAAACCCAGCTAAGCCTTCAGCCTCCCCTCCCTCCTCAACACCTCCTCACTATCCCTCACCAAAAACCGATAAAACACCACTGCCGGCCCAATTGTCCCCAAATGCCAAAGACTATGCGCATCCAAACACCCCCACACCGGCGCAAAATCCAACAACTCCAAACTCATCGCCGCCACCACCCACATCACCACCAACCCGGGCCACACCATCCACCCCTTCCCCTCCCTATTATACCTCCTCACGCTAAACCACGTCCAGAGCACATTCTGCACCACCCCAACCGCAACATTAGCCCCCATATTATACCCATAGTCCCACCCCACCCCCTTCAAATACCCAACATGCGCCAAATACAGTCCCACACACGTCCCCGTCCATGATTTCCTCACCCCCCTTTTGCTCACCCTATCCAACCGAAACACCCTCACAACAGTATAATACATCCCATAAAGCACACTCGCCCCAGCAGCGAAATAATCCAATTCTTCCGTGACCCTGAAATCCCTAGTATGAAACACCGCGCTGAAAAACCAGCTCGCCATCCCTATCCTCGCTAGCCAGACGTAGTACGGCCTCATCGAGTAGGTGGCTGGGATTTTCTTCAGGATGTGGTTGTGCAGACCGTCGTGGTGAGCCCAGAAGTTGCCGAGAGAGAAGAGCACGGAGAAGGGCTCTTGCATGCCGAGGAGGCGGTAGAAGGGCCATTTACCGTGGAATTGCACCACTGGCTCATTGCGGGAGAGGCGGGTGGAGGTGATGATGTGCTGGCAGGTGTAGTCGCATTCGGAGGGGCAGGTCCAAAACAGGAGGCGGAGGTGGAGCGGGAGGGGGGTGGTGTTGGGGGAGGCAGTTTTCGGTTTTGCAGACCTAGAGGAGAGAGGGAAAAAAAAAGTTAGTTGGGAGCATGGGGGGAGGGGAAGAGGGAAGGGGAACGGACTTGGACGCATTGTTGAAATTCGGGGAGTCGATCACCCACGCTTGCGTAGACCGTCGTGGTGGTGAACAGGATGAAGAAAAGAAGGAGCAAGGGCAAGCAGGCCCCTTTTCGAAAGAGAGGGGATCCTATCGCCATCGTGAGAGCTGTTATTCTCGTACTAAACAGCCCATTTGTCTGTATAAAAACAGCAAAGAGAGAAATAAAAACGAAAACCACAAACTCTGCCAACTGACTGCGCAAAGTGATGTTGCGAGAAACTGATAATAGAATTTCAAGAAACGCGCCTCGCGGTCTCGTCAACGTTGCCCGAAAACCCGCTTGCCGGGATCACCCCCTTACTGCTGCTGCCGCCGGCAACCCCAGCTCCAGAACCCCACACTGAAAACCCCCCCCCCGGCTCCCCCACGTTTATGCTCCGGATGGGACCCCGTCACCGCCCCCGTACCTAACGCAAATCCGGGGGATGCACGCATCACAAGCCTCACAGGGCTGATGGTCAAGAATATGGAGCAAGCCAGGAAAGCCAATGCCAGGTACAAGTGGAGTTAGTGTGCAGATGGGGTCTCTGGGGGGAGGGGTGCGCAAATGCAGTAGTACAGAGTCACATGGCATGGAAGACACGCCGTCACGATCCCAAATTCAACAAGATATATAATATCCACATCTTCAACTTCAATTTTCAAAGTTCGTGTTGCCCCATCGGTCAGGAACAGAATTCGGGCAAGTATATACACTTCCCCCCCCCCATCTCATATCATCCCCCCTCCATCAAACTCCCGATTTAACACCCATCAAGCAAACCCTCAACAACACTTTTGATCTCTCCCCTACCATGCAAATCACTCCTTTCTATGCGAAAGAAAAACACCTCGCCAGACTAAAAGAAAAAAACAAACCCGAACAAAAAAAGTTGAGACATGTGATATCTCCAGAGCCTGTATTCTCTCTCTTTCTCTCATCTGTAAAATGTGGTGGTATATCCCAAATAAATCATTCACATCATAGCCATTTTTTTCATGACAAGAAATAAAAAAGAAAACCTTCCCGTAGAGGTGTGTGTGTGTATGACATCAAGTGTCAGAAAAATAGAAACCACAAGAAAAGAAAGTCTGTCCCTTTCCCCCAGAAAACCTTCCCAATCCTTGTTTCCAACTCCAACCAGGTTAAGAGCCGACCCAAAGTCTGTCAGGTAAGTGAGGAGGGTATAAATGTCATCCCATAAAAGAACGCCCACACCGACAAGATATGAACACAATGCTCCAAGATGATGCAGTATGTTCAAAATCCACCAAGCGGGGGTATTTCCGTTTGTTCGCGCCAATTAGTCATCATGAGTTTGGGTGAAAAGAAAAAAGGTCGTGCATAAAAGCCCTCTGTAGCAGGCTTGTTCTCATGTAAACGTCGTCAGAGAAAAATGTGTCGTAAAGTCTAGGCACTGATAGCCGCCACCACAATAAAATGTGCCGACTGGTAAAAGCATGTACAAAGAAGTGAAGTGTTATGATCCGAACAGTGGTCACCATTGCTGTTTGTCACATCTACAACGGTGACTGAGATCGACGGTTCGCTTCCCTCTGCCGAATCTCCTTGAGGCGCTGGTCAAGGTAAGCCAGGCGGCCGGCAAGATTGGATCGTACGGGAGAGGTACTCGACTCGGCCGAGGGCTGTTGGATAGTGGCAAATGGTCGCCCAAGCATGCCGAGGTCGACACTGCCGCTTTGCGCCCGGTGCATTCTGCTGGGGAAGCTGAAGCTCGAGCGGGTCGCTCGGTGACCCTTGAATGGAGAGCCAAGACGGGGAGGCTGGAGAGCTGGAGGTTCCAACAACTGGCCTCCCACGTTGGGCATGCTAGTGGACGAGCTCAGGGTAGGTACCGGAGGTATCCTTGGGATGAACAGCTCATCGTGGTGGCTCGACGCTGTGGAACAGAATTCCCGGTCGGCACGAGCGTCGCCCGTGGAGTTCATGCTGAAGTTGGGGTCGAGCCACAGATCAGCGCCGATGCTAGGTCGTACGCGAGGAACGCTGGATTGGGTGTGACGTCGCTTTTGAGTACCCGACCTGCTCATTCGTACTGGTGACTGGAGTGTGCGGCGAGAGCCAAGTGTCTGGCTCTGTCTGCGAGGCATTGGTCCACTCAAGCCAAGCACGGTGGCAAGCGATCCCGAGGAGCTGGGTCCATAGCTCTTCGCGCCAAAGGGGGATCCCAAACGTTGGCACTCGGCGAAACCAGGCCCGCCCTCGAAAGTCTCGATATTTGGGCTGATAATCGGCATGTCAAAAGCCGGTGCCAGTGGGAAGGGCTCAGTAGCATTAGATTGCTCCTCCTCCACAGGCTCAGGGGTTGAGCCCGTGAGTTGCGCCAGGGGACCAGTTGGTTGCATGCTTTCTGCTGTGCTCAAGGCAAGAGACAGAGACATGTCCTGGGTCGCGAATTGAAGAGGCTCATGCGCCAGCGCCGGGCGCATGTTGGAGTGACGCGCAGCAGCTTGCGCAAAAGGGGTCGTGCTGCGAGGGAGGAAGCGTGGGTTCTTCGCGCCCGCCGCAGCTTTCTGTCTGCACAGCTCCCGCAGGTGAACTCGGGTCGCGGCGCAAGTGTGAGGCCACTGGATAAATGTGCTGCTGTTCTCGGCGGTGGGTGTAGTGCTGCCACTCTTCCTTCCATCGCTCACGTTGGTCTTCTTCGTCAAAGCTTTGGCGCCCTTCCAACTTCTCTTTGCTTCGCGCGCCACGCGAAGGCAGACACCGTCAGGTGGGAGGCAGCTCTTGCCCATCCGGAAAGGTGTCACCTTGGGGTCCTGGAGATACAGGATAAACGTTGACCACAAATGGTCGCTCATCGCCTTGGTCCAGGGAGCCTTCCTGGCTTTGGCTTTACCAGCTGCCGGCGGAAGCTCGGGTTCTTCTTGGTGATAGTGCTCTTTGCTTTCTAGTAGAGGGCTGGCGCAGTTGTCGTCATCTGAAAGCATGGAAAAGCGGCTGAACAAGGATGCGCTAGTCAATGTCGACCTAGCCGTCGAAGGTCTGCTGGATTCGTAGTCTGGCTCTGGTGTCGACTCGACGCTGCTGGCAGTCGAGTCAAGGGTCCAGTTGGGGTACTGCCCCGGCGATAAGCACGGGATGAAGTCGGGTGCTGGCGTCTTTGGGAGCTCGTATGTTCGCCCGATGGGCTGCAAAAAGCTCGCATCCATCTCCTCGTGGCGCATTCTCGCGGGGAAAGAGTCAGCGTTCCCCATGGCGAAGTCGTGCGAACTCGTCTCTGGCTCCTCAATGCTGGGAATTGGAACGTCGGCGGCAGCCACAGAAGCGAGAAACTGCTGAGTAGGTGCCGTGAGTTGAGAGACAACGCGCCTCTTGACCAACCTTAGACGTGGTTTTGGTGGCGAAGGGATTTGAGCCTCATCGTTTTCTGCGAAGGGCTCCGGTGTCCTGGGCATCTCAAACCTGAAACCCCGTGGGAGGGTTGCCGAACCGGAATGTTGATTCATCTTGTCTTTGACCGGAATGCTAGTGCGTCATAAAGAAGCTAATTATGGTGAAACTAGGGAATTCGGTTGGGGTTTGGAATTAGGGGTGATGTTTTGGCGAGTAAAATGGAAGTCGTTCGTATGTTTGTGTCGTAAATATCGTATCGCGTTCGTTGATTGTTTTGCGCTCTCTGCTGGTGGTGTCAAGCCAGGCAGAGAGAGAGACAGACAGATCCCAACTACCTGATTGTCTGTGGGAAGCTCAATATCAAGTTCTGGAGGCGCGTTGTGGGAGTTTTGACGCGTTTTGGGGATTTGTTGGTGCCAGTGGGAAGGTAGCGCAGCGCATGTCAAAATCGGATGGCTGGTCAAAAGGTGACGGATAGGCTGGGGAAAGCTGGGGTCTGAGCAACGCAACCGCAAAAAAGCAAGTGCACAGCCGCAAGATCCAGGTCCGGCAACAACAACAATAAGCTCCTCGGGCAATTGCTAATGGCGAAAAACGGAAAATCCAGATCAGGGAGGTTGAGATTATCGTCGGAATTTTGTGACGGAAAAAGAAAAAGTACCGTGTCGCCAGTCTCGTAGTCGTCTGTCTGTGCTGTCCGTCATGTGTTGGAGTGTCCGTAGAGCATCTGAGACCCTTGCGCCGAGCGCGACCGGCCGTTTAATCTGGTCGCAAAAGGAGTGACTGCGCAGAAGGAAAAAGGGGGAGGAAGGGGGAAGGGGACTACAGCAGACGGGAATGTTGGGAATATGTAACTGTGCTATGTGCTGTTGCTGGGCAGAGAAGAGGGGGGTGGGGAGGGGGGGGGGTGGTGACTGTGAATGTGGGCGGCGCCAGGAAGGGCAGCGGACCCTTGATCGCAAGGTCCCCTGAACACTTTATCCACTCTCCACTCGCAGTAGTCGCCGACAGGGCCCAGGCCCGCTAGAAGACGACTTCAAGCTCTTGCCGCGGGGTGTGTGCGATGCTGCGTCCGGGATGGAACCCCAACCTCAGGCAGCGTGGAGGGCAAACTGTTGTGGATTCGTGGATTTGCAGACTCGTGGACCTCTTGGGGATCTGACTATGGATATCAAGTTGCCAGTTGGGCAGCGTAGCTGTTCGGCTGGCAGCAACGCGTCTCCGGTTGGGGATGGATGGGAGCTCAAGGACCAGCCAGTGGCTTGTAAAAGTAGCGCAGGAGTGGCAGGCGAGTGGGGGGAGGAGTAGTGACAGTGGGTGGGTTCGTGATATCTTCACGCGTCGCGCAGAGCAGAGCGAATCGAATGGCTTGCAGAAAAAAGTCGAGGCGAACGAGGGAAAACGAAGGGGCTGGGGGAATTCTCGCGTGCTGCAAGTCGACATGCAGGAAACCACTTGGCGGGGAAAAAAGAAGCGCAGAAGCGCGGGTGGACTCTGGACCAGCGACTGGGGAAGAGATCGAGATGATGGATATTACTACGTCAGACACCTCCGGCGGGGTGTCTCCGCTGCATTAAGATGGTAAGTCAGGATGATCCAGCTATTTCGCATTTAGATTGATCCCAAGGAAGCGGTTGATGAGATGGGAATGACAGCAGCCCAGGACACTGTTGGGACGAGAGGGAAAAGAAGGCACTGTGTGACCACATCAACAACGGTCCTCGCTTGTGAAGTTGTGGGAGGGGTTGACCGGGGCATTCGTCGCGTTTTTTCGCGTGCCAGACGCGTTTGGGCGGGCGACCCTAAGTGGCCGTTTTTTAAAGTTGTTTTCTGCCCACTCACATCCCGCAAACTCCCACAACTTTCCCCTTTCGGATCCTTGTGCGCATGAAAATACGAAGCAAGGGCTCGTCTTGATGGCTATTGGAGCCACTTTGGGATAGTTCATGATATGTCAGTCCTGTTGTCGTTGTTTAGGCACATTTGTGCATTGATATGCTGTCGAGTTGAAACGAAGCAAATCTACCAGAATCTGAGAAGCCAGGTTCTACAAGCATACCCGTCTGTGCGCTCGAGCATCTACAGACACACCTGCGCTCTATAAACGAGACCACAGAGTACAATACACAGAACGTGGTTTGGATAGCATCGTCGTATCAAAACCTCTGGCTTCGGTGGGACACACCGCTCTCCGAACCGCGTCTTATTCTCTCTCGGGAAGAATGATGGCGATCTTGGGACCTGGTTCTCGTACTGGCCGTGTCCATGAGTTCAAGAAGCGACTCTACACCTCGCTCTTGAAATCAGCAGCTTGGTTTGCGCACTCCTCTAAGTTGGGTACTTCCAAACGGAGAATAGGAGCGGTAAATTCAGCGAGCAACTAGCGCACAAGCTCAGAAACAAATACATTAATACAAGCTTCCAGGGACAGTCTTCGTGTTATTGTGGACGGCTGATATCAGAGGTGCTAAGGATGTGTGCCACTCTATCCATATGCGGGTACTACCTTGATCCATCGCCTCCGTGACGGGAAGGCACTTTGACAGCTTGACGACGGCCAAGCCCAGACATTATATATCCAGATATAAAAACATCACAATCCCATCCCAAACTTCACCTTCTTCCATCAAAACACTCAGGGCACAAATTCAGGTCCAGGTTCCATGATAAGCATGGGGCTGCTGGTGTGCACACGCGGCACACCATTGATAATGGCTTGGGCTATTCCCTTTTGGGAGGGATGATCTCTCATCAGCTCCTTCAGCTGGCATTTGGAATCCCTTGAGCAGGCATCGGGGGATACATCCCTTTTCTCGCTGCCTGAGTGAGAATTCAACTGTGCCTCACCCCTCTTTTGGACACCTCTGGCTTTTCGCTGAAATCGTCGAGGCCTGATGTGATCATTCGATTGTTCCATCTCAACAGTCGTCGCCATGCTGGCCTCCCCGCGCCTCGTTTATCTGCTCAAGTTCGCCGGTCCGGCACTGATTGTCGTATGGTTGGTCGCCTACATGGTCTCGGACCAGCCGGCGTATAACAGCGTCGTTCGCCAGTTCAAAAGCGAAAGGGATATCTTCATCACGGATTTCTTGGATCACGATGTTGGCGGACAACTAGATGGCAGTAGTATCTCGGAGCTATGCGCGAGCAAGACTTGGACACCAGGGTTGATGCTGTCTTGTGATCCCCAATCTGGAGGTTTTGGCCAAGTCAAAGACGCGCATCTGAACTGCATTCGCTTCGCTATCGAGGCTGGTGGTAAGATGGAGAAGTCTGACATTCAAAAGAGGTACGCAAACTGACGGATGGATTTGTTCAGCCGAGTTGGTTCTTCCCCGGATCATCAAGCGCGACGATAAGAACGTTGCGAATACCCGGCCCAAGAACGGCGGCGGTCCCTACATCGGGGAGTTTATCGACTACTTGTTCGACTATGAATACCTCAACCAAACGCTATCGGAACACTGCCCGCAGCTGAAATTATATCGATCCATGAACGAGCTTTGGGATGTGCCACAGGTGCAATCAGCTCGGAAGATTAGCTTACAAGATGTTGGAGCTAAACTGAATGGCTCCGTTATTGAGGACATGAATACGTTGTCGGAGCAGATCAAGTCGTACATCGACAGGGCAGAGGACCCAGAGACACGTCCGTTTCCCATACGGTTCAGCTCCGATGTGATAAGCTCGGTTTTCCCAACAGCATATGGGAACCCAGAGCTGGCCAAGAACTTTGGCCGTCTTCTACGGCCGCGTAAAGACGCCAGAGTGCTCGCCGCTATTGCGCTGTACAATCTGCACAAGAAATATCAACTGAATCTGGACCCTAAGCAGGGTTTCCAGCACAGCACTTTCCCCGGACTACATCTCAGGACAGAGGCGGATGCGACTCCTATCTTTCCACCCTTCGACGACCAGGTCTCTACCTTGGTCGAGCTTGTCACCAACTCAACGGCCGGCTTTGCTTTTGTTGCCACGGGAGAAACAGAAGAGCGCAGACGAAAGTTATCCAAAAAGGCCGAGGCGGTGGGCGTGACGATGGTATACAAGCAGGATTTAATGCTGGATGAACCGGAAGGCCGAGAGCTTCTCGAGCAACTCACATGGGACCAGCGTGCGCTCGTCGACTACGAGATCATGCTTCGGGCTGGACTGACCGTTGGCCTGAGCGGCTCCATCTTTGACTGGAACATCGCACTCAGGCGGCATTCTGTACCAGGAGCAGACGGAGAGCCACAGTCTCTCGCCACCAGCTCCCCTATCCAACATCAGGATAGGTATTCCATCCTTCTTGGATCTTCAGAAAAGGCAGACACATTGAGGGCGACAATATGGCCATGAGAGCCAGTGAAGGGTTTCAAGACATGAGAGGTATACCAATAATAATAAATAATACATACTAGATTTGCATCCTTACTCATACTTACTGCGTTACACAGCCTCCTATGCCTGACATTGTTGGTTGAAACGACGAACGTGGGATAAGATAGCGCACTATCATAAATAGACGGAGGATGGGAGCGCGGCGGTTAAGGCGTCATCGGCTGACATGGTTGCACCAACGTCATCTCGGGCCCTTACAGTTCATTGGTGAATCAGCCAGTTCCAAATCGTGGGACCACATCCGACGTTGTCGTTCCGAGTCTGCTTCAAGCTGCTCCAGTCGCGCCGGACCACGTTGCGCAAAGTTGCAGATGGAAGCTGCAATACGCAAAAGATTGCGTGCATTATCGGATACGGGCCTTTGAGAAAGGACCACGCGAGTTTTGGGCAGTAACGTCACGAGGCTAGCAACATTTGGGCGCTGCTCCAAATTTGCCTAACCCAAAAGTCAGAGCGTCCACTTCACCTCTTTGCCTACCTCCCTACCTACCTACCTACCTACCTACTACACCCACTCACTACTCCGCCCCCAATTGATCACCATGTCCTCCACCGTCGATATTGTCACTATTGGCAATTACAAGGAGAAGCTGCCGAGATGGGATCCCAACAGCAAAAACCACCGCTATGCCCTGGTTGACATGGGAAGGTAAGCCGAGCGCCCCTTCTTCTCTTCCTTCTCCGTAACCATTCCCTAATCAAACATCATGCTTCCCTCGAAGCAATGGCATTCGATTCTCTGTCTCGGATCTCTGCCCTCCTCGGGCCCGCCTGCTCAAGTGTCTCTACCGAGAAAGGGCGGCCATCTCGTTGTTCGATGCCCTGAACCGGCCATCAACATCGGCACATGGCGACCATCCCTTGGTCTTCCCCGATGAGACAATCAAGCAAGTCTCGCAGACACTGGCACGCTTCAGGTCTATTGCTGTCGACAGCTATGATGTGCCTCCCAGTCAGCTGATCGTCTTTGCGACAGAAGCCATGCGCCGGGCCGAGAATGCCGCGTCTATGCTCGAGGCGATACGTGCCGAGGCTCCCGATCTGAGCGTGCATATCCTTTCGCCTCAAGTCGAGACCCTCTTTGGCGCCGTGGGGGCTCGGTCAAGTTTTGTTGATGTGAAGGGCTTGATTCTCGATCTCGGCGGCGGTAGTGTTCAGATGACGTGGATGGACACGTCTGGTACTTCTGGGCATCAAGAGGACCAGGGACAGCCTCTCCCTGAGGTGGAAGCAGCGGTTGCGGGACAGAGTCTGCCGTTTGGAGCTGCTCGCCTCATCAAGATTCTCGATACCGCCCACGTTGATGTGCAGACGTCCGAAAAAGCCAAGCTCCAAGATGGCATGGCTAAGGCTTTTCAGACACTGTGCGCCAAGTTTCCCACCCTCGCCCAGCTTGCTGCTGAGGCGAGGGGGAAGGAGGCGGGGATCGATATCTTTCTCTGCGGCGGAGGGTTCCGGGGTTACGGAAGCATGATCATGCACAACAATCCCATCCAGCCCTATCCGATCCCATCAATCGGATCATACACGGCCTCTGGACAGCTCTTCAACAAAACCAAGGAGATGCTTAAAGTCAACAAGTCTTTTGAAGGCAAAATCTTTGGCATGTCAAAACGCAGACGTGCCCAGTTTCCAGCCATTGTCACTGTTGTTGAAGCTCTCATTGCAGCAGTGCCCCCTATACGTTCAGCAACGTTCTGCTCAGGGGGCAACCGGGAGGGTGCGTTGCTGATGATGCTACCTCGGGAAATCAGGAACAGCAATCCTTTGTCACTTCCAGATGACGTTGAGAGCTCAATTCCTTCGGGTCCAGCACAAGGTGGCACAACCCTACAAGCCCTCCTCAGCACCTTGCACTCGGCATTTCCGCCCGGTTTCGACTTGACCAGCGTAGCCAGCGTCTTCAGTCTGCAGCTTGGTCCCCTTTACGCCAGCCACATTTGGTGTCGAATGGGCGAGAGTGATGCTGCCAACGCGTCTTCTGCTCTCCACGATGCCATCAACCATCCTGACTCACCGGGTCTGACGCATCTGGCTCGCGCGGTTTTGGCTGTGACACTCTGCGCACGCTGGGGCGCAAACCTGGGCCCTATCGATCAACAGCTCCAGCGGAATCTTCGCGAGCTTGTCGATGCGGCAGATCCGAACGCTGGTTTCTGGGCAGACTACACGGGGGCTGTAACGGCAGCACTGGCAACAGTCATTCCAGCGTGGCCCAAGTCTAATGAGGCCATCAGGGACAAGATCTCGTTCCGTTCCAGCGCTGAGCAGGGGAAGAGGTACAAGTTACATCTCGAGATCACCATCAGCAAAGAGGCCTCGAGAGGTCTCGATCTTGACGACTTGAGGGAGTTGTTCAAGAAGGTCGGGAAGCATGGTGACGAAAAGAAGAAGTTTATCGTCACAGTCAATGTACTTGCTTGATGCAGGATTGTTGAATATGGACGGCTAGGCTGCACTCAAGGCCATGATGGACGAACGGTTGAGAGTATGTTTCTATCTTTGGAACGTATCTGACAACCTCTCTTCGACTTTCTCCCAGACAAAAGGCAAAACAGAGTAACACCTCACAAAGACGACAAAACCTCCAGTGCCCGGCTCAGCATAACCTGACAAATCTTGATGCCAGATCAAGCAACATTTCGGGCCTATGCAACATTCTTGAGCACCCAAACACCCCAACCACCCGCGGGGGCCTTGTCTTTTCCCATCCATAACGCCAAGAAAACAGTCATCAATCGTCATAAATGTCATCGAGTCATCAACCTCATCGACATCGTCAATCATAACAAATACCCAGAGCGCCCTCACTCAAGAGCTACACCATTATGAAGCTAGCGGCGCTTCGTCTTGGGCTTCTTGAGGTCTCTGTCGACAAGATGTGCCCGGAAGAACTCGTCTGCCGGCAAACTCAGATTTGCCACTTGCTGGTCTGTTGGGAAATTTACCGTCAGTCGATCACATCGCCGATGCCGATTTTTAGGACGGCAACTCACAGAATGTTGGCACAGCAGCCACCACGCTCTGGAACCCTCTATGGAGAGCATCATCTCCGAAAAGTCTCGCCTCGGGGTTCTGGATATTCTGGATTGTCTTTGGCTTGTGGAACAGCTCCCAGTAAATCACAACAACGCTACGAAACAAGTCCGCGGTTGTCGTTCGAAACCTCCGTCGCTTCTCATTGGTCTCAACTGTTTTGTTGTTAGTACCACAACGGTGGTGGAGTACTTTGTCTGGGGTTTTGCTCACCTCCTGGCACATATGGTTCCGCTTCATTGTGCTCCTGGAGCAGCCTGAGCGACCGGCGGTAGACCAAGATCATTTGCCAGAGCGCCACCCATCTCGAAAGCTCGAGAATCGGCTTGGTCGCGGTTGTCAAGCCAGCAGCATCTTTCTTGAGGTATTCATCAAAGACCTCCAGAATGTTCTTTTCGAGCCTCGAAATTGCCGAGGCCGCGGTGAAGCGAAGCCAGCTCTGAACGGAAGAGAACTGCAACCCAAGGGGGCGGCCAGCACCGGCTTCTTGCCGCCGGCCAAAGAAGTCTTTGCAACTCCAGATCTTCCACATCAGCTTCAACTCTAACAAATTAGACAGGAGCTTCTTCTGGCTTTCCACAGCCTTGATCGACTTGCCCGCAGTTGCGCGGTCCATGGCCCTCTTCAAACCTTCGCCGCGGACATGGTGGATGTGGAAGTGGTTGAGGAGCGACTCAAAGTCATCGATTCTGTCATCCATCTGCATATCATCCTGTGCCCACGCCAGAAGGGCATTCTCTTGCAGCGGTTGCGATGACGATGAGATACCAAACCGAGTGCCCTGGTCAGGGTGAATGAAGGGAGCCACCGTCAAGGGCAAGCAACGACTGTTGGTTTTGTCTGAGAAAGAGACAAAAATGACGAAGGACCCGCCTTCATTCATAGGTTCACGCCTCGGAGGCTCGCTCAAGTTCCAGCGTGCTTGACGTCACAGTCAGTCTTTACTTCGGCTCTCATGGCACCGAGACAAGCATACCACTTTGGCTGGCGACCATGCTCGACAGAAGCTGTCGAACACAGGCCAGCTCGGGCTTGGGATGTTTCAAGCAGGGTTCGCAGGCAGAAGTAGGAGAGCACTATGTACAGAGACCCAGTCAGCAATGAGGTGGGCAGGGAGAAGGGAAGAAGAGGCCCTGCTTGCCTTGCTCTTGTTCATCCTACAGTGGTAGCACGCCCCGGCATCGCGTACCTCCTTGGTTTGCTCTGGGGACTCCAGAACTCGAGGCCTCTTGCTCTGGGGCCGCTCGTTTTGGACAGCTCTGGAGGCAGCCATGTCTGGTTGGCCGAGGTGAGGGGGACGGAGCTCGATGGGCGACATCTCGCGTGTTGGTTCCGGTCCTAGGACGGGCCAGACGAGAACGTGGGGGTCTGATTCAACGTCTGGCATGGGAAGATCCCCATCAAGATCGGAAGCAGGACCGGGTGACTGGGGTGACGACTGGGGTGACCTGGGGAATGCGGGAACACCCTTGGCGCCTTCGGCCGAGTGTTGGGATTGTGTGGTCACATCAGATGTGCCATGCCTTTCATATGCCGTCCAGTCAAAGAGGTCGGAAAAGTCGTCACTTTGGGAAGAGGTACTTGCAGAGTCCCGGTCAAGTCCCTGGCTGCGGGGTGCAGCAGCAGGTTCCCCCCATGGGAACCCACCTGCACCGCGAATTCTGGAGCGGTCAAGCATGAGGGATGACATGGTTGGTCCAAGATCGGATCAATAATACGGGGCTAGCGGCGCCTAGGTATGTGGTTATGTGGATGAGACAGCAGGCCAGTGTGAGCCAAGTTCGAATGACACAAAACAAGGCAACCGATACGGCAAAGCTTTCTCTTCAGGAGGTCGTTTGTCCAACGATAGGTCCGGGCCAGCTGGGGAAACCGAGATGTTTCTTTTAAAGGCCAGAGGGTACGGGTATAGAAAAGAGGAGAGACAAGCAGCCAGGCGAGGGTTTCTCGTCGAGTTTTCTGTGCCTTGGGGCAGCTCGAAGAGCCTCCTCTAGTCTCTGGTCCCCCCTCCATGGTGTGTGAGCCCTGGGCGGTTTTCCAAAATCGGTGTGGCAGGGGTGTCTGATTGGTCAATTCAGCTCTAACACACTTATACAACCGTCCAATGGAAAGGCCTTGCTTCACCGGAAATCGAGACGGGCTACAGAAAATGGTGTCTTCTGGGCGGCCCGCGGGAGCACGGGAGAGGCACTTATGCTCAAATGCGCACGTCACAGCACGCGGATAGCGACGCGAATGTTACAATTGATGAAATCGAATACTTTTTGCGATCTAGGGATGGACGAGACACGACTAGGACAGCATTTACGAAAACTCATTTGCCTTTTTTTTGATACCGCACGCCGCGAACTAGGACGAGGTGGATCTGAAGCGTTTAGAGGTTCACAAAGAGCGCCGAATGATCATGAGCGATTATCAGGAGCCTACCTGTGCGAAAATGGACCATCTCAAGTTTCTATGACCGTCGGATTGTTTTCGAATCTTGCCAAATTTTGCGGTGATGAACAACATCATCTTGAAGGGAAACTTCAACTTTCGGAGAATTGGAGCAACGCTTTTTTTTGTCTGGGTCCAGCCTTGCGGGACATGCCATTGCACAACGGGGGGCGGCCCCTTCTCGCATGCAACCCACCATCCATCATCCGCCATGCCACCCCACCATCAGAGTTTAGACAAGAACCTCCGGCCAGCCAGCGTCTGCACAGGCCGGATTTCATACAGCCAGCTTTGATCTGATTTCGTGTTGATTGTTGCTTTCCTGGAACGGTAGGCGGTTTTTTTTTTATTTTTATTAGGTAAGCACTCATTATTGTTTGTGTTGTTGTTTTAAGGTGAGTCAAAGTCGGCCTTGGGTGGGATCTGACGAGCGCCAATGCGCGGGCGCAAAAAGGAAAAAAAAAAAAAAAAGGGGGACAAGCAACTTGAATGATATCTTGGGTACAAATTCAAATACAAGCTCAAGCAAGAAGGAGGGTTACGTAGGTGGGGGGAAGGGGTGTTACGCGCAGCTGTCACTTTTTTGTCACTGTCACTGTGCACATGGACTAGTTACTACCAAGACATGCACCACATGGTACAATTGAGATGTTGCTCTTGGAGGGTGGTGCGCATGCATCGGCGCCGTGTGTGGTGTGTTGGGCCGGACGCCATGCCGCAGATGGGGGTGTTGGGTGTTGATGTTGGATTTGCGCAGTCTGCCTTGATGATGTGTTTTATGATTTGGGAGATTTGCTGTTTTGAGAAGGGTTGGCTGATGGCCTTGGGCAGCTATGTCACCACCACCACTACCGAGATCTCGGGATTTTGCATTTGCGCATGCGGGTAAGGTTGTGTGGCATTGTGATGTCCTCATTTTTCTTGTCTTTGGTAAATGCCTACCTACCTACCTAGGCAGACTGGTATTTTGAGGACGGTTGGGTATGGTGGGTAGGTAGATAATTTATGGGATGAGGCTGGTAATGGCGTTGTTTGGCTTGGAGCCTGGTGTTTAGCTGAATCAATATAGATACATGGGAACATTTTCAAGTGAGATGACTCTATCAGGATTTTTTACTATATTGATTTACAAGTGCCAATGAGGGCAAGATTGGAAATGGAGGGTTGAGGCGTCAGCCAGGGAGGCAGCCGCCATGTAGATGGATTTTTACATTTGGGGGCCAGATGTGGAAGTCGAGGTGGTTGCCGGATACCGAGGATCCGACGATATACATCTGCGGGTAAGGTATAGGAGAGTGTGCTGTTGGGGTTTTTGGACCCCAGATCGTCAATCATGGTCGTGGAAGAAGAAGGCTTGAAACACCGACCCCAATGAGACCTCGCTCGTATGGCAGTTGAACCTCTGTCTAGGGATAGCCTCACTGGATGATACAACTTTGGTAATATTGTGAATCAACTTACAACAACCACATCCAGTTCCCAAGTTCAAGTCCGAGGCAGCCAATGAGATGGAGTTTGTATTATCACGTCCAAAAGCTCAGCTTCCCATCATGACGATCTATCTAGGTCTGCGTGCTTTACCAGCCTGAGAAAACAATGACCGACATCACTGGACGTGGTGAGAAGATTGGCCATCTCGACCATGTTCATGTGTGTGTCTTTTTGAAGCGGCGGCCACGGTGAAAGATTGGAAAAAAGAAGCGGAAATTCAAAAACCACTGAATGGGCAAAAGAGACGAGGCTGCGGTAGCTGAACCCCCTCCCACCCACTTGTCACTTCCACATCGAGCTTCGAGTATCATGTGAAAGTTGCATTAGTGCACTGTGGTACCTGCATATGCTGCACAATGTACTTCGCTTCCTTGGCTAATTCATCTTCCCATTTTCCAGTCAAGATTTTAGCTTGGGTAAGGTAGGTAGCTTGTGATTTCTCCAGAAATAAAAAGATTTGATCTTGAGAAAGATATTCACGAGTGCCTCATCTGATGTGCTTCTAATATCATTGAACTGCAACACCGATATTCCACAGCCAGACAACAGGAGGGCAAACAAGAAAATATTCAGTTTAGTGTCTTTGTTCAAGTGTTATCTCAACTATCTCAACAAGTACCTCAAATCAATATAAAGCAGCCCCAAACTAAAATAAAAATAAAAAGTCCAAGATAGCAAAACCAAGAAACCCGAAAGAATATACAAGTTGTGGGTATCATCTATCCAGATGCAAGTATCTCTCTTTCTTTCACAAACAAGTTTAGAGTTAAATAAAGGTAATCAAGATAAAACATGTGCAAAAAAAGAAAAAAGAAAATGGTCACTGATCTGTCCTGTATCCCCTGCCCCAACCCTAACCATTTCCAAACAAAAGCGCCGGCCTGCCTGTCAACAAAGTAACACCCTCCTTTTTCAGAAAAACAACCCCTTCTTCTTCTTCTTTCCCGTGTCCATTCCCTTCAAGATATCATCAAACGTGCTCCCACCCTGAGACCCTTCCCTCGAGTGTCCTTGCCCTGCGGCAGGAATAGCAGGTGGTGGCCCCCCGGGCAAACCCCCAGCACCACCATAACTCGACTTCCTAGATCCCATTCCCATATGCGTATCCCCCACATGCCACTGCTGCCCCTGCTGGCCGGTCAAGTTCACCGCCGACCTGCTCGCCCTCAGCCCGCCCGGCCCGTATATCCCACCGGTAAACCCAGGGCTGCTCGACCCAGACCCCGCACTCGGCACCCGAGACGTCCTGTCCCCGGGCAGAGGCGGCGCGTCACTCCCCACATGCGGCAACGGCTCCAGCCCCATGGCAATACTCGCCCGATAAGCATGCCTAGCCCGATGCGCCGGACTCCCACTCCGTGCCCTCACCTGCGATGACCCCGGCGCAGCAACACTCCCATCCGAATCCCTTCTCGAATGTCCCCCCCCCACCCCAGCATTAAACGGATCCATATCCGCAAACACAGCCCTGGGAGGATGCAACGGGCTAGCAAAAGGCAACCCCCCCGCCACCATCATATCATCTGTCCCCAGCCCTCCCCCCTCCCCCCCAAGCGCAACCCCAATCTGTCCCGCCGTTGGCCCCGGCACCGCCAACCCATTCCCATTAACCCACCCCTCCTTGTTCTGCGCCTCCCACTCCTTCCCCGCCAGCCAACAATGACTCCTCATGTAAACCCCCTCCACACTAAAGAGCACCACATCCGCGCTCAGCTCCACAGTCTTCTGATCGGCAGTCTGATACCACATCTTCCTCACCTCCCCCACGTCCTCGGCCCTCCACGGCGGGTTCCCCTGCGGCGCCTCGCACAAAAAGTACTCCACCCCCTCCGTGTAATGCAACCCGGGCGCGTCCACCACCAGCATCGGCAGGCTCTGCAGCGTGACATACAAAAACAACCAGTGCCCAATCCGGTGATCAATCAAGTCGTGCGGGTGCACCCCCTTGGCCTCCTTCAGCTCAAACTCCTTGTACGCCTGCAAAAAAGGCATGCCCAGCGCGTCCGTGTCCATGTTCCTCGACTTGATCATGATCAGCTGCAGCTCGTGCGCCTGTAAACCCTTGTCAAACTTGGCCTTCTTCTTGTCGGGCAGGTTGTCGTACGTCTCGTAGATGGCCGTCATGGTCGGGATCTTGGGTATGTCAAACGGGATGGGCGGCAGCACCGGCGGGGAAGACTTTTCAAACTCGGAGAGCATCTGCCTCAGGGCGGAGACGCACGCCGGGATGAGCTCCATGCTGGGCTTGTTCTTGTCTTCTTTTCCCTCTGCGTTCTTCGAGTCGGCGCCGTAGTAGTCCTGGTCGATCACCCGGGGCGTGATCGACTGTCTGTCCACCAAGAGGTCATACAGCGCGCAGAGGTCGGAATACAGCATCTTTAGACACTGGCGGTTGAGACCAGACTGGGTAAAGTGGTTCTTTTTCGAGCGCGCCTTTGGTGGCCAGGACCCGAACAAGTCCTTGTAGTACCCCAGGACAAACGTCCTCATCCTGGAAAACGCGGCGCGCCATTCTTTGAAGCGGACGATGCGGTAGTCTGGGTTGGAGGTGGAGCTGGCGGTGCCGGCGAAGAGAGAGGGATACTCAAAGTTTTCGAGGCGGCCTTGGACGTTGGCCTGGCGGTTGGCAAGACTCAGATGAGCGCGCTCCAGCCTTTCCCTCGTGACGGTCGAGATGCTGTTGTAGAGCGGGAGTTTAAGCTCAAGCAAGCTCTCATACTTCCCCACCGCATGAGAAAACGCTTCGTTGTACAAGTTCCAAGACTTCATGTGCTCCCCCAACACCAAACCCTCAATCGTCTTCTCTCGGCTGTGTCTAACATCGGCGATGTGAAACTGATCAAGAAGCATATCAAACGACCCGTCCACCGACTCGCCGTACGAAGTCCCGTCATAATTCGTAAACTGGAACTGCCTCAACTGCTCCGAAATCTGAATGAGCGCTTGAAACAGCGTCGGCTGCTGAGGCGTCCCGACCAAAGGCTGGTTCGTCAAAAACGCAAACAGGTTTCTCGCCGCCACGAGGCAGTCCACCTCGTTGTTCCCAAGAGGCAGATACAAGTGCCCATCAGCAACAAGACCACCGCCCCCTCCCGAATTCCGCGACTGCAGCCCCGGCCGTTGTTGGCGCCGTTCGGCGTCATCCACCCCCAAAAAGTCGGAGCTCATCGCCGCCGAGGCCATCATCTCCTGCACCAACAGCTCGTTCAGTATCAACGACGAACTGAACGCATAATCATGCACCCTAAACGAAGGCCCGAGCCCTCTTTCCTTTGGGTGCAGGTACACCAGCACATTCCCCTGTTCGTTCCATAGCTCGGGGACCTATGACATCAGAAATTAAGGTCAGAAGTGTGATTTCGCCAAGCATTTCATGATCGAGGTTGCTCACCTTATCCCCGGTAAACAAGGGAGCGACATTGTAATCCACCTGGTTATCCGGCGACATGATCCACGCTCCTGTGCCCTTTGGCTTCCCCAAGTCGTTCGAGTTGGACCTCGACCTTGCCCCAGGCAGCCAGCTCTTCCGTACTTTCTTCTTGGTTTCTGGAGGGGCAGCACCGCCGGCCGCAGTGGTGGGACTGAGGTTCCCTCCTGCTTCGCTGGACCGTGGCTGCGAGTCCGCACGGAACTCGAGTGGGTTGGACACTGCCCTGGAAGCATCGACAGAGAGTCCCCTTGGTCCTCCTCCTGTGGGTGGCTGGGCCGAGACACTGCGACCTCTAGGCGCCGCACCTGGGGATTGGTGACGAGGGTGAAGACGGTTTGCATGGAGCTTGTTGGCCGCCGCCGATGGAGGAGGGCCTTCGGGGGAGGGGCTTCTGTTTCTCTGTAGCTTTCTGGGTTCTGTGGTGGCCGCCGGGGTAGCTGCCGTCGTCATGACATCCGGTACGCCGCGGGGAGGTGAAGCTAGGCGTGGATGGATGGCCGGTATGGCCTGCTGCGGAGGGGGTTTGGAGACGGGCATGGTGGGAGCTTTTTTGGGCTGGAAGGGAGAGCCCAAGACGTTGTGGTGTGGGCGTGGTGGTGAGGAAGGCGCGAAATTGGTTACAGGCTGAAGAGGTGAGTCGTTACTCTTCACGTTACTGACCGGTTCATTAGGCGGCTCAAAGGGGCCGGTCGAGTTGGTGTAGTTTTTGCTGGTGGTGGTGGTAGTGGTGGTGGTGGTTGGAGCTGCGTTGGTATTGTTTGGCGGGGTACAGGGGGTATAAGACTTGCTCGGAACCGGTTTTCGATGGATCGGCCTGTTCTGGGGCTGAGAAGGGAAACGACGGTGCGAATCTGCATGAAAACGCGTGGTGAGCAACCATGAACCCAGATCTTCGGAACCCACTGTTCTGGCTCGTACACACTAGGCTTGTGCTTGGGTACGTACAGCAATGCCCGGTAACAGAGCTGCCGCTATTCGTCTCGGAACGTGGCGTAGCAGGCCTCTCGGTCTTTGCAGAGAGCTCGCTGCTTGTGCTGCTGCCAAGACTAGTTACGTCTGTTTCTCCCTCGCTCTTGTCCTGGCTTTCTTTTTCAAAGTGAAACTCGGGAAGCCGCAAACCAAAGACGCTCATACGACCATTGGGCGACTTACTCGACATGGTGTCGGCTGAGCAGTTTTGGTTGTGTAAAATGTTTTAGCCTCACCCAGCCAGCCCAGAAATCCCCAGTGTCTTTTTTAATTAGTCCATTCAAACTCCCAGACGGTAGTCTGTGTACAAATCCAAACGATCGACGGCTTGGGACGCCGAGCAGGACCCTTCGGTAGCTGGAACACCAAGTGGATCGACCGATTCACCGGTGGAGAGTCGATAACAGCGGTAACCTTGACGAGCTGCTGGAGTCGCCCGTTCTCTGTTGAGAGTTGGTGTGGTGATGGACAAAAATCCGTTGGGTCGTTTGCAAAGGGGGGAATAAAAAAGGGAAAAGATGGACACTCGAGCAGTTAGACAAGGAGGTCCCTTCACAACGTGGAGGCCCAACACTGCAGGATCAAAAAACATAAGATTGTACGTAGGTGACTTGGCGGGGGCTCTCCGAATACGCCGGCAGCAATGACTTCCACGGCCGAAGCTCAGGTCTAAACGCTTCTTTTTCATCCTTCATTCTCGGCCAATAAATACTGCATGTCTCTCTCTTTCTAACAAGACAGGTACAATGCTTCGTTCGGTGTTTGACATGGCCTCTGGGCGATCAGCAAAGTTTGTTGTCCACACATACCCGCACGCATCTTCAGTCTTGTCACCTGTCCCTATGTGCGTGGGAGAGACAGGAAAAAAAAGGGGCATATTCCTGCCCAGCAATCCTGCATTACACCAAGACCACCGGAAGATTTCTTTTCATTTCTGTGATTTCTTGGGCTTGCCCCCCCAAGCGTCCAAATTCTGGAGAAATGGGAGCAAAGGCCTCAAGACAACGTCATACTTGGCGCCCCAAACCCCTGCAACTTGTCCTTCCTCTTCCAGTGCAAGCGTTGATTTTAAAAAAGATCAGATGCCTGCCGCTTGCAGGGTGGCCAAAATTGAGTTGTGTGCTTGGCGGGGCTCATCCCCAGATTTCTAACGAGATCGTTTTTTTCTAGAAGCGCGGAAATAGACTTCCCAATCGCCCGTCGACCGTTGAGATCAGAACTTCACCTGATCTTTTTCGACCAACAGTAGCTCAAACAGTCGGGAAGAAGTGAAACGGAAAACTTTCGCAACCATTTCCCCATTCTCCGTCTTCAATTCGGAACTCCTATTTTCCTAGCATCCGTAGAAAATGTTCGGATTTAGAAATCTCTCCACCATCCAATACGGAGCTCTGAATGGAGCACGCACGTCAACTCATCATTCCAGTTTTGCACCGCCACCAGACCACGTCAGTAGGCTTGGGCGGGTTGGGGGGATCTTTTAAACTTTCCGCACAACCCGCGTCACCACTACCGGCTCCCGCGCACCCGAAAGGAAGGAAACTGCTGCTGCTGGCTAGCTGGCTATGTTGAATGACTCGTTCGATCATCCAACCAACAGATCTGATCTCTAAGCGCAGAGACGTGCGGTAGACTTCAACAGCTGACAACACCCAGCCGTTGGATCCTACAGCTCCGCCTGGTGCGGGTTTTAGCCGCTCATGAGGCTCTGTTAAACGGTCAAAAGACAACGGCCAAAGCCAGTCAAACGGCTCAAAACAGACTCGAAGTTATGATTCCAAACCCCCCAGACCTATCATCCGACCAAGCAACATAGGTACCCAACCCCCCAAAGATGACCACAAACTCCACCAACCTCACATTCAGCCCAAGTCCGTTAAGATATACCTCTGCCAACCAACCATACCTACCTGTTTTGGCTTGCGTGTACAATCAACCCACAATCGACCGGACCAACCTGTAGGGCTTCTTGGAAATGCAACAATTACACAAGCACCACAGCACAACATCATTTGCTAGTTTTCCAAGTTACACAAAAACGAGGACGAAAATCATGTTCTAGAATTTCAGAAAGAAAAAAAAGTCCGAAGAGGACCCTTGACTGGCTGCCGCTGCTGTGTCACCTAATTCTGCCTGAATACACATACATTACCAAAACATGATCATTGTATCGCTCCGAGAACGAATGACTTTCTTTACTCCGGCAACGGACATGGTATACGAAAAGTACGAACCAAGTCCGGGGAATACGGAACCCCGATGACATTTGCAAAGAAATTCTCAGCGGATTAGCATAATAATAAGAAAAGGCCGAGATTGAACTCGCGGACGATGAAGAGTTTTTTCTTCTTCTGCCTTGTTGGGCAGCTCGTAACACACCTACCTACCTTTCTTCCGTGTTCCTACATGGTCCGTTGGATGGACGGTCAATAACAAGGGAGCTGGCCGACACATCCAACATACCAAGTTCTGGAGGTTGTCAGCGCTTGCAACATGGTCCTCGACAATGCAGATATCTTGTTGAGGACAAACCTGACTTATTATTAGGCAGGGCCATGTTTATTAATGCTTCGTGAGCCTTCCATACCAAACCGCCGAGTTGATAGCAGCGGCTCACCCTATTCCTGTCAGTTTGCATACCCTTCCTTCTGAGCTCTATCCCTTGGCTCACCGTCAACCACGTCAAACATCCCTCCCAGACAACTGCAAATCCCCCCAAAGACTAGCCCAAGGCATCATCATCACCCAAGCAGCCAACAAGACACGCATGCACCACAAAGCCTCAATCCCAGCGCTTAACAGCAGTTTTGCGAATGACATATCATTCTACAACCCAACACCGGTCAAAACCGCCCACCCACGTACTTAGGAACAACCAGGTACATTCACCACATCTGTCGTAGGTCACCTATATACAACCACTGACCCCATTAAATGCGATCCAAGCCACCACCACCCTAAATAGCCACCACCAGGGTCTGTTTCCCTTTTTCCCGAGAAAACCAAAAATAAAAGTCAACTTTGCTTCTTACCACAAGTTCGAATCGAAAACCCCACCCTCTTTGCAAAAAGCGCCTTAACATGAACCCCCCCCCCTCTTCCCAAAATCATCATAAACGAAAGACAATAATCATAAAAACACCATCTATCATGCCCCTTCTCCACACCATGTTCAAAAATTTCGAGAAAAAGAAAAGAGATCATCAATGAACATCCCAAACCCCCCTGCCGCAAGCTCAGCTGGCAGCCAACACACATCCTTCCCATAGGGAACTGTACAATACATTCCATTATACAAAAAAGATCAGGGTATCACAAACCAACTTATCAATTGGGAGGTCCAGGTGAATAAGGCTTATACCCCGGGTACGCCGCGCTCTGCTCCTCCACTACGGGAGTCGTCGCTTGCCTGTATCCACTGCTCTGCTGTGCTTGTGGAGGACGGCCGTATCCGCTGTTTGGTTGTATCTGCTGTTGTGATGGACGGCTATAGCTTGTGCCGAAATCAAACCCTCCCATGTTGTCGGAGGACGAGCTCACGTCGTTGCCCGAGTACTGACGTTGTGGACCGCGAGAGTCAGACGACGAGTATTGTCTGTTGGGGGGTGGGCGGCCGTATCCTTGCTGGGGACCAGGCGACCGTCTGTCCTGGCTGCTGCCATATGCTGGGGCGGGAGCATCATAACCGCCGCCGCCGTAGCTATCCTGAGGCGCAGGGGTGCGTCTTGGGCTTCCACCATAGCCATTGTTGTAATCACTCTGGGGTCCGGGCGTCCGTCTTTGGTTGGGGTTGCCATACCCTGCATCGGCTTGAGGGCCAGGTGTCCGTCTTTGGCCTTGGCCATAGGCTCCTCCATAACCCGCCTGAGGTCCAGCAGCTGGTTGTGCTGAGGGGGGTTGCCCATAGCTGCCAGCGTCCAGTTCCTGAGCGCCACCATACGGTTGATTCGTCCCAGTGCCGTAGCTGTCGTAGATATCGCCATAGTTGTCATATCCACCACCCTGTCCCGTCTGCCGAGGTGTCACACCTTGCTGTTGCTGTCCATAGCCCTGTTGTCCGTAGCCCGGCTGTCCATAGTCATTGTTGTCATACCCAGTATTATACCCGCCGCCAACGTTACCAGGAGACCTACGTCCTGGTCCGCTTGCACCTGGCCCCATTGCGCCTGGTCCAATTGCACCTATTCCCACTGCACCTGGTCCGTTTGCACCTGGAGCCATACCGTACCCTTGACCCGGCTGTCCATAACCACCCGCTGGCTGGTTGTAACTCTGCGCAGTCTGGTTGTATGGATCGTTAGCCACAGCCCCTGGAGGGAAGTATCCATTAGATTGTGCTCCAGCGCCTGGTGGTCCGTAAGGGCTTCTGCTCCCCGGGTTCGGGCTCGTAGAGCCACGCCCAGGTATCGCACCCGCCGCAGCCACTCCATTCATCATGGTCGGGCTTTGCGCGTTTGGTGAGTTGGCTTCGGGCTTCTTCAACTGGTTCATCTCCACGGCCTCCTCCTCCTCTTCCAACACGATCTTCTTGCTCTCCGCACCTTCCCAGCTCGGCATCTCGGGAAGTGCATCTTCATTTCCAGGCTTGTTCTTGCTGACATCGAATTCAGCATATTGGGGTTTGCTTGTCACGCCCGTCGAAGCGGCATATCCACCACCACCACCACCACCGCCACTAAAAACAGGGGGTGCAGTAGGGCGACTGTCATACCCAAGGTGCATAGGCTCCTGCGACTTGTAACCCTGATTTGGCGGGATGTACGGCTCGTCAAGATACTGCCTTCGGTCACCCCTTGGAGGGTCACAGCACCCGCAGCAATTACCGCAGCACTGGAGACACTTGAAGCACGAGCAGCAACATGATTTGGCGCAGCACGCGCAGCGAATGATGCACCATAGCACTGAGAAAATGATGATACCCCCAAGAATCATGAGCCCGATTACTAACCATCTAAACAGCAACGCGTCAGCAATATACCCAAAGCTCGGCGGCAAAGAGAATAACCCACTTGCAATAGGATTCCGCCATGCAGCTGTCCCAACTGGCGAATGTTGCCCGGACATCTCCAATCTGTCCCTCAAGATTTCTCCGCACGAGAGCCGGACGAATCGCGCGAGCCAGCAAGTCCAAGAACCCTTCCCCTACACTCCTCTTCATAGCCACATCTACCGCAGGCATCTTGCCTTGTCCCAGATTTAAAGCCGTCCTAAGCTTTGCTCAATAGCGAATATTCGTAGTTTTGTTGAGTTTTTCTAGCTTCAGAAAACGAAGGGCCCCACTGGTAGTTCTAAGGGCCCCTTCGCAGCAAGCGCACGGTGTCGAATAGACACGGGTAAGACGAGTAATGTCGATGATATATGATTCGTAGTAGACAATGAGCGCTACAACTCCATTGTGCGGCTGGTTGTCGCGCGTGTATGATCGTCTTGAGCTTCTGTGCGTGATTCCGTCTTGGTTTCCAGTTCCCTCCCAGTGATGAAAGCAAGTCAAAACAGTTCAAAGTGATGCGTCGCGCGTTGAACCTGGTTGTTGGGTTTTCTGGTTACAGTAAATGCAGTCGTAGCAAGGCAAATGCTGAAAATGAAAGTGGTCGTAGGTAACGCGATCGAGGCAAAAATCATCAACGGCCTCAATTGGCAGAGGGCAGTTATCGTGGGCGGCGATTGGCGATGTCGGTAACTGACTAGTCATGAAAAAAGAGTGGACTTAGGGGAAACAAACGCGGATTATGCAAGAAAAGAGAGCGGAAATGGCAAAATCCCGAAGGATGACCTGCGAAGACAGGACGAACAGTATGTCCAAAGGAGTGGTTCTGCTTCGTCTCACTTCAGGAAGACGTGAAACCAAGTGGGCGCTGTCAGCCCTTTGGCTCAGGAGAAGGCACCAGGAGGGAGGGTTTCCCGTTGGAGAAAAGAAAAGACGGGAGCCCTTGGGGGGAGAATCTCACAAGCGCATTGGCCCGGACCCCTCGTTCATCTGGCGCCGGCAAGCTGCAGGTACGGGTGGGGTTTTTTGATCCTGCGGCCCGACGGGGGTCAAAGAGGGTCCAATCGTCACTGGATTCGCACGTCTTCTTCTTGCACTTCTTCAGCCTGCTGGCGGTTTGATATTTATGCAATGGGAGCCTTGTTTTCCTGTTTATTTTGGCACATTTTCTTTTCACTTGTCACAACACTTCTTGAACTCAAGGTTGAGTTTCGTTGAAGCGGCTTCCAGCCAAGGCGGGGTTTACACTCCGCTGCCGACCCAATTTCACCTCCTCCAACCCCTGTTATTTTCGTGATCGTCAAAGCAACCTTCCGCTGTTCCGTCCCCAGTCCTTTTGTTCGGTACATGTTGCCGTTGAAAGCCTCCATTTCCCTTCGCTTCTTTCTCGCAGCAATGCAACACGCGGCCACAGAACCAGCGCATACTGTTCTCTCTATACACGTACTTATAAAATTACGAGCGTCGTCATTTACACTCAAAAGCTTCATCTCATCTCATTATACCGCACCAAACTTTCCAAGTTGCATCGCTCAACACTCCCCCCCCTCATCGAAACACACACCGAAGTGATCGCAATATGAGACCTGAACATCTTTCAAGAGGCAACCAACTCGACCTGAAAATCTTCACTTGTATCAGCCACTTCTCCGACGTAGCTCATTGAGGAAAACCTTGGAAAAGTCCGACGCTATGAGATGAGACGTCTGAATATCTTGTCCAGTCCGAACAGGATGAAAAGGTCTTATATCTGATAAACGAAACGGCAGATAGGATGAGGACCGGCCAGCCCAAGGGCCAGTAAACGTGAGCACAATAATGCACATCAGCCATGATCAAGACCACCACCGACCTACTCAAGCAACCACATGCCAATATAAAATGTAAGTAAGGCTTATTCGCCACTTACAGCCGCAGCTCGTTGTTTGTTCAGAGGCTGAAGCCTCGCGCTGGCCTGGTCTTCCTATATGCGAAGCTCTTCCCAGGGAGAGCCCTGCTTGACCGTATGACTCAGGCTGCGTTCCTTACTTTTCGTCCGACCCAAGCAACTCAACCAGCACGATGATATCATACACGAAACTCTAATATCACGACAACATATGTGAGGCTCGTCAACCCATATCATGCATTAATTAGTGTACCTCTTAAAAACAGCATACTGCGTAGTTGAACAACAAAAAGGGAAAGTTTTGCCATCATAAACGGGGTATCCCACAAGGGATCGTCTCGAATCTTCCCGTCATCATCTCCCTTTTCCAAACGTAAAAACCCTGTCTCAGGATATTTAACTACATCCCTTACCCAACCCATCCTGAACGCCATAATCAAGAACTCATTCCTCCCAGCATCTGACAAACAACGACGCGCAACCAGGATTTTAGCCATTTAAGGCTTGGTGGCGGCATTGGGCGGAGGTCCGGGAGGAGGGGCATAATCGGCGTCACCTCCACGGTGATAAGCATGCTCGGGTTGCTGAAGCTGAATGCCCTCTTGCTGACCGTAGGGGCCCGTCGCCTGGTTACTATAAGGACCCGGGCTGCCATATTGACTACTTCCAGCTTGAGGATTGCCATAGTACCCATCGTTCCCGTTGTACTTGTACCCGCCTGGAGGAGCGGGATTCTGGTCTTGAGGGGTGTACTGAGGAGGAGGTGGGTAGTACTGCGGTGCGGGTGCCATCCAGCCGGTGCCGTAGAGTGGTCGGGCGCCTTGCTTTCTTCTGCGGCGTGAGTTACGGCTGCGAAAGACGTTAGCAATGCGTTATGCGACGATAAAAGAGACAGTAGGGGAAACATACAAGAGAAGCGCGAACACCAAAAGAACGAAGAGAACGGCGAGACCTGCGAATACCCATCGTCCCCACCAGCTCCAGGCGCTGTTGCGGTAGCAGTAACCCCTGTCGTAATAGTACCCTGAAGGACAACTGGAAGAGATAATCGTTAGCATAAAGTGTGGTTGATGCGCGGGGGGATTGAAATGAAGTCGCGACTTACGACTGGCGTTTCTCCAGCTGATCAGAGACAAGCGGAGCCATTGTGGCTATTTGATATCGCTTTTCTCTGTTGCTCCAATCTGCGATGTTTTGTAGATTCTGCGAATGCGAGATTCAACTGATATCGATGTAAACGTCGAAAAATCCACGTATTGCTGCTGCAAGTAGTGGTAATGTAGGTGGTGTTAGATGACGATGTGTTTCCTAGGATTTTGTTGGCAGAGGGGTGGCGGGAATAATGAACAAAGAAGACAGGCACCGCTTGAGAGTGAGTGACGTGCTGCCCAATAGAAGTTTCAGCACTGTGGATCCTGGCAACGGAAGCACCAAAGCAACTCTTCTGAAGCGGAAAGGTGCGGGAGCAGATGATGCCACTGCGCCTCCTTGAATCGGAAAACTGCACCGTGGGACATTTCTCGGCACACGCTGATAATGAATGACCGATAACGTGGCCCGAGGTGGCTGAGGTCCAATGGGATTCCGTTTGTACCCATGACTTGGTCAATGGAGGCAGCCTGCCAAGCTTGTCCAAGATCTTGGGTGACGACCACTATGCGCCATGCTCGGCCGGTCTTTTGGTGAAAAGTATTCCATCTCTTCCCGAAACTGCGGGCAACTTTCAAATCACACTTAGGAAGATATTCCAAATGCCTTCGCTGATGACCGAGCAAGAAGACGCCTGAGAGGATCGGTGGCTCAGCAGCGTTGCGCTCGGTGAGAGAAACGCCTTGACGGCTTCAGTACGCTTTGGTACGCTCGCCTGGCATCGCCTCACAATGATGACAGCATATCGTTCAACGTCGTCAGCGGATCGGAACTGTCATGCCTTGGCAAAACAAGCACAACATGAAAGTAAACATCCGTATTCAAGGTGGGAAGTAGGCATTTCTAACATCCACCAGCTCCAGTATTACCTTGGCGTACAATGTAAAGATGAAAAGACCGGATGTTGAAAACATCAGGAGATTCAAGGGCACAAGAGAAATTATCGGGTTTTTTGACAGGATGGACAGTCGAAGGGGAAAACCCCCTTTGTGAATCCAAACCTTGGAAACAGCAACAACAACGGAAGCCAGTTCGACCGGAGATAGTGGGGTGCACGACAGCAAACAGAATGGATGGGATCGGGGGGAGCATCACCGGGAAATATGGGCCTAAAGTGAATTCAACGCCGGCTCTTCGGCAGAGTGGGCCCAGGTTCACCAGCCACAAACTTTACCACTAGCCACATTGACACACGTGATTTGCTGGCGCAGGTGCGCTAGCCCCATACCGATTTCCCCCTCCACACACAAATTTTGACAAGCTGAAGCCGAAAAATCACAGCCTGCTGAGCCTGCCCGAACTAACAACAGGAAGTCATTCTTGCCAGCAACTCAAAATGGCGAACGAAAAGAAGGCCGTCCAGGTGTTTGGCAAGAAGAAGAATGCCACAGGTATGCCGATTTTTAATCGCCCTGCCCAAATTGTCGAAATGAACTCCCGAGGGCGAAATCGCTAACCATCGCCATCGTTGCAGCCGTCGCTCGCGCTGTGGAGGGCCGTGGCCTCATCAAGGTCAACGGCAAGCCTCTGAAGCTTTTCGCCCCCGAGATCCTCCGGGCCAAGCTCTACGAGCCCATCCTCATTCTCGGCACCGAGAACTTCGCTGCCATCGATATCAGAATCAAGGTCGCTGGTGGTGGTCACACTTCGCAGGTTTACGCTGTGCGCCAGGCTGTATGTTATCACCTCGCAACAAAAACTCGAGAATGGGAACAGGGACAAATTGCTAACAATGGGAAAACAGATTGCCAAGGCTGTTGTACGTACCGTCCTGCAGCATCGAACCGACGAGCGATACTCGAGCGCCGCACCCGCAACATGATTTTGACTGACTTTTAACGCCTTTTAGGTCGCCTACTACGCCAAGTACATCGACGAGCACACCAAGAACGTCCTGAAGAGCTCCCTCATCCAGTTCGACCGCAGCCTCCTCGTCGCCGATCCCCGTCGGTGCGAGCCCAAGAAGTTCGGTGGTAAGGGTGCCCGCTCCAGATTCCAGAAGTCTTACCGTTAAAGCGGTGGTTCGTTTGGTCATTTGGGGAAGCGGAGGATTCGGGTGGACACGGACGGCGTTCGGCATTGCATTGGGCAGAATACGAGTCGATATTTGGCATCTTACCGAAGAGATGCCTGCCGAGGAGGGGCTTCCGCGCTTATGTTTGGTGGTTGTTTCTCCCGGCCGAGATAGGAATCAGACTCGGAGTCTTCTTGTTGTTGACCCCACCTTTACGATACCTTTTCACGACGGGAGTCTGTTTTGTGGAATCATTGTGAAATCAGGCGCCCGCTTTTTGTTATGTTCAGCGACGAAAAAAAAAAAGGAAGGGGGGAGTTCGGGTATAGAGGCAGCTCAAATGATCGTTGGTTTTTCCCAAAAAGATAAACCGAAGGTCCCCAATGCTATCCGTGTTCACCAACTTCACGTTGATCTCTTCCGAGGCGCATTTGGGAAGGACGAGGGGGGGAAACTGGGAGTCAATGTGAGAGCGTAGCCGGGATTTGGGAACGCCGACCAGCTTGGAGACTCGAAGGTAGAACACCAAATCCAATATCATGTGCGGCCTCAATCTGGGTTTCGGTTTCCCTCTCGGTTTCTTCGCCAGAAGCAGTGACGTCGGCCCAGGGTCTCATCCACAAGGCACATACTCGGTCTATTTCCTTTTCATTATCTTATATTACGCTCAATGGCCCAGTGGGATATTGCAGGGAATCCACGAGAATGAACATATATCACTTACACTCACACTCACTTTGAAGAAGACGTGCCAGGCAACACAAGCCAGCCATCAAGACAGCACCCGAGACAGATAATATTAGTACCATCAGGTGAAGTAATGCTTGTCTTCCTTCTCTTACCCAACCCCAACCAAAAGAGACCCAAGTCAGTGTAAATCTCGCTTACCTGTTCCAACCTCACTCAAGATACAAACCAGTCGATACCCATTCCCTTCCAAGCGCGCGCGCCGCACCGACAAGAAACCCAAGCCCATCTATCCATCCACTGGTCTGCAGTTCTCAAGGTGGTGGTGGTGGTGGTGCTGTTCCGTCTGGCGGTGGTAAACCACATAAAATCCTCTCCAGCCAATCACGCCCTCCCACGTCAATACGGCCCAGGGTCCTCCCTCCCCTCAGAATTTCAAAAAACTAAATTTGGGAAAAAGGTTTACATCTTTTTCTTCCCTTTTATATAGAAAGTTTCTCGAGTCCTGTCCCGTTCCCATTTTTCTTTTTCCCAAGTCTTCTTTCTCCCACATGTCGTGGTTTTCCCTCGAACCCGTCCATGGCTGAATATTGAGGAGCATCGTCTAAGCGCCCTCTCAACACACACACCCCCTGTCTCGATTTCCCCTCCTCCTACCCTACAGACTCACCTCGTCACACATGCCATTGCTTGGCACAGAATCTCGAAAACGTTGCTCTCAGAGATACGCGCAAAGGCACTATTCTACAGCACAATTGGAAAACGACCCGCTCGGTTTGCCATATCATCATCATACGTCGTCAAAGATTAAATGTGGTGGTGGTGGTTCCATGAAACAGCCACGCAAGAAACAAAAAAAGACCAAAAATACACCGAACTATCCAATACACCGAGGCTTCGCGCCAGTTCCTCTTCCCCGAAATACGCGCAAAAAAGACAAGAAAACGCCCTGGCCCGCTGATAACCCATTCCGTCCATCCCAACTGCCCCGAGAAAAGTGACAGGCGCCACTTTCATATGTTGCTGTATGAGTTATGTTGCTAATCATGCCACCTTAGCCTTGCGGCTCCTGTCTGGACCCAGCTAGGCGCTGGGCGATGTGTCGTATATCACAGAAACGAAATCATTTTTTGCTGCGAATTGGAACGTCAGTTCTGAGAGTCGGTCGTCGCCCCCCCAGATAAACATTTTCTTCACGAAAATGCCGAACGAAAACGATTAAACGGACGTCCCTTCGAGTCCACACAGTGAACAAGCCAACTAAATCCAACCTCGCCGGATGTCCACAATGACAAATGGTCCATGTCAGAAATGAGATGGCTCACCTGTTGGCAAACTTCATCAGCCACTGGAGAACCGCCTCCAGATTGGTTTCCTCCTTTGCCGAGATGCCATAGCACGACACCTCTCGATGCGCAATGTTCTTAAGATCCATGGCGTCGATGAGCTCATCCACGGTGAGCTTGTTTGGAAGATCTGACTTGTTTCCGAGAACAAGCAATGGAATACCATCCAGGCTTGGCTGACTCATTAATGAGTGTAGCTCTTCGCGGGCCATGGGAAGCACATCCACGTCGGCAATATCGACAATGAACACGATAGCGTTGACATTCCGGCAATATCGCTCCCACATTGGACGGAAGCGGGGTTGCCCACCCAAGTCCCAGCACTTAAGCGTCACATGCCCCCGTTGCAACCGCTTCATGTTGAAGCCCACTGTCGGTATCGAGCTGCGAGGAATGGTCAGCCGGGAGATATTTGGAGAAACTGGGCACAAGATGTTGCATCGAGGTCGTGGAGGGGTGGGAAGGTTGCTTGGTGGTCAACAACTTACTCTATGGCAAACTCTCCGCCCTGTTCGCAAGCAGAGGTCATCAGCATCACATGTACCGGGGAGGTAGGTTTTGGGTCTTGCTTACCGACAGCACCCGAAGCAGAGATGTTTTGCCCGCATTTTGCAGACCGATCATGGTGACGTCCATTTCGGTGGCCCTGGAGGTTGTGTCAGCTCCGGGTTCTCCTGATGCGCCGTCGCCGTCGTCGACAAGCTTAGAGACGGAAAAGCCCCGCAGCAGCTCGGGGGCGCAGGATGCATGGAGGTGCGCAGCTTACCAGAAGGTCCGTAACAGCCAGTCGTACACTCGCTTGAATAACCCCGCCATGATTCGTCAACGACGCCGCGATGTTAAGTGAAAACTGGTAGGTGGGCCGGGCTGTTGTGTAGATGATAAAGAGAGGGCTCGAGGTCGTTGGTGAGCTTGTTTTAAGTGAGCTGCTGGGCCCAGAGATGGCCCTGGCGGCGCAAAATTAAGAAGATAATATGTCTCGTATGACCTGAGTCCGAAGAGTTGTTGCAATTTCGCAGCAGATGGGAAACAGAATGAATTCCTTTTTGTGATCGGTGAGAAGCCAGACGCGGGGTGCGGGTGAGCGATCAGGTCGGCCCACACAAGGCACTGGAAGAGATGGCACCGGGGAACACCAAATATGGGTAACGGTAGTGCAGTCACCTCAAGCTGTGGTCCGTGCCTTTTGTGCGTGTGAAGACTTGATGATGGTGCCCTGGCAATGTCGAACAAGACAGCGGCTATGATCAGGGTTTCATTCGTTTGCGCCGTCTGGGGGCGGAGCGGCGGCAGCAGCAGCTGGACGACGAGGACAAGAGGCAGAGAAAAGACGTCGGCAGGACGAGACGATCGTCTGTGATCAATGGGCAAAAGCGGCGGCTCAGATCGACCGGGTTGCAGGAGGTGTCAGTGCTGCGCTGCGCTGAGCCCTCACCTCAAAAGTCTGGGGGGCCAAGCGGCGGCAGCGAGCGGTTGCGCGGGGGGGCAGAAAGGAAGGGCACACGGCCGGCAGAGTGCAGCAGGGGGGTGCCGTCAAGGGTATGGGATGCAGTGTGCTAATAAAAAACCACCCATCCAAACGTGGTATCGTCGAGGATGAGCTCAAAAAAGATAGGAGGATAGGTGAAAGGTTTGGTGCAAGGAGAAAACCATCAAATCTGATCAGGGCAGTGAGGGTAGGTATTGGTAGTCAGGCTGCTGTGACTGCCCCGCGATCGTAATGGGGGTACCTTATGCAGTTGCCTTCCAAACTCAAACCTTAATTACCTCCGAGGCACCTGATATCTAGACATCTTACTTGGAACGAAAAATGGCGCTGTGCGATTGAGAGGGATCTCTGGGACGCTGCAGACGGGATGGCGTTCTAACACCACTTACATCATGACAGGGGTATGTTTGTACGAGCCTTCGTGCTCTTTGACAGCTGCAGAGGCCGGCATTTGGTGGATCTTGAAAGAAATGATACATGTTGACACCTCTACATCTCAAGCTGGGTGTTGATTGCTACCTAGGTAGATATTTCAGGTTGCAGGTGGTCTACCTCATGCGCCAACGGTAGGAACGTTACGGTGACTTCTCACTGTGTGTGCCGTATGCCACTCAGTCTGCGTAAGTGCAGGTCCCGTGTCTGCATATTTGGCATGGGTTCTTTCCAAGAGCAACACAGAGGCTTTCTGGTGTGAAGTTGGGATAGGATGCAAGCAGCACCAAATACACAGTTCAGTCTGTTCAAGAGGTTACAATCTCACAGGGGGTAGGTCAACTTCCCATGATTGGGGGTCATGGCGGCAGCAAATTGCAACGCTACACCACCGATGCAAACTAATACATGATATACGGTTTGGAAGTATCTGTGCTATTCTGCCAGAAAGTAAGGATTATCAAACTGAGTGAACATCTTTCTATCCCCAAGACCTCGGCACCGCACCCGAAAGACTCGTTTTAGGACTTGCCATCCACTCGATACAGGCAGGCAGCCAATATAATCAAACCATTCGCCCAGGCAAGTTTAACAAACAACACGGAGCTTCTCTTCCAATACTGGCCCCGTCGATCAAAAACCGCGACTCATACCTGATCTGCCACAACGACACCGGGCGCATCACCTCGCTCACAAGCTGCAAATGATGGATCGCATCCCCGTGTGACCTGATCTCGTCCTCCCCAAAATTCAGGATCTCCGGGTCTTTGACGACGTCGAACTCTCCCTCCCGCTTGTCACGTTTGACTGCCACTGCCGCCCAGGCCTTACACACACGGGGTTCCAACTCCAGAGGCCAGGTGCTTCGCCATGTGATTTTTGCGTTGTGGCCTGCGCGATCCCTAGAGGCTTGATACCGGAAGACACAAGCGAGACCCCTTCTGCCGTTCCACAGCTCCATGACGTCTAGTTTTGGCATTTGTAGCGCCACGATGCCGGCCTTCTCAAGCATGTCGTTGACTATCTTGGGGTCCTTGTTTGGGGCCAAGAGATTAGATGTGAGCGCAAGAGAGGTCAGCCTCGTCCAAATCCAGCTGCGCTGACAGGTTTCGAAGAAGTCACTTGCATCTGCTGCAAATGACAATGAAAGATGGACGAGGGGGCGAGAGATTTGGGCAAAAGCCTGTCCGATCTCTGGTGATGCCATGCGAGGGTTTGTCCGACTTGACGATATAGGTACGCGGTGCCATCGCCTATCCGCACGCCAGCACTCATCGAAGTCTTCGTTGAAGTCACCGAAAACCACGACTTTGGCTAGATTGTGGCAGAAGGTAGCTCTGTGCAGTCCTGTGATGAATAATAGGCCATCGAATCAGTATGGATGTGTAGATGTAAGAGTCAAATTTACCTACCTTCTACTGTGATGCGAGTGTTGCGAACTGAATTCCTGCCTTCCAGGGATCTCCAAGGCTCATAGTGAATCTGCCGCAGATTAGGAAGCAGATCAAGAAGGCGATTGAAGCCTTCCCTGCTAATCCATTCGCATTTCGTCTGCCGACGCACTAGGAGGCTAGTGACAGCTGGTACTGAAGGGAAGTCTGCGGGAAAGAGACAACGGATCGAAGCATGATATAGCCGCGCAAATAGATGCATTAAACAGTGGGAATGAAGACGTCGAGCTGGTTCGCTGTGATCGGCGGGAGAAACTGTACGGTCCGGCTCTTCCCTATGGTGGGAATCCGAGCCAGTCTGGAGATACTGAAAGCACTGGTGCGAGTCTGCTGCCCAGCGAACACTGATCTCGAGGTGAAACTCCCCACGAGCTTCCCATTTGCTAAGCTCCAGGAGCAGGGAGCTGATAGTCTTGTAGAGCGCAAAGTCTGTAGGCCGGCCAACTGCTGCGCAGTCAATGGAAAGCCAGACGTTTTTGATAAGATGCCGTCGCTTTTTGGTCATGCTACTGAAGTCGCCCAATCTCTTCAAGGTAACTGTCAGTCGGGCGAAAGTTTTCTTCTCGATGACTTGTTGCCAGCTCCTACAAACAGCGGCACAATGAGCGATGGAGCTGTTTCTGTCCCTGGAAACCTCGTTGAGGATCATATCCTGAATTTCCTGGGGGCAGGACCACCAGCCAGTCCGTTTTGTCTCCATGCTGTCGCGGAAGTTTTCTCGTGAGTGGTGTTGTTGATGGCGAGGGTTGGCGAGGGACCAGGGAACCGGTCTGGAGAAATTGATGCGCCCATCGTTTAAGTATCAGTCTTTACCTTTTAGGGTTCACTTGACGAATTTAGCTTAGAGTTTGCTTCATCATGACTGTTCATGTGGAAGGCATCCAAGCCGTGGAAAGCTTCCAGGCTTAGATGATGTGGCCAGTCCATCTGTGGAACTATATGCGCGGGCCTTGAAGTGTGGTCACGCTGGACTTGAAGGTCGAGCCATAGAAATAAAATCTCGTTCAAGGCTGTTGTTCACCTGGGGCCAAACTTAGCTTCGAGACGAAAAAAGGGAAGCAAACAAAAATTCGAGGTTATCATTATCATGATAGATACCAGAGAAGTGCTGAAGTACTTGCCCCACTTGTAGCTTTCCACAGGACTACGGAGAACCCTGTTGCATTGCATTGCTTGGCGGTGTTCGTCCGATAAGCGATAAGAGGGGCGGGCAGAAAAAAGTTCACTTGCAGTGCAACGCTCACCACCAAGCGCAGGCGCGAATCCATTCCCCAGACAAATCAAGCCACCGCTCACCACCCACCACTTAACCACGCACCCCGAAAACTGCACACTGTAGTATGAGCGCTTAAACAGCCCGGTGCTAGCCCGGACGAGGATTGTTGCCAATTCCTCCATTGGTGACCCCCCAACATACATAATCTCGAATTCCGACACAGGAGTGTGTCGCGATAGCAACCAAAATGGCCCCCGAACGGACCAACACAACCTGGGAGCACGGGTACCACACACTTCGCCGAGAGAAGTTGTTTCGTAACCCTCCTACCGACCAAACCGCATACCCAGCACTTCAAGAGGCTGTCAACCCACACATCGAGGCTTTTAACGCTCTCTTCCGCAACGATGGCAAGCCAAGTTTGCTCGACCACGCCATCGCCGAGATAGGGACTAAGACGTTCCTCGATGGTGACGAAAGGGCCGATCCCGCGAGCAGAAACAAGTTGACGGTTCGCTACAAGAGTGTCACTCTCCAAAAAGCTCAGGTTGCACAGTCCAACAAGTTCGCAAAGAGACGAGAGATCTTTCCGGCCGAGTGCAGAGAGCGGCATGTCTCTTACCGAGGCAAACTCACAGCCGTTCTCGAGTACCGTATCAACAATGGCGACGCCCACGAGTTTGTCCGTGAGCTGGGGCAAATGCCCATCATGGTCAAGGTAGGCTGATTTCCCCCTCTTACGGCTTGGGATTCTAGGCTTTGTCTAACGAATGCTGCCAATGTACAGTCCAACAAGTGTCACTTGGAAAACAACAGCCCCGCGCAGCTCGTGGAGAGGAAAGAGGAGTCGGAAGAATTGGGCGGCTATTTCGTCATCAACGGTATCGAAAAGATTATCCGTCTGCTGCTCATGAACAAGAGGAACTTCCCTCTTGCCATCACCCGTCCTAGTTTCACGAACCGAGGTCCATCCTACACACCGCATGGTATCATAGTACGATCGGTCCGGCCAGACGAAACCTCACAGACCAATGTGCTCCATTACCTCAACGACGGCAATGTCACATTCAGATTCTCTTGGAGGAAGAATGAGTATCTTGTGCCAGTCATGATGATCTTGAAGGCACTCGTCGAGACCAACGATCGCGAGATCTTCGAGTCCTTGGTTGGCCCACCCACCTCCAAGGGGGTGGAGAACACCTTCTTGACGGATCGTGTCGAGCTTCTCCTACGCACGTACAAGACCTACAATCTATACACCAAGAAGCAAACGCGAGCCTATCTCGGCCAAAAGTTTCGGGTCGTGCTCGGCGTGCCGGACACCATGACTGATTACGAGGTCGGCACCGAGTTCCTACGGAAGGTGGTTCTTGTTCACCTTGGCTGCAACGATGTCACAGAGGAGCAGGACACGGACAAGTTCAAAATGCTCTTGTTCATGTGCCGAAAGCTCTATGCCCTTGTCGCCGGCGATTGTGCCGTTGACAATCCTGACGCTGTCCAGAACCAAGAAATCTTGCTCGGCGGTTTCCTATACGGCATGATCTTAAAGGAGCGACTTGAGGACCTGCTGTCGACTGCGTTGAGGGGAGCACTACGCGACCATCTGAGGCGCAACCCAACCGACTCGTTTGTCTCTGAGAGTTTTAGAAAGCAGTTCCCAGGGCACATCTTCCGCAAGACGAACGAGAACATCGGTAACGCTTTGGAGTATTTCCTTTCGACGGGCAATCTGCAGAGTCCTTCCGGCCTTGATCTTCAGCAGGTGTCTGGTTTTACCGTTGTGGCAGAAAAGCTCAACTTCCTTCGTTTCATCAGTCACTTCCGCATGGTCCATCGTGGTAGTTTCTTCGCGCAGCTCAAGACCACCACGGTCCGTAAGCTGCTGCCAGAGTCCTGGGGCTTCCTCTGTCCCGTCCACACTCCTGATGGTTCGCCCTGTGGGTTGTTAAATCACTTTGCTCACAAGTGCAAAATCACCACGAAAGCCGCTGATGTCTCGGCCGTCCCTGGGGTGCTGCTGGAGCTCGGAGTCAACAACTATTCCTCAGCCGCCACTACTGAAAGCGTGGTAGTGATGCTTGACGGCAAGGTTGTAGGCTGGTGTGCTCCACAGAACGCCAAGCCTCTCGCCGACACCTTGCGACAGCTGAAGGTCGAGGGTGGCCATGGGATTCCCCTTGAGCTTGAGATTGGTTATGTTCCCACCTCCAATGGCGGCTCGTACCCAGGTATCTACATGGCATCCAACACCTCGAGGATGGTCCGGCCCGTGAAGTACCTCGCTCTGAACAAGGAGGATATGGTAGGTCCTTACGAGCAGCCTTACATGTCGATTGCTTGCGTAGAACAAGAAATTGTTCCTGGCGATTCGACTCACGTCGAGTTTGATCCGACCAACATCCTGTCCATTCTGGCCAACATGACACCATTCTCGGATTTTAACCAGTCTCCCCGTAACATGTACCAATGTCAGATGGGTAAGCAAACTATGGGCACACCAGGCGCAGCACTTGCGCATCGGACGGACAACAAAATGTACCGCATTCAAACCGGTCAAACACCAGTCGTCCGATCACCACTGCACAACACATATGGTTTCGACAACTTCCCCAACGGATTCAACGCCGTGGTTGCCGTCATTTCCTATACCGGTTACGACATGGACGACGCCATGATTATCAACAAATCAGCGCACGAACGTGGTTTTGGCCACGGTAGCATCTACAAGACCAAGAAGATCAGTCTGAAGGATGACTCGAGGACACGCAGCTCCAAGACCACCACCAAAATGTTTGGGTTTGCTCCGGGAAGCCCCATCCGGGCGTCTGATCGGGAGATGCTCGACGAGGACGGACTGCCCTATGTTGGCCGGCTGGTCAGGGAAGGCGATATCATCGCCGCCTGGCACACCGTTTCGGCCGACTACTCGGGTAAGCTGGTGAACCGGGATGGTATCACGCATTGGGAGCGATACAAAGAGGCCGAAGATGCCTTCATTGAGGAGGTTCGCGTGATTGGCAGCGACACTGGAAACGAGCCTCTCCAGACTCTCTCGATCAAGCTTCGCGTTCCCAGATCTCCGGTCATCGGCGACAAGTTCTCTTCTCGTCACGGTCAGAAGGGCGTTTGCTCGCAGAAGTGGCCTGCTGTCGACATGCCCTTTTCGGAGACGGGCATCCAGCCTGATGTCATCATCAACCCTCACGCTTTCCCGTCCCGCATGACAATTGGCATGTTTGTCGAGTCTCTTGCAGGCAAGGCAGGCGCGCTACATGGTCTTGCTCAGGACTCGACGCCGTTCAAGTTCAGCGAGGAGAACATGGCGGCCGACTACTTTGGGCATCAGCTGATGAAGGCTGGCTACAACTACCACGGAAACGAGCCCATGTATTCCGGCATCACGGGCGAGGAGTTCATGTGCGACATTTACATTGGTGTTGTCTACTACCAGAGACTGAGACACATGGTAAACGACAAGTACCAGGTCCGTACGACTGGTCCAGTCGTGCCGACAACCGGACAGCCGATCAAGGGCCGTAAGAAGGGTGGTGGTATCCGTGTGGGAGAAATGGAGCGCGATGCTCTGTTGGCGCACGGCACGGCCTTCTTGCTCCAGGATCGCCTGCTCAACTGCTCCGATTATTCCAAGTCGTGGATCTGCCGAAACTGCGGGTCATTCCTGGCCGTGCAGCCGACGGTATCTCCGTTTATTGGAAAGCGAAAGCAAGTCGGCACTGTGCGCTGCCGAAATTGCGCGCAGCGTCTGGACCAGATCGAGGACCTGGACCTCATGAAGCTGGATGGCGAGATTTGGGAGGACGGGCAAGGCGTCCAATGGATTGGTGGAGAGAACACCACCATGGTGGTGGTCCCTGGTGCGCTCAAGTACCTGGATGTCGAGCTTGCGGCAATGGGCGTCAAGCTCAAGTATAACGTGGACAGCAAAGATCAGACACGGAGAAGTGCCCTGAGACCAACAGCGCCCAAGCTGCTTCCGAGTGGTGTGGCTGCGGCTTAATGAGAAGGATATCTCTCTCAGGGCTGAACGTTGATGTTTTGTACTGATTTAGTTGTAATTTGTCTGGGTTTGGGGCGTAGACAAGGCGGTCAAAAATGGGTCAATGATTTATTTATTCACATGTCACCAATTTCTCTTCTGTGTCCATCCAGATACCATGGTGCTGGAAGTGCCAAATGACATGTTCCCCTGGATGAGGAGCAGCGGAGCAGCATCACATGTGGCCAACCCCGGGATTGCGCAAGGCAAGGCAAGGCAAGGCAAGGCAAGGCAACACAAATGAGATGACATTTGCCGCTGCACGAAACCGAGTTTTGCAGCACAAACACTGTTAAAATAATGCAGACACCCACGGCGCTGCCTCTCCTCTAGCACTCATTGGTGCCTCTAGCATGCTCCTACCCCTGGACGGACCGTTTGTATCCGTCAGTAGCCTCCAACGCAACTCCCTTTCCTGAGAAGATCCAACGAGGAAGGTGCAATGCTCTCTCAACCCACCTGGGACAGCCCGTCTCGCCAGTCTCACCTTCGAGTCCACAATTCTGACCTCATGCCGAACGTCGCTTCCCTGTGATAGCCCATGGATGTACCACAAGGATCCGCAGCTGGTCAAACTCACTCCCCAGTTCCTGGGCCTGCTGTTTACCAGCTGAACTCTTCATTCTGCCAACAAACAGTTCTTCCTTCCTCCTCAAACCCATCCGAGTGCCGCCTCGAGCCATTCACGTTCATTCCAGTGACTTTATCTCATCTTCACCTACCTGCTCTGTCTCTCTGGCCGCCCAAACCCATCACCTCATTTACCCTGGGTTCCCATCTCCTACAGACCCCCCTCGTCTCCCCTTCCCACGATACCTGTGTCACCGCCCCCCCAACCCAACCCAACCCAAGCCTACCTATTGAGACCCTAGACTGCCTCTAGCCGGGGTTGTCACCCGCTCCTTTGTGTCCAACGTTCGACACCTACCCAGGGGGTTGCTCTCTCTCACTCAGATGAAGTTAGCAATGGCCTCCGTCATTGTCCTTCGGCTCTTCATCCTCGCCAACCTCGTCACTTTCTGCCTCGGCCACCACCACCACCACCAACAACAACAACAACAACAACCAAGACCCACAGCCTACAACTATGGGTTCGACGTCCACAGGCGGGTGAAGCGGCAGCTTGCGGAACCTCTGACGACGGTAGTGAGGGGGGATGCTGGCCAGCAGGCGGGGGACGTACAAGTGCGGAGGGAGATTAGGGAGCTGGAGCAGGACAGGGACGTGTGGACGTTGTACCTGCTGGGGATGAGCATGATGCAGTTTACGGATCAGATGGAGCCTACGTCGTGGTATGGGATTACAGGTTTGTGTTTTTTCTTTTGTCTGCCCATCCCCGAAATTCTTTTGCTTTCTGTTACAGGAGAGTGGTGATTTTTGTCTAACTGTCTGTGTCTTTTGTGTTGGACAGGTATCCATGGAATGCCGCACCAGACATGGGGTGGTGTGCGACCGACGCCTGGGAATGAGGAGACTGGGTATTGTACGCACTCTTCGATATTGTTTCCTACTTGGCACCGGCCTTATCTGGCTTTGTACGAGGTATGTGGTTGGAAGCCTCTCGGCAGAATTGTTTTCATTTTTCTGGTGGTTGGAGCTCTTTGGCTGATAATGGTTGACAGCAAGTCTTGACAAATGTTATGCGGATGATTGCAAATTGGTGGCCCGATGATCAGAAGCAGCGCTATCTCGACGCTGTCCAGCGGTTTCGAATACCTTATTGGGATTGGGCTACCTACCCGCCCTCTGACGGAAGTGTGCTCCCCACGAGCGTGGGTGGGAGTCCCTTTGTCGATGTAGATGGTCCGAATGGCGTTCAGCGGATAGCAAACCCTCTGTTCAGTTACACGTTTCGGCCTCTGAATACTACTGCTTTCAGACAGGCACCGGTAAGCTTTGATACTGGCAAGCATGTCTTGGATGCTAACAATGTTGTAAAAGTGGAATACCTGGACTGAGACCCTGAGGGGTCCAACTAATTGGGGTCCCGGAGCCCAGTCGAACAACTCCATGGTGGCCATGACGATCGATCAGAACCAACGGTCACTCAGCCAACGGCTCTACATTTTGTTCTCGAACTATGGTAACTACAGCAGGTTCAGCAACAATGCCTGGATCCCTTTTGTCAATAACGCCTCGTATGATTCCCTCGAGTCTCTCCATGACACGGTCCATACTCTTGCTGGCGGTGGTGGTATGGGTATGCCAAATATCCAGGGCGGCCACATGTCGTTCATACCTTACTCGGCCTTTGACCCTATCTTCTTTCTACACCACACCATGGTGGACCGTATCTTTGCCATGTGGCAGACATTGTACCCACAATCATGGGTGGCGCCTACCGCGGCGGTTCTGAATTCATACACGACCTCTCGAGGCCAGATTCAAGACTCACAGACACCGCTCACCCCGTTCTTTGCTGATGCCAATGGGGGGTTTTGGACGTCGGATAGCGTCAGAGACTTCACCAAATTCGGGTACACTTACACTGAGCTGACGGACCTTGCGAGTGCGAGTAATGCCCAAGCTGGTGTACGACGGGCTATTAACCGTTTGTACGGGGCGTCAAGTCCAGCCAACATGTTTCTGAGGGAGCTTCGAGCCCAAGGCATCAAGGGTGGCCGGGGGAAGGGGGCGTCTTCGAGAATAGGACAGCAGTCATCATCAAAGCATCGTCCTGCTGGTAGGGAAGTTGGAGGACTCCAAGATGACAGCTACCGAGAGTGGATTGTGAATATCCGAGCCAAGAAGCAAGCATTGGATGGGCCGTATTCCATTTATTTCTTCTTTGGGACCCCACCGGAGGACAAGGCGGACTGGGCGCAGGCAGAGAATCATGTTGGTGCCATGGGGGTGTTTGCTGCCGACGGGACCGGGATGGGAGGCATGAGGGAGGCGATGAAGGAGTTGGAGGTTAGTGGGACGGTGCCGTTGACTACGGGCTTGATTGGGGCTGTTGAAAGGGGGAGATTGGAGGGGTTGAGCCAAGCGGAAGTGGTAAAGTTTTTGAGGGAGGAGCTGGTGGTTGTTGTTTTGGGGTCGGGGGGGAGGGAGTATGGAGTTTTGGATGTGGAGGGCTTGAGGTTGGGGGTGAGGAGTTTTAGCGTTAAATTGCCGCAGAGTGAGGATGAGCTGCCTGTTTGGGGGGAGGAGGAGGTGGGTTTTGATTTGTTGTAGGCTGTGGAGGGAAAGGGGTACGGGAAAAGGACTGTCTGATATTATGGTCTCGTTTCTGGTGTGCATTGTTGCGAAGGGAGGTAAAGGCAAAAAAGGGAGGATAAGGTTTTGGTGTTTTCTGGTGTTGTTTTGGTGCTCTGGCTTTGGGTTTGATTACTATGGAGGGGAGGGCAGCCTTTGGTTTGCTGGATTGGTGTCACTCACTCTCGACAAGTTGGCTCTTGCTTTGGAGGCTTGGGTTTGTCTTTTCTTGTTGGGATGTTTTCGTGGTTGGAGCTTGGAAGGCGTGGATGATACAGGCAAGGTAATATGTGGTGGGTCGGTTGGGTCTTTTGGCAAGATTCTAGTGTATTTTTGGCAGAGTTGTCTTTTGTTGTGTTGAGCTTTTATTAATGGATGTAATCGAGTTGAAAGAGAGAGAGAGAGAGAAAGCACTGTACATTGGATAGTTTTGCCCGGTTGTGAGGTGTCAAATTTACGTGTTGCTAACACGGATTACAACGAAGATTACCCTACTTAGATGAGAACTTCCAAACACCGGACGATGATCTGTTTCTGTTGTTTATTGCCGAAAATACCTTTGTGTTCTAAAATACCGAAAAAGCCCATGCGTACGCTTTCCCATGCTGTGCTGTTGGTTTGAAGGGTCTGTGGAGAGAGATATTCCAACTTGATGATTGCAGACGAGAAAAGGAAAATGAAAATGAATCCGAATCCGAAACCTGTAGGAAAAAATTTATATAAAACGCCATTCCGTCCCCCTCCTGAATCCCAAAGCCAAAAAACACCAGAAAAAGGGAATAAAAATGCCGTGAACCCATCTCCCATCATTCCTTCTTCAGTCATGCAAAAAAAAAAAAAGAAAATCATTCCTTGGGAAGCAAATCCTCTGTCAACACCCCCCGACTCGAAATCCGACTCGAGCTGCTCCCCACCACCGTCTGGCTGTCCCCGTCCACATCAGGATCATACTCGTCCCTCTCCAAGTCCCTCGCCCCTTTCCCAGCCCTTGGCGTCCTCTGCCCTTCCTCTTCTTCACTCTCACTATCCTCACTATCCTCACTCGCAACCGACCCATCCACCCCCTCCTCCTGATCAACCTCATCATACCCTTTACCCTCCACCTCCCCTTTGCCCTCCTGCTTCTTGATGTAGCTATCAATGATGTAATACTGCATCGCGTTCATAATGAGCGGGAACAGCATCATGACAAAGACAATCTGCAGCCTCTCGTTGCCCTCGGTCCACTTGAGCGCCCAATCCCCCAGCTCCGAGATCCAGGGAAAAATCATAAAAATGACCAGAACAACAAGTTTCATGCCCATCAAGCCGCAAAAGTAAATAAACGACTGCTTCAACCACCACCACGCGTTGGGGGGCGAGCCGTAGTGCCCTGACTGAACCGACTCCGGGGGTTGGCCCAGCGGGGTGTAAGTGACCAAAGTGGTGGTTATTCTGACGATGAGAATTAAAATTGGGATACCGAGGGTTGTCTGGCCGTGTTAGTATTTGGTTGGGGGAAGATCTAAGGGGAGGGTAGGGGGAGCCTACATCAATAGCCAAGTTTAAAAGGTAAAAAGAGCACGGGTTCGGTACATATTCGTCTACCGTCGTTGTCTTCGTTGCTGTCCGTTTAAGAAGCATCAACACCCCTCTCCTCGCCGCCTCGGACACCGTTGCCGGGGGAGCAATGGTCGTGATGTTGAACCTCCCGCTCGTGAGCAGAGACATGAACACGTTTGCGCCGTGGACTAGCACGCTCCCAAAGACCTGCTTTGAGGCGTCAAAGAACCAGATTTTGACCGGTCGCTGGGGACGCTCGCGCCATCGTTTGTAGACGAGGGAGAGGAGGGCCAGGCCGCCGAGGGCGAGCTGGACTAGGATGGCGAAGGAGCCTAGGAGGCGGCATTCGGTGGGGTTTTCCGAGGGGGAGAAGGGGGTGCCGGTTGCGGTTGGGCTTGATATTGGGGAGAGAGTGGAAGTCATGGTGACAGAGATGAGGGTTCCTGCTTCCGCCGTCGCGGGTTGTTGACCTCCTTGCGGGTGGTCGTTGAACGACGGTGGTGGATGGGGTAGATTTGTTGGATCTACCGCTGCTGTTGCTGCTGCTGTTGCCGCGAGAGACGTTGCGACATTGGGGATGGCGACGGCGATGGTGTTCTCGAGCGCGGGGACGACAACGGGATCGAGGTGTTGACGAACAGCGAGGTGAACGTTGTTGTTGGACAAGGCGGCTGCGGCGGCGGGAGGCAACATTTACGATTGGTGTAGATGCTGTCCGGGGCTAAGAGCTAACCACCTCATCAAGCGTTTGGCGTTGGTTGGGAATTAGAACGGAGACTATTTTCCGGGGTAAAAAGATATTGATAATAACAACACAGCAGCTAGGCTCGATCAGATGATCGCTCTTGGATTTGTGTGGCTTATTCTTCTCTGGTAGGTGCCTGGTGACGGTTCTTCGTGGTGGTTTAGTGCGCGTCTTGTGACTGGAGTGATGTAATGCAGTGGATTGTGTGGACGGTGTGCGTTGGGGTATCACGACAGCAAACTGCAAGGTAGCTTTAAAAGACTCAAGAGAGGAGAAGAACAGAAGAGATGGAAAACGACGAAACAAAACTATAAGACGGAGTCGGAGTCACGGTTGTATTGTAAACGTAACTGCCTGGGTTCTCCTGGAACACAGCACGACGGCGTAAAGCAGAGAGGCAATGCGAGGCCACAACTTGAGACACTGCTGCCCCATTGGCCATGGCACCGTTGGCCCTATCGCTCGCACTCTCTCAGCGGTCGCAGAGGTTCCCCACAGCCCCCGCCAGACTGACGGCCCCACCACGGCTGGGCGTTCATGGCGGTTCCAGAATTGCTGGGCAGTGTGGAGTGTGCCGGCTGCTGGCTGTTGTCTGCCGGCAAAAGTCAACTTTCGGCCCGGTTCTGGAAACAATCTGATAGCGAGTTGAATCCGCTTCCAGTTAGAGACTCCGCCTCCGGATTCGGATATCTACAGTACCTTATGTGCTTATGTAGAATGGTATGAGCAGTGTGTACGGCACGGTATATTGCATGTACTACATGCCATGCATATTCATAGGCGAGCAAGCGAGGCGAGAAAACTTACATACATACATAGATACACCCACACGTAGCTAGGCTAACCTGCATCATATCAACATGGTGTCGTTTAGAAAATAAATCAAACATGAGCAGTTAAATGACAGACAAAACAAAAGGCCGAAAACGACTGTTGGAAAAGCATCGCAATTCTCTCTGTAGCCCAACGCTATGTCAGAGTCCCGGTGATCAATTTGCGCCCCGATTCAGTATGGATATCAGCAACAACAGCAACCCTTGAGATGAAAAGAAGGGCATTGAAATCTGCGCCTGATAACCTTTGCTCGCGCCGAAAGAACCTATGAAGACCAAACACCCCGAATCGGCAAAAACATTCCCCATATTCCCCCAGCCACACAACCCGACTGGAAAAGGAACGCGCCTAAAGAAATCCCCGATGTAAATGTTGCAAGTTTGCTGTTTTTTTTAGAGAGTTGAGAGGGCAGGTAAAGCAAGGATGGGTTTGCTTGCTAGCTACGTTGCAGTGTTGAACGCAGCCTTTGGTACACTTATGCCGTACAAGTGATGATGTGGTGGATAATGATATCGAAGCTAGGCGCACTCCGGAACGGTGGGAAGAAGCTTGCGCACGAAGTGCGGCATCTTTCGTGCGTGCATGGCGATATCGGGCCTGCCCCTCTTGAGGATTGACCTCGGCGTCTTTGAAGTTGGCGTCCTGGGCGCCGAAGCCGCCTTCTTGGGGGAGGAGGGAGATGTCGGAGAAGACGGGCCTCCAGACTGTCGGTTTCGACTCTGAAAGCTGTCCGCAGGCCCGTCTAACTGTCAATCTATACCATGTTGCCGCTTGAGGCGTTCGAGATTCTCCTTGCGGATGTCCAAATCCTCTTTTGACCTGACCATCTTGTCGGGCTGGTGGTATAATACTGTGTCACTGGTTAGTACGACCGTCACAAGCATAAGCACTCCTTCAAAACATACCAACGAGATAACGGTTCTGAAAGTTGTAGCCGTTCAGTTTGTCGCAGGCCTGCTTCGCATCCATAACATCTTCGTAGACAACGAAGGCGGTGCCCTTGGTGTTGCTCGCAATGCCCTGGCGGACCTGGCGAATGGGCCCGTACTTGCCGAAGAGATCGAACAGCTCCTCAGGAGTGACGTTGTAGCTAGTCCGGGGTTAGTCGGGGTTGCGACGGCGATAAAGACACATTCGATTGGTGGAAGATACATACCTTAGATTCTTGACGAACAAAGCTCTAGCCATGGATACTATGGTTAGCCAATGTCTCTAAAAATGATCTGTGATGGTGGAAACGATGATGGGAAATGGTGGTGATGGTGGACAGTCACCCCCAGATGGGTGGCCGTTGAACTGGTTGTCGGGCCTGGTGGAGAAGGCGACCAGAAAGGCAGCGAGATTGTTGAAAGAACGAGACAGCAGTGCAGCAACTTGCAGCACTTGTTGCGTCTTCTCGACTCACCGATTAACCTCCGGGCCAAGTTTGTTGGCGCGACTCATATCTCGATGTCGATTTACTGATGCTCGACACGGGTTTTCTCTCGATGGGGGTGGATTTCGTCAATGGGTTCGCGGATTCGCGGTGAGTTGTTGCGAGGCGTTGAGGCTCCAAGCGAACGGGTTTACGCGGGAGTGATGAGGGAGAGAAGTTCGAAAGTTGGAGGACAGGCCGGGTGGGGCGGTGCTGGTTTAAGCCTAGCCCCCACGTGATGGGCGTAATTGCAGTGGACTGCCAGCATCGCTCGATAACACCATCAGAGGAGCCATCCCGATCAATGATCACCCTACGCAATGGCAAGCCCAATAGCTCCTTCCTGGAACCATCTACCACCGCCTATACACGTGTCTTCTTTCGATAAGCTTTCAACTGTCGCCTTTGTGAATGACATTCGATATCCCATGCCTACCATCAGGCATCAGAACCAAGTTGCTTGGCACTCTGCACTCTTTTGGGTCGTGCATCTTGTAGCGACCATGTCATCCAAACTCGGGGTCCACTAATATCATTGATTAGCAGGTCAGATGCGTAGGTTTTTGGGGGTGGCCCTGCTTTTGCCCTGGCATAAGGAAAACCTCAGCCAGGAGCTATCCATTGGGTGGGAGGTTCTTTGAAGGGGGAAATGACTTGTTCAACGCCAGCTTCCCCCTTTCTTCACCGTACCAAGTCACTGTGGCATTGTGTGAAGTGTCTCTGGGCTCTGAGTGGGTGGGGGTTGCTCGCTACAACAAGCCAGGGCCAGCACCTAGCAGCAATTAATAAAACGACCACCAAAATTCTGCCCAGCAACAAATGCCATTCCACCACAGCAGCGCACTTTGCACTTTACGCGACTCCCATCGGATTTGCACAGCAAAGCGTCAGCGCACCCGACGGAGGAAGGCGGATCCTGGAAGCTTAGAACCACCTTCGCCTCCACTCTCCCACCCCCATTCAACTCAACTTCGCTTCTTGTTCCATTTTCTTCGATGAGATTATTCCGACTTTAATGAGCTTGCCATTTGCCATTTTCTGCCGCCCTGCCGCCCTGCCGCCACACCTCCTTCGCCTCCACCAGCAACAGCAAGCGTGTTTAATGGCCAAGGGGAACAACAACATGCCGTCCATCGCCCAAGAAACCACCAACACCTCGTCCCCCTCCTCTGTCCCGTGCAAGAAGCGGAGACGAGACGACGATCGCGATAACAGCACCCAGCAATTCACATTGTACGCGAGTCTTCTCGCGAACTCCACCGCTGCCGCCGCTGCCACTAACCATGCTGTCTACAGCTCCCACCACCACCACAACATCTACCCAGACAACTACCACCACTACCACCATGGCAGCAGCAGCAGCAGCAGCAGCAACCTATCCCCCCTGGCAACCACCACCAGGAAAATGATCCCCCTTTCTTCCAAACGCCAACGAATGACCTCAGTCGACATTGAACTTGACCCAAAAAGACAACACGATATCACCAGCAAGTTCCACCAAAAAGAAGAGGAAACACTCCCAGCAAAACCCCGACCAAACCTAGCCAGCAAAACCTCCCTCCTAACCCCCTGCCACATCTGCTCCCGCAAACCAACCAAGAAATCCGACCTGGACAGCTTCGCCGATTGTCAAGGATGTGGTCAGCGGACGTGCTACGTGTGCATAAGGGAGTGTCTTGGTTGGAGTCCACCGTCCCAGCAACCACCACCACCACTATCATTACAGACAGAGCCGTCGTTTACAATGATTGATGTTGATTCTACTGAGGAGCAACAACCACCACCACCAGTAGAAAGTGGAGGCTGGACAACAAAAGGGGGTGGGGCTGGGCACAGGAAGATGGTCTGCAGCAGGTGTTGCGTTGAAAGGGGCCAGGATGGGGATGTGGTTTGTTTGGGGTGTTTACCATTTGTGGAGGGTTGAAAGGGGGAAAATATGGTATCGGAGGAAATATAAAAGGCAAGAATCTTGGGCGTTTCTGGCAGGGGATATTATTCTGGTTTTTGGTTCGGTACCTAATGAGGGATGGGGCTAGGAAGGAGGCGAGTGCTGGATTATCACCACCGACGAGGAGGATCAACCTCCCAGAACGACGAAAAACCACCTTCCAACAACAAGGATGTGGATGTGGTAGAAAAGCGTGTATCTGGACAAATGTTCCCTTTGTGATGTTCACTGGGTGACATTGGAGGACACGGCAAGAAACGACACTACCCCCTCCGGCGACAAACATCCCAATATCAGGCTTATAGAAGCACGCAAAGTTGGTCCCAGCCCAGGAGGACAAACAGGCCCTGTCCGGGGAGGAGGGCATATTGTTGAGGAAATTGTACATAATAATGGCTGGAAAATAGCCACACAACAAGGGGAAACGAACGGTCCATGTGTAGGAGGAGGCTTGATTGGGAATGGAGACTTGTTTGGGCAGCAAAGGAACCTGCCCCCAAAGCGGACCAGCAGCAGCAGCATGTGAGGGTAGATTATGATACATAGTTCTTTTCACTTGTTATGATTTTGTACATAGTCAAGAGGTGGGAAACGCATGATGAGCATAGCAACGGGAGGAAAGCATTGCGTGTGGGTTTAGCGTTTTCACGACATCAGCGTAGAGGTATAAATGGCAGGCAACAAATTGGAGCTAACATATACCCACAAACATTTGAATACACCACTAGACTTCAAACATGTCCATAATCTTCGCTTGTTTATTGTCTTCAACTCCTACTTCATCCCCCACCCTACTCTAAGTCAACTGTCTCAGGTAAATTATTAACCTTGCTAGTCATACACAACCCGAAAACACACACAACGTCCCTGCTCCCCATAACAACCCCCTTAACCCCTTAGTTATACTGCGCATAAGCCGCAGTAGAGTTAAACTTGTGGTTACCCTTGATCACCTTGTCCACCGCATCCAAGAAGTCCTTCTCGGTCGCCACCTTCCTCCTCGCGCGGATAGCAAACATGCCCGCCTCCGTGCACACACTGCGCAACTCAGCACCCGTAGCATTGGGGCACAACCGCGAGATGAGTTCCCATCTGATGTCCCTCTCCACCGACATGCTCTTGGCGTGAATCCTCAGAATGTTGGCCCGGCCCTCGAGATCGGGAAGAGCAAACTCAATCTTGCGGTCGATACGACCCGGTCTCATAAGAGCAGGGTCAAGAGTCGAAGGTCTGTTGGTGGCAAACATGACTTTGATGTTGCCTCTAGCGTCGAAACCGTCCAGTTGAGTAATGAGCTCCAGCATGGTTCTCTGGACTTCATTGTCACCGCCCGCACCGTCATCAAAACGAGCACCACCAATGGCGTCAATCTCGTCAAAGAAGATAATGCAGGCCTTCTTCGTCCGCGCCATCTCAAACAGCTCACGCACCATCCTGGCACCCTCACCAACGTACTTTTGAACCAACTCGGATCCAATCACACGGATGAAGGTGGCGTCTGTTCGGTTGGCTACCGCACGAGCGCAGAGGGTCTTGCCGGTACCGGGAGGGCCGTAAAGAAGGGCACCCTTGGGGGGATCAATGCCCAAGTTGCCGAACCGTTCGGGCGAAAGCAGGGGCATCTCGACAACCTCGCGGAGCTTTTCCACCTGCTCCTTGCAACCACCAACATCGCCGTATGTAACATCGGGCTTCTCTTCGACCGTCATCATGGTGACACTGGCGTCGATCTTGGGCGGCAGTGGGAGAAGGATCTGGTACTTGTTTCTGTCGACACCAACCCGCATTCCCTCTTCGATATCCGTTGGACTGACGCGCTCGCCGAGATTCACGACAAACTTTGCTATCTGCTTGACGTTGATGACATATTTCGACTTCGCCTCGTCTTTGTCGTCCTGAATAATCTTGGTGCATCTCGCTACCTGAAGAGGTTGCTCCTCGGACATTCGTTGACGATCGGCGGCGATATCCCAAAGGTGAGGTGGTGCGAGACCGGTATCTGATTCCTGTATAGAGACAACATGTATAAGTTTCTGCGTCCGCTAGATGCAAGTGCACCGCTGCCTACCTTGACACCAATCTTGTCATCCACGCTCTGCTGCTTCTCCTTTATTTGCTGCCCTAGCTTCTTGATGGCGGAACCATATGGCGCGGCACCATAGGTCTTGAGAACCTGGATATCTCTTTGCGGATGTTAGCTCAAGTTGCGCATCGGTGTTGGTGGGTCGAGGGCAACGGACTCATCGGTGAGGGGCGTGATCTTCTTCTCTTCTATCTCGTCATCGCCGAATTTCTTTTGGTACTTTTCCCAGTTGGCACCTGTGGCAGAAGGCTAAAGTAGAGAGAAGTTAGCATTTCTAAAGTGCTGGCAGCGGGTGGTGGCGACGAGTGGGAACTCGAGCGACGACTGGGTCAATGGACATGCGTACCATGATGACGGCTGTCGATGGGTAAGCTGCTGGATTTCTGGAATGTATTGTGTTTGGAAATCGGAGAGAGTGCACCGGACAAAACTAGTTGAAGTCGCTTATTACTTGGGACCAGGCGCGATTCCTCGGTGCAGAATAGTCGTCAAGTGGTTGTGTGGTGGTTGGGCGATGATGGGAGAGGGAAAGTCGCCATGGATTCAACGAACGCAGAGGAAGCAACACCAAGCAGCAGTTCCGTAATCCATGCTGCCTTGGGCCCGCCCAGAGCTCCCCCGGCTGCGAGGCTGAAAGGGGCCTAGTCCCATTACAGCTAGCGCAGTGGAACTGGGTGTTCCCCGGCTGCCGTGTGAACGCCCGGGCCACCTCCCCCCAAGGAAACAGTGGGGGAAGCTGCTGGCGGCGGGAAGAACTCCAGCACCCGACAGGAAAAATTCCCGTCCCACCTTTGAAGCGTAGCCTGGGGAGAAGGAGCTGCCTACAAGCAAACAGAGGGGCACTAATAAGTTATCGCAACACCGCCATCACCACCACCGCCAAACTGCACAACCCTTGACCGCCTCGACCGAGTACGCCCCCCTCGATCCAACCTTCATATCTACAAAATGGCTGCCGTAGCACCAGCCGCCGCTGGTCCCAGCAATGCCACCTTCAGGGTATGTACCCAACTGCCAGCCCCTATTTGCAGGGCTCCGTCGAGTCGCGCTGGAGCTCTGGCTGACCCCCGCCATAGGACAAGGAGAAGCCGTTGGCCGTCCGTTCCGCCAACATCGTCGCCGCCAGAGGTATGCCTCTAATTATATACAACAGTACTATACGTCGGTGTCTTCCAGGTCTAACTATTCGTAGCTCTTGCCGATGCCGTCCGGACATCGCTGGGCCCAAGGGGCATGGACAAGATGATCCGCAGCGGAAAGGGGGAGACCATCATCACCAACGATGGCAGCACAATGTTGAAGAGCATGGCCGTCATGCATCCCACAGCCAAGATGCTTGTCCAACTTTCCAACGCCCAAGATGTCGAAGCCGGTGACGGAACCACCTCAGTCGTCGTTATCTGCGGCAGCTTGTTGGGCGCCGCCGACCGCCTTCTCGCCAAGGGCATCCACCCCTCCGTCATCTCAGAGTCTTTCCAAAGAGCCGCCGCCGCCGCGGTCAAGGTCTTGCATGAGATGTCACAACCTATCGCCCTTACCGACACCTCCTCCCTCCTTCAAGCCGCCAACACCTCGCTGTCCTCCAAGATTGTGTCCCAGTACTCCAACCTACTCGGCCCAATGGCCGTCAACGCTGTTACCAAGACGATCGACCTTAAGACGGCAGATAACGTCGACCTGAGGAATATTCGCATTATCAAGAAGGTCGGCGGGACGATAGAAGACAGCGAGTTGGTGGACGGTTTGGTTCTCACACAGCCAGTGATCAAGAGCGCGGGAGGGCCCATAAGGATGGAGAAGGCCAAGATCGGTCTTATTCAGTTCCAGCTCAGCCCTCCTAAGCCTGATGTATGTTCTATGACTATGCTTTCTTACCTGGGACTACGTTAGCTAATCACTGCAACAGATGGAAAACACCATCCAGGTCAACGACTACAGACAAATGGACAAGATCGTCAAGGAGGAGCGCATGTACCTCCTCAACATGGTCAAGAAGATCAAGAAGGCCAAGTGCAACGTTCTCTTCATTCAAAAGTCTATCCTCCGCGACGCCGTCAACGACCTCTCCCTCCACTTCCTTCAGCGCCTCGGCATCCTCGTCGTCAAGGACATTGAGCGTGACGAAGTCGAGTTCATCTGCAAGTCTACCGGCTGCAAGCCCATCGCCGACATTGACAGCTTCACTGAGGACAAGCTTGGCTCCGCTGACCTTGTTGAGGAGGTTCAGTCCTCTGGCAGCAAGATGGTCAAGGTCACCGGCTGCAAGTCCACCGGCAAGACCATCTCAGTCGTCGTCCGCGGCGCCAACGCTCTCATCCTCGACGAGGCTGAGCGCTCTCTCCACGATGCCCTCTGCGTCGTCCGCTGCCTCGTCAAGAAGAAGGCTCTCATCGCCGGTGGCGGTGCCGCCGAAATTGAAATTGCCGCCCAGCTCAACAAGCAAGCACGTGCCTTGACCGGCACCGAGGCCATCTGCTGGAAGGCCTTTGCCGACGCTATGGAGGTTATTCCCACTACTCTTGCGGAAAACGCCGGGTTGAACAGCATCAAGGTTGTGACTGCCCTGCGCCACAAGCACGAGATGGGCGAGAAAAATGCTGGTGTCAGTATCAAGAGCGGGGGTGTCAACTCGGATATTTCAAAGGAGAATGTGCTGCAGCCATTGTTGGTGAGCACGAGCGCGATTGAGTTGGCGGCGGAGACGGTGAAGATGATTTTGCGGATTGATGATATCGCCTTGAGCAGGTAGACTACATTAACTTTTGTGACAGAAAGGGTTAAAATGTCGTAATGAAAAATGGAATATACAATGTTTGCTTGGGGGGATAGATACCCTGGGTAATGAATATATGTGTAGCTCTGCTATGTGGGATAAAAGTGTGTGATAAGAGTGCCTCGGGCTATGAAGAATGCCATCGTGTTAATCTTCTTATCTGATGAACTTGCCAGGATTGTGAGAAGTTTACTGTGTATTTGTTATGTAGTCATAGCGGAGGGAGCTTCTCAAATACCTTGATGTATGTATCGTTTTGTACCCTCACTTCTATTGACATGGAAAGAATATAGTCATCATGCACAATAGCGACAAGTGCAGAGAGAGGGCTAGGTGTGGTCCTGTCCAGAGATGCGACCCAAGTGAACTGCCGCGGTTAGGTACAATAAAAGGTCATAGGAAAATTTGGGTGCAGACATGACACCACCATGTAGTGTAAACCCTTGTTAACGTTATGGCAGAAGCAACATTTGCAATCTGAACTGTCACTCGCGCTCAGGTCTTGCCTACCTATTCTCATGTAAAGCGGGACGTACTGAATTTCAAGGACCACCACATCTGCGTCTGATATATCAAGCGCCGAAATAAGGCAACAGTGAGTGTAGAAGAAGGGGGTTTTGCTGTGACGCGCAAAAACATGATACGGCCTCATTCATTCAAACCCGATTCTGCGCGTTGAGGGTAGGTTGCTGGGGGGGTTAACGTTAATTGTTTACTTCCAAAAAGGAGGGGGTGTCAAAGCCAAGCATTCAGTCCCCAACATCATAGACCTCACAACCAACAACATCAAGTCATGAACTACTTCTACCCCAAACATAATCTAGTCACTCAGCACATGATGTTAACAATGCCAATTTTGTAATATTTAATGAGATAAAAGAACAACAACACACAAAACTAAACCTCCAACTGCACACCTGAATAATCCCCCCGCCCCTTATTCGCCAATTTTCGCCTCGAGACAAATTAAGAAACCAGATCAAAAAAACAACTAGTAGTAGAGAGAAACCAGCCAAAAAGAAGAAAGAGAGTGCTTCCCTAATGGTACACGGCAAAAAAACTTCTCAAAACGCAATAAAAAAACTGTGAGGGGGTGATGAATGACAACGTACGATATGATATTGTGCAGTGATAGGAATGAAACTTGGGTAGTTTGAAAAGAGAAAAAAACACGCAGAATAATTTGAAGAATGAGATGAAACGCAAACTGAAACGAAAACAAAAAAAAAAAAAAAAAAAAAAAAAAACCAGAAGAAAAAAAAGGCAGAAAAAAAAAAACCCTTCCCTTTAAACCTTGGTTTCTGTTCGAGCTAGCCTCGGTGTGAAAAACAACACTTTATGCCCACAACAAGGCTGCAAGCGGAGGGGGAGGAGCTTAGGGGTGATGCCAAAGAGAAAATCACCTTTTCTCAGTAGTTGAGCTCCCCACCGCCACCACCGGACACCTGATCCAGGTCTTCGTAGCTCTTGAGGGTGCGCCCCTGGACAGCCTCACGCGGACCAGTGGTAGTAACACCGCCGTCACCCCATCGGTTACTTGAGCCTCCACGACCACGACCTCCTGGTGGGCCTCCAGCACCCTCGGGACCGCCATAGGGTCGATTACCACCGCGGCGTTCATACGGGTGTGATCGGCCCTGAGGACGGTTGCCCCCCTGAGGGCCACCCCGTCGAATAGGACCGCCACCACGATCATCGCCGCCTCCGTGCTGCCAACCAGCCGCATTCATGTTGCCAGCACCGCCCATCATGTTGAGCAGAGGCATGGCTGGGAAGGTCCCAAAGTTGAGCATGTTGTTCATGGCGTAGTTCTGGAGATTGAACCCGCGGGGAGTGCCCGTCGGCTGCTGGCCGCCGGACGGAGGGAAGTGCCCGTTGGAGTTGGCATCGGTACGAGAAGGCGCAATATGCGCAGGGTCAATAACGTAGGCATTGACCAGTTCGAACTGTACCCGTTTGTTAGCCACTACCACCGGCATATTGAATCATCGAAAATCTTACCTCTTCCTTGAGCTTATCCAGCCACTCCGGATGACGCTTCTCCACGTGCTTCTTCCAAAAATGCTCCTCCTTGAAGAGCTTTGTACACTCAGGCACTCGGCAGCGCCACTTGTGCTCATCCTCCTGCTTGACATACTTTCCAAGCTCATCGTTGACAGCATCCTCAACCGGTTTGCCACCGAGCTTTCTGAGATCGACAGTTTCCGGTGCAAGGATCTGCTTGATCTTCTCCTCAAAGGTCTTCACCCAGTTGTAGGCGCGTTGGAGCTGTTGCTCCGTCTTGGAGGATGTCTTAAACTTGCGCTCAGCTTCGGGAGCCTCGCCCTCTTCGACGTCTTCCGCTTCCTTACGCTTCTTGGACGGGAAGGGGTCGCCGTTTGCGCTCGCTCGAGCAACAGCTTTGGCAGTGGACGAGAGAGTGCTGCGAGGTCTACGGAGATGGCCACCGGGGCACTTTCTCGTCAACTCATGGATAGAGTCGCTTTCAAACACGCAGAAGAAGCAGAAGTTGAAGGTGCGGCGAAGATATTCGATGGAGAGATCAAGTCGCTTCTTTGCAACTAGCAAGTCGATATCGTCAACTTCATCGTCCACCATACCTTCATCCTCATCTTCTCCATCATCGACCGCTCCCTCCTCTCCCTCCTCAACCTCTGCGTCCATAGCTTCATCGGCATCGAGAGATCGCTCTACCTTTGGCTTTTTGACGGGAGCAGCAGCGACAGCAGGTTGGAGTTGCCCGTTAGCCCGCAACTGTTCGACATGCTCCTCAATATGGAGACTGGCATTGAAATCAGAGCCGAAATCACTTTCGAACTTGTGGATCAAATCTGTGGCCAACTCAAGGTCCTTGTGAATACGCTCGGGAGCAGAGAAGAGATCCCAGAGGGCCTTCTTTCTTGGGTTGGCCGGCGGGTTGTGCACACCAACGTGGCAGATGAAATCACCTCGCTGCTCATCCTTGACAGTCTTGCCGTTGATAGCTTCGAGGGCCTTCTCGGCAGTTGACATGACGGGAGGTTCAATGTCCCCGTCTTCATCTTTGGTGTCCCCATCCTCGGACGCAGGCGCTTCGGAGGCGGGATTGAGCATAATCCAGCCAATACGGTGAAAGCGTTTGCTGGGGTTGGGGTCGCTCAGCGACAACCACTTAAACCCGCCCTCACCTTCTCCGAGATACTCTTTGCAAAACGCCTCCAGATTCTGACGACTAACCGAGGGGGCAATGGTCTTGATGAGTAAGGTTGGCTGGTAAAGACTGTCGTCTCTTACATCGCTACTGACGGGCACCAGGTCACCGACACCGAGAACCTCGCTAGCAGCGGTGGCTTCACCTTCCTCCTTTTCTACAACTCCACCGGCACCATTGCTCTCACTCTTGGGTATGCCCTCCAACGAAAGCTCATCAAAGACGCCATTGTTGAGGTCCTGCTCCCATTGAGCGTATGCTTCACGCCGGTGCTCTTGCAACTGTTGGCGGAAGGCGTCCCTGATTCCCGGGACGTAGCGCTCCCTGAACCACTGCTCCTCTTTGTGCAGCTTAACGAAATTCTGAGCCATCTTGGCCTGAAGATCTTCCTTGTAGGCGTCATAGGCAACTTGAATCTTGGCCTTTTCCTTGTCTCGCTCCTCCTGGGCTTCGCGGGCACTCCGAACGCGCTCTGGCTCCCGGCGACGACCAGTTCTGAGTCGCTCCTTCTCCTCCTTGATTTTCTCGTTCGCTCTCCACCATTCGCCAAAGTAGGAAAAGCCCACCTGGTAGGGCAGCTTCAAAGGATCTTGAATTGGGTTTGCAAGTGGCATGGGCGCGGCCGCTTCTTGACCTGGGACATAACGGTCGATATTCGCAGGGGGAGAAACCATTCGGCGGCGGTCGTCGCGGTCACCGCGATCTCTGCCACTAGCATAGTCCTCACGGCCACCGCGGCTTCTCGGTTCGTATCGATCAACGGCAGGGGGGGATCTCGACCGACGGCGACTGCGGTCATTCCCTGAGCGCAGCGGGTTAGTCAACGTAAAGACAAAAGTATCCAGGCAACGAACCTGGAGATCTGCTCCGGTAGAAACTGTCTGATCTGTCCTCCTTGATTCTCGGTTCGTCGCGGCCACTCCAAGCGCGGTCACCCGGAGAGCGGGCCGAATCGCGATAGTAATCCATTGCGGTGAGGTGGATCAATAGCAGATGGATCTTCTTGGTGATGCGTGACACCCTAGATTCAAAGGTGCTTGTGGCTCTTTATTGCGGGGGGCCCGTCGACGCTGGTTGCGTTGTTGCGGTTGTCTAGGGAGACTTGTTTGTCGCTTGCTAGATAAATCGAAAAACTATTGTTTGGTTTGCAGAGCGGGAGCGTCTGTTTGGCGACATGATTGCGGGTTAGAAAGATGGTTTCTGCGGAACACAGCGGAGCATGGCGGAAAAGGTGGACGGGGGTGGTTAGGTGACATGGCAACGGGATTCAAAGTAAATGAAACAAGAACGATAGCGCATGAAGCCGCCTAAATAAACCAAAAAATGTAGAAGATGCCATTGTCACCACCGCGAGCCGTCTCAATCAGGGGAGGATATTGGTGGAGGCAGGCACAGGAGGGAGAGTCAGGAGGAGGAGGAGGCTGACATGAAGGTCAAAAGCAGCTTCCAGGTACCAAGCTGGGCATGCTAACAAGGGCAACTCCAAATGACAGGAGAAGAGTCAAGGGCAGAAATAAGGCCAGTGAAATCTTGGGGGAAGAATAGAGAGACAGGAAAGGGTCAAAACGAACAATTATGTAGAATGCGGACAATGCGCGATGGTTGGAGTGATGTGGTCTCTTGAGCAGCAGCTGATGCGCGCTCGAGGTTGACGTGGGTATCGCGACGGCGCCGAGTGTTGCGGAATCTGAGAATCCCAGAGTCCCAGAGAGGTCCACTCTTTGGCTGTTTCGGCTGGGACCTCACGTGATGCTCTCCACTCCAAGACACGGGCCACGAGGAGAATCTGGGGGCCTGGATTCGGCACGGGCCCACTTCCTGAGATGCTCTTGCTCTTGTCTTTGTTGTCTTCTGTCTGGGCTGGCAGTTAGCTGGCAAAAGTTCTAAGACTGTTGTGCCGTAACTATTATTGTGAGTTCGAGGGGAATTGTCATCTGTTTATTTTGATTGCCAAGCAATATCTCTGACTGTTCTCTTGGGAGAACTATTGACTGTTTACTGTCTCCATCTGAGGAAAGAGCTCGGCGCCCCTCCTTCCAAGGTATTACCAAAACTTGTAGGTCGGTCAAGCTCTAACTATGTGATTTCATGAAGGTGGTCGCTATATACTGTTTTGTTTCCAGGATGACTCTATCTTGTTAGAAGGACCCTGATCTTGAACTTGCATCCGTCAGTCAGGCCACCGAGGCTGAGCTCCATCTTGGCCGATCCCACTGTAGTGCCCCTCATGAGAAGGATCGAAATGGCTTCACAAGATCGAAATTGGAAAATAGCATCAGCATTACTTGACTCCATTTGAATAATTGCCACGAGAAAGGCGCATGCTATATAATCGTGTACCTGTCTCCCCAGTGCCCGTCTTCATTATCTGTAGCTTGACATCATCGAACATCATTGGTCATCATCTGCTTCACCACCATTCTGCCCAAGATCAATTGATATCTCCAACACACATATCTCAAAGTCCAACTCCCATTATCATCATCATCACATCAGGCCATTCAACCAACGGTGGTCCCGCATCTACTGCAACTGCTTAGGTGGGGTGTTGCTTCCAAAGCGAGGTATGTCGTCATACCTAGGTTGGCGGCTTGCCCGTCTCAATCCGTCCACAGCCTTTATAACCACCACAACCCCGACTTTTCAAACTAACAGCCTCTTTAGTGACTGCCAAAACATCAAACCGGCGATAACTCACAAAACACCGCCAAAATGACCACTTACATACCCCAACTCACCCTCCCCGAGTCCATCTTCTCCTCTTTCCCAGCCTCCATCCTCCTCCCCATAACCCTAGGCTCAGCAGTAGGATGGTCAACCAGGCGTAAGTAACCTCCCTCATATACCCCCAACCCTCCCATCCACCCTCTTAGCTAACATCTCTTTTCTTACTTCCAAGCAGCAAAACAAGTGCCCCGAACCTACCTCTCCCTCAACCAACCCCCCCTCCGCCCACCCCCCAAGTCTTCGGTCCAGTCTGGACCCTCCTCTACGGCCTAATGGGCTACGCCTCCCACCGCGCCTACAGCATCGGCACCTCCCCCCTCAACCTCCCGGGCATAATCTCGGCCGCCCGCCAAGGCACCACCCTCTACACGATCCAGCTCGGCCTCAACCTCCTCTGGATGCCTCTCTTCTTCGGCTGGAACCGTCCCATCCTCGCCACCGCCGATGTGCTTGCTCTGGTGGGAGTGAATGGGTATCTGGCCTGGTTGTGGGGGACAAAGGTTGATGCGACGGCGGGGTGGTTGCTGGCGCCGTATGTGGCTTGGTTGAGCTTTGCTACTTATTTGAGCGCGGGGACGGGGTACTTGAACAATTGGGACTTGAGCGGGGCGTATGAGAAGGCGGATGGGGAGACGAAGAAGAAGAGGTCTTAGTTGGGGCGTTTGGGGACGAGGTGGTTTTTGTGGAAGGGGTGAGAAATATGGATACACGCGAGGGTGATTTGGAGCAATGTGAGACGGCGGAGGTGGTGGCTGGGGCTGGAATGAGGGGAGGTATGATGATATTTTATGTGTAGTATGCTCATGGGGCTTGTTTCTAACCCGGGTGGAGGATGATGCTGGCAAAAATGTGGCTTAAGTGGGACTCGGGACAAGGTCAAAAGTGAGCGTGAGGATGGCATGGTTATGTCAAAAGAGCGTAAAGATTTGAAACGGCGGAACCAATGGGTCAGGATAGATCCCTTTGGGAGGGATCACTGAAAATATAATTACAAAACGCCGTTTTATGTAGACCATTGACATGCACACACTTCATCTCATTGCCACTACCTTGCAAAATACCCCCAACTCAAAATTGCCAAATCCAGGGCTTTTTTCCCCCTCCCCTTTCTCATCAAACTCGAAAGCAAATTCCCAGTAACGAATCAGTGCCCATTCTCCCAACGCCCGCTGATGATAATGTCGAATGACATAAAAAATACCCGCCCGCCGCTGCCGTCTATGTTGCCTGCCTGCCTCTTTGACAATGCAAACTCCTCTCCTTCCCTGGTATAACTCTAGCGTATAGATCCCCATCTACCCATCTCCCTTCTATTGCATAGGCAAATACTTCTTCAACCCATCAAACACCATAAAGATAAACGCCGAGCTCGGCACCGACCTCAACACCGTGATCCCACACCCCCTGTAGAACCCCTTCAGACCAGCCTGCTTCCACAACGCGGCCGTCTCCCCCATAAACGTCTTCTTGGGCCCCACCTCCCCAATCGGCGTGGTCTGCATCCTCGACTTGACCGTGTCTGCCGGAAAAAACAAAAAGTTATAGGCCATGCCCGCCGAGGCGCCCGCTACCGCCTGCTGCCAAAGGGGAAGGGCATCTTGTGCTCTAATCTGCTCGAGATGTTGCGGGGAAGTGGCTCTGCTCTCGTTCCACTGACGGAAGAGCTTGGTGGTGGTCTCCTTGGAGCCGAACCAAGCCGCGCAGCCGCCTGCTTCGCGGATGAGGGTGCCGAGCTGGCCGTGCCAGAAGCCCGAGATGCCCTGGTGGCGGAAGATGTCCCTTATAACGGGGATTGGCTTCAGGGGGGCGGCGGCCTTCCCGCCCGTGTCAGGGACTTGGATTTTGCACTTTACCAGCTCGACGGGGGTGAGGATGAAGGAGGTCATGGCGCCGGCGAAGCCGCCCGTGAGCCAGAGGGTTTGGAGAGACAGCGGCTTGTCGTGGGAGGCGAGGCCGAAGCCGTAGGTGAGGTCGCGGCCGATGCGCTCCCAGAAGAAGAGGGACGAGTTCTCGAGGGCGGCGCCGACGAGGGGGGCCGAGATGCCGCGGTAGAGGCCAAGGAGGCCGTCGGAGCGGAGGGCCTGGCGGAAGCAGTCGAGGGGGCCGGTGTAGCGGAGGGGGAGGTGGTCGGGTTGGGATTGGAGGCGGACTTTGACTGTGTCGAAGGGGTATTCGATGTATTTGCCCACTACACCAGCGACCTGAAAAGAGGTGCATGGTAAGTTTTACTGCGTCAATTAGATATGAAGGGGCACTCACTGAGCCGTAGACGATGTCCTCAACAGCCTCCATGACGGCGGTTTTGGGCTTGAGGATTACTGGTGTGGTGATGCAGGGGGATGTGGTGGATGATGAGGTTGGTGCAGGAGGCACCTCTGGTTTAAGTGTGACTGCTGGCTCCATAGTGAGTTGGAACTGTGGGAGACGTTCACTTCCTCCCTTCTTTTGACAGCCGGGAGCGAATAGCCCAGTGTCGATACCCTCCTGGGCGCACAATGGCACACACACGCTCTCAATTGAGTCCCCGACACTGCGCGTGATAAAGACGCAGGACACGGAGCAGGGCGCAGAATGCGGCTGCAGAGATCTTCGATACCTCTTATGAGGGGGATCCCGGTTGCGAATTGGAGTCTTTTTCGAGACAAGATAGGATGACGACCTGCAGCTTGGACTTTGGAGAGCGGGCGGGTGTGACTGTGAAGACACTGATGAGTGACAAACAGACTTGGACTCGGCCGGGTTGCAGCGAGGGTGAAACGACCCATATAATAAAGAAAAGACAAGACAAGACAAAACTATTCACTGCCACCACGACCCAACCCCCGAATTCCCACTCACATGAGAGCTTTGCCGTCTCAAGTTTCTTCAGTCACCGCTCAAAACTGCGAGTTGATCCCGGGAAACCCCACGAGGGTCAAGATCCAATGAGCGGGGCGGGGACCGGTCTGGAGGGGCTACTATCAGGAGCAATGCAGGGAAATGCTTTGATGGGTGCTCGCCCTTTTGTAGGCCGGCGAGGTCGTAGAGACCTCACACCACCTCAAGGCTGAAGCAGCAGCTTCTCCCGGTGTTGCGAAATCGGCTGTCGATCAATACAAAAGCATGGTGTTGTGTAGCGGCAGAATCCAAACTCGGCCATCAGATGTTCAAAGCCCTGGGAAAAAAAACTTGGAAAACCGTTCAGCCGTCTGCTGGTCAGCGGAAGCCAGCCGTTGTGCTGTTACCCTGGGGGCTTGGCAACCCAGGGTTAGCGGTTTGGCGGGGCAAGGAGGGACGTCTCTGGGTTGCGATTCAGTCCTGGGGTTCCTGGAATCGCATGATTGATGCTGCTTGCGTGAAGCTTTGTTGAGGTCAGCAATCCCAGACCTCGGTAGCAGTGGGGTTTGGAACAAGATTCGAAACGTTCCAATGGGGTTTTTTGTGAGGTGTTTTGCAACTGGGTTACCTAATCGGCATGTTGGGTGGGGATGATGGGCCACATGGACCATGTCAAAGATGATCAGATAAGATCATCTAATCAACCATCAGTGGCATTTGCCAACGACATCTCCACTAATAAGCCAACTCTGGCGCCGAGTTCGCTATTTTCGCTCCCCTTTACACGGGGCTCTCACATGTCAAACAGGTGCCGAACGACGAGCCGTTGAACTAGTCTAGACTCTAGTTGTTGGGATCTGTTTAGTGGAATATGGACCCTGGGATATCATAAGAGAGACCTCGAAAAATTGTTGCACGTGACCAACAACTCCGTGGTCACTCGTTACTCAGGAAGCAGAAGTCGTTGAAGTGACGCTATACTTTTATTGTGGACGGAGCGTTCCGTTGATCACGAAAGACTACAAATTCTGCCCCACTCATGTAGAGGGCAGAAAAATAGAGTGCGACAAAACATTAACGCCTTCAAAGAAGATCTACATACTTCTGATTATGTTTCAAGATGTGTTAACTATTCTGAAGGCGTCTCGACTATTTTGAAGGCATATCGATTATTTTAAAGGCATATCGACTATCTTCCAGGACATGTGGACTGTGAAAAGCCTAATTATTATGCGGAGACACCTATAGACAATCTTTAAAGGCCCATAGACACTCTCTTAAGGCATACCAACTATCTTCGATGCCTATGGGCTATCTTGTTCGGCCTATGGACTGTCTTTTATGTCCCAGGAGCAAACAGTCTTGAGCCTTAAGTCCTGTCCAATACATGGTGCACAGACCACCCAAGCATAAATCAAGGTACTCGCTTATTTTTGACCGTGAACCTTGGAGGCTACAACTGACCTTTTCTTCACACAACCACCGTTCTGCGCCCGCATGATCAACCACCGATGGCTTCACGACGAGAACCACCTGACCTGGCTGCCTTGCTACGGCAAAAGAAGGCCCAGGAGGAAGCCGCCTCAAAACCGCGATTTATCTCCAAGAAAGAACGCGAGCGCCTCGCCGCCGAAAAGAAGGCCAAAGAAGAGGAGGAACTGAAACGAAAAGAGACAACATTGGAAAATGGCCATTCCAATGGCAGTTCTCAGCCATCACGGCCTCGAAATGAAATTCCGACCGGCCCTAAGGCGATGCGAACGGACGACCGAGGAAACAGGCAAGGCGACAGACGAGAGGGCGACAGGCGAGATGATGACCGGGGCCCGCATCGCACCGGAGCAAAGCGCGGCGCCCCCATGGATGACGAAGGGCGGCGGACGAAGATGGAAATGAACGATGAGGCCGAGTTGCGCGCCAAATATATGGGACCCGTTGTCAACCAGTCTACCTTCTCGGCTAAGAAGAAGAGAAGGAGAACGGCCGCGAATAAGTTCAACTTCGATTGGGACCCAGATGATGATACGAGCCGACCGGATGATCCTATCTACAAAGACCGTCTCGAACCAGTATTCAAGCGTGGGGGCGAAGAGTCGACCGACGAGCTCGTAAGAAGAAAGGCGGAGGCTATCCGGCGTGGAGATCCAGAAACGGGAGAGGAGCGTGCCAGACAGCTTCTCGAACAGCACGAGCGCGCCAAGCAAGCAGCTAAACGCAAGGCTTTGGGCTCACATTGGTCGGAGAAGAGACTGGAGGAGATGAAGGAGCGTGACTGGCGCATTTTCAAGGAGAATTTTGGCATTGCCACCAAGGGCGGTGCTATTCCGAACCCTATGCGTAGCTGGGAAGAGTCGAATCTGCCACGGAGGCTACTGGATATCGTTCACGATGTTGGCTACGACGAGCCATCGCCTATCCAAAGGGCGTCTATTCCTATTGCTCTCCAGGCCAGAGACTTGATCGGTGTGGCTGTTACCGGTTCCGGTAAAACAGCAGCTTTTTTGCTGCCGTTGTTGGTATACATTTCTGAGCTCCCGCCCTTGAACGATGTCAACAAGAACGACGGTCCATACGCCCTTATCCTTGCCCCGACGAGAGAATTGGTACAACAAATTGAGAACGAAGCTCGGAAGTTTGCCACGCCCCTCGGGTTCACTGTCGTTAGCATTGTTGGTGGTCACTCTCTGGAAGAACAAGCCTACGCTCTCCGCAACGGAGCAGAGATTATCGTTGCTACGCCAGGTCGTCTGGTCGACTGCCTTGAAAGACGACTTTTGGTCTTTACTCAGTGCTGCTACATCATCATGGATGAAGCCGATCGCATGATCGACCAAGGTTTCGAAGAACCCCTGACCAAGATTCTGGACGCACTCCCAGTCACCAACGAGAAGCCAGATACGGAAGAGGCCGAGAATCCCCAGCTCATGAAGAAATACCTGGGTGGAAAAGACCGTTACCGTCAGACGATGATGTACACAGCTACGATGCCTCCACTGGTGGAAAGGATCGCCAAAAAATACCTACGTCGCCCAGCCATCGTCACTATCGGCAACGCAGGCGAAGCCGTCGATACTGTTGAGCAACGCGTCGAGTTCATCGCCGGCGAAGACAAGAGGAAGAACAGACTTCGGGAGATTCTCAACTCGGGCCAGTTCAAGCCGCCCATCATTGTCTTTGTCAACATCAAGCGAAACTGCGAGATGGTCGCTAAGGATATCAAGTCTTGGGGCTTCTCCACGACGACACTTCACGGCAGCAAGACGCAGGAGCAGCGTGAGGCTTCGCTTGCGTCGGTGCGGAACGGCCAGTCGAGCATTTTGGTGGCGACAGATTTGGCCGGTCGTGGTATTGATGTGCCGGATGTGAGCTTGGTTGTCAACTTTAACATGCCGTCGAGCATTGAGAGCTACACGCATCGTATTGGTCGTACGGGTCGTGCGGGCAAGAGTGGTGTGGCTATTACGTTTTTGGGTAATGAGGATACGGAGGTGATGTATGACCTGAAGCAGATTATCTCCAAGTCGAGTATTTCTAAGGTGCCGGATGAGTTGAGGAGGCATGAGGCTGCGCAGAGTAAGCCACAGAGGGGGCAGAAGAAGGTGGAGGATAGTGGTGGGTTTGGAGGCAAGGGGGGATGGCAGTAGGGCTTTTAATAAGATGCCTTCAATTTGGTCCTCATCATGGTTGTAAATCTTTGTTCTTGCATGTATCTGCACTATTAACCCTGGCTTTGCTACTAGGGACGAGGCCTTAAAGATAGCAAAGAGGCTTTTATAAACAGTAAATTGGTATTAAATATCTGTTATCAACCCTTATAGACAGTCGAAAGGTCCTAAACCATAATAGAATGCGTTTCTCGTCTCTCAGTAGCCTACGAACCACAGGGTTAGGGTCTCCCAATAGCCCACTCCCATCAACCAATCCCAACCCTAGAACTTTTTTCGATAACCGACCCTGTCCATCAAGCTCGCTCCCACCCTCACTCCCGATTGCGAACCTCTACGACCGCACCGTCACCAATCCAACATCCCCGTCCCCCGGGACGACGACGACGACAACAACAACAACACATCCCGCCCACCATGGCGACCCCCACCAACCCCTCAGCCTTCATCCAACTAGCGCAATCCCTGCCCCCCCGCCTCAAGACCTTTCTGGCGCGCTACCCCCCCCTATCCATCCTCCCCCTCGGCGCGGCCCACGCTCCGAGCAAGGCCCTCACCTTTTACCAGCGCGAGACCCCCAACCCGTTCCTCCCGCGGAAGCACCCTGTGACCGGCAAATGGCACGACCCAAAATACTCCCTGCGCAGACAGGCTGAGCTTGTCAAGTTGGCGAGGGAGCACGGAGTGGAGGAGTTGCTGCCTTATACGGAGAAGGGGACGGAGACGAGACTGGCGAAGAGGGTGGAGTTTGGGTTGAGGGTGAAGGGTACTGGTTTGGGTGAGAAGGTCAAGGGTCATAAGCATGAGAGGGTACTGGTTGCAAAGTACGTATTCCTTTGGGGAGAGGCGGAAAGATGGGGTGCTGACAGGATGATAGGATGGAGAAGAGGAGGAAGGCTATGCTTGAGATGCCTGGGCTTATTAGAGAGTGGAAGAAGGTATGTAGCAAGGGAAAAATAGTATTGGGAGAGGGAGAGGGAGGAGTGCTAATGAGATACATAATAGGTTGGGAAGCGCAGCTGGAGCAAGTTCCCCAGGTAAAGGCGCTACGATATCACGACGACGATCGACAGAGAAAATGGACAATGGGGGGGAGGAATACCAAGAGGATGATGGGGAAAAAGTGTATAGATTGGGAGGCAGGGCAGGGCAGGGCAGGGCAGCATTTGTATCAATACCAGCAAGACAACAAGCAAAAATGTATAACACACATATTCACAACCAACTTGCTTTGGTTCATTGATCAAAAGTGCGATATTGGTCTCTCCCAGGAATACTGACAAGAGCAGGTGCACTTGTATACCGATGGGAAACAAAACGTATGAACTACCTCGGCTTCTATCTAAGATTTGCAAAAGTAACTACAAAAGAAAGAAAAACGAACGATTCTTTTCCTTTTCCAATTTTTAAGTTTCTTCCAACTCCAATGCTTGCTTGCCCTTTGCTTTCCCATAACCCATCCATCCCTTCTATCAACACCATGCCAACCAACCCACCAAGTTCAGCGCTCAAAATATCAAAACCGCCCCAGTCAACTCAGTCTAAAAGTTCTCCCCCAACTTCCCCACCAGCTTCCTCTTCACATCCTCATACACTTCCTTTGGTCCCGGCGTCGCATCCACCTTGATCACCTTTCCCTCCTTGTCATAATACTCCACAACCGGCATGCTCGTCTCAACAAAAGTCCTAAACCTCTTGCGGATACTCTCCGCATTATCATCCGCCCGCCCGCTCGTCTTGCCCCTCTCCAACAGCCTCCCCTCCATCACCTGCTCCGGGCAGTCAAAGAAGAGCACCAGCTTCGCGGGACAAACCACCTTTTCAAACTGGAATGCCTGGTCCATCTTCCTCGGGAAGCCATCGATCAAGAAGCGCGCCTTTTTCGAGCCAGACTTGGCGATAGCGTCGGCCATGGCGTTCTCGAGGAGGGCGACGGTGACTTCCATCGGGACGATGGCGCCGTTCTTGATGCAGTCTTGGATTAGCTGGCCGTATTGGGAGCCGGGGCGGTCCTGCTCGGCGCGGAGGAGGTCGCCGGCGGAGAGGTGGTGGAAGGAGAAGTCGTTGACGAGGTTGGCGCATTGGGTTCCCTTGCCGGCGCCGGGGCCGCCGAGGACGAAGAGGACGGTTACTTCTGAGGGGGAGAAGGCTGGGGTGGGTTTGGCGGAGGAGGAGGCGGTTTGCTTGGGGTTGGGGGGCATGTCTGCGGTTTGAGGCGGTTAGTTGTGGTTTTGTTTGGGTATAGTTTTAGGTTAGATAGGTATGTAGTATTGTGATGTCGAGATTAGGGCAGTTGATGGGCGAGTTTCAAGAGACATGTATCGTTGGAAGTTCAAAAGTGACGCTCTTTGAGGGTGCTTCCTGCCTTGAAACCTGGCATAGCTACACACCTCACATGGCACAGCTCGATTGCCCCTCCAACAAATCGGCAGCTGCAAAGCTCCCGCCTGTTCTTTGAGAACCCTCCATGTCGCACCAACTCCTTCCCCTGTTCGTCCAACTGCATCATCCATCTCCGCTGTGCGCCCATTCGTTGTCCCCCAAAGAAAAAGTAAACTTACTCTTTTGCCTGTTAATTAACAACACCCACCCGCCAGTACCAGCAGCCAACACCAGCACAAACGGCCAGAACTTGACCTTTGTCCCATCACCGCTTGAACCGCCCGAGCTGTAGGATCTGTACTGTTGCGACTGGGAAAACCGGGGGGCAGCCTTGCTGGCGTTGGCGGTAAAAGCAGGAACGAAGGAGGTAGGACGGAATTGCTGCGACTTGGGCAACAAGGAGATGGTACGACGGATCGCAGCAGTGCTGTTGTTGCGCGCCAGTTTCCGCCAGGCTTGGCGTCCTACTGCTGCTGCTGCTATAGACATTGTTCGGTTCTCGTGTGTGTGTGAAGTAGTTTTGCGCGCGCGCGAGGGAAGCTCGTGATAGGGGATGGGCGGCGGGCAGCGCGCACAATGCACGATGACGACGCGGGGTGATGGGTGAGTTGTGGCGGTTAGGTAAGGGGTATGTATGGTCGGTCACGGACAAGCAAGCAAGTCTAATTGGTAAGAAAAGAAGGGGAAGAAACAACGGAGCAAAAAAAAAACACAGAACAGAATCAGGAGAGGATCGCAGAGATGGGATGGAGAGTTAGGTTGGCTTGTGCATAATTAGAGGTATCCAAAATAAAATTGTTAGTGTCATGTCATCTCATCTCTTGGTGGACCCCTGAATTGCCCGCGCCTATAGTTACAACCGTCTAACATTATTTTTCCAGAGAACGGCTGTGATGAGGCAAGGCCCTACTTTCCGTGTTGAAGTTATCTATCACACCAAAGTTGAAACCGAAAGATGTGATCAAGTTGACGCCGTAACCATCTTGACCACCTCGAGATATTGACCCCATCTCCTGCCCACCCCCTTCTGGGGCCACCAATACTGCCACATCAACCACATATCTCAACATGGCAGTTGCACAATCGAAACATAGCAATGACTTGCATCAAGCACACAATTCAAGCCATCACACGCATCACATACTCCCATCACCAAATACACAATCTCGAAGGTTCAGACAATTTTCTTGTTTTGCTATTTGCGAAAAAATGTCTTTCTCATCTCACCCACCCAGATATCATTTCCCACGTCCAACATAGTCCCCTTTCATATCATCCTCGCTATTCTCGCACAGCGAAAAGGTAAGATCTTTCTGATCGCTCATGCCAAAAAAGCCACACTGTAATAATGTACATATAGTCCACCTCCAGTCCATCCAAATTAGAGGTTGTTGTAAAAAAAGAACGAGTGCCGTCCACACTTTGTAAGATCAAGTTCTTCGCGCCGTCAAACGCCATTGGTATATCCAAACAGACAAAAAAGGAAAGAAAAAAGTTTTGGGTTAGAAAGAAGGCAGACAGCCACCAAAGGGCAGAGTAGTTGTCGACAAAGAGAAAAAACATAAAACAAAATAAAAAGGCTGAGAGAAAAGAAATGTATACATGCAAAACGACCAGGGCTTGCTGCCGTCACCCCTTGTCCATTCAAGCGACCCCATTTATCGTGGGAGGTTGAATGTTGTCTGAACAGGTGGTGGTGACTTGATCGCTTGCCCGGCGTAGGCACCGGGGATGGGCACCGCCTCGTACTGCTGCTCGCCCTCTACCATTGGCGCATGCTGAACTGTAGGTGCCGGGAAAGCAGGGGCGGTGATCGAGGAGGGTGAAAGATCGGCCGCCGTTGGTGGCTTGTATCCGGACTTTGGTGTTGACGGAGTAGCCGGGTTAGCTTTGGTAGGCGGGGCCTGGAGTTTGAAGGCAGCCTGCTGGGGAGTGAAGTTGGACTGAGGAACAACGAGGTTGTTGCCACCAGGAGTGAAAGGCGAATCGGAGGTGTTCTCCTGGATATCGCCCAGAGACTTGTAGGTTGTGGGCGGGAAGCGAGGGGAAAGAGCATATTGCGAGAAGGCGGGCGACTTGGGGCCGAAGCCAGGTGTGTTGGGGGCGGACTGGCTGCGAAGCTGGGCGAGGTAGAGATCGGAGCGGGCCTTGTCGCGCATGTCCATCGACTTGTGAAGCTTCCTCTTCGACCAGTATCGGTAAAAGACGACGCTGTAAAGCGTTATGCTGATGATCTCGACCACCAACTCGATAATGATGCAAATAAGAGTCCAGTCCTGGAGGCGGCAGACAAGGGCGTAGTCGACTTGGCCGCCAAAGAGTTCGGATCGACGGTTTTCGACGCAGGCCCATCCCCACATATCCTGGTTACCGCTGTTGGACTTGGAGTGCTGGAGGATTCCGGCGGCCGCAGCCCACATAGCCATACTGAAAATGAACCAGCCGACCGCGAACAGAGTGTAATAGACGCCGACCTTCTCCGCTCTCCTGTGACCACCACGGCAGTAGCCAACAAAGACACAAACGCAGATGATGAGCGAGACACCAGCACAGGCGAGAACGACCTTCTGAGGCCAGGTGTTGGTGTTGTTGGACCAAGCCGGAAGACCGCTCATAGGTGCAAGAGCCTTGGTGGCATTGAAAATGGCGAAAGAGGCCGAGATCATGGACAAGATAATCAGGGAGCAGCTGAAGTTGACACCACGGAGGGCGAACTTGGCCATTCTTACTCTGGTCTTGATTTTCTGCCGTGATTGTTAGTCCCATATTCGCACAAACCAACCTCTATCATCCTTCACTTACCAAATCCCTAGCCTGATCCTTCTCTGTGATCTTCTCCCGCGACTCCAGGTTCTCCTCTTCTCTGAAGGTGGGGCTCAGGGGATTTGTCAATCCCCTGCCGGGTGTGCCTGGTACTCTCATGGCGCTCTTCAAGGGCGACTTTGGCGTCATTGGTACTGTTGATCCCCTGTTTCCGATATAACCAAATCCAACATCTCCTGGCTGCGCCTGAGTGATTTCGTGTTTGTCAGAAAAGGGCCCCAATCTCGGCTCGATAGGTGAGTTTACTGCTGTAGCTTCGGCGAACCGTGGTGTCCTGGGAGGCTTGGCCAAAGACGAGGATGTGGATGAGGAGTCTGTAGAAGAGATGGAGCCGGCTGACTTGGTCCGGATCGGTGCGAGGTTCAAGGCCGTTGGCCGCTTCTTTTCGTCGAGACCCATCGTGGACGACAACGACAGTAAAGTCGTTTCTCCCTTCTTCCTTTTTTGTTGCTTGGTGTTGTGTGTAGGCGGCGATAACACCTACAAAGATGGACGGGAAGTTGAAGAGAAGGAAGATACCAGTCTTCAATAAAGAGGACGGTGGCGGAACAGAACCAAGGGAAAGGGTGTGGTTAAGAGAGCCCAGCTGCCAAAGGAAAGGAATTCCGGAAGAAGATGGCGCTCTCTTGGGGGGATGGTGGGATTTGAATAGCCGCTGCCACTACCACTTACACGGCATGCGGGCCTCGCAGCTACAGGGAGGTGTGAGTGAGTGGTCCGATGAGGGAGGCAACGGGTGCAATGGGGACACCCACGGTGGACAGGGGGTATTTTCCCAGCAAGCGGCTCTGATAGGGCGAGGTACCAAGCTGCCAATAAAGCCCGGGCGACTCGTGATGGAAAATAGACGCCCACTGGAGTGACGGAGCGGCACTGGAGCTAGTTTTGCTGGGCGGCCCGAAGAGAGACCCGCGGGTGGGTTGCAGATGCTGGTTACAGGAGCGTGTTCCTAATGTTCCTGGCGGTCTAGAAGGAAACCTGGAAGGAAGAAGAACAGGAGAAGAGTCTCACTTCACAATGAATGACAAGAGGAAAGAAGAGTCCTGACGATCATCAAGGCTAGAGAAATCTGCTAGATAAGCGGAGGACACTGGTCCTAGCTCGCAAAGAGGGGGCATCTCAATATAGCAATACGCTGTTGGTTGAGGGAAATGGGACCTTGGGGGGTGTCATGGGTGATGGTACCGAAGTGCGTGCATAGTGCTCGGAGCTTGGGACTTCAACAGCACAAGTAGTGAGAGAAAAAGACTAATACTACCACCGTTTAACTGCAAATGCCCAGAGCTACAAGCAGCGTTCTTGGAAGCCTCTTCACCGTGTCATCAGAAGCTACTCGGCCCATCAATGGCTGCAGAAACATGTGCTCGGGTTCATGGAACATGGCCGGGCGGGTGGTGATGCTCGATCTGTTCCACGGCGAGAGGGACGAGAGAGGACTCATTCTCTGGCGGTGCTTGGCGCTCAAAGTCGTCGCAACCCGGGGCGGGGCTGGCGCATATGCAAGTGCTTGGAATCTATTGGATGGAGGCCTGTGTCGAGCAGGACCATTTCTGCCGAAAGAGCGTGAGGTTGGACGCCGGCCTGGGCGGGACAGTCGCTGGTTGGGCGGCAAGAGAGTGACTGTCGTCGAGTTGAGGTTGGACTCCCCCTGTCGTGCAGCTGCCACCCCTGCCGTTGCTGCCACCAATGATCTGCGTCTAACCCTGTGGGGTTCGGATTGCTTGAAAGCAGGCATCCAATCAGCGACTAGCATTCTGTGATCTCTCTGCCGGTCATGCAGCTCAGCGGTAAGCCGTGCCACACAGCGGCCGACGTCCCCTCTTGCCCAGCCAGCCAGCTCCAAGAGTCCGACGACTGGCCTTCACCTTTTTTGCCTTCAGAAAGGACCTTTTTGTCAACCGAGTGTACGACCTGGACCTCGAATAGAGCTTTATCATGACCCCGCCTTTGAAGGCTTCAACCGTTGTTGTCGTTGTCTCGGGGTCAGCTCTTCATGAATCAAAACCATCCTCATCCCCAAGGCCCGTCCCAGGATATCTCTCGTTATCTCTGCTCACATAAGACCCAAGATGGTGGACCAACATCAGCATCTTAATTCAACCGGTTCAACCGAGGCAAGCGAGAGTTTTCTAGCGGTCGACATCCTCACGATGCTCCAGGTTGAGGCTGGCACCTAGCAGGCGAAAGGTACAAGCCAAGCCAACAGCTCGCTTCAATCTGGAAAAAGGCACACAGAATTCAGCTGCGGATTCTCCCAGCAACGACGCAGACCTTGAGAGTTTGGGCAAAAAATCCTGATTAGGACAAAATTGTCCCGGTAGGTGTCACTGGTGCTCATCCCGTGCATGATCACCACATACAGAACCGGATTTTTACCCACCATCTCTGCCATATTTTTAGGATGCTAAATGTTGCACTTCTTTTCCCAAGAGTCCAATAATCCTCGTTGGTTGCGCAGCGGAACCACATCATGTCAATTAACCCACATACCACATCTGGTGCAAGATCCGACTACCGTGCTTACGATGGATGTCTATAATGGTTATCAATATAGACTTCTTGTCCTGGTTCAACGCTGTGTAACGGGCACCACCACCAGCTTACACACATGTTGGTGACCGCGCTTCGGGTTCCATCAACGGGCTCGACAGTCTGCAAGAGTCTGGCCATCACACCCCTCCCTCCCGCAGACTATCGCTGCTAATTATATAGTCAACATTCCAGTTTAGGTTGAGAAAATTATCATCAGCAAGCGTTTTTTTTCACACACAGTCTGGATTTGGCGATTCGCTTCCCCTCTCTCTCTCTGTTGTGTGCCCCAAGGTAGGTGGTACCCCACGGCATCGGGGTCTTACAAAACTTTCTTCTGTCATGGAGTCATGGAAAGACCTTGCTAGGTAGTCTAGTGTGTGTGCAGAAGCAAACCGCGAACTCAATGGTAGCAACCCGTGATCAGACCGCTAGTGACGCCCCAGATAGATTGGGGGGATCGAGAAAGGGCCGTGGCACTGGGAACCCGCTGGGAGCCGTTGGCTCGGGCGATATTTACCCACTTCTATACGCCGTTAGCTTACCAAGAATATTGATTTTTCTGGCTCCTTTCGATGTATGAATAGCATCGAGCACGCTAATCGTGTCCTAGAAAAAAGAGACCTCTGCATTCTTTCCATTATCGTAATCCTGCTTGTGTTCCGTTCTGAGGGCGGGGTTGGTGTTGGAGTGGTGGGTGGACGGGTGGTTTGTCCTACACCCGGTAGTCCATGTACAACTAGGGCAGAGATATGCCCATCACAGACACCTCTTTCTCTTCCTCGCTAGGAATTCTTCCGGATGCCGCTGTTCCTCTGACCGTAGGTGGCCACATGGCCAGTCACATTCTTTTTTCTCCGCACCCCCCGAGAGTGTGCCCGGAGTCGCAAGTGGATAGGTGGCTTCAGGGCTGAAACTTTTGCTAGGGAGGGCTGAAAAGGAAGTTTGCGTGTCGTTCGTGGCTTATGCGGGTCGTATATGTCAAACTTGACTTGCGGCTGTTACAGATGGGCATACGAGGAAGTGATCGTCTCGTAATGCTTCTAGATCACTGGTTAGCGGTGTTACGCTGGTAGACTACTGACACTGAGCTGAAGAGGCTTGGGGATGTTGTCCTAGACTGTTGCTGTGCTGGCTAAACAAGGACCACGCACCTGACCTTCAGATCTTGAAGCTATTCTGAGCTCGCCGTGATTTGGCTTCGGTCTCGTTAAACACCACTGAGATGACACATGCGATCGTCGCCTTCAATGTCACGCAGCTCACAACAAAACCCACATGCAAAATGTACCTACCTTGGGCTTAGGCAATGACAACAAAACCTGGCAGCCATAGCCTCCAATGACTGCTTGTTCACTTCTCAAACATGAAACATAACCAGGCTTTTAGTTGGTGCAATGGGACCATTCACTTCCAATAAGAAAGACAGCTTTGTATGTGGAGTATTTAGTCTTTCAACTGACTCTGCAAGGCAGCAGTGGGTTCGTGGTTTTCTGGGTTTTGATCTTAGCTTTGCCCAACACGTGGAAGTTGAGCGGTGGTGAATGAACTGGCCAATGATGATTGTGGAATTACCTGACTGGCTGGCTTCATCTGATGCGTTTTTTTCTTTTTTTGTGAATCTGTGTGATCAAGCTTGAACATCAAGAAGAAACATGTGACTTATGATGATGAGGATGTTAGTACTGAGCCATGTTCGGAGAGAGAGCAGAGGATATATATCAGGTCAGTACAATTCAGGGCAATAACTTTGAATAGAGGGAAAGGACTTGAGACATCTTTATAGGGCCCCAGAAACCCTCTTGTATATGAGGACTTAGACAAGTGGCTTCGTGATATACCATGGGCAAGGAGCTTATAATCGTAGCAAGATTGTGTATCTAGCGTGAAAGCTATGCTAGTGTTGACTGGTATATCCAGTTATTTTCACTTAGATAACTTCCGTGTGTGAGAACTGAAATGAAAAGTGAAGCTGTGAGGCACTCAGTAGACCCACCGTTCACGACTGAGTCCAGACAGGCCCTCTAGATTTGATTTGATGATTAGTCTGATAGCAGAATTCTCCGCTAATTTTCAGCACATTGCTGTGGATTCCGTGTTGCCACTGAGCAGTCCTTGGAATTAATGTTGTGATTGTTTAGTATCTTTTCTTTTCGCGTTCTAGGACAACTTTGTGAATTTCGGCAGATGTGAGGTTGGACTCACAGCGATATCTTTCTAGGGGTGAAACGAGATAAATTGCCTTTGTTGTCACACTTGTCTAAAGAGGTAGTCTGCTGTTGACTTTGACGTGGGATCACTTCAACAGCGGCCGTGTTGAACAGCCGCAAAGCAAAGGAAGGTCCACGTGGTGAGCAGCAGATTCCACATATAACGAAGCGGGGAATGGCTGGTCTTTGTCTAAAGATACACCCCTTTCCCCCTAAGAATAGCATTATAACCACAAACGTATTGGTTCTCAAAACATGATCATTCGAGTCGAAGCGTCGGTGTCATGAACTCACCAAGGCAAAGTGAACCTGTGACTGTTATGGTTATGGTGAATAGTGCATCTCTGCCACATGACTTTCTGACACTTAGCTTCCGTGACAGCCATGTCACCATTTAAAGTGAATAAACTCATATTCGCGCCTTCTAGAGTCTTCAATTATGTGGGTAATTTCCAAGAGCCACTCTGACGAAAGAAAGGAGAACTTCAACAGAATTGAACATCCAAAGTGATGTCATGCCGTATCCTGTGTGACTGTGAGCTTTAGTCTTGCTCAGGGGAGCATGTGATGCTTCAGGTTATTGGATGAATGACAATAGCCACCTATCCATGAGTGAACAGGCTGGGAGCTGCAACCGGGTCCTTGACAGGTCTTGACACTGACCAACTCTGTTTCTTTGGCAGTGCTAACGTACAGTTGAAGCTATTGGAACCGGACGAAGTGCCAGGTCTCCTTGCTATTGTTAAGACCCTTTTTGCTATTATGAGGCTTACAGTTAGCATTGTTAAGACTCGAGAGCAAAGTATCAGATTGTGGACAGAATAATGGCAGTTCCCGTGTGAAAACCCAAGAGCAGTCTCCATTTAATTGTTCACGAGGTGAGCTCAAAGTGAATTGTCCCACATCTGGAGGCTTATCGGTGCTTATCGGTCATGGTGGGGCAGGTGGCGCTAACCTTTATTGGTTAAAGTTTAGAGCAGCACCACCAGTGGTAAGGCAAGGATGAGTCGCAAATGTGTATGACTGCACACGAAATTCTTCCAAATACTGTATCCCACCCTTTGCTTTTGGTCGGCATCTTCCTCCACCGGCAATTCCGCAAACCACGCAACGCAGCCACCGCGTCGCCCCCATAAAGAAAACTTCGCCGAGTACTTGATCGAGCGACCAAACCGGCGCGCCGAAACAACCACAGGAAGACCCCAAAACCAACTACCCCGCCGCTGAACGAAGCCATCACCATGTCGGCCAACGACAAATTCGGTAACGATATCCCCGAGTCGGATTCAGACTCCGGCGAGTCCCAGGTCGATATCCATGATTCCGACAACGACCTCCTCGACAAGCCCAAGTCGGCCCTGAAGAAGAGTGCCCCTGCCCCAGTTGTCCAGAGACCACCTCTGCCCCCTCAAACAGACCCGAAGGACCTCGACATCAAGAGCCTTACCCCCCTCACAGCCGAGATTATTGCGCGGCAAGCGACCATCAACATCGGTACCATCGGCCACGTCGCTCACGGAAAGTCCACAGTCGTCAAGGCCATCTCTGGCGTCCAGACCGTTCGTTTCAAGAACGAACTGATCCGCAACATTACCATCAAGCTGGGTTACGCCAACGCCAAGATCTACAAGTGCGATAGCCCAGAATGCCCGAGGCCGACATGCTACAGGAGCTACAAGAGCGAGAAGGAGGTTGACCCTCCTTGCGAGCGTGAGGGCTGCACGGGAACTTACAGACTGTTGCGCCATGTCTCGTAAGTATCACATAGAGGCGAGCGGCTGCTGAGGAAAGTTGCTAACAAGAACCAGCTTTGTTGATTGCCCCGGTCACGATATTCTCATGAGTACCATGTTGTCAGGTGCTGCCGTCATGGACGCCGCCCTTCTTCTCATTGCCGGTAACGAATCTTGCCCTCAGCCTCAAACCTCTGAGCATTTGGCCGCCATCGAGATTATGAAGTTGGACAAGATCATCATTCTCCAGAACAAGGTCGATCTTATGAGAGAAGAGGCTGCCAAGCAGCACCACGAGTCTATTCTCAAGTTCATCAGAGGCACAGTCGCTGGCAAGTCGCCAATTATCCCCATTTCGGCCCAGCTCAAGTTTAACATCGACGCCATCAACGACGCTATCGTCAATACCATCCCCATCCCTCCGAGAGATTTCTCCATGGACCCCCACATGATCGTCATTCGGTCATTCGACGTCAACAAGCCCGGTGCCGAGATTGAGGAGCTTAAGGGTGGTGTTGCTGGTGGTTCCGTTCTTCACGGTCTGCTCAAGCTCGGTGACGAGATTGAGATCCGCCCCGGTATCGTTACTCGCGACGAGAGGGGTGATCTCAAGTGTACGCCCATTTTCAGCCGTATTGTGTCTCTCAACTCTGAGGCCAACGAGCTGAAGTACGCCGTTCCCGGCGGTCTTATTGGTGTCGGTACCCGCATCGACCCTACCCTCTGCAGAGCCGATCGTCTTGTCGGTTTCGTCCTCGGTCTCAAGGGCCGCCTCCCCGACATCTACAGTGAGATCGAGGTCAACTTCTACCTCCTCCGCCGCCTCCTCGGTGTCAAGACGGCCGACGGCAAGCAGGCCAAGGTCGACAAGCTTGCGAAGAACGAGGTTATCATGGTCAACATTGGTTCCACCTCCACCGGTGCCAAGGTTGTTGCCATCAAGAAGGATGCTGCCAAGCTCCAGCTTACATCTCCTGCTTGCACAAAGATTGGCGAGAAGGTTGCGCTTAGCAGACGTATCGAGAAGCATTGGCGTCTCATTGGTTGGGCTACCATCGCTGCGTAAGTTTTCCCCCTCTGGTTTTCTTGATCTTCATGAATATTTTGCTAACTGAGTCAAACAGTGGCGTAACGGTCGAGCCTGTCACCGCTTAAACACCCTACTATATTTTGATGATAATGACGGTAGAATGAGAGGGGTTCTCATCTGCTCTTTGCTGCATGGTTCACAAAAAGTTAGGCAGGGAGGCGGGGGGGTGGTGGTGTTTATATGCCAAGACTGGGGTAGAGTAGCGAAAATAAAGGGATTGCCTGTTTTTTTCTGAATTGCCCACTCGGAATTTATATACGTAGCGATACATAATAACTGCTCATGTGTATTTTCACAGTTGAAAGACATTCATGCAGCTCCGAAAAGGGCATCCTCAAAGTCATGCCATCAAACAGAACTTTATGTTTGACAGAAAGCATGGATATCTGGATCAACAGTTGCATCTTCGATTAAAGGTCCAGTAGTGTGTCAAACTTGGTCTATTATCTCTATAATTTTGCCTCCTGTGCAACCTTTTTCTCCCCCTTCATTATCTAGTAACTGCCGTAATAAATCAAAAACCTCAAGGTAACCTGCTTGGAACCTTTCTGCCCTTTTCGTAACCTTTCCCTTTCCAACACTTTTTCTGTCCTTGTAATTCCGTTCACCCCCCTTTCCCAGTCTACTTCCTAGCCTTCCTAGCATGCTTCACCAAGTTCTCAATCACCTTCTCAAACGCCTCCCGATCCCCAATCTTCTCGTCCGTCTTCTTCTGCCAATAATCCAGCACGTCCTTTGCCTCAAACTGCATCTTCTCCAACCTCTCCACATGCGCCCTCAACTCCTTGTCTGTCATCCCGTTCATCGCCTCGTCGGTGGTCATGCACAGCTGCCTTGCCTTTAGCAAATCCAAACTCTTCTCTTTACTGCCTACTCCCTCTGATGTCTGAGGTTGTTTCTTTGACGCCCTGGGGGGTTTGAGGTTTCCTTGGGAGTCGACCGATGTTGTCGATGCGGCCGCGCGGACGCGGGAGACACTCCTTGAGTCGCCAGATTGGAACGAGCCATTGGATGTTGACCGGTGGAGGGAGGGGAGGACGAGTTTCTTTTGCTTGGAGGCGGGCAGGATCTCATCTAGGTCTACCGGCACGCCGAGGGAGACCAGGAAGAGCCGGCGGATGCGGGAGCGGATCCAATCTGGGGGTTGGAGCGGGGGAGGGGCGACGAGTTGGGACCAGAGGGAGGCGGACCGGGGGGTGAGGAAGACGGGGTTTTCGTTGGAGAGGGAGGGCAGAGGGTCGACGGCGTCTGGGGGTGGGAAGAGGGCCGAGAGGTAGGGCTCGGTGAGGGTGTGGATTTCGGAGGGGTCGAGGTCGTCAAAGGTGGGTATAGGCTGAGATGGACAAAGTTAGCATATGATATATAGGTTGGATGGGCAATGAAGGCTTACAAATGATAGGGCGGGGGCAGCTGGTGCTGGGGCCGGAGCTGGCGCCGCTGCTGGTGGAGGAGGTGCTGGCGGTGTCTCCTCGACTTGTTGGAACCCGTCGTCAAAGTCACCAAAGTCATCGTCGTTGCCGCCCTCTTCAAAGTCGTCAAAGTCATCCCCAAAGTCGTCATCATCATCTTCATCGCCCTCCACCGCGTCATCTCCACCCTCGGAAGGCCCCAGTGACGTGGGGCTGAGTGGCGCGGGTCTTTTACTGGCATTTGACGACTTTCTTCTGGAGCGTGTCGACACAGGAGTACTTAAAGACGGTGATATTGGGGCATCTACGCAGGAAAACCACACGTCAATACCGGCTGAGCTATAGAAGAACAGAAAAGAAAGTGAAAGCGTGTAGAGCAGGCTGGCTGTGCTAGAAAAAAAGGCAAAAACTACGCATCCGTACCATTATCTTCCACCCTCTTCCCGTCAGCCTTGATGGTAACATCCGGATGCGGATCCGACTTGTGTCTCTCCTCCACCTCCGGGTGTGTCACTGAGCCCTCAGCATCTGGTGCCTCCTCCACCACTGTCTTGGGAATAGGATGTCCGCCAGGGGTGGGAGACCGGGCGTGACGTTCCGGTTCGGCGGGTGTTGGGTCGAGGGGGTCGGGGATGATGGCTATCTCGTCCGGCTCGGCATCCCCTTCTCTCTTGCTGTAAGCCTCGGTGCCGGGAACTTCCCCATAAGCAGGCTTGTCATCGACCCTCTCGACTCTGGTTCTCGGGATGGGTGACGGAGGCGCTGACCCAACTGGCCCAGACTGGGCGTCGGAATAGTGTTCTTCGGAATCGGATTCCGCTGGAAAAAGTTAGTTTCGCGCATTGTTTCCAAGTAAGAAGTAGAAAGAAGTCTGGCAATAGTACCTAGGTCATGAGCACCAGGGTCAACGGTGCCACGCCTCTCAGGAGGCGACAAGCTGTTTCTTCTTTCAGATGACATGGTGTCTGTTGTGAGAAGAACGAAGATTGTATGTGTGTTCTTTCCCTCAAAGAGCAACGGTTTCTCAGTGGTTGGCGGTTTCACTGAGAGACAGGTGGGCGGGAGGGGTCAAAGGGGAAGGGGAACCTTGAAGGCTGCAGGAGTTGTGTTGTGCGCAAAAGGGTGGTGAGGTAGCACTCCTGATGCACGATTAAGTGGCGGCAGAAGCAGGGTCAGGGTTTTGGATCAAGTTGGGTACGCATACATGGACGTAGTTCTTTTGTAAACTGACGAGACAAGACAAGCGGGAGGGGCCAGGTCAGGTCGGCTGATCAGTGACTTGCGAGTTGGAGTTGAGCAGTGTGGAGGGACGATGGAATCCAATGCGGAGCTCGAGATGGTTGTACCCCACACGCTAGACTAGTTGAATGGGAGGAGAGTGGGGCAATGCACACTCTCAGCCTTGTGCTCTGTGCAACGTTGGGTGGATGCTTGGCACCTTGGGCGCGTGCAACTGGTGAGGCTGACGGAGCTTTTTTCCTGGCGCGGTTCGACAGCTGCCAAAAAGTCCAATCAATCGCGACGCTCTGCTCTGCTTTGCGCTTCTGCATCGAAAAGTCAACAATCGAAGCGACTTTGCTACAGCAACATCTCAACCCACTTTCTTGCGATCAAAGCTGCGGCACGTCTCAGAATTCCATCAACAAGGCCAATTGCATCAACAAATCTCGACATCGCGACCAAAGGGTGCTCTCTTTGCGCTCTCCCTTAGCTGCCTCTCCAAGCAACTGGGGTTGTGTTGGGCTGCTTGGAGCTCTTATCGCCTCTCTTCTAAGTCGCCAACTTCAAGACCCCGTCCTTTTCCCAGACTTGCCATCGTCGATCGGAAGCATCACGACCGTAAACATGTCCTTCACATTCGGCACACCATCATCCAACGCTGGCTCGGGTGCGGCGAACACCTCAGCGGCGCCGGCTGGGGGTAGCATATTCGGAGCAGCTTCAGGAGCTACAGGAACCACAGGAACTCCATCATTCTCTTTCGGCAACCCAAGTTCAGCCGCGGTTGGATCGACCACACCAGCCGGCGGTAGTCTTTTTGGCAACACAACAGCCGCCGGCGCCGCGAAACCGGCTGGGAGTCTTTTTGGCACCGCCGGAGCCTCGACTGCAGCGCCTGCCACCGGAGGAGGCCTGTTTGGAGGGGGTGCTGGAGCTTCAGCAGGAGGCAGTTTATTCGCCAAGCCTGCTGGGACAACAGGGACGACTGGAACTACTGGGGCGATGTTTGGAGGTGCTTCGACTGCTGCCCCGGCCGCCACGACAGCAGCTCCATCGTCCCTGTTTAACAGTGCAACTGCTGCCGCTCCAGCGAAGCCGCTTTTTGGAGGTGCTGCTCCTGCCGCCTCTGGCACGACTACAGGGACACCAACAACGGCTGCTGGGGGTTTGTTTGGAGGTGCGTCAACCACACCAACGACTGCCGCCGCCGCGAAACCAGCCGGTAGCTCACTGTTTGCAGGTGCCGGCGGCAGTGGAGGAAGTCTGTTTGCGGGGGCCACAGGTGCTGGTGCTACATCAACTCCCGCTAAGCCATTGTTCGGCGGTGCCGCCGCCGGTGGATTGGGCTCAACTACCCCGGCCGGCGCTCCTCCAGCGGATGCCGCGAAGCCAGCAGCCGGTAGTTTGTTCTCGACGGCTAATACCACGACAAAGCCTGCTGTTACTGCCCCGGCCGCCGGGGGCCTATTTGGTGCAACAACCGCCCCGGCGGCCAGCAATCTCTTTGCACCCAAGCCGGCTACCACTGCAGCTCCTGCCACCACCGCCCCTGCTGCTTCGACACCGGCAACTGGTGGTCTTTTCTCAAACCCTGCTGCAACTACTGCTCCCGCCGCGACAACTGCTGCTGCCACTACGGCCCCAGCGGCCGGGGGTCTCTTTGGTGCTGGAGCTGCTACTACTACGGCCCCAGCGGGTGCTTCCAAGCCAGCCGGCACTCTGTTCGGAACGGGAACCCCGGCGACCACCTCGGCGGCTACTACCTCCGCCACACCAGCCGCTACCACGGCCCCGGCAACCGGGGGTCTCTTCGGAGCTCCCGCGGCGGGCACCACAGCGCCTGCTGCCACCACAGCTGCTGCTACTTCCTCTGCTCCCGCAGCTGGAGGTCTCTTTGGACCCAAGCCCGCGGCTACAACCACGACCACCACCTCCGGCCTCACACCCTCCAACCCAGCCCAGACAGCCGCCAACCTCACAGCCTCCACCCTCGGCCCCGCCTCCCAGCTCCCCCGTCTCAAGAACAAGACCATGGACGAGATCATCACCCGCTGGGCGACAGACCTGTCCAAATACCAAAAGGAATTCAAAGAGCAAGCCAACAAGGTCTCGGAGTGGGATCGCATGCTCGTCGAAAACGGCGAGAAGATCCAGCGCCTGTTCAACTCCACCCACGAAGCGGAACGCGCCAGCAACGAGATTGAGCGTCAGCTCCAGGGGGTGGAGAGCCAGCAGGAGGAGCTGGGGGCTTGGCTGGACAGGTATGAGCAGGAGCTGGACGAGCTGTATGCCAAGCAGGGGGTGAATTTGGCGCGGGAGGAGCAGATCACGGGGCCGGATCAGGAGAGGGAGAGAACGTACAAACTGGCGGAGAAGCTGACGGATCGGCTGGACGATATGGGCAAGGATTTGACAAAGATGATCAAGGAGATTAATGACATGAGTGGGAGTTTGGGGAGGGGAGGGATGAGTGATGATCCGGTATGTTTTGTTCTGTGTATAACCCCTTGTCTGCTGATGGTTTACTGATGTCTTTTGAATTGTGTAGCTCTCTCAGATTGTCCGCGTCTTGAACAGCCACTTGACGCAGCTGCAGTGGATCGACACCAACGCCAAGGCTCTCCAGGCCAAGGTCCAGGCCGCGCAGAAGACGACGGGGAATATGGGCGGTGGGAGTGTCAAGGAGACAGAGAGCAATGCTGCCGAGAGCTTTTATCGGTCCTATCGGGGGGGCGGTTTCAAGTAAAACATCATGATGGGGTTGAAGGAATGGCGGGGAGGTGATGGAAATATGTAATCAGTCCTCAACAGGAAGGGGGGTGGAAAAGTTGCCCCGGAGTATTAGCGGTTAACAAACAACAACAACAACAACACAAATGATGGGTATCATTTGGAGTGGATGGGTGTTGAGGGTTTTGTGTGAGGGAGTTTTTTGTTAAATGGAAAGTTTTGTTAGTTTTTTCTGATACTGGTAGCTTTGGTAGCTAACAAGATTGAGGGTATCACTGGGCCTTTGGCAGAGATAAGTGATTTGTAGATTTGTTCAAGTCTGCTATTTTTCGAATTTGCGTGCAAGACAAGGCTGTGCTGATCGCAAAATCAAGCAGGTAGACAAAGTCAAGAGCAGAAAAAAGGCTATGTACTCGTACAACTGAGTTCACAATTCATGTCAACTCATTATCCTCCTATTCTCTCTCCTCTTTCTTTCCTGGCTGTTGTTCATGGTTGGTGCCATGATTTCATTGAGTGATGATGTGGCTGGTCAAATTGGAGTTGACAGCCAAACCGAGAAGAGCGCGTGGTTATTAATCTTGTAGATAAATATTTAGTTGTGCTCGCCACCCTGCTCCTTGGTGATCTCGTCGCTGTTTTCGAATACATCAGTACCGGGAGTTCAAGGGTATAATGGAGCCTGACTACTGACATGTGGTCAGAGAGCTTCTGGAGGTGGTCCTGCTGCTCCCTGAGCTTTTGTCTGAGGGCGATGAGCTTCTCCTTCTCGCGCTGGCGGATGGCAAAGTCCTCCTGGGCCTTCTCGCGGCGCTGGAAGGCATCACTGTTTTGTTTACCATGTTAGCTGATTATGGACTCTTCCCTGGTTTTTGTGATTGATATGCGTGGTAGTTTGGAGACAAATAGGAGGGGTATGCCTGAGCCGGAGTTGCCACCGGGATACACCTGGCTGCAGAGGGGAAGGGAGCTTCGGCTCGGGCCAGGGAGCTAGGGAGGTTGATGTCATGACCCTGCTTTGCTCTAAATCCTCATCCGTAGAGCTCCTCTCTTCCCCCCGCAAGCTCCGGCATATCCTCGTGTCTGTATTCCTTCGTGATTGTTGGAGGGGCCGGGTGCGTCATTATGTTATTGAGGTAGAAGGAAGATGAACGTACCCCTGGCCGCCGGTCTTGGGGGGAGCGCCGGTGTCACCAGCAGCCATGGCGCGCGAGGTGATCGCGAACGAGCGGGAGAAGAGCGCAGGGCGGGCGACCTTGGTGAATGATGTGCGAAGCATTGTGATTGGTGTTGTGGGGGTCGTCTTTGAGAGTTAGAAAGGTGTCAGCAGATTGCAATTAGTCTTGAATATTATACGCCGGTGGTTTGTTCAATGACTGGGAGAGGGAGAGAGAGAGAGAGGAGGATCTTACAACTGGGAACAATTGTTTTCAGTTTCTTGAGATGACGGAGTAGTTCTGGGGAGAACCGATGGTCTGATCACAAGTTTGAGCAGGTAAGCTTCAAAGAGGAAGTGGAGAGCTTTTCTACCTTCGGGAGTTCCCAGCAGGTCGAGTGGACGTCAAAGCTTCCGTCGAAGCGGGACAACACGGCGGGTTCGAGGTTGATGGCCCCACTGTTTTGTACAGCCCACCTTGTTCGTATCGGCTATGACGGGGTGGCCTGAGGGAGTCACCCCACTGATGAGCGGCAGACACTGTTGTTGACAGGCGACGGAGCTTTGATGTTCATTTTGCAGGGATCCCCGTTGCCCCGCAGTTTGTATCTCCTCAGTTTCTCAACCTCTCATGATGGCACCGATAGAATAGCTCTAGAAGACTGGCTAGGTTCAGGTCGTATGGGAAGTGTTCTCGGCCTTGGCTCGTGAGAGTCAACATACTATGGCTTGCTTAATCATTTTACATAGCCACTCTTGATAGTCCTATCTCCAATGCCCAAAGCACCCCAGGCAAAGGCTGAGATAGATCAAGTTAGCAATGACAAAAAAGGATTCGCTTGTTTCATCGGCGTTGATATTCTGAGCCATATTTGCAATTCATTCCGAGCAAGCATTGCGGTCGTGTAGGAGCCGACCTAGGAATGTGAAGGGTCCCAATCTGATATATAGGATCACGATTTGACTGCTGAACGTTCTAGAAATCTATCTTAACCGATGCCAGGTAGTAGTCGGTGGAACTGGCTGCCCGACCCCTCTGTGTGTTGGCATATGCCTGACCGCCATAATAAACTGTAGGTAAGAGCAAATAAACCTTGGGGGTTTGTCTATGTTGGGGGTTGGAGGGTGATGCTGGACTGGGACTTCTCTGATGGGATGTGGCTCGGTGTTTCTTTTTATGGCGATGTGTCTTGACATTAGGATTGAGACAAGGCAGCAAGTTTCAGAGACGCCACTCCTGAATGTCGCAAGTTGGCGCTGGCTGATGCCAGTCAAGTCAAAGCAGTGACGTACTTGGACCTGGCGCGTCGTTTGACTTGTCACGTGTTGATCTTTCCATCGGGTGGTAATCGGGTCCTAAACAGGAGTGGACGAGGGGGGGGGCCAGAGGGGCTTTTGCACAGGCCCCTTCGCCCACCCAAATTTCACTGGTCGTCACCCGTCCAGGCCAGCCCACCCACGGCATCCCGCTCGCCTTGTGGTTGTCGCTGGTGCTTTCCGCCTTGCCCCTTCCCTCATTTCCAACTTTGCATCCAAAACCGGTGACTCTACTCATTTCCACCCTTCATCCCCAAACCTTCAGACGTTAGACATCGTCCACTGTCCACCAACTTTCTACTCACGAACCTCGCTCCGCGAACACTGCGCTCTCCCCAGAACAAACACACATTACTCGATTCCTTAGTTCTACCGAAGGTGAGTCTGCAGCATTGCCGTCCCCGTCCCCCGTCTCCCCCATCCGCCTCCGCTGCATCTACCAGCTGCACCGCTGCAACACCAAAACCTGGCCCCTCTGTCGTCATCGCCACTGCGACCACATGCCTCCTCTGAACGATGAGTTGTGGAAGGCGGCATCGAGAGAGGGCTCCTGGACGCGGCGAGCTCATGGCATCTTCAATTGCCCCTTTTCGGCGGCCAACACACGAACGACGCCCAAGGCCTGGACAGGGCTGCGCTGCGCATGCCCCACCGAGAGCGGGGAGCATCCTTTGCTTGCCCAAGCCATGAAGTCAGCACGGTGCTTGCGCAATCGCATGCCTATCGCAAGCCTGTTGAGATTGTCCAGAACGACCGACACTTGCTTCCTGCCATTATTTTACAATTCTTCCTTGTTCGCCCGCACTTGCCCATCACGACCGACATTCAACACACATTCACCCTCGAAGGCGGAGCTCACCGATTACCTACATTGCCCTGCTGCCTTGGACAGTCTGAACCAACGCGCGCTAACTTACCACTCAACTTACACAGATAATCATCAAAACCGACAAAATGGGTCATGAAGATGCTGTCTACCTCGCCAAGCTCGCCGAGCAGGCTGAGCGCTATGAGGGTACGTTTGTCAAGATGATTTTGGGCGTTTGTAGGGTCGCATTCTGACGATTTGACGCCCAACAGAGATGGTTGAGAACATGAAGATCGTTGCCTCCGAGGACCGTGACCTCACCGTTGAGGAGAGGAACCTTCTGTCCGTCGCCTACAAGAATGTCATTGGTGCTAGACGCGCTTCGTGGAGAATTGTCACCTCGATTGAGCAGAAGGAGGAGTCCAAGGGCAACTCTACCCAGGTCGGCCTTATCAAGGAGTACCGCCAGAAGATTGAGGCCGAGCTGGCCAAGATCTGCGAGGACATCCTCTCCGTTCTCGACAAGCACCTCATTCCTTCCGCCAAGACTGGCGAGTCCAAGGTCTTTTACCACAAGATGTTCGTGCCCCTCGATTCTCGGCTTTTGTATACCTCTAACAATCGCACAGGAAGGGTGACTACCATCGTTACCTCGCCGAATTCGCCGTTGGCGACAAGCGCAAGGATTCCGCCGACAAGTCCCTCGACGCCTACAAGGCTGCCACCGAGGTTGCCCAGACCGAGCTTCCTCCCACTCACCCCATCCGTCTTGGTCTTGCACTCAACTTCTCCGTGTTCTACTATGAGATCTTGAACGCTCCCGACCAGGCTTGCCATCTCGCCAAGCAGGCGTTCGATGATGCCATCGCCGGTACGTAGGGTCAAAGCAAGCAAGGAGGTATAGGTACTGACGATGTTGACTACAGAGCTCGACACCTTGAGCGAGGAGAGCTACAAGGACAGCACCCTTATCATGCAGCTGCTCCGCGACAATTTGGTATGTGCAGTCCGATCTAGACGAGGCGGTGCGACGTGCTAACGATTATGTGCAGACTCTCTGGACCTCATCCGAGGCCGAGCCTCCTGCTGCCGCTGCTGATGCCCCGGCCGCTGAGGAGGCGCCCAAGCCTGCCGATGCCCCGGCCGAGGAGGCTCCCAAGCCTGCCGAGTAAAATTTGTCGTTTGTTTTCTTTGTCTCTTGATAGTGATAACCCTGGTTTATCGTTGGTGAATCCCCTCGGCGGAAATGGTGTCTTTGGAGTGCGGACTGGAGATGCTCTCGGGTCGTTGCATGTGTTTAGGCAAAATACAGACTTAGGAGGACTTGTATGAGGCGGTGATTCGCGGTACCTTGAGGGCTAGAGCGCAGCATACACGGAGGGTTTTGCTTTTCCTTTCTCACCCTGCTTGCCTTTTAGACTCTTCGAGACGGGAAGACCGTCTGGACAAGAAAATCCAAACCCCTTCCCCCACACGGCAGTACTTTTTATACTTGGCTTGTAATCGGCAGTCTTTTGCACCCTTAGGCTGCCCTATAGATTCTGATATACCCAAGTGATTGCTTTCCTCGTGACGGTGTTTTGCTTGCATTCTTTGGTGTCCTTCCTTAGTGGATCACAACGAGGCCCTGAGACATCTTGGTCATCTAGCTGGAGATCCAGATCAACATTGAGATCCTCCACCCCTGACTCGAAAAAGAGCGAGTGACGTAGCCAGCTGCATGCTCTCAACTTTGGGTGGGTCTTGAGACTCGGCTTCCATCTCACCTGTTTGTGATGAGTTCAGAGATGGCCTTTGCTGTGATACTGATAGAAGGTGACATTCTTGAGGACTCCAGCATCTTGAGACTCCACAGGCTGTTCCCTGTTCCGTTCAAAGACGTACGTGAGGTTAAGTATAACCCGGTGCCCTACTCATCACCGCCAACTATACAATGCCAGCTATAGAGTTTGGAAACTCGGGTACAAAGAAAAGGCATCATTGCATGACCAGCCAGTTTGTTTTATCAGAGTTGCAGAATCTCTGTCTTTTCGAGAATGATGTATTATGTGTGCGTGTCAAATGTGTAATTGCCCACCCGTCTATTCCGCCCATTCCGTAGTATCACTTCCTCTCCGCAGCAGGTGTCTCCCCCTTTTTCTGTTCTGGAGTCTCCCCCTCCTGATCTTGATCTTGAACAACAACACCAAAGACAACCCTGAGCCACAAACTGCAATCCTGACAGCCGACGACAACCTCTTCCAACCCTCCATTTGCCGCCTCTTCGAGATCTGATTCGTGAACTAGGAAGCCTTTGGGGTTGCCGCACCGGCAGGGTTTGTACCACTCATCTTCCTCCTCCCTTTCATGATGAGTGAGGTCGTCCAAGTCGATTGTTTCGATTCCGGTTTGCAGTTTATGTCTCCCTAGCGCTGCTGGGCCAGAACCCGAGGAGGAGAGGGATAGATCGTGGGCTTGGCGGAGGGAGGGGGTGGAGAGGGTGGTGTAGGCTAGTGTTATTTCGTCTATTGTCACTGATGGGGAGGAGGTGGTTGATTTATCCGGGTGGTGAGCCAGCAGGGCGCGGCGGTAGGATTTCTTGAGGGTTTGTTTTATCTCTTCGGGGGTGAGGCCGCTGGAGAAGAGGGAGGGGGGGAGGGAGAGGGTGGTGTAATGGTTTCGTGGTGGTGGGGTGTCCATTTGGGGGGGCGTAAAACAGTGAATATTGTGGCAAAATGGAGGTGATGGTACTGATGTTCGGTGGCGGTGGTGAGTTGAGGTAGACTTGAGTTGACGATGTAGTTGAAAGGGTGATGAGATGAGCAACCACGAGTGAGAAATATTCACAGAATCACGTGCCTCTCTACTGTGTCTTCAAAGCCATGGATACGAAGTCGAAAAGTCTATAGTAGAGACGTAGAAGAGATTATGTCCTCTACAGGAACATATTGACCGCAGCTGCAGTGGCACACGATGCTCAGAGTAGGTACCGATCACTCTTCACATGAGAGGAATCCACTCTGAACTAGGATTGTTTAAATATGCAACGCCGCAACGCAGGAATCGCTATGTCCATGTCACTCAGCACGCCCTCTAATCCCAGCCCAACCCGTTGTTTTGCACCCAAAGTGATGAATTTTATGGGACCCTGGATATCTACTCGCGTGGATGTAATAAAAGCAACCCGTTTAAAAAGGAGTCTAGATATAAACCCCGCCCAGCCATTTTGGTTCTCAACGCCAGAAAGGGCCAAACCAAGTTAATTACTCTAGGTCGCCCCAAAGAGAGATCATATGCCATGTCCCTGATGCCACCTCATATCCCGAAATGTCCCGAAAACTGTGCACGCGTTCAATCATCATCATCCGTCCGCTGCCTTGGCTGGCGGCGACGGTCGCCCGGGTAACCACTGCTGATACCAGCGCCAGCGAGCTTCTTAGCAAGCTGCTCCTCCTCGGCCTTCCTCGCCTGCTCAACCTCAGCCTGGGCCCTGCGCACAGTGCTGGTGAGACGGTCAACAACCAGCTTGAATTGGTCAATTCTCGTGCCCAACTCGCGCCACTGCTTCTCACCGAAAACACGGTAGGTGGTTCTGTGGACAAGGAAGACCTTTTGCTTCTGAGACAGTCTGCCCTCGACAAGCTTGGCGCGGACAACATCGATTGTCCACATCTCAACGTCCTCGGAGGGGATCTGGAGAGCCTTAGCGATGTTGGCGTAGGGGATCTCGCGGTTGGGCGTGCTGGCGGCGAGACTGGCGAAAGTAAGCAGGCGCATCTTGCGCTGCAGCTTCTCGTGGTCAAGCTTCTCCTTCTCGATCCAACCCTCGTGCTCCTCTCTGAAGTCGTTGTAGTCCTCAAGATCTTGCTCAGTGAAGATGTCGAGAAGCTGAGAGTAGATGGGCTGAGAGTCGCTAAGCGCCTGAACGCTTGGGAGGGCACGGAGATCCTGGAAGTCGAACCGGGTGGGGGAAGAAATGGCCATCTTGAGAGCCTTGAGAGAATACTTCTGGGCCTCCTCACCCTCGGCTTCCTCGCGCTCAAAGGTGGAGAGGGCCTTCAAAATGTAGTGGTATGACTCCCTGAAAATTTAGTTAGCCAGTAATCTTTTGGCATGGCTCCTGTTTATACTCACTCATCATCGCCAGCCTCAGCAGCGGCATCAGCCACATCGATATAGAGCTTGCGCTGATCCTCCGCGTTGGTCTCCCAATCGGCAAACCACGCCTCCAAGTTCTTTAACCGGGGCTTGAGAAGCTCGTACTGGCCGTGTTGGCGAATGAAGCGGATAATCTGCAAGAAAACATTGTACCGGACGGGGTTCGTCTTGTCCAGGAGGTTGAAGATGGTGCTGAGGGCGCTCGCGGCAAGGGTGAAGCCGTGGCTTGGCGAGGATGTGATGGGCTTGAGAAGGTTGCTGCAGACAGCAGGAAGATGTCTCTTGGGCTCGTTGGACTGGAGGACAAGGTGGATAAGGAGGTTGATGGCACCAGTGAACTCCTTTTCGGGAACCGTATTCAACACGCCGGAGGCCTTGACGATAGCCTCGAGAGCATCCTCGTTCTTCTCCTTCTCCAACAGAGGTCTGACCTCGTCGCCAACCTGGACGGCATGTTCAGTCTTGGCCGAGTTGGCCTGGATGTAGTCGGCCATCTCCTGGGCCAGCTCGGCGAAAGTGCCATCGACAAAAATCAGCTGAGGGGAAGCCATTCTCGCGGTGTTGTCGGCGTGGGGGGTGTAGGATAAGCTGTAAAATTCGAGAAAAAGTGCGGCGCCTTTGACGACCGAGTCGGTGTACTTGGTAGTGTTGTGGTCCGAGTAGTCGCTCAAATCGGACGGGGTACGGTCGGAATGGAGGTCAGAGAGGGGCTTGGACCGACCGATATCGTGAAAATCTTCTGGTATTGCTGGCGGAGAAATCGCATCCAGAGACTCGTAGGGCGGTAGGGGGCCCGGCGGGAGGGTTCGGACTGGTGGGAGCACTTTCTTTGTCGATTCCTGGCCCTCTGTTGCTTTCGCCTTGTCAAACCCTGAGGCGGCAGAATCTTGTTGCCCCGCATTCAATGCCATTTTTCTCTGGATCTGTGGGCGATAAATCACGTGAAAATAGCGCTAGTCGATAAGAAGATAGTTAAGCGAGAAGCGCTAGTCTTGTAGTAGAAGGCGGGGCAGTATCGCCAGCCTGAGCTTTCACTTGAAGTCACTTTTGTCAACAATAGCATGGCGACAATAGTGGGCGCAACAATAGCTCCTTCTTCGGCGACAACTCCAGCCAACAGCGTGAGATGCTGGCCAGAAACATCAGGCTCAAAACTGGCCATTGATGATATCAGCAAACACTAATGGTATTCTGAAGGGATCACCAGCACTATAACTCTCCCAAGCCTCAGTAACTATCTCTTCGCAGGATCAGGGAATAAAAGTCGACAAGTACTCATGCAAAAATACCAACCGTTTCGAACCGCTGAGCTCCAGATGTCAACCCTGCCTCGACCGACATCATGAAGTGGAACGGGGCTTCCTTGCGCCACATTTGGTGTAAGTCAAGCCACGAGCTGGTTACTTTGCAGAGGCGGAGCTTGACAGCTGCCGATCTGCCGCTTAAAGGGGCGGGTCTCTCACGCTGACTGGCCCTCAAGAAAAGCCACGAGGTGCTGTTGACCGAGAATAAAGGGTCAGAAGAAGGGGTTGCTGGGCGAGCAGACTTTGGGATTTGGGTCTTGAAGTCTTAGAAAATCTTGAAAAATCAACATCAAAGGCAACAGCTGACAGTCCAAAGGAGTCACATCAAACTTTCAGTGCGAAGCCCACTTGACCCCAGAAATCTGGACATGACCAGCCCTACGGCAAGACAACAGCACGCCCTCGGTGTCAGCCCCTGCATCAGCTAAGCATCCTGGTTGCGGCGGGTCATTCAAAAGCCCACTGCAAGTGTTGACTGTGGACAAGAAATTGGGAACTGCCGCAATGAGGTGTGTGCTCTCTCGCAATTTCTCGACGGAGCCACCTTCCAACTGCCTTGAACAAGCTTGATGGACCATTTCGAAGGCATTTCCCTTACTCTCCAAGCCTTTCAACGGTCCTTTAGAGCCTTGGCATCTTCAACCTACCATCTTCCAACGCAGACCTTTTTCAATGCCTTTCAAATAAATGTCTTCCAACACTTGCCGCGCGATGCCCTTAACCTATCTCTTGACGCCCTTTAGCTACGCTTAACACCTCACGACAGTTGTACAAGAACTTTCGACCATTGCTTGACGTCTTTAGGAACTGGCGATACTTGTTATTTTGTCCACCCTCGACGATCGTAGACCCCGGTCCCCTGAGTCAGCCGGCGATTGGAGGTGCTCACTGGAGCCTAGCGCACTGTGTACACCAAGAGGCCGCTGAGGCGCTGAGGCGCGGTTCGTTCCTTACCAAGCTCCCGCGAGTGATGCTATGATTTCTCGAGGCAGGAACCACAACGTGCACACCATTCCTTCCTGACATCCACTACCTAGCTCACCCGCCCAGTCGACCCCATTTGGCTGTCTGCCTATTTAACGACTGTCGCACCTGCTACTTAATCACACTATTACAGGCTCCTATACAGCCCACGCCGTCATGGCTCCACGATCTGAGGCCAGTCAGCTCAAGCGAGGTCGCGCCGTATGTACCCTCTTCTTCTATGGCGTCACTGTCATACATCGACATGTTCCGCCGATTAATCTCTCTTCTCCTTCAGGGCTCTACGGGCGACGATGCTCCCTCTGAATCATTCAAGAAGCCCCGCCGGTCCGAGCGACTCTCGCAGCGCACCGACAACGACCTGGTCAAGACACCAGTCATCAACAAACAGCATCTTCCATCACCCGTGACACATTTGACGAGCGAAGGAACCGATGAGTTTGCCAAGGAAGCCACGGCGACACCTTCAGAGGGCCGTGTCTCCCAGCGTCGCGACGAGTACATGCATTCTCAAGTGGCGGCCCTCAGTTCTCCTCCCCAGGACACGCAAGCGTTCAGTCAGACACACGTAGACCCCAACGCACCGCTCTCCGATGAGGTGGAAGATGAGGTAAAGGAAGGGGTCTGGGGATACCTACTTCCTATGGACACCCGTTACGGAGGCACCTGTGTGGTGATGAGGAAGAGAGGGTCTTGCCCTCCTTCTGAAACCGTGGCCGGCGCCGTCTCCGGTGCAAAACAGCCTGCTAGAAAGGGCAGGGGGGCTCTTCTCAAAGAGCAGGAGGCTTTCGATCAGAAGCAGAAGTCAGGGAAAGGGCTCTCCTCTGGCGGTTATCTCATTGGGAGACACCCCGAATGCGGTAGGTTTCCAACGCACAGTTACTACTGTGGAAGACGGTAAGACTGACAGTCAGTAGACATCCAAGTTGATGATCCGATAGTTTCGAACCGTCATTGTCTTTTGTTTACAGAACACAAGGGAAACGACACAGTTGTGATTATCGAGGATCTTTCCAGCAATGGCACATACGTCAACGATCAGCTCGTTGGGCGGAACCAACGGCGTGAGCTGAAGGAGTATGACGAAATTGCTGTCATGGACAAGGCCAGGTTCATTTTCCGGTATCCCAAAAACCGACATGCCAATGCCTTCTTACAGCAATACACGCCCATCGAGAAGCTGGGAAAGGGCCATTTTGCCGAAGTATATCTCTGCATTGAGAAATCCACAGGGCAGCGCTATGCTGTCAAAGTCTTCACCAAGACGCCAGGGGTGGAAGAGCGATCGAAAAACGAAGGCCTCCAGCAAGAAATTGCGATGCTCATGGGTGTTAGCCACCCGAATGTTCTATGCCTCAAGGACACCTTCAACGAACCCAATGCCGTCTATTTGGTGCTGGAGCTTGCGCCGGAAGGAGAGCTGTTCAACTACATTGTGAAGAAGCAGAAACTGAGCGAGTCTGAATGCCGGAAGCTGTTCACCCAATTGTTTCAGGGTGTCAAGTATTTGCACGATCGGAACATTGTGCACAGAGACATCAAGCCAGAGAACATTCTTTTGGTGGACCGTGACTTGCACGTCAAGTTGGCAGATTTTGGGTTGGCCAAGATCATCGGAGAGGAATCTTTCACGACAACACTCTGTGGGACGCCCAGCTATGTGGCACCAGAGATCCTAGCAGATACCCGGAACCGCAAGTACACCAAGGCTGTTGACATCTGGTCACTAGGTGTGGTGCTTTATATCTGCCTGTGCGGCTTCCCCCCATTTTCGGACGAACTCACCAGTGCTACATTCCCATACTCGCTGTCTGAGCAGATCAGGAAAGGGAAATTCGACTACCCATCACCCTACTGGGACCCAGTTGGTGATCCTGCTTGTAAGTAGCCATTTCCCTGTATAACAAATAGTTGGACAGGATGGACTAACAACTGTGTAGTGGATCTCATCGACTCCATGCTAGTCGTCAACCCAGAGAAGCGTTTCACAGTAGATCAGTGCCTGGCTCATCCCTGGATGACAATGAAGACACCTGGTGTCAACGACAGCACTAATGGTCTTGTCAGCGGCATCCAGGGCTTGGATGTTACGCGCCGCGGTGTCCAGAGAGAGCGGACATTGTTAGCCTCGATTAACACTGTTCAAGTTGTCAACCAGATCCCAGGGGGCGACAAGCCCGACGTCAAGGTCTATACCAAGAACCCAGAAACCACACCCAAGAAGGAGCCCAGACCAGACGATGCCAGAGACCCGGATGAGTTTTCCCAACTAGGAGGAAAGGGCGACCAAGTGCTTTTTGGGGATGACGGTGATAGCCGGTATTCCGTGAATGATATTACCAACAAACCGAAGGCGAAGGGGAAGGCTAACGGGGCAAAGTAAGCTACTAGGCCAGAGATGGGATGGAAGGAATGAGGATATGCTTAATATTTTAGGTGTGGGATTACACAGAGGGTTCGGACGAACAGCACAGCGCAGGTGTGGATCATGTCTGATCGCGTTTTCATATATGTTTTTACAAGGAGTTTTCAGGGTTGGGTTTATATCTCTACATGGTTGGCGTGTCGGCCAACAAATGTCTGCTTTTGATATCTGTTCTGCAAGGGATGATGGGATGGGATGGAGGAAAGGAGATGGGTTTTCTGATTCTTGGAGTTTTGTATCAGTTTTCATATTTCCTATCACTGGTGGCCGAGGCCCTTGTTCTAGTCACTGCTGTTCAGTTATTAGTTTGCCATTTTTTCTCAGCGAGACACCCAGGCGAATCAACAAAAAAGTTTACATTATGGGTGCGAGTGCATAGTGATGGGTCAGCCAGACAGGCAGAAGGGAGATTCATAATATTATATTAGATAGCTGCTAAAGTTAACTGTTTCTATCCATACAAATGGCAAGATGTTTATGTGACTTTTGGGTGGTAGTACAAGTAGGGTAGGATTATACCAGACCTCCTTTACAGAGGGTGACATCATTTCTCATAACTTTTTAGTTGGGAAGGGTGGTGATGGTGTCACTTGACTGTTCTCGTGTTGGGAGTGTTCCTGCTGATTTTTTTGATTTCTCCCCTCACAAACTGGGCAATGTTGAAGATGGATGTGAGTCATGCTGTTTTGGTCAGGAGAAGGGGAAGAGGGTTGGGTGTTTGCTAAATGGAAACCGACAAGTTTGACGCCTGGTTCAGAGAGATACAGCCAGTCTGACTACTGGCCCTGGTAGGTTTGCCCCTTGATTACCGTGTTCCATACTCGAGATATTCAGTTTGTAAGCTCGCCCCTGATAGCCTCTCTTTCTTTGAGGTGTTTTCAATGACGGACACGCATATAATGAAAGTATGAGTAGTTCAAACGAAGTTGTTGAATGTCAGATTCCTGTGCTCTGTTCTTCAACCTCTTCAAACCCAACCAACTACCTTACCCAAAAAACAAAAACCTCAGTCCTCCTTATGCTCGCCAGCTAGATGGATATATAGATACACGCGCATGCCTCCAACAAACAAAAAGGCCAAAACACCGCCCCGCTCATCATTACAAAAATCATAACAGTAAACAAGCCCCCCACCCAGATATCCCAATCTTCACTTCCATCCGTAATCAACGCAAAATAACTCATAGTAGGTACCCATGATAAATGCAAGAAAATAAAAGCAAATATCAGAAACTCATAACAAAACATTATCTCTCTTTTCAAACTACCTACAACCACATCCCACTAACCCACTCCTACTCCCAGTATCAAACATCCACCCAGAGCACCCAATACTATACCAGTCATTAACAACAACAAAAAAACCTCATGCTTTGTAAGAAGAAGAAAAACAACTCAAAAGACCATTACAACACAAGAAGTAAAAAAGAAAAAAACTACCTCTCAACGCCCTACTTTCCAAACTACCCCCGCCCCTATGTGTCCCAATCAATCACATCATAAACCCATAAAAGAAATAATCAATATCCCCCCTCTGCCCTACTCACTCACCCCCTTCTTCTCCCTCTCCCTCTCCCTCCCCACCATCCCCCAAAAAGGCATCACCACAACCCCACAGGCACCCTATCGTTCCGGGATCGGGCTCTTCGCCAACCTCCCCCCCGCGCTTACCCTCTTCTGCAGCCTCGCCTCCCTCTCCCTTTGCAGCTTATCCCCCGCGTTCAACGTCGACCCCGCCGGCAAGGAACCAACCCCATCATACGACCCCCTCCTGCCCCTCCTGCCCCCGAAGCCTCAATCGCCGCCTTCCTCCCCCTCTTCAGCTCAATATACCCCTGCGCAGCATGGCTCAGCGGAATCTGGGGCATCTCCGCCGGAATCTCGGCCCCGTTCTGCACAAGCAGCTCCGCGATGGGGAAGGGGATAAGCTTGTCCACCGTCGGTGACGGACCAGGCGTGACAGGCGGCGACATTGGCGCTGGGTCAGCCGCCGCCAACGCCAGATACACCGCGTGCGTGCCGCGGGACTTGTCCGTGACGTTCGGGTTAGCCTTGAGGGCAAGGGCGTAAATGACCTGCTGGATTTCGTTCCTCTTGATCGCAGCCAAGAGCGTCTCATCTGCCGTGGCGAAGCGTGACAGCGTGGTGGAAATGGGCTCGACAAACGCCCTGTCGACGTATTTTGACGTGATGAACTTGAGTCTTTGCTCACGGGTCGCCTGGGCGGTGAGTTTCATGGCAGGGTCCAGCTTGGCTTCAAACACCATGTTGGACACCCTGTTGCCTACAAGAAACAGCAGCTCGATAATGTCGGGCGTGAACGAGGTGGTGTCGAGGGTGAGGGATCGAATCTTGCTGATGTGCGTCCCGAGGGACCGGTGGATGCCGCTGCACTCGATGCAAACAATGATTGCCAGGTTGAGCGAGACCCATTCGACCTTGTTGCTCGAACCACAGTCGGCACACCACGAGTTGCCCTGATCGTTGTCCCGGAGTAGCTGGAGGAGCCTGTCTGGCCGTTCCTCAAAGCTGCTGCTGCGCGCCGTCGCTGGGCGGGCGCCGACAGTCGTGCGCCGGGTTGGGATCCCCCCAGAGTTGTGATGGTTGCCGTGCGAGAGGGACGGACTTTTGCCAACAAACATCGAGCCAAAGTCCATACCGCTGAAGCTTGAGTCGCCGGGGGCTGTTGATGGCGGTCTGTCCTTAAAAGAGCGACCTTCAACAGCGCTCTGTAATGCATTATTGATAGCCATGATCCAACTATTCATATCTTCTTCAGATGTTGCTTGATAAACGCGCTTGAAATGTGGCGTGATGACTTCGAAGCAGAACCGGCGTTCCGCATTCCTTGCCTCTCGTACTGATGCCAGACGCAAATCGATCGGATCCATGTGGAGGTCAAGCCTCTGTTTCCAGTTGCTATACTCGGACAACTTGCCTTGGTCCAGGACAATCCAGAATCTCGGAGAGTGTCAGTGTATTGTAATATTGATGGGATAGTGTGGGTCAACGTACTTGTGCCAGCCCTGCTTGTTGAGATTTCGTGGATCTACATGTCCACCTGGCCTGTTCAAGGCCCACAGGAGGCCTTCCTTGCGGTTGGAGGTCTCCTTTTCAAGCTGCGCTATGTGCCCAGGATCGCGTTCCTCAAGGTCGCGGATTCCCTTGAATTTAGCATTTTGTTGGGGGCTACCCACGACATGTTGCGTCAGGCTCCCAGGAGACCTCGTCAGGTCCGCAGGAGAGGCACCCATGTTTCCTGACGAGGCTGGTTTGAGCTGGGAGCCGGTACTATTCGCACGACCGAGCTCAGAGTCAGAATTGACTGGGTTTCCATTGGGAGCACCCCCCTCTCGCGGCCCGGCCGAGGTGAGCGGAGGTTGAATGTCTGGTTCATTGTAGTTAAGATTGCTCTTCTCGAGCAGTCTTCTCTTCTCCTCGCGTTCCCGGCGCTGATACTGATACTCCTTATCCGCCTCCAAAACTTCGGTGGATAGTGCTTCGAGCTGTGGCAGTAAGTCTTCAATCTTCTTTGAAGTGTTGAGAAAGCACCTGGCCTGGGCATCGGCATATTTGGTAAGATGCGAAAGAATTTCCTGTTCCTTGCGCCCGCCAGATAGATCCTGCATAAACGAGGAATAGTCAAAACGTTTTAGTTCGAAATTCTTCCGTTTGGTCTGGTACTTGGTGTCGCTCTGTTTCGCCTTGACGGAATCGTGTCTCTGGCCGAGGTAGCGGCTGACATAGGCGTAAAAGTCTTTACTTTCCTCTTCGAAATCCCGCTTCTTGGATTCGGCCTGTTTGATGTCGATCTGGTATAACTTGCTCATCGGTTCAATGACAATCCTTTGTATATTCGCCGTGTTCTGCCGCTCATATGATAAAATCTCGCGGGCGATCTTGTCAAAGTAGTGCTCAATGGCTGGCTTGACGGCGTTTGCGTTGGTTGAGGACACGTCTTTCAAGGCTTCCATGAAAGCCGCAAATGCATCGTTGGCCTCCAGTTGCGCAGCATGGACATTTTCGGCCTTCTTGATCAAACGCTTCATCTGTGATCGCATATTGCCTGTCTTTTGCTCGAGAGCCTTCATGGTTGCTCGGAAAACGGGACCATCATCGGAAACTGACATATCCTCACCGGGGCGTGGGCAGTCGACCTTGATTTGCTCCTTTTGTTGGGTTGGTGCCGGAGAAGGCGCAGGCAACGGTTCATGAGATATGGTGAGTGGAGAGACTAGCTCTTCGAGCTCCGGCACTGGACTGATTCGAGCTTCGACCGATTGTGAAGACACTACGCGGACCTTTGGTGGAGCGCTCAGCAGAATGGGTGGTATTGGGGAGCTTGGTTGGCTCAGGTAAGGCGATGTGTCTGGAGATGTAAGCCGCAGCCCCGTGATAGATATGATACCGCGAAAACATAAGACTTACTGGCCACATAGAAAGAAAATATAGCCAGGGGTTCCAGTCGGTGTGCGCGCTGGTCGTACTCGACAAACTAGGGGAGCCTCGTTAGCACCCTCCAATATGGCAAAGCGTTGTGAGAGCACGCACAGTGCATGAGTTTCGCCAACCGCCTCCTTTATCCTCGTTGTGCTTTGGTGGCTTCCATTTCCAAGTCCAGTCAAATGTTACCGAGGGACTTCCCTCTGTTGAATATGTTCCGACAAGCTCGACATTGGGGTTCTTGTGCAGGTTTGGATCGGCGTGGAATTCTCGAGTAACCAAGTTCTCAACTTCGCGGGCCGTTGGAGCATACACAAAGGTAAGCCCTTGGATATTTGTATCGACAGGAGCTACGGTATCAGCACTTCCTGAGGGACTTCGAACGAGCTGCTGCGATCTGCGGAGGACGAAGGTGAAGGTGAAGACGAGGTCGTCTTCGTTGTTGAGCTTCAACAAGAAGGCCGGACCGGCTGCAGAGCTGATCGATTCTGGGTCCTATAGGCAAACCCAAGTCAGCCAGGTCCATAATGGCAAGCTTATATCATGGAAAAGGGGCGCGAACCAGGACAAAATCGACAGGACCATTGTCGCCAGACGGCCGCATTGCGGATATTCTGGTCGCAGGATATGCATTCGGGACTATGTTTATTGAAGTGCGTTTTCTGGGGCTAGTTATTACGACTGAAGAAATAGATACTGAGAAGAGAAAGCAGTTAGCAAGAAGTGTTTACACAGGTGTTTGGCGCAAGACAGGGGCGAACGTGGCTGCTGTTGGTCAAGCAAGACAAGAGGAACCTACATCTGTTCTGGTCTCTAAGATAGAGCGATGCGCCCTCTTCGGGAGAGCTGCTGACGTTGCCCATCGTGACGGTGGGAGTGCTGGGAGCGGGCGCCGCTAATCATGCGAAATGTGTAAAGGGGCTGCGGTGTCGACAGGAAGCTGGGAAACAGTCGGCCGGTAGGTATTGCGAGGACAGGAATGGTGGATGGAAATCCAAACGAAGTTTGGCGGCAGCGGCTCTCAGCGGCGCGGCGGGGTTGCCTTCCACTAGTTCACTGGGGTCTGGGGGTCTGGGTCGGAAGGGACGCCGCGCACGCAGCATGAGATGTCTCTGAAACCCTGCAACCTGGAACCGCACACCCCCGGAGGTACGGATCGGCCCCTCTGTATGACCAACTACTTCCTACCAGCTCAACGGCCACCTTCAGTCCACGGCCCACGGGACTAGGTTGGTGCCCCCCCAGGTACCATTTAGAGAGAAACAAAGATATGATTTGCTACCCCTCGAGATTCGACAATTTCTTCCATCGGAAACAAAGGCGGTTTTTACACGGAGAAGGTTGTCCGGGTCGTTGTTGCTGCAGGTACTTGCCCAGACACGGGACATGGCCCGTTACATATTTCAACTCCAAAGTGGTTAGGTATACTGCCTCGGTATCTTTGCCTGCCTACACCAGGCACCACTTCACCTGCTCTGTCTCTCGGTGATCCTTTACGGGATATGTGTATCACCCTCACGAACGTCATCTGCTCGCCAAGCCATGTGATGGTCCGTGTCACGACTTTCACACGTCCACCAAGTCTTCACTGGCAGGGGCTTCGGTTCAGAGTCGCACGAACACGTTGCCCCTGGAAGCTGAGACGTGAGACTTCTGTGCCTCTTCGGGACCACGAGACGGGGCATATTATTTTCAGCGTTGCCGTTGGGTTGACCCGCGCCCTTGGCCACCGGGCCCCGATCGTTGACCACCGATGAACAGTTGCATATGATGTCAGAGGTCCAGAGGCCCCTCCCGCACTATAATGATAATAGCACTTAATACGAAGTGCTCGTGAGGTCGTAGTGATCAGCTGCCGTATATATACGTTGATGAGAACAGGCGGTTTTCCATCTCTTAGCCATGAAAACTGCGAGACACTTCGAAATTCACGAAAAGAATACACCTCGAGGTACTTCGTAAAGAGTGGGTTCTCCTTTGACTGGCATCTGATCCATCCAAGATGCAGTTGCAGGTTGACAGCCAGGGGACGGGCTTGGAGAACAGAGGCTAAAAAGCGGGGCAACGAGCTTGACAGACAAAGCCAGCCACGTGAGAGCCACACAGCCCTCTTCCGATGGTGGTCTCTATTTTGAGCTAATGAAAGAGAGACGAGGTTCCAGCCTCGCGAGCTGGCCTGGTCTAGAACAACCGCCGAAGAGCTGGGAGAGACTCCAAGCCAGATACAGGTCCTCCATATGTCGTAGGTCCGGGGACTATCTGTAACTCTTTGTCTGCAAGGGAGAGTTGCTTGACGTATCAAGTGATCAGCGAGGAAGCTAGCAGCGAACCCCAAGAAGGCAAAAATGAGGGGTACAACTGTTTGACTTTGACACTAAAGCTTCAGCTGGCAGGACTGATGAACAGCTTTGTTAAAACCCAGTAGCGCTGACAGCAAAGCAAAATAGTTGCCGCTGGCAGAAGCTGTGTATGCTCCAGGCTACCTACTCAGTGTGATTCATGTAGGATTGGATATCTCACCATTACGGGAATTTAATGCCAGCAAGGACAGGGTGTTAGGTCCTAGGTAACACCCAACATGCTGGTCAGCTAGTGGGAGCTACGGCCCAAATCCAGCTACCTAACAACCCCCAGTTCTGCTGCGGTTCCCTTTATTATAGGGGCGTCTCATGCTTGGGCGGGCGGCTATGACGTTTCTGAATCCAACCACACAGCAACCTCCCTTCACTTCAACACGCCAGGCCACACGAGCAACAACAAAAACCCCGACTTGTTCTCGCCGTCTGCCGCACGCGCCGATACTCGTTTCTATACTGGACCGAACCCTCGTGCGATTGACTTTTGGGCCCCCGGACATTGCCAGACTACTCTCTGCAGTACCGCAAACTCATCGCGGCGAGACTTAGTTATCATTTTGGTCGGGCTTCGAAACCGCCATGCCGGGGCGGGCTTGACTTATCAGCCGACTGCCACCGCCGTTCACCCCCCCGAATATACGTGAACCCGTTCGCTACCACGAGTTCCCATCATCATGTCGCACGCCTCGCGAGCCTCGTACTCCCAAACCAACCGCCGGGTTGGCAGCCTCGGTCGAGCACCGTCGAGAGCCCGCGCGCCGACAATCAGCTACGACGATGCGTACTCCTTCGCCCTGCGCATCGCCTTTTTGAACTACCTCCTCCAGCCGCGCAAGAAGAGAAAGGAATATGTCAACACGCCGAAGCCGCCCCCGAGGGCGCATACCTCGAGCATGTCGGAGCTGATGAAGGACTTGACCGGGTCGGCCTCTATCAAGCTCCCCCACGCGTTCCGCCAGTTTCTGGAGAGACGGATGTCCGGTGTGCTGCAGGGGATCGAGAGGCTGCCCGGCTTCAGCGATGCTGCTGTCAAGAGAACCTTTGCGGAGGCGTACACTGCCTTCACCGCCAAGGACTTTCAGAAGTCGATTGACAAGGATCGGAAAGTTGAGCCTCTGGTGCTGATCTTTTACTCGGCCGCGACCAAGGCCCAAGGGCGTGGAAAGGCCCCGGATGATCATTCTTGGAAATACATGGTGGACAGGCATCTGGCCATGTTTATTAGGTTGCTGAGCAGTATCCTCAAGGACCTGGGGAGTGAGAAGTCGGACCTTATTGCACGCCTGAATACGCTGGAGAAGAAGCTGATGACGAATGACCAAAACTTGTATTTGGATACTGGGCAGGAGGAGCACAAGTATGTGGAAAAGGATATACCGCTGACCTACGAGGTCAAGGACATGTTGATGGTCCAGACGGTTGCCAAGATATTCGGGGTGACCAATTCCCAGGTACAGAGTGACATTGACAGGAATATGTCGAGCTGGACCGAGGACAATGCTTTGAAGGATTTCAAGGGGTACCAATTCAGGCTCTCGGCAGGAATGGCGGGGACGCTGCGGAAGTCGGATTTCGATGTGAACGAGGCCTTTGAAGAATGGAGGCGGCAGGAAGGCCCCCATTTGGCAAAGATTTTTTCCGAGCTCTTGAGCGTTCGACCGGATTTGAAAGGAGGGTCTGGTGCTGGGAACGACAATGTGCTCTCGGCGCGTCCAACGTCCATGTATGAAGATCAGGCCTATGCGGACCTGGGGAGGATGCTGTCCAACAATGATCCCGGATCTCCTGTTACTGGCTTCGACCCGTCATTTAGCTTTGGGTCGCTCTCGCTTGAGGATACGAGCAGCATACGGAGCGTGGATGAGCCAAGTTATACTTTCATCCCGCAGGATCCCCGTGCTGTCTACAAGATCATCACTCAGTATGTTTTATCCTACGATGAGATGCACGCCGCGGATCCTTCCTCACCGCTGAACGAGGAATCCAACGATCTTCTCGTAGAACTGGCGGTTCGATGGCGGATTCCACAATTCACCCGCCATGTGGTTCTCATTGAGGTTGCGACTCGCAAGTTTCTCGATACGGAGATCACTGCGGAGCAGCTGTACACTTATCTGGACTTTGTCAAGGAACCCCAACCGGAGCCGAAGAAGGTGCCTCCTATCTATCTGTTTACCTCGAGCCTCAGTGAGATTGAGTCCAGCAAGTGGACGATGGTCGATTTTGCGGGCTACCAACAGGCACTGCGAGATCTACACGAGGCCCTCCTGCGGGAGCTTTACACTCTCTTGTGCCAGTGCTACGCCCCCAAACCTCCCTCTGTCGGTGTCGTAATGGCCTTGCTCATGAACCACATCTACAACGATCCTGCCTTCTCCCAACGGCCGGAGGACGAGGCAGAGTTTTCTCAACAGCTCGAAAACGGCCTGCGCGAAGCGGCGGGTGATGCGTACAGGGGGTTCTTGGATGTGCACATCCCTCGGAACCAGCAAGAGTGGGACTTTGCCAACGTGGTCAACCTCGGAAAGGCCGTGGTCGGGCTGGCAGAGAAGATCAAGAAGCGGTACCGCAAGAACCCGGAAGTGATGGGCGTCAGCCCGTTCAAGGTCCTCGTCGAGACCACGTTCCCCAGTTTCGAGGAGGACACGCACGAGATCATCAAGCGGGTGCTGGACATGGCGAAGCAGCAGAACGTCGAGATTGACCTGCAGGACGGGTTCGACTTGTACAAGGAGCTGGTCGAGATCCGAAAGATTCATCTCGAGTCGCTGCCTGACAAGCCTTTTGCGTTTCACATTGAGAGCTTGCTGGAAGGGTTTGTGTGGAGGTGGATTCAGAATGCGGAGGAAAAGATGACGCAGTTTGTCGAGTCGGCTATCAAGCAGGATCAGTTCAAGGTTAGGGTGAGACATGAGGGGGATATCCCGACTGATGAGGAGAGGCACAGTCATTCGATCATTGACACTTTTACGCTGTTTAACCAGACGGTCGATCAGGTTTATCAACTGGGGTGGAACGATGAGGTGCATTTGGCGAGGTTTATGACGAGTTTGGCCAAGGCATTTGCGGCGGGGATTGGGAGGTATTGTGAGATTGTTGAGCTGCAGTTTGCGAGGGAGATGGATAGGCAGAGCGCGCAGGAGGCGGCCAGGGAGAGGACGGCGCAGGAGAAGTTTTTTCAGTATGCGAAGGAGGCGTGGAATACGAAGGAGAGGGTTGAGCCTTTTCAGTTTTATCCCGAGGTCAGTTTTTTTCTCTTTTGCGATCAAGGTTGTTGATGGGGGGAGTTTGCTAATGATGTCTTTGGTTTGCAGTCTTTTGTCAAGTTCAACAATATCGAGTATGCCATGCAGGCGCTCGATAAGCTGGAGAAGCTGATGAATGTTGATCGCTGCGCGGAGGTGCTGGATGAGGTTGACGGTCCTAAGCAGATGGTCAAGCGGCCGGCTCACTACGTGTTTACGATTAAGATCGTCGAGGGTGAGGACCTGAAGGCGTGCGACCCGAACGGGACTAGTGATCCGTATGTGGTGCTTTGTGATGAGTATCAGAAGCGTCTGGCGAAGACGAGGGTGATTCCCCGGACGCTGAACCCGCGGTGGGACGAGTCGGTTGACATCACTGTGTCGGGGGCGCTGAACGTCATTGCCACTATTTGGGACCATGACATGTTTGGCGAGCACGACTTTGTGGGCCGGACGTCGCTTAAGCTGGACCCGGTACACTTTGGTGATTACTTGCCGAGGGAGTTCTGGCTGGATCTTGATACCCAGGGGAGGATCTTGTTTAGGGTGACGATGGAAGGTGAGCGTGATGATATCCAGTTTCACTTTGGGAAGGCGTTTAGGCATCTGAAGAGGACGGAGAGAGATATGGTGCGGAAGGTCACGAGCAAGGTAAGACGAGCCTAGAGAAGCAGGTTAAGATCAAAGAGGATGCTGACAATCTCTAGCTTACCATGCATATTAACGCTTCGCTGTCTCATGAAGCGTTACGGAACCTCTTGAGCAAGGGAATTGCCGCTTCCATGGCCAGTCTTTGGAAGAAGAAGCAGGCTAGCGCGCCACCAGTAACGGCAGCTGAGATCGAAAATGCTCTCCAGCCGCTCTTCACCTACTTTGACGAGAACTTTGCCATCATGAAGCAAACACTGACGGATGCCACCATGATGGCGGTCATGACACGACTGTGGAAGGAAGTGTTGCTTGCCATTGAGAACCTGCTGGTGCCTCCACTGTCGGACAAGCCCTCGAACCAAAAGCCCCTCACTCAGACCGAGATGGACGTCGTCTACAGATGGCTCGAGCTCCTGTTCAACTTTTTCAACGTCAGGGATCCCGAAACGGGCGAAGTATTGGGAGTACCGGCCGATGTCCTCAAGTCGCCTAAGTGGCACGAACTGGCATCGCTCAACTTCTTTTACTTTGACTCGACAGAGAATCTGATCAGGACTTCAGAGCGGATGGTGGCGGCTAATATGGAGCGGGCTAAGCTCCAAGCGCAGCAAGCTCACCCCGCCCTGCCGAATCGTCTTTCGGCCCCGGCGTCTCTGGGAGGAAACCATCTCAGTGTGGCCAATGCAGGCTTTGGCAGTTTGGGCACGATCAGGCGCGGCAAGAGTATCATGATGAGCCGCAACCTGGGGACGATGCGCAAAGCCAAAGAGGAGAAGCGGAAGGAGATGCAGGCGGATCCGAGCGATGATATGATCATGAGGATCCTGAGGATGAGGCCCGAGGCGGTCAACTACCTCAAGGAGCGCCAGAGGCAAAAGGAGCGGATGGCGGCGAGGCAGCAGGCGGCGAATATTGTGCGGCAGAGCGTGCACCAGGGGTGGAATAATGGGCCAGCGTTTGGAGGAGCCTTGTATGGGAGGAATAATTTGCCGCAGCGATGAAGAGGAAAGAAATGGGGTGGATATAATTACGCGTGTCTTTTACTTTTGGGGTTTGTTCCAATGCAAGGGGTGTTTCTGGCTGTTTTTTGGTGGAATTCGGAGTAGGAATGGAAATGGCAGCGTGTTTATGAGAGGGGTTGATGAGATGGAACAGGGATAGGGGTTTCAGTTGTTCTTCCTGGATGCGTATATCAATTGTTATTGGAATAATATCTATTTCCCTTGCATGTTGTTGATGACTTTCGACAAAAAAGGGGCTGAATAGGGGGAAGTGACCATGGTCTTCCATGCCAAGCCCAACGGGGTCTGGCGGGGTTATCTTTTTGCTTGGCTCCACCTCAGCAACATCAAGCTAAGCTCACCGGTAGTCGTCCAGAGGTCGGGAGAGCTACCGAAGCTGAGCTGCACAGCCGATACCGCTCCCGGGTTGGCGCAACTTGTCGGTCAATCGGAACTGGGTTAGGCACTGAGACGCGGGAAAGCAAAAGAATTCTTGGGAGGCACTTTGAGTGACGAGCTACAGGGCTACGAGGGAACGAGCTACGAACCTCGGCCAACAAGGCTATCGAAACCCATTGACGATTGACGTTAACAAAGACTGTTCTCCTCTGCACATGTTGGCCCTCCAACGGCTGCGGCAAACGCAGCAGTCACCCGCTCGAGTAGCGAGAATATTCCCAACCTCGAAAACTGCTTTTACAAACATGCCGCCACACCAGCAGCTGCAACCCCGCCCGAGCCAATCACAGGCCCGCTCGCTGTCGTCACACAGTCTCCCCACCTCCACCGCTGGGAGAGGAGCCCCTCCTTCAAATCCCTCGACCTCCTTCTCGCAACAACCTCTTGTGCGGACAGCCCAGATTGCCCGACACCTCTCCACGTCCACCAGCAGTCAACCGTTCGACAAAATGGCCTACTCCATCCGCAAGGTCGGCGCCCCCTACACCCTCGAGCACCGCGTGTACATCGAGAAGGATGGCGTCCCCGTCTCCCCCTTCCACGACATCCCCCTCTATGCCAACGCCGAGAAGACCATCCTCAACATGATTGTTGAGATCCCCCGCTGGACCAACGCCAAGCAGGAGATCTCCAAGGACGAGCTGCTCAACCCCATCAAACAGGACGTCAAGAAGGGCAAGCTCAGATTTGTTCGCAACTGCTTCCCCCACAAGGGGTACCTCTGGAACTATGGTGCCTTCCCTCAGGTATGATTTGGTTGTTGTTGTTGTGGCCCAACGGCTGCCTGAGAATATACATGCTGAAGTGTGATATAACAGACCTGGGAGGACCCCAACGTTGTCCATCCCGAGACCAAGGCCAAGGGCGACAACGACCCGCTGGACGTCTGCGAGATCGGCGAGCTGGTTGGCTACACCGGCCAGATCAAGCAGGTCAAGGTCCTCGGCGTGATGGCTCTTTTGGACGAGGAGGAGACCGACTGGAAGGTCATTGTCATTGACGTCAACGACCCCTTGGCTCCCAAGCTCAACGACGTTGAGGATGTCGAGCGCCACCTCCCTGGTCTTCTGCGGGCCACTAACGAGTGGTTCCGCATCTACAAGATCCCTGACGGAAAGCCCGAGAACCAGTTCGCTTTCACTGGCGAGTGCAAGAACAAGAAGTGGGTTTTTATTTAGACCGTCAAGCTGTTTTTGGTGGTGTAGAGAGCTAACAATGGGCCAAAGGTACGCCATGGACGTCGTTCACGAGTGCAACGAGGCCTGGGAGAAACTCATCACTGGCAAGGCCCCCGCCGGTGGCATCGCCACCACCAACCTCACCGTTGCCCACTCCCAGAGCCGCGTCTCCCCTGACCAGCTCCCCCCCTTGCCCCAGAACCAGGAGCTCCCCCCTGCTCCCATCGACGCCAGCATTGACAAGTGGTTCTTCATTAGCGGTGCTTCTGCTTGAATTGCTGAGGCGAGGCTTTAACAACAACACCCTGACAAGGCTTTTGGAGAAAGGTATATAGATAGGGGTTTAAAAGTTAGATATAGCCGGGTCGAACAAAATCAAAGCAGCGAATCAAGTCTTTTTGAGGGATGATGGATGAGTGTGCAGTGGTGTGTTTTGTTTGTTGTAAAGATATTTGAACGCCTTCCCAATGCTGTAAAGACAAGAATGGTATATGTGGTAGATACAGTTTTTGTACAGATTCCCTTTTCTTTTCCTGCCCGTTTTTGGTTTTTGTGTGTTTTTGATACTGTAGAATGCTTTAAGCAGCAGCCAAATCGTCGGCCTTTTGGAGTATACGGGAGTGGCGGTCGACCTCTTCGATTATGCTCTTGATGCCCATGTTGTCGGCGTCGATGTTGAGTTCCTTGCCGTCCTCTAGAATATCACGAAATCAATATCTTTGTCTGGGTAGAGGGAAATGGAGGGGCTTCTGGGTGGTGGTGAGGGGAAACATACTAAACTTGACATAAAGCTTGCTCGGGGCGGTGGAGGACCGGGGGAGAAGCTGGGTGTTGATGTTCATGCCCGAGGAGCGGGCGTTTGGTGGGAGGAAGGAGAGGAAGAGGCGGGCGGATTTGGCGCGGGGGGAGAAGGGGTTGAAGGCGGTTTGGATTTCGGTTATGAAGCGGGTTATCATTTTGGTGGTTGGGGTATTGGGTTCTTTGAGGGGGGCAAGTAATTGGGTCGGAAAAGCGGCGGCGGGGGGGTTTGTTCGTGGGTAGGTGGGCAAAAATGTCGTGATAGTATCGGCTTGGTGTTGAGTCTCTGTCTACACTTTCGCTGTGGCGGGATGGGTTGCGGTTGGAAGATTCAAAACGGCGCTGGAAATGTGGGGCCATGTGGGACACGGAACTAGGGTGGCTTGAGTGGGAGTGCCAAGAAATTGACCGTTTGGGGAGCTATGGGTGGTGGTGGTCTGGATTGAGTGACGTTGCACGATTGGATTGACTTGCACATGTTATTGCCCCAAAGAGAGCTTGACAAGTTGACGGTCCGGCACACGACAGGACACGGTATATAAAGACCAGATTTGCCTTTTTGTTCTCGAGAACACCACCTCCTACGAAAACTACACCACATCAAACTGGGAACAATACCACCAGAATGGCAACAATCGACACCCTCTCCGAGCGGCTGTCCGCGCTGCAGGAAACGACCGCCCAGCTCCAGGAGCTGATCCACAGACTTGCCAATCTGAAGTTTGCGCCGGGGAGTGTGCCGCTTACAGCCGAGGGGGAGGAGGAAAGCGACAATGTAGCAACGGAGCTGAGCGCAGAGATTAGCTCAATCTTGAGGGAGGAGGAGGAAGAGCTGGAGTTATTGCAGGAGGAGATCCTTGACCTTCGAGGTGGGAGGCCGGGGAGCGAGAGCGAGCGTAGGAAGCAGAGGTTGAAAGAGGGCACGCAGAGGCTAGAGAATGAACTCAAGACGTATGTTTTTCTCTGTCAACACCCATCTGCAACGAAACAACTTGGCTGACATTGTGATGATAAATAACCAGCGCTCGAACAACCTTCCGCAAAGCTCAACTCTCAGCCCACCACTCCCTCCTCGCCGCCCAAAAACTCGAGCGCCAGCTCCTTGTTGCGTCTTATGCTGCTTCGGCTTCGTTGGCTAACTCAACTCACTCCCTCACCTCCTCCTCCTCCTCCTCCTCCTCTTCCTCCTCTTCCGACCTAGCCAACCAGCAACAACATTCCTCCTCCTCCTTAGCAGGAAACAAAGACCCCCGAACCCAACTCTTCACCCCCAAAGACCTCCTCCGCCACCGCAAGCCAAAACCCATCAACCCCAACGACGAATCCTCGGCCGTAGTCAACGCCTCAAGCGATCTCACCCTCTCCCTCCGCCGCACCCACGCCCTCATCGCCGCCGAGGTCCAAAAATCAGCCTTTGCCTCCCAAACCCTAGCCGAGTCCTCAGCCGCGCTGGCCGAACTGCAAAAAAACTACGAGGGGATCGACTCCCTGCTCTCCAAATCAAAAAACTTGGTTTCCACCTTGCTGACCACGCAAAAGAGTGATACCTGGTATTTACAGACTTCTCTGAGATTGCTACTGGTCACGTTGGGCTGGTTGGTGTTTAGGAGGTGGTTGTATGGACCGTTGTGGTGGGTTGTTTGGTTGCCGTTGAAGCTCAGTTACAAAACTACAAGGGGGGTGGTGAATTTGGCTGCTGGTGGTGGTGGGGGAGGGCAGGCGGAGATGGAGGTTGTGTTGCCCGGCGGGACGACCACGAGGGTGGTGATGGGGGGAGAGGAGAGTGTGCCTACTATTGAGGTTGCTGGGCCGGGGGTGGGGGAGAAGCAGAGGGTGGAAGGGGGAGAGGAGAGTTATGTGGAGAGCTATGTGGAGAGGGTTGGGAGGATGGTGGAGGATACGCTTGATCAGAGGGAGAGGGAGGAGGGGAATAAGACGGGAGAGGGTGCGGTGGAAGAGGAGGAGGAAAGAGAGCAGAAGAATCCAATGAAGAGGATGTGGGAGGAAGATGTTGATGGGGAGGGCGAGAAGCAACAACAGGTGGAGCTGGTGAGGGATGAGCTGTGAGTTTGCATAGCATTCTTGAGAGATAGTAATGTTGAGGTGGGGGTTTATCAGTGTCATATTACTGCAATACCTGCCGCCACCGTGCTCATGATGTGTAAAGACAAAGAAAGGCAGTGGCGAAACACAGATCTAGTAAAGAAAGAGGGTTAGAGTTGGTGATCATTTGAAAATAGTCAATGACTACGTCAAAAAAGCAGAGACAAAGTCCATATTTCTATCTCAACCTCCCAAAAAAAAACATAACAATAACCCCTATTTCACATACCATACAAATAACCTCCCAAAATTTTTTTGCCTAACCCTATCCACTTACCACCCCCCTTTGAATTTCCCCCGTTCGGTTGCCCATCATCATAGTCGTCGTCGTCAAGTTGTTTATAACGTATGTGTGTGTGTGTGTATGTTTGTTGTACAAAAAGTTTCGTACAACCCAACCGTGACCGTTCCCAAAAGACAATAATCCAAAACCACAACTCCAGAAAACGCCAACTGCCATAAACCCCAATCCCAAAATCCCAAAACCATTTGTGCCCAAGTAGGTAGTTGTGTAACTAACTAACCCCCCCATAACCATATTTATTCTAGTTATTCATGTGTATCCCTTTTTTCCCCCTTCATGTTCATCCCACCATCCAAGAAACCCAGAGACCTATCCCAAAAGCAAAACAAAAAAAAAACAAACAAAAAAAGTCATCATAATATAACCCAAACCCAAGCCCATTCATTCTCCAATCCAGTCCCAATGCCCGTTTTTGTGCACCAATACTTTTACAAAACAAACCCCCTATACCCTCCATAATAACCAGCGTTAGCCCATGAACCCGAGATCCCATCATTGACCACCCCTAAAAAACTTCCCGAGAGCCACCGCCCCAGCAAACAACATCATCATCTTTGGAATAGCCGCCGCATCCGGCCCGTCCTTCACCCCTCCTTTCTCTCCTGCCTTGTCCTCCCCTTCGGCATGCTGACTAAAAATCTTCGCCGACTTGACCTTCCTATGCCGATCCTTCTTCCTCAGTTTCCCCGACTTCGTACTCCCCGCAATACTCCCCGTCTCAGCCTCCTCCGCCCCAAGATGATGAGGCAAAGGATGATCAAAAAAACAATGCTGATTCAGCGGTAAACTCAATCTCTTAGACTGGTCTCCCAAAGCTCCACGAAGGCCGAGCTCAATAAACCTCGATTCTGTGCGCAGAGTGTTCAACCCGAGATACCCAGCTGTCTGGGGACGGGAAGTGGGGTGAGTGTGCTCGTGATCGTGGGGGGAGTCCAAGTGTGGGAGTCGAACTTCGTCGCCGAACGGGGTGGAGGATTCGTCAAAAGAGGGGCGGAAAGTGTCGACTGAGCCGCGGGAGATGAAGGAGGAGGTGTCGGAGAGGGTGGTATACCCCGAGGAGAAGGTAGATGTGGAATGGCGGGGGTTGGGGTTGAGGAGGGAGATGTCTGGAGTGGCTACTGGGTGAGAGGGGGATTCTGTTTCGGTGGTGGTAGTGATGGTGTCGAATTCTTTGACGGAGATTACAGGTGGTGTTACCACGGGAGGATGCTGCTCCTCAGCGCCGGAACGCTCCGGCTCAGGCTCATCTTTACGGCCGAGGTCGGTGGCGGACCTAGTAATATCTTGGGGGGCTGTCGCTGTTTCTGTTCTTGTTTCGGCCTTCTTCACTTCTTCCGACGACAATCCTTCGGGGCTGACTTGGACTTCGAATTCCTCGGCGAGTTCTTGGGCCACTTCGGGTACGATGGGCTCTTTGACAGGTTCGGCTTCGATTGTCTTTTCGGTTACGGGAGGAGAGACATCCTCGACGTTGTCGTTTGCCTGGACTTCGAGCTCGGCAGCGAGTTGCTCCTCAGCTGCAGCTTCAACATCCTGGCTGTCAGTCGGCACCGTGGTCGACTTTTCGGTTTCAACGTCGCCAGCTGCTGCGGGAACAGACGCCGGCTCGGCAGCGAGAACATCACCGACAACAGCGGTCTCAGACACGGAAAGTCTGACTCTCTTTTCAGGGATGGGAATATCGGAGTCTTTGGTCCTCTTCTCAGGCACGACATGATGGATCGCCACCTCGACATCTGCGAACAACCGGGCTGGTCCCGGTTTCTCGATATCAGCACCGGTTGGCAAGTCTGCCGGCTCCGATGACTTGACCGCGGTCTTTTCTGGGATATCAGAGACCTTGCCCGGACAAGGAGCCGGCTCCGAGGACGCACCAATCTTCTCGCGAGCAGCCCCGTTCGTCGCAACCGAGTCATCATGCTTCACTCCAGAACCGCGGTCCCGAGCAAGATATTCATCAACCGTAGCCTCAGAATGCTCAAAGTCAATCTCGGACCCCTTGCGAACCTTCTCGGGCTCCTGCCTGGAACCGCGACGCTCATCAAGATGCTCCTTCACACCAGCATCCGGAAACTCAAACTCAATATTGCTCCCGAGCCGCTTGCTCCTCATCTCGGCCTGGGCCTGGGTCCCATATCGTTCCCGAAGCTCATCCCATACATCACCCTCGGGAAACTCAAGCTCAATATTGCTCCCATCGGCGTGCTTGTCGGAACCGACATTATCAGGAATGCTCGAGTTCTGAGACTCTGCGGGCCCGTTCTCCTCAGCCACCTGCTCAGTCCCCTTTTCCTCGGAGCCGGTGACAGCACTCGGAGCCCTTGTGCTACCCGTGTCTGGAGAAACTTTGTGCACGGCTCCCGGATTGGCACCGTCCGCTTGGGCCCGGTGGCCGTCGGGACCAGCTTCGGTCACGTTGGACTTGTCTTTGTGTGCCACGGGCTGCCCCTCGGCGCCGCGAGCGGGACCGACTTGGTTGCCGGTAGCCTGATCGACATCTTGACTCGAGGTTTTCCTGGCATCTAAATTTTCAGAAGCTTTGGGAGGATCATGATTAGGGGTCGGAGCCGGGTCCCGGAGTCGCTTGGTGGGGAAGTCCGGACGGCGCGGTATGGAACCTTCGGAGCCTGCAGTTTTCTCGGCACCGAGGTTTTCATAGCCAAAATCTTTTTCTGCAGTTGATGAGCTGTTTGTCGAATTGGCATTGCTGTTGTTATTGGGGGCTTTTGTTGTAAGTGGTGTTGGGGCGGATGTGGTTGGTTGAGGCTCGACGGGTTCGGACATAGTAAATCCGGGCCCCTGTGTTTGGCCGGGTTGCGCCACGCGTTGGTCTGGTTCCCCTTCTTTTTCGTCGTCTCGGACTGATGCCTCCAAAGCTGTGTGTTTGCTCGGAAGCTCTTCGGCTGCGAGAGGGGCGGGCAGTTCTGTCTTGGGCACAGTGATATCCGAGTCGTCCACCTCGGCCTCAACCTCGGGATCGAACTTGCGCACCGCAATGTCGTTCGTGCCCGAACTCGTCCGCACGTAGATGGGTGTGGTCAGGAGGCTGTGTCGGGGCGACGAGTTCTTGGAGCCCAGGCTCAGGTCTGGCGTTGATGGTGCAGTTGAGTACTCGTCAAATCTCGGACTCACATCACCCGTCAGAAAAGAGCTCGAGGTCTCCGACTTGACGATGGGTTCAATGGCAGGGCTGATTGCGAATTCTCTGGCATCCTCAAAGGCTTCGAGGGTGTCCATTTTCGCCTTGGTGGGTTCACGGGCAGCTGACCGCGATGCCGCTTCGTTTCTGTCGTCATTCTGGGATGATGTTATAGGAGCTTCAGCCACAGGCACGCTCCCTGCGGGGCGAGTTGCTGCACTCTCGTCTCCCTCACTCGACGTCATCATCACGCCCAGGACATCGCCGCTAGTCTTAGGGCCAGGCTCCGGTGACTCTGACAGCACTTCCAATGGCGTTGCCTTGCTCGGCTCCGCTGGAGCGGCCCGACTTCTCCCACTCTGTTTGATCTTTTCGATCCCCTTTGCAAGAGTCGAAACATCGTTGGCACGAGATCGCCTGCGAAACAGAGAAAAGGGCCGCTTTGAAGGCTTGGTTTTGGCCGCAGCAGTCGGGGTTGCTTGGTCCTCGACAGTAGAGTTTTCCCCAGCCGCAGATTGGGAGCTTCGATCGCTCACTGCAGAGCTGGCTGGTGTGCTAGGTTGGCTGCTGCTGTTGGCAACAAATGGGTCATTGCTCAACTTCGGCTTGAGATGGTCGACAACCTTGACCGACTCTGAGGATCGACGACTGAGCGAAAAGATGCGCTGTACGAGTGGACGCTTTGGTGGAGACGACTGTGGCGTTGGCTGTACGGGGATTGAGATGGGCCTGGCCATTTTTGTGGGAGGAGGATTCAGGGGCGCTGGCGACGATGGCATTCTTTCGGGTGAGTGCTGTTCCCCTACGGAAACGTCTGACGGAGCCCGCTCAAATCTCACAGGGCTTGGTGACTGTCTGGGCGTGGGCGGTTGCGTTGGTGCGAATGATCGGCCGGATGCTAGTGATCGCAATGACACGAGTGACCGTAACGAGGAAGACGACTTGGCAGGCACTAATGGTGGCAGAGGGGTGGACGGCCGTAAAGATGAGGACGATTTCGCAGACGCCAACGTTGGGACGGGGGCGGATTGCCGTGCGGGAGTGAAAGGACGGATAAAGACCTCTTCTTCGTCAATATCTGGGATGTCGTCAATCGCACAGGTGTCCTCCAACACCCTGTCGATATCTTGCTGGATTCGAGCCTTGAGCCTCGAGAGGAACGTGGCCTCCTCCTCGGATGGCGAGGCAAAGTTCTCCTTGGTCCTCCCACGTTTTTCATGAGCCACAATGGCCTTGTCGAGAACGAGATGGCCTCTCTTGTGGGCATCGATATGGATGGAGATATTGTGGCCGCGAATGATGTCGCCGACACCTGTTTGGATGCGGTCGAGGACTGCTTGGATCGTTCGTCGCCCACACGAAGACTTGGAGCCGAGTTTGAATCTTGCCGGGTCCTTCAGCTTCCAGTTTGCGCCTTTCAGCTCGCGAATTCTGAACACGAAGTCATCCATATCGTTGACCTTGGCGTCGATCTCGTCCCTCGTCGCGGTAAGGATTCCTTCGATATTGTCGAGAAAAGCGGTGCAGTCGTGGGCCTCGGGATCGAAAAACAGCAAAAGACTGCTCTTGATATCTCTGTGGATGTTGCCGTGTAACGGGCCGAGGTTGTTGGATATCCTGAGTTCGATCTCGAGAGCGCCCTGGCATGAGTGCTGGCCGTCCTGTTGTCGGCTGAAGTGGTGGTCAAATTCCCTCTTCTTTGCATCCAGCGCTGTGTTGATGGCCTGGACACCCTTCCACAGCAGATCCTCGCTCATGAACAGTGTCAGAGGGGCATCTTGCTTGCTGTCGAGCGTGATGGACTTCCTCACCACAGGCACCCGTCTTTGTGGATTTCGGCTCTGGAAGGTCAGCTCGATCTTGTAGCCGGACACGAACTCAAAGGTTTGCGTGGATTCGATGAAGCGTGGGTTGGGTATGCAGAGAAGGGACAATGGTGCTTCCCGAGATGGATCTGCGACCTGGTCCTCTTCGGCTTCCTGGTCTGAGACGGGGTGGTCGAGCCATCTGAAGTCCGGGTCGTGCCTGCGGAGATAAAGACCAACAATCCTGTGGGCGGCCGATATGATTTCTTTGGTATGTCCAACCGTCAGGGGCTGCTTTTGGTAAGAACGATATGTCCTCTCGGCCCACTCGCCCCTGCCCCTTTTCAGGATCCGGAAGGTGAGCTCGAACCTTGAGGGCTTGGGCTCGTGACTCTCATCGGAGAAGTCGGTGAGGGCGCTTGAGTCTTTTCTGGTGATGAGCTCTTCTGAGCAGCGCTCGATGCGGCGCACGAGCCCGCGGCATATCCTGTTGTTGGCTTCGAAGGTAGGTGAGCTCGCATAGCTCCGTGCATAGCGAGATCGGATGAGAGGATCGGTGAAAAAGATTTCGACCTGGATCACAAGCGCTGGTGACCTGGAAGACTCCGCATTTTCTTCAGCTACGGGCGATAGCACGGCTCTCTCGTCCATGTCCAAGGTGGTGTGGCGCTGTGTCGTGGTGGTGTTGATGGAGTCAAGCCTCGGGAAGGCATCGCCTGCAGAGAATCGCTTTCGTAGCCGTGGGGAAGGACGAACAGCAGCGAGAAGGCCATCGTCCAAAGACGCAGAAGGTAAAGATGCTGGGGCCTGGCGGCTCTGTCTTCGTGAGTCCCACCACGCCATTGCCGAAGAACAGGAACGTGGAGACTATTTCTCCACTATCGCGGGGGGATCCTTGTGACGGAGGGGTTCGGGATGAGATGACAGAAGAGGTCGGCTGGGATTCTCGAAGCACAGTGCAGCCTACACACCTAGGGAAACCATGTTTGTCACTTTTGTTGCTGCCAGTAGGGGGTGGCCTGAGTGTGAGGGGTTAAACGCGATGTTGGATGAGAATTTTAATGATGATGATGATGATGATGATGATGATGATGATGATGATGTGAGACAGACAGTATGATAGAGACACAGGAATGAGAAAAGGCGATTGTGATTATCATTGCTGCGCAGGTGTTATCATATGCCCCTCTTTTTGCGAGAATAAAACTGGCGTAGACACATGTTTCCCTCTCTCTCTCTCTCTCTCTCACTCTCACTCTGGCCCTCTCCAACCGCAACCTACATATGCAATGCATCTGGGATAAGACGGCCTGCAGCCCAAGGCGTGCGCCCAGCCAGCCCAGCAATGTGGGCGAGATGTGGACGAGCTTCGGGAAACAGGGCTGGTTCAAATGTCCTCAAACCTGGCGGCCATGCATCAGAACCAGAGAGCCGCTGGCCGTTTGTGGCCTGACACGTCGGCGAAAGCCATCTTCGACGAAGGGGAACCATCCCATTGGGATCGCCATTGCGATTGCTTGCAGACGATGACATCGGCATTTTGCTTGGAGCCCTCGAGGGAATTGATGCCATTGTGCAACACCTCTTGGTGTAAAGCTGGCGAATGCCAATTGGTCTCGCGCTCTCCGGTTCAGCCCGGCGTTGCTTTCTCATCATGGAGGGTCAGCCAGCCTCTATCTAGGTAGCTGTGCCTCTGCTCTGTTTGGAGGGTGTCCTGTGAAACATTGGGCCCGTCACTTCTCAGTCTCGCTCGGGTCGTTGGGCTTGGTGGCCATTTGTCCGTGGGCAAGTGGAAAGTGCGTGATTTTGCATGACACTACTCTGATAGCATCAAGCAATTGGCGATGTGTCGATGGCATCCCTTCCCACGTTACGTCTCATTCGGCACAACTGTGCATGTTCCCAATCGCCGCGGGCTAAAATTCTGAAATCCGATCAGCGGGGTATCCCGGGCCCGCTAAAATTCGGCAACGCCAGGCCGTTGCGGGGCTTTCTGGGCAGCTGGGTGACGCCAGAGCCAAAGAGGAAAGGCATCAGCCGACGCCGCACAGGGGGTTTGGGGCTTTTTGCAGGGTGGCTGCATGTCTGGAGCTTTGGTTATCAGATGCTTATCAGCTTGTTTTTCCTCTGCTCTTGTTCTATACCAAGTGCTTGGTTCCATGTCTTGAATAGCTGGAGAGTTTCGAACCCCTAAAAGCTGATCACCGCCTTGTCAGGCACCAAACTGGAGTTGCTGGCGGAGCTCAATTGCAGTTTGTTTACATTTTGTGCCATCTGAGGCCCGCAAAAAATGTCGCTGTTGTCTAGCTGCTGCTTAGCTGGACACGTGGGGGTCGCCGCGGCCGTTGAGATGCTTCCGTAGTGGGGTCCTGTGCTTACTTTAACCTCAGCTTGACAGCCGACCACAACCTGACCATGATAAATGTGTTCTGGACCTCTTGGAAACTCCATTGGGTTTCTGTTGTCTGAGGGATAAAACACTTTGCGGATACTTTTCCCCTCCTGTCTACCAGCATCGCATCAAGAGTCTGCAGAGCGGTCTGCCGGGCCGAAAACGAGATAAACGAACAAGCCCAACCGAAGAGAATGAGAATCCTGTCAATGCTATGCCAGATGTTCATTGACGATGCTGATTTATGAATGTACAATTCTGTACTCCCAAGGCTTGGGCCACACACGGGATGCTCGAACGATCAATTATGCCAAAAAATACTTCGAATGAGGAATATTGGGTGCAACCTCTTCGAAGCAACTTCTCTTCGAGCTCGGCACACTGAGGTGGTCTTCACCGTGGGCAACAGAACCGGTCATGCTGCATCACTTCATCCCTACCATCGACGGTCATCTCCAGCAGATGGCATACTTGTCTTCCAAATATACCGACAGCCTTGTGATATGTTGCCTTGCTGTTTCATCATTGCTCGAATCCTCAAGGGGCTGTTGCCAACACGTCTAAACCGAGTAGGGTGACAAGTGACTTATTGTGACATGTACAACTCTGAATATCATAGAGCTCAGATCAAATCCGAATATCGTCGAACGGTGATATTGAATTCATCCGTGACATAGCAGGGTGGTCAGGTCTTAAACTCGCGGCATAATTAACATGTATCAGCCGATGGTTAGCAACAAGAAGTCCGGCATCTTCTTTGCCACCTATCAACCGGTCACCCAGCAAGGCCCCAACTCAAACAAAATGAAGCTCACCATCGTCCTCTCCATTCTGGCCACTCTAGCCAGAGCCTCGCCAACTCCACCAGCCGACGCGGAGCGCAGCATCGACCTTAGTTACTGGCCTTGCACCAACGGCCTCAACTATTGCGGCCAGACTCTTGTTTCGACGGGAAAGTCTTTTATCTACTCTTCCTAGGTAGGTAGCTACTGATAACCCATCTCCAGGCCGACCCCGCAACGACATCGTCACCTCCTGCGGGGGAGCTCCCTCCTGGCTTGCTGCTGACAATGTGGAGAACGTTCTCTTTCATTGCGGATTTGCGAATACAATCAGTTTTGTCATGAGCTGTGCGGGTTTTGTTAATGCTGGGCCTGCTAATAATGATTATTGTGGCTAGATGGGGATAATGGGGGTGTGTTGGGCGGCGGAAGAGGTTTGATGGAGGATGGGACTGTGTCTGTTGCTTACCTAGGTGTTCAAATTCAACATTTTGGCTGGTGCTATCGTATGATACCGGTTCCTGGATATTTTTGCGCCCACCTCGGTGGTTGTTCTTAATCTTGCAAACCCGCATCAAAGATACACAGACGATTTATGAGCTTCCATCTGTTATTGGGTCCCTTCCTGTCAGCCATCAATACCTAGTTGCTGCCGATGATACGAAATAAAAACCACATGAGTTTTGTGTCCTGTAGCTCAGTGATAATGAACAAAGTGACTCAAATTGAACAGACCACCTCTCTATGACGGAAAAGCCATGGCCAGTTCTGTCTTCCGTCCACCACACATGGATTTGGAAAATGAGTCTCGCCATCCTAAAACTCACTTCTCAAGTGACGGATGATTATTTGGAGTCTTCAGACCGAGGAAACGGTTCTCGAAACACCCAGACTGAGTATGGTGAAAGGCAGGTACCTATGTAACCCTCTCATGTGATGTGTTACTTGAAGCCTTAGACCTCAGACCAGCTCTGAGTTTTGTTGAACTGTGACTCTGAAGTGGTTACGGGGACATGAAGTGGTGTCGTGATGTGATGGAGAGGAGAAGATCAATGCGATCTATAAAGACCACAGCGAAGACGTTGATCTACTGTAGGCAAGTATCTTTCCTCTCAGATCAACCACTCCCATCAACCATCAGGTTTTCATGATCAAACATTACTCAAACATCATGAACTTCATCCTCACCCTCTCCATACTGGCCACAGCCTCACCGGCTCCCGCCCCAGCCTCTGCACTGTACGGCTGCACCGAAGGCCTGAATTACTGCGGCCACACTCTTCTCAACATGGGTATGCCTCCCGACCCATCCTCCTGTGCAATGTTCTGCTAATAAGAGACTTCAGGCTGGCCCCGTGACAATATCATCGACGATTGCAGCGGTAGACCCGACTGGCTCACTGCCAACAGCGTGGACAATGTCCTCTTTCATTGCACAAGCGGAGACTACCTCACGTTCATTGAGAGCTGCAATGCACCTGGTACTTGTGTGGATGCCGGTTCTGGTAATAGCGATTATTGCAGCTAAGATCATCTTGAACAAGGTGACGGTCTAAAAAGGTGTTTGGCAAGAAATTGATACAGAGGCGAGAGCTGGTGGAAGAGATGGATGAAATTGCTCAGTACCGGAGGATTTTCCCCAGGTGGAAATAATATCTACTACCAGGTAGTTTTTTGAGACTTCAAGTTCAACACTTGAAAAATGTTATCACTCATTTTCCCTACTCCAAAACACTAACCTCTATCCTGGCTATGGCAAACCAAGAAGAAACCCCCTATCCTATCATGCAAGCTCCCTTTTTGTAGCGGGATCAAAAACATGCCCAGCTCTATGCGTTCCCGCGAAATGAAACGTCCTTTTGCATGTTTGGATCCAACGTTTTCACCTCTCCCTTTCACTCGAGGACTCAAACCTCAGCTATGGAGTTCGCTAGATTCTAAACATCACAAGCTTCTCAGTTGGTAGAACCCTACTAGCATCAACGGACTTCCTACTACGGAAGCCATCCAACCCCCTTCCCAGCAGACACCCTCCAGCAGTGACAGCATGGTCCGCAAAAACAGAAACAGACACAAAAATACTAAAGACCAGGACCAACCCCCCGCCATCGTCGCTAGATTCGACGAATACTTCGGCGCAGGGGACCTCCAAGACTGGCAGCGTCTCTGTTCCGACATCTTCCGCGAGAACGAGCTCAAAAGCTTTGACCTGTGTAGCAAGACTAAATGCCGAAAGGTACCTACCTGACTCACCTGCCATATCACCACCGATACTGGCAACAAAAAACATAGCTCTTAAAAACCGTCTTCATCAACATCCAAGACCTTGTTGACTGCATTCAGAAAAACCTCACTGGGGAACACCCAAGGTGTACCCGCAGCGCTTCGCCAGCCTCAACCAACTCGTCAAATACACCATGAAGGAGGGAAAAGTCTACCCCAAGAAATGGGTCAAGAATGGGCTGCGGCCTGTCAAGGCTTTCATGAGGGACAGATTAAGAGGGGGATGATATCGGTTGTGGGGAAAGCTGAGGGCACAAGAGATGGATATGGTAAGGAGGATGACATGTTGTATCTGAAATCATTGGATATTTACCTCTAACCCACTTTATTAACCGCTTATTGTCCCGACACTTTTAGACATACATGTTGATTAACCCCTGATCTCCCACATCCGCACCTTGCCGGCATCGTTGCCAATGGCGAGAATGCTGCTATCGGCGCTGAAGGCAACGGCGGAAATTCTACCCAATGGTGTTTGCTCTGTAGGCCAGTTGCGGTAGACAGTGCAGCTGGGAAGGTGCACCAACCTCAGTGCATCCTTCTTGAGATTGCTTCCGAAGACCATCAGTTGTCCGTCTGGCGAGAAGGACAAAATAGTGATGGCTGTGGTCAACTGCTCGAGTACTCTCGCAGGTGTAGGAAGCTTCTTGATCTCCACATCCTTCTTGTCCTTGCTAGCAACCAGCAGCTCGTTCCGGTCATAAATGTTGACGATCCCGCTGCTGTTGCCAACGGCAACCCATCGATCCTCTCCAATCGCCCTGGGACCATGTCTGCCACCCATCGCCAGGACAGTACCGCCAATAGACCCTTCATCCCTCCACACTCCCACCGTTCTCTTGGACTCCAAGTTCCACTCCGCAACCTGCCCATCCCTTCCAGCAATCGTCAAGCCCTCCCCACTGCTCCACCACTGGAAATCAGCAATACCCCCCCTCCCATCAATCCTCGCCTGCGCAACCCACTGCATGGTGGCCGCATTAAGAATATTCAGCATACCGCCCCCCTTCTTATCACTCGCCGCAACCGCCATCCACCTCCCACAAGGACTAGCCCTAAACCTCTCCATAGTCTTATGCTCCTTCTGATGCCCCGCAATCTTGCTGATCTTCTTCACCGCACCCGTCGCCAAGTTCCAGCTGTGGAAATACTTCCTCCTACCAGCAAACACCACCTCCTCCCCCTGCCCCTCCCCATCCTCCCCTTTCACACTCAAAAATGCCGCCCTCCTCAAGTCAGTCCTCCTAACCTGCACCGAAGTCAACATCGGATTCGGCGTCGGATACGCCGCCGCATCAACATGATGCAGAAACATGACCGACGAGACACTCGTGCTCAGCAGAATAGGATGCATAGGGTGAAACGCCAAACAGCTCACCCCCGCCTTGTGCGTATCAGGAATATCCCTCGTCCGCTGGATATCCAACGTCTCCGGGCGCAACTTCCTCCTCTTGGACGACCTGGTATCATCATCCTCAGCAAAAGCATTGACATCCCTTAGAAACTGCTCCAAAGGCAAGGCATCCTCGTAATCCCCCCCCTCCTCATCACTATCCGCCTCCTCCCCAGAAAGCCCACTTTCGTCCGACCCACCCGCAGCAGAAGACCTCCTCCTCCGTCTAGTCTTCTTCTCCGCCGCCGGCCGCGCCCACTCAGGGACGGGGTACATCCTCATATACTGCGCCCTCAACCTTTGGCTATACTCAGTCCCATTAACCACATCCTCCCCCTCAAACTCCCTCAACTTCCTCAACCTCCCCACCCCAGCAAGCGAAACAGTCAACCTCTCATCATCACTGTCCTCCCAAGCAGGCTTGTCAACCACCGCTTCTTCAGCCTTCTTCTCGGCATGAGCGATGACACCCTCCCCTCCACCGACCGTGTCAACCATGAAAAGCATTGAATCGTCCACATTCTTGAATTGATCATTGTCCTCCTCCTTGTTCGCCGCGACAGAGACAAGAGCCTTGGAACCGGTGACGTCCGGAAGGAGAAAGTCATCACCCGCGAAGAGCTTGGCGCGGAAGTCGTCGGCGGATTTGGTCCCCAGGACGAGGCGCTCGAGGTCTTCTTCGTCGGAGTCTTTGACGAGGTTGATTTCTTTTTGTTGTGGGGAGCGGTCGGATTCATCGCCGTCGGAGCCGCTGGAATCGGAAGCGACGTCGGACATGGAGATGTCGTCTTCTTCTTCTTCCTCGTTGGAGAATTGGGCGAAGGAGCCTTCCTCTTCGGAGGAGGGGTCTTCTTTTTGTTGTTGGCGTCGGCGGGACATTTTGGAATGTGTGGTGGTTTTTTTTTTGGTGGAAATATGGGTGGGATATCGCGTGGGATTCTTGAAGGAAGCTTTCCTGCAGCGAATGCGACTGCACAAGTTGCGATCACTTTTTTTTTTTTTTTTTTTGCTTGGGCAAGTTTTTCGTAGCCTTGCAGGTTTGGCGTGGGAAGGGGGGTCCACTTTGTAAGTTTTTAGTGGGGTAGGTTGCTTGGCGGTCAGCCTTGTTACTTGCCAGGTCTTTGACATTGTGAACATGAGGTTGGGGGCTGGTGAGAGAAGTATATTTATCGTATGAAATACCTTGATTTGGACTTTGATTTTCCTAGCTACAGTAGTCTCAATGATAAATTGAAAAGATAGGTGGTCAAGAAAACAGGTTGGAAGCCCTTCTGTCTACTAAGGCTTCATTATGCTTTTGCCTTTGGCTGAAGTATAAAAAAAAAGAAGGCAGCACAGAGCAACTCAGACTTGATCTGAACAAGTACCTTGCGTACTAAGAACGAATATAGTTCCGCCTATGCCACCTACACCACTAAGGGAGTTAATGTTTGCCTGTCTTGAAAGAATCTGTAGGAAGGTGGTATATGTTGCCCCGACCGCAGAGCACTTGGCCATATAATTTTCCGGTGTTATCGCCCAACGTATCGGTCATCGTTCAATCTTTTCAATCTCATTATATTCCTTTCATATCTCCTCACAACTATATATACAACCCCATTAGGCCTCCAGAAATAACAAAAAAAATCCCAACCCGCCCCTACCTGAACCCCAAGGTATCACCACTCACCTACAACAAAACCACAACCCCCAACCCCAACCCAACCAACCACCCCAATCCCACCTTCAACCCCCCGCGCCACTCCCCAGCCCACTCCCACTCCCAGCCCCAGGCCTCACAGGGCCCAACCCATCCCCATCCTCATCCCCACTAGTCTCCAGCACCGTCGCATCCCCCGGCGCAAACAAAGCCCCCATCTCATCCGCCCCCTCCCTAACCTCCTCCCACTCCATCATCTCATTCTCCAATTCCTCACAGCTTGGCCTAGCAACCCCATTCGGCGCCTCCTCCCCAATCCGATTCGTCACCGAAATCGGCACATCAAACACCGTGTAAAAATCCTCACCGTTCAACCGAAAGCTCTGCCTGATGCTCACATTGTACGCCCCCCTCGCGCTGTCGAGTGTCTGAGGCTGGCCGTCGCCAACAAGACAGTCGGGCCAGATCCACTTGACGTGCTTGACTGTCGAGCCAGGTTCCTGAAACAGAATATTGCCCAGGGAGGCGTTCTCGTTGAAGTTGGAGGATGTGGCGGTTCCGTTTGTGATGGTGAAATTTTTACCGGTGGCGTAAGAGGAGAGAAAGATGGAGATGTTGTGGATTTGGGAGGGGGAGTCTGGGGAGTAAGGGGGGAGGGGGAGGCGGCCGTTGGTTGTGATGTCGAGGGAGATTTCTATTAGATCTGGGCAGGGGGGGTTAGTAATGGGGGGTCAGGAAAAAAAGGTGGGGGGGAGACAAACCGCCTCCTAATGGGGTGCCTGGTTGAGGTGAGTTGAGGACTGCCAGGCCCGGGGTGAAGATTTGACCGCCTGCTATGGTGAACTCCAGGGCGGTTGAGGAAGCAGAGGTGAGGAGCAGACCTAGGGCTGCCTGTTTTAGGAGTGACATGATGATGAAATTGTTTCTTGATGATTTCAAAACAGCGCGGCTGGTAAAAGCGAAAAAGAGTTCTGAAGTTAAAAGGACGAGGGTTTGCCGGCAAAGAACTATTTAGCCAACATACAAACATGCAGGAAAGGAGAGAGAAAAGAAACAAGGAAACAACGGAAAAGTCGGGAAGCTAAAAAGAGGTCACTAGATCCCGCGTGTGTTGCGGTATGAACTGAGATATAATAAGAGCGAGATTACCAGGAAGGACTTAACCCACTCGCCCGCTCACGACACATAAGCGAGCTGTCTTCTCTTGGGTGCGGGTGAAGTGAGAGAATGGTGTCCTGTTTCTTGCGGGTGTCTTGAAGAGGTGTGATGAGGGAGGAGTCATGCAAGATTCACCGGATGGATTGTGAACCGGCGTCCCAAAAGCACGGGCATGGCGCTGATACGCAGAGAGGCCATCTCTGGTTTTGAAGGAGGAAGAGACGTCAAATCTGGATACAACAGTTTCGATGGAGTTCATGCAAGGGTTGGCGCATGCTGGGCGGGTTTCAGATTGGGAGGGGTGCCGGGTTGGGGTTAGCTTTGGTTTTTGGGGTGGTGGGGTTGGAGGGTTAGATAAGCTGAGATTGGTGCCGAGTGGGTGAGCATATGATGGAGGAAAGAACAACTTTGGTTGAGGATTGGTGGCTGATTTATTATGTCAAGGCTTGAAATATACGAGAAGAAAGACTACTACGCTTACGTCTCAACTCTTACGACTATTCTACAAATCACATCTTCAGTTGTCGCCATCAGAACATACACATGCAACAGATCTGTTAGCAAATGCAGCTTCTCATTGGCCAAAGCTACCCCTGTCTAACCATGACTAGGTTCTCCGCTGTCTTTGAAGCTGCTCTCACCTCACATAACCTCTCACAACAGTTTCTTTGATGAGCCAAATACAACTATTTTCTTGACAAATTTTTGCATTCTAGGTTGAATATAAACCATTTTCATTTCAATTGGCTCATTCATTGTTCTCATAGTAGCTTTTCTTACTTTGGATTATAGGCAGCAGGGAGGCCCCTCCAAGCTAGCCTACCTTCTTCAGCTCACTCCTAGGTACTCAAAATGGCACTCACCCGCCCCCTCTCCAAACTCCTCCCCAAACGACCCCTCCTTTCGACGCCCTCCCGCCGGCCCTACCTCACCTCCTCCACCCCCTCCCACTCCTGGCTCAGAATCCACCCCGAGGTCTCCTCCGCCGTCAGATCCAGCACCCCCCTCGTAGCCCTCGAATCAACAATCTACACCCACGGCGCCCTAGGCAATGACCTCAACCTCGAGCAAATAGTTCGCGACCACGGCGCCATCCCCGCCGTATGCGGCATCTACGCCGGTCAAGCCACCGTAGGCCTCACCCCGGAAGAGATCACCACCATGTGCGACCAGGGCGCCAAAAAGGTCTCCCGCCGTGACCTCGCCTATCTCATCGGTCAGGGTATCTGCGGCAACAAGATCCACGGTGGAACCACCATTGCCGGAACCATGATTCTCGCTCGGCAGGCGGGGATCAGGGTGTTTGGAACGGGCGGGTTGGGTGGTGTTCATCAGGGCGGGGAGAACACGATGGATATCTCTGCCGACTTGACAGAGTTGGGGAGGACGAGGGTGGCGGTTGTGAGCAGTGGTGTGAAGGGGTTTTTGGACATTCCAAAGACGCTTGAGGTTTTGGAGACGCAGGGGGTGCTGGTGGCTACTTTTGCTGACGGCAAGGACCAAAAAGAGGTGGATTTCCCGGCTTTTTGGGCGAGGGAGAGCGGGGTCAAAAGTCCGGCTGTGGTGTGGGATGAGAAGGAGGCTGCGGCCATCCTTCTGGCTCAGGAGAAGTATGATATTGAGACGGGAATGTTGTTCGTGAACCCGCTGCCGAAGGAGTTTGAGATCCCGAGGTCGGAGATGGAGGAGGTGATTAGGATTGCTGTGAAGGAGGCGGAGGAGAAGGCGCCGGGGAATGAGAATACTCCGTTCGTGTTGAGGAGGATCAGGGAGTTGACTGATGGGAGGAGTGTGATTGCGAATAAGGCGCTGGTGAGGGACAATGTGGCCAGAGCGGCCAAGATTGCGGTTGAGTTCTCAAAGCTGGCGGATGGCAACCCGGTCACGGTTGGGATGGCTTCAGCAAGCAATGCGACAGTTACGCAGCAGCCTACTTCTTCCAAGGCCGAGACCAAGCCTAGAGTGGAGAAGCCAAAGGCAAGTAACTAAGGCATCAGGGATGGATTGAAAAGAACTGACTGACTTGAACTAGGCTGATCATACTGTGGACATTCTCGTTGCTGGGTCAGTCGCTCTTGACTTGAACTGTGACTATGCAGGTGGCGGAAAGACGGTTTCGCCGGCGCTCAACACATCCAACCCAGCTTCCATCAGTCAGTCTGTGGGCGGTGTGGGTCATAACATTGCCATTGCCGCCCACAAGGTGAGCGAGGAGAACAATGTCCGGCTCTGCAGTATGGTTGGCGATGACATGTAAGCCTACTCTCAACTTAATTCACCTACTAGTACGGTTGTTAATCCTGTTTCTAGTGCCGGATCAACTATCCTCTCCTCCCTTTCTGCTGCCGGCCTAGACACCTCCTACATCCGCGTCCTCGGCCACGAGTACCCCTCCGCGCGAACAGCCCAATACGTGGCCGTCAACGACGCCCACAAATCCCTGGTCCTCGCCATGGCCGACATGGCCATCATCTCCACCCACTCCTTCCCCAACTACTGGAACTCAGCCGTCAACGCCTCCAAGCCAAAGTGGATGGTCGTCGACGCCAACTGGGCTGAACATGACATCCAGACCTGGATCCAGGCCGGCCATAAGCACAACGCCAAAATCGCTTTTGAACCAGTCTCGGCCGCCAAAGCAGCGAGGTTATTCCCCAAACTGAAAAACCACCACAAGAAGCCAGAACTGGGTCTTTTCCCTCGCCCGAGCGTCCATCTCTCCACTCCCAACCAATACGAACTACTAGCCATGTATGAAGCCGCCAACGAGAACGGGTACCTCGATACGCACAACTGGTTCCCCATCATCGACGCGTTTGGCATCATGCGCGGGGCTAGGGAGCAGTTTGTTGATATTGCTGGTGCTGCTGCCACGGACGCGGGTATTCCGGTGCAGAGCGTGAATCTCCTGCCTTATATCCCAACCATCATCACCAAGCTCGGTTCCAGCGGAGTGCTGCTCACGACTTTGTTGGAAAAGGGCGATCCTAGGATTAGAGACCCTGAGCATGCCCGGTGGGTTGTGAGCAGGACCTTGAGTGACCATCCTAGTGTTGGGGGGGTTTACATGAGGATGTTCCCGGCGGCGGAAAGGGTCAAGGAGGCAGATATTGTGAGCGTGAATGGCATCGGGGATACGTTTACTGGTGTGTTGATTGCTGGGTTGGCGAGGGGTGGGGAGGTGGAGGAGTTGATTGATATTGCCCAAAGGGCGGCCGTGTTTACGCTCAAGAGTTCAAAGGGGGTCAGCGATGAGGTTGCGGGATTGAGGTCGGAGCTGAGACGGATTGTGGCTAAGCAATAGGGTGGTTTTGGAGTTGAGAGCAAGTTTCAACTCGGTAGGTCAGCTACCCACCTACCTGCGACCTAGTTGGGACAAGTCAGTCATAGTCATCATCGTGACTTGGCTATAACTTTGTATATAAGATGTGAAGCCATGCCGCAACATTGAACAGGTACAACGAATCCCGGTTCCCAACCCCGGTCCGAGTAACTATCACATTCACATGGCTGTGGTAACCTTCAGTGTGGCTGAATGAAGACGTAACCTAAACATGGCCGTCTGAGTGTGCTTCCACAAGCTGTCCCAAACTGAAACAAAGAACAAACCTACCAACATTCCACCTTTTACCCCTTTGGGACCAAAACGAACCTTCTTCCCCAGGTTTTAGAAACCTCCAAACTGGAGTTTCCCCGCATTTTACCAGGGGGTCAACACACGAGCGGGAGGAGAAAGAAAGCGTGAACCTCGGCAGGCTATCTCCTCCCCCGCATTTCGATCGCCGTGCTATACCCAACGTAGAATCTTGGCAATGAATACATAGACAAGGGGTGGTGAGCTGAACCTTGGAGCTGTGTGGGATGATACCTCTATGAAAGAAGAGGAGCCCCCATCTCAGGCATACATTAGTCCAACCTTCCACACCTCATCTTCACCGTCGCTACCATCATCAACAAAGTGACAAAATGCCCTTCCACACCGGCATGCTCCCCCGCGAGGGGTTCAAAGGCGATGCTTTGATCTCCCTGATCAAGAACACAGCCTTCAACCCCAAGATCCTGCTGCCACTGTTCCTACTGGCAAAATACACCAAGCAAGGCCAGAATCTCACCATCTTGCACCCGACCGCATTTGCCAGAGTCAGAAAGCTGCTCATCTTGAGCCTGCTAGGTTGGGGAAACAGCTGGTTGACGAGAAAGGTGAACAACAGCTGGGTAGACGACAAGTACGACTGGACTGGTATGCTCCCCTTCCGCCCCCCCCCTAATCAACATCACCTAACATACTCCCTCCAAAAACAAAAGGCAAAGAAATCGTCGTCGTAACCGGCGGCTCCGGCGGCATAGGCGGCCTAATCGTCCAACTCCTGGCCGAACGCTCCATCAAAACCGTCGTCCTCGACATCCAACCCCTCACCTTCCACCCCGGCCCCACGGTAACCTACTTCAAATGCGACCTCACCTCCCCCTCCTCCATCGCCCACGTCGCCTCCCTCATCCGCGCCCAGGTCGGCAACCCCACCGTCCTCATCAACAACGCCGGCGTCGTCCAAAACAAGTCCATCCTCGCCTCCACCCCGCGCGACGTGCAATTCACCTTTGACGTGAACCACTTCTCCCACTACTCCACCGTCCGCGAGTTTTTGCCTTACATGATCGAGAAGAACCACGGGATGGTGGTGACGGTGGCGAGTTTTGCTGCTTGGGTGAGCGTGCCGAATATGGTTGACTATGCAGCCTCAAAAGCGGCGGCGCAGAGTTTCCATGAGGGGTTGACGGCTGAGATTAAGACTACTTACGGGGCGGAGAGGGTTAGAACTGTGGTTGTTAATCAGGGGTATACCAAGACTGCGCTGTTTGAGGGGTATCATAATGATAGTCCGTTTCTGCTGCCGGCGCTGGAGCCGGGGAGTGTGGCTGAGGCGGTTGTGAGGCAGGTGCTCAAGGGGGAGAGCGGTCAGGTTATTTTGCCAAAGATGGGGAATATGCTGCCTTTTCTGGGGGGCTTGCCGGGGTGGTATGCGGGTCGGTTGAGGGTGAAGGGGGTGGGGATTATGAAGCAGTTTAGGGGGAGGAAGGTGGTGGAGGATGTGGAGAAGTTTTATGAGGAGAAAGAGAAGAAGGAGGAGAAGGGGGTTGGTGAGAGTACGGTGCTTGTTGAGTAAGGTAGGCGGAGGTGGTTGCTCTAGCGATGGGGGTGGGTGACGTTGATAGTAGCGGGGTACCTAATCTCAGGGGTAAATCTCTTTGTTGACTTTAAACAAGCACGCAGGCGGAAGTTTTTTTTTTTTTTTTTTTTTTTTTTTTTTTTGGAAGCTGCCAGCCTGGTGGTTTCAAGTTCTGAAAGGCAGGAGCGGTTGTCAAGGTTAACCCACAGGACTGAGGGCTTTGTTCGAGGTTGACTCACAGGACCGAGGGCTTTGTTCGGCAATAATCATGTAGGACAGGAGAAACGTGACCGAGAACAAGGCACGAGGAAATTTGTGACAGTGTTTTCTTACTTGTGTTACTGAAGATTTTGACTTGCTATCCTAAGGCGTTTCAAAGACAGCCTGTGATTCCCGAGGATGCCGAATCTGGGGCCCGTTCCTTGAGGGCCCAACGTCCTGGTAACGGGACGGGCCGTCTACCGGTAGTTGGATATGGTTAGCGAGGAATGTAGGGTGCATTCCAGAGCTTTGATATCCATTCCAGTGGGCCAATGTGACATGGAATTCAACATCGTGAACTATATCGAGCTGTCTAAAACTGCACATCGTCTAGAGGATGCTCTTGGTAGCTGATTTTGCTAGCTGAAACTAGTGTAACTTGAAGAGACTCTTGAGAGGAAGAATCCATAAGCAAAACACTCTTGGGAATGTGAATGCACAACGAAGACCTCGGATGAATACCAACCGCCTGTAATAGCAGTTGGCTATGTTACTAGATAGCGGAGTCAGTCCTGCCTGTGACAACGTATTTTTGCTATTGTTCTATTCAACTTGCTTCAGATTTTATTGTTTTTTGCGTGCTCACCGTGACTGCCTTTCGTAATCATCTGAACTTCTAAAACACGGTGACCCTTTATTTCAGGCAACGATTATCATGAGTTTACGGACGTACAGCAGGAGGCGATAAACTTGATGGAAAGTCCCACATATTTATTGAGGGAAAGCCCACCCAAGCTGCTTTATAGGACCATAACGCGTACACTTGTCTAGTATCAAGATTAGACGCTCCTTTGTTGACTCGGTGACTAGCACCTTCTGGCTAATGTCTTCACCGTCTGAAGTTGATCTTAGCAGCCGTAGCAGGGACAGTCACGCAGATAGTGCTCACACGTGGCCAGGACAATCGGAAGCTAAAACGAGGCAGTTGTGACAGCTGGAAATATCTATCTATATATTCCAGAGTTGTTTTTTCCGGCTTGAACTTTTCTTTTCCTTCTACACCTAAAACCTCATCATCCTCCTTGATCTTGACAGTCTCACCTCGCTACACCTTCAGCAAATATCTCCAGATTCCTACCTCTTCAGCCCCATCCATCATTAGTATCGTTTTCAGTCTCCTTCCAGGCCTTTAGATCAAGTAAACAAACCACCTGGGAGCAACGACAACAATATGAACACCATGACCGTCAACAGCACTCTTTTCTTCGCTGGCTCAGCTAGCCAGAACCTTCATCACGATGATGAGGTTGACAGCATCGTCATGACTAAGGCTGAGGCCAACGTGGGCTGGTCAGGCTGTAGCAAGCTCCTTGCCAAGCAGAAGACGAAGACTCGCAAGCAGCATCGCTCTAACAAGAAAGCCTTGCTTCAAGTCTTTGATGTCAACTCTGATGATGAATTCATCAGCTATGATTCTGAGGCCTAATCGGTTCTGAGGACCTCGTCAAACATTTCATGATGAATAAAAGGTATAAATAAAACAACATCACACATCAGGAAAAGACATGTTGTGTTGCTAACATCTACATACACAAAAAAGAAAAAAAGATGCGGATTGCACATCGACGTCGACTGGCCCCAGGATGCGGCCTGCTTCCCGATTAGGAAAGCTTAGATCCAGTGTAAGTCAGCCCATCACCCCTTACCCACCAAAACATCATCACGGACCAACAGCTGACCAACTGCTTCTGATACCCAGTCTTGCCTTTCAGCGCGTCTACCTCCTTTTCAGTCTCTTCTCATTGCGATAAAAATGAAAATCACAAAAACAAATGATGTCCCTGTTTCTTTTTATGAGCGTCACGATCCTTTGATGATCGTTTCAAGCACTCGATCTCAGCACGATCCCAGACAGCATCCCGAACACCGTCAACACACGAAGATGAGGGTCTGCAAGAGCCGCAGTGGGGAAGGAATTCAAGATGGAGGAGGCCAAGACAACTTCCTCGGCTGGTGGAGTGTCTCTTTTCTCTTGCTGGTAAATCTTTATCCCCAAAACCATTCCTCCGATTTTAATGAAATGGAATTCCTGACTCTGTCTTCTGATATCAACAGGCGTACGAAACCTCTCCTCTTTTCTTTTTCTTTTAATTCGATTTGACGACACATCAAAATACCCATTCCGTTTTCTTCTTTCTCTCGACATGGCATGGCATGGAGCGTGGACAGCATAGGAAAAGGAGAAACAAACATCGAGATGGGGTGTTCTGGTCAGGGTTAACAGAGTTCATTTTTCATCATTAGCGCGCGGGTTGTGGGGTTTTTAGAGGGTTTATTATAGTCATGGGTTTTTATGATAGCGGCTTAGAGGCAGTCAGCCTTTTGCAAACAAGGCTGAGGAATGCAAGTCTCCTGTCTGTTGTTGAAGAAAGTGATATGTCAATGTCTCGGTTTGAATGACTCGCTTATCTCTCTCTGTGCTTTGAATGAGAGAGCGAGCCAATTGGATAGCACGCATATTAGAAAGGGGATTTCGGGATAAGAAGAGCGGTCAGTTCGGAGCCCCGAGCCTCACCATTGAGGGGAGGTCAATGGGTCTTGGTATCGAACGATGTTTGCGACAGCACTATCCAGATTACAAACAAAGTGACACGATGATCTGCTCTGATCTGCTGAGGGAGGGGAATGTACACGTCGATGGCTGCCAGATTGGGATTGGGAGGGGAGCGCACTTTTCCCTCCAGAAGTTCTGGAAGAGTGAAAAACACCAAGGGAAAAGTCATGACCAAAAAGAAAAATTAAGATGCAATTGTCAAATCGACTTGTTCATAATCAAAAGTTTTCCCATATCTTGGCAACGGTTTGTGAGGAACTTCTAGATGGAGCCCAGGGCCCCGCGGTGGTGGTCTGGAGGGGTGGCGCCAGACTGGCCTGTGCGTCTTTTGCGGGCTCGCCCCATGGTTCCGTGCCGAGTGGTCTGGGCCTCAGCGGTGTCAACCAATCAAGAGGGGCTTATGAGAGCCCCTTGGGCGCCGCGGCGGCCAGATCAGATCATCCGCTGTGTTGAATCAGCCCACCCATGCTGGAAGCTGCATCGCAACATGGCATGTCAAACGGGTATCCGCACACCAGCCAAAACTTCCCACCTCGAACTCAACAGGAATTGGTGACGCCATGTCTCTTTTCCGCATCTTCCCTAAAGATCCAACTGGCTGAGAGCACAGGAAGCACGGCCTCAAAACTCTAGACACGCCTGTCCAAGACCCCAACAACAGGGCAACACCCTCTGGCGTGATATCCACTAGCTTCTACCTTACCTTAGCTGTTGCAGATCTCTCGTCCCACCATCGCTTCCTCGCCCTCGCCCTCGCCCTCGCCTTACATCCACATGCACCACAGAAGACCACACACGCACACAACCGACAGTGGCACTCTCTCCGTCCCAACCCCGACGAAAACTGTGAACCACCCACAACAGACAGCGTTGCAGAGAATCTGGAAACGAACGAATCTTGCAACTGACCACCCAGATCCTGTCCCAGCCGACTGGTCCGCCCATTCCCAACCCAACCCTCCCGATCAGTGCCTCCCAGGTATCTGTCTGTCTGTCTGTCCAATCCGATTCCGATCCACTACCTTCTAGACACTCCGTTTCACCTATTGCGGTGCTCTCCATCCTTCCCTCCCCCCGCCATCCCCCGCCAACCCTGCGCCTCGCGTGCGGTCAGCGCCGTCCCACCCTACTGTCACCGAGACCTGTCAACTCTCCGCCCCCCCCAGGCGGCTGTACATTGGGTCCCCAAGGACGGATTCCCTTTCTCGGATGGTGTTCGAAACCCCCAGCAACGACCTTCCCAGCGGTTTAAAGACGGAAGGCCCTCTGCAACCACCCCGCCAGACCCCCTTTTTCCTGTCCCCGTCCGTTCCTCCCCCGAGCCAACCCCCCAGCGGTTCGCCAGCCGCCATGGCTCCCGCCGCTGTTCTCGAGAAGCCCACTGAGGACCAAATCAGTGAAGACCGCATGGAGACTGCCGAATGTGTCGACCGCCTCTCCCTGCTGAGGAGCATGCCTGAGGCGGCCATTGAGTGCCAGGTGTGCGTTGTCGGTGCTGGTCCAGCCGGCTTGATGCTGGCAACCAACCTGGGCCGTTGGGGTATCAAGGTAGAGGTGGTGGATGACAGGGCTGACCAAACCCCAGTGGGAAGGCAAGTCTGATTCCTTGTTATTCTTGTTTCCTGTTGTCTGGGTTGAGTTGCGCCGTATTGGAAGTTTCATGAATCCTAACACCTCCCCCCAGAGCTGATGGCCTGCAACCAAAAACGATTGAGACTTTCCGGCAGATGCGACTGGCAGATCCCCTGCTCCAGCGCGGCGTTCGAGTCTACGATATTGCCTTTTGGCGAAGTACACCGGAGGAGCCCCTTCATCGACTCGGCCGCGAAGTCCACTACCCACCCGTGATTGATGTGCTGGACCCATATATTCTTTTGGTGCACCAGGGCATGGTCGAGGCCCTGTTTATTGAGGATCTGAAGAAGCGCGGTGTCGAAGTGCGGAGGAATCACGCTTTCGACTCGTATAGCGTCTGTGACAGCAAGGGTGGGCCGCTCCAGGTCAATTGCCGTGCGAACGTGACACAAGACCGGAAGACGCTGCTGACACAATATCTTGTTGGCTGTGGGTGACTTTCTTTTTCTTGCTTCCGAGTCTACAAAAACATCAGATGAAAAACTGACTGTGATATCTCTTCTCATAGGCGATGGCGCGCATTCAAAGGTTCGAAAGAGCATTCCTGATGCGAAGCCCGTGGGCATGTCGCAGTCCTCGGTCTGGGGTGTCCTCGACGGAGAGCTGCAGACCGACTTCCCGGATATCTGGTCCAAGACATTGGTGTATTCCCAGGAACATGGGTCAATCCTGATCATTCCGCGTGAACGTAACATGACACGGTTTTACATCGAGCTGAAGGCCGGGCCTAAGGGCGACCGGAACCAGCTCGGTCAAGAGTTTGTCATGCAGCGTGCCAAAGAAATCATGGCACCGTTCGAGGTTGGGTGGAAGTATATCGAATGGTTTGGTAGGTACCAAATCGGTCAGAGGGTTGCGAGCAGGTTCTGCGATAACCACTTGAGGGCGTTTTTGGCTGGAGATGCCAGTCATACCCACTCACCCAAGGCTGCGCAGGGTATGAACACCTCTATGCATGATGCGTGGAACTTGGCGTGGAAGCTGAACTTGGCCTCGAGAGGGCTGGCGAAGCAGACGCTTTTGGCTAGTTATGAGGAGGAGAGAAGGAAGATTGCGTTGGATTTGGTGAACTTTGACTACGAGCATGCGAACCAAATCGCAGGCGGTGATGCGGTTGCGCTGGCGGAGAACTTCAAGACCAATGTGAGGTTTATTAGCGGGATTGGTGCGGAGTACGGCGAGAATGCGATCAATATGGTGGAAGCGCACAGCTGGGTGATGGGAGAGGCGAAGCCGGGGTGTTTGCTGCCGCCGGCGAAGGTGACGAGGTATTTGGACTCGAACCCGGTGGATATCCAGCTGGATATTCCGATGCTGGGGCAGTTTAGGATTTATCTTTTGATGTGGGACGTGCATCAGTCGAGGATTTTCTTGGAGACGTTCTGCCAGGCGATTGCGTCGCCGGATGCGCTGGTGAACCAGTTGAGTGCGGCGGCGAGTGTCAGCTATGCGAAGCAGCCGAGGGTGCCGGCGCCGGAGGATATTTATCTCAGGCCGGAGAGGTATACGGCTGTGAGCCATTTGTTTACTTTTGGTTTGATCAGTAAGTTTTTCTCTCGCAGCAATTCTTTTTTCTCTCTTTCTTTTTGAGCGATACTGACCGCAAATAATAGCAACCATGCCCAAATCCGAAATCGAAGTCAGCGACTTGCCCGCCCTCTTGCAGGACAGCAAGTGGACTTTCTACCTGGACGACATTCCCGAGCAGGATACTCGGGGCACGCTCTGCACCAACAAGTGGCTCGGCAGTCTCGGGCCCGGGGAGGTGGCCATTGTCAATGTCAGACCAGATGGGTACGTAGGGTCGATTGGGAGGTGGGACAGCAGTATTGACGATGCGGGTGAGGAGGCGGCCAAGTGGCTGGACACGTATTATGACCGGTTCTTGCAGGTGCCTGCTACTGCTGCGTCATAATTTTGGGGTGAGGGCATATTATCAGGGAAGGAGAGAGGAGGCTGCCGCAAGGCCGGATGGATGTTGTCCTGCATTGATAGGGGGGGGTGGCGCGCGGTGTTGGTTGGTTGATCGTTAAAGATGACGATTTTACACGAGAAAGAGGTTGGAACCTGTGTTCTTTGACTAAAAAGGCGTATGGGGAGTTTTTGCTTTTCGTTCCCGCCGTGTTTTTTGAAGAATAGGGGGCGAACCAGGCGTTTTGTTTTTGTTTTTGTTTTGATCATCATTGTCATCATCACGCGCACACACAAAACGAAGGGTGGATGGGGAATTGTGGGATGGATACTTTTCTTTTTTTCTTTCGAGAAACATGTTCATTTATTCTTTTTACTTCTATTGATACCATTGTACAATATGAGATAAAGCTTATTACATTGGGATTTTAATTGCGGCTGTTTGTGTTTGCTCTTTGCAAGTCGTGCTGAACCCCTGAACAGCCCCTGAATGCTGGCAAAGCCCAACAACAGCCGATCGATTTCAAAGCCACCTAGGCTTTATCCACACACAAGTCATGTTATGATGATAATAGAACCAAAGAATCAGCTTATCCCAAACTTGCCAATGCAGAACCTATCACTCACCTAGAACCTCAACACCGTTATCAACCCTTGCTCATCCTCCCCAACAACCCACCTCTCATCCCCACTGATGTGCCCCTTTGCAAGCAACTCCCCCCACATATTGACCTCCTCCCCCGCATCCCCCCTCATAACCCCAAACTCCTTCACCCTCGTCCTCCTCACAATCTCCTCCCTGTCCACCTTCCCTTTCCCCTCCTCCAACCCCTCGCCTCCAACCGTCAACCTCGGCCTGACATGCACACTCAACGTCTCCAGCATAAAACAATGCATCGCGCTCACCCTAACCCCAGCCTCCCCATCGACCATCTCAGAAACAGTCAAATAAGGAAAATCCTCATGCCTCCAGCACGGCGCCAAATGCTTTGCTATCCCGCCCCACTCCGACGTTTCCTCCTTCTTCTCCCGGGGCCGTAACTGTTCAATCAAACCCCTCCCCCTCACCGCGTTCAAACCCCCAATGCTAGGCGGCGGCCACACGCTCACCGAACTTGCGGGAGCCACCCTTCGACAAAAATTCATGTTCACATCCCCATCCGCCCCACAACTATCAAGAAACACCGGGCCTTGCACCACATGACCCTGACCCTGGGAAGAGTTGTCCTGATCATCAAAAGGAATAATCGGTATACCAGTCGACCGAACAAGGTGCGCCCTCGGAGGAGAAAGACTAGAGTGTTGCCCATCCGCCCACCTGTGCTCCTCCTCGATGAAATACAGATTCTTCCCATCCAGCGACAAGTTCCTCAGCTGGGGCGTAGCTCGTTGTCGCAGGCCGTAAAAGTCTAGTTGGGGCCAGGCTATACGCCTGATAACAAACGGGCCGGGGGCGGTGGTGGTTTGTGAGGCCGAAAGCCGGCGGCGGGGTTGTTCCATGTCTGAGGAGGAGGCGGCGTCGTTTGACACGTCTGCCTGCGGGGGACTGCGTGTTGTGGCGGTAGAAGATGATTTACCGCTCCATAGACCCGTCGGGAGAGAAGGTGTCCGTTCCACGCTGGGACGTTTCCTCCCTTTTGGGTCTTCTGATGGTCGGTAGGGAGATGGGGAAGAAATATCCCACACTGCTAGCTGTTCTATCGGGTCGTCTTGATAAAGCGAGCGGTTTGGTTGCCAAAAGTAGACCGCGTAGTGGGTTGCTGTGTGAGCTGAGAAGAAGCGGTCGGAGCGGTTGAGGGGGAGGCCGAGGAAGTGGAGTTTGAACTCTGAGCGGAAGGTTATGGACCAGGTGCAGTGGGTGGTGGTGGTGGATGGATGACGGAGAACATCAAAGATGGAGACATAATGCCTGTGGACTACTTCGCGGTCGTTGAGTTGATGGTAGGGTAGGACTTCGGCCCATTCAAAGACCAAAACTCCCTGGGCTAGTCTTACTCGACGGATGTGCTTTTGTCTAACGTCGAACGGGACGGGGAATTCTAGTTTGGTGGATAGGTCAACTATGTGGTAGATGTGCCCTGTTGTTTCAAGCGGTGGTGAGTCCCCTTCTGGCCGGGTGGCAGGGTAGACCAGCACGCCGTCCTCCTGACTGTACCACCATGATGGGTCGGGGTAGTGGAAGCTGGCTGTCTTTTCGTGTAGACGGAGATAGCGGTTCCAGGGGGCCACACCCCAAAAGGAGAAGAGGTTGTTTTGGGAGGGTGCCATGTCTAGCTTTTCCACCACTCGGGCCGTGGCCCGGTTGAGGTGGTGGTACCGTCGAGCGACATGGGCAAAGGTGGACGACCAAACGCGGCGTACTTGGGCAAACCGGACCAATTCAGCCTTGAGGTTGGGAGGGAGGTTGTCTGCTGATTTCTGAGGGGCGGGTGAGGATAGGAGCGCCGCCAGACGCATCTCACGACATCGTGGGAAATTCCACCGTAGGAGCAGGAGGCAGTTGGCCTCGTCGGTAAAGGCGTGGTGCCATCGGCGGGAAACGGAGCGACATCGCACGCAGGTTCGCGGTGAGAGGTGAGATATGACAATGAGGAAGAGGTCATGCGGCAGTTCGGTGATGTCCCTCATGTTGCTGGTATCTGAGCCAGAAGCAGACTGTGGTGAGCACTTCATGATATTGCTGCCGGGTAGGAAACTGCCATGTTTATGAGAGACGGACGCCGACAAGCCGGCGTACAATGTTTCACAAGCAGTCCCATCGGATCTTGGCGTGCCGACGAGATAAAGAAGGGCTTCCTGTCTTGGTGCTTGTGATTCTGCTGGGCAAATGCATCCTTCGGGCCTTCCACTCGTCACCGAACTGTCATCTGAGCAGCTTGCAGGAAACAAAAAACATGCGCTAGGCAGGTGATCATGTCACTGTTTCCTCTATGACTCGTCGACGTCTAACAGCGATGCATTCCCCATGAAACCCATCATAAAATGTGAGAATGCTGCCAAGCAGTTTCAGGGACCTGCAACAGGGCTGGAGAGTGCGGGGAGAGCCCTACAGGCCAACGACAGTGGGCCCTGACCCCCCGCCAGTGGCATCGGAGATGAAAGTCCATGATACCCCATCCACTCGTCAAATTGGAAAATAACAAGACATGGGTTCGGACCACCCTCTGCCACCTACACACCATGCAAGCAACCGAGCATGGGCGGGCGCAAAGATCACACAGTGGTCTGAACCCATGTCTTGTGATTTTCCAATTTGACGAGTTAGATGGTGTATGACGAGAGAATGTCTGTTTGGTTAGCTCTATCAACATACTACATAGAATAGCTTCCAAATCTTCCTGATATGCCCGTACTCGTACTGTAGACGTTCCACCTCATACACGTCATCTATGAGCTCTTGTGCGCGCACCACCATCTCACGAGTTGTTCACCTTTCCCCAGGTTGGCCAAGTTCTAGCTTAGTCGGGTGTGGGCGGGGAAAGTTGCACCAAAGACAGTCCGGTCCTTTCACCTCTCCCGGGTAGACAGGTGCTACCAGGTTGCATCCCGCGGACTTGGACTTTTTATTAAAAATCTCCATTTTCTGCTAGATTTTGACCACACAGGGAAACCCCGCCTCGAAGTCCAGCCCTGTCCCGCGATGTTGAAGATCGATCTGACATGCGTTGCCAAGGTACCTGCCAAGAATATCACGGCTCGGGGCCTGCCCTGCTCTTGTCTGCCTTTTGTGAACCCGGATCTTGCATCTGCCATGCTTGCTTCTCACGGGGTCGGAGATACAAGCCACAAGACCGAGGCCAGATCTTTGGCCCCAGGGTCCTCGTAGGCCCTTACACCGTACTCAGCTCGCTAAGCGTATGGATTCAGAGATTTCAGGCAAGAAGTCATTTCAACGAATAGCAGGCGGGTTGTGTGCAACACCATGGGAAATATGCTACCGAACGGGTAGTTTAGTGACACACGCTGCATATTATTGCTAATACGTACCATCCCATCCGGCAATGCCTGTTCCGTCCTTTGTGCTTCGACCAACAGGGATCTCGAAGGATGAGCGAAAAAAACTCGTTCGGGGAGCGGTGGGAGACAAGACTGCCAGGACGGAACGTAATCAAGCCATGCTATCTTCCCCAGACTTTTGATCGACTGGCGCAACGGTTTGTTCTAGTATGGTTTCGCACCGTTGGTGGGCCGATAATAGCACATTAAAAATCAAGACTTGAACGGCTGAGACAGTCAGGGTCGAGTGTTAACAAAAAATTGCATCTCATGAAGAGGTTTGAGAGCACCATTCGCGGGGCATCGTATTCAAAGAGTCCAATCCCAGATGCTGCGTGAGGCGCATTGGCTCGAGTCAAGCTTTTCCAGGCCGCCCTCGGCAACCCCAGCGGCGGGTTCCGCAAGGCCAACCCCGCTGTGCCCAGGCCTGCCTTAGCAGTCATCTCAGTCTTATTCGTGGTCTCGCCGCCCTCTGGCTTCCCACGACTCCTGTTCTCTTGGCAAGCCAAGCAGCCAGCCAGACAGCCTTGGCATATGCAACCCGAAGCTCATCAACCACGAACTCTTGGCCTTTTGGATTCGAAGACAGCCCCTCGACGTGAAAGATCAACTTCAAGGAAAAGGAGAAGGAGGACAGCCCCGAGTGAATCATCGCCGCGAGCCGACGTGCGGCCGCATGGGACGACGACACGCCGACACCACGCCCCCCCCCCGAACCTCCTCTGGCACGCTTTCTCGCGACCTGACCTGGTCGCCCATCGCCCATCGCCCATCGCTCATCGCTCATCGCCCGTCCCGTACTGTTTCGGCCGACAGCATACCTGGTCCTGTCCGTCTCGACAACCTCTGCCCCGTCGCACGCAATTGCCCCGTGCTGGATGCTCAGCAGTCACAGCACTGTAGCAAAGCATAGATGGGCTATTCCAAGTCCGCCGACAACCGCGCCGCCGCCTCTGCCCTGGTGTCCGCGCAAGCCTCGACATCGGTTGACGACACATCTTCATCGCGCCGGTCCTTCTTTTCCCGCCTCAGCCTCCCCCTCCGCCAACGCGCCCGTCACATCACCGATTTCCACATCCGCCCGGCCGAGCCCTACCGCAAGTATGGCGCTGGAGACCATGTGTTGGGCGCCGTGATCTTGACCGTCGTCAAGCCCGTCCGAATCACCCATTTGACCGTGGCATTGCACGGCTTCGTACGCGTATACAAGGGCCCAGGTGCGCCCGCCAACGAGCCGATTGTCAATCCCGCCGAGATTCCAACAAACACTGGCCGCGGCGCGCGCCAGAAGAGCCACAGTGTTGGGCGCGTCAATTTGTTTGAGGACGAGCAAACACTCAGCGCCGATGGCCGGCTCGAGCCGGGCCGCTACGAATTCAACTTTGAACTGTTATTTCCCTCAAAGGGGCTTCCTAGCAGTATCGATGTACGTGTGCAATTTCCATCAAGGGCGAGCTATTGGCTGATATATCTACATAGTTTGAGCGTGGCACTATTTCCTACAGGATCACTGCGACTTTGACACGTCCGCCATCCATCACTACCAAAATAGACCAGAGGTCGGCTGTTGAGTGCCCAATTCATCTCATCGAAAGGGTCGATATTGGACCTCTTAAACCGCCACCGTCGCGTACTATCTACCTAGAACCAATATCAAAACGTCCACGGAAGAAGAAGCAACCTGGGTCCACATTAGAAAAGGCCGCCACCACCGTTTCACATGATCCACCAGAACGGTCATCCGATTTGGACTCGACTCGGGCAAATGAGAACTCTACCGAGGGCTCCTTGTCCGTCCTCGGCGATGATCAAGGGCATGGCCCACCAGCTAACGATGGCCCGGGACCGTTACAAAGCGACGTCCGCAGCATCAGCGGCGATAGCGCCCAGACCAGCAGTACCACCCCGAGCAGGAACGGCGACATAATGTATACAACACCGTCGGTCATATCGCAGGGTGGAAAGAAGGGACCGGCACTGAAGGACCGGACCATCACAGCGACAGTAGAGTTGCTAAAGGGTGGCTGCCTTCCTGGAGATGTGGTTCCCATCAAGATCTCGGTGCAGCACATCCGCCAACTAAAAAGCATGCACGGTGTGATAGTCACTCTCTACAGGCTCGGTCGCATAGACTCAGCTCCCACAAGTGTACTTTCTAGGGAACTATCGCAAAGCCAAAGCCGGTCTGAGAAGGAAGAGATTTATCCCAAGTCGAAAACTGGGCTGGGAGGTCTATCCCTTTCGTCGGCCGGCTCTTGCAGTGTCTTCCGGAAAGACCTTTCCCAGGCTATCAACCCTCTCTGGATTGACCCAGCCACCATGAGCGCCAGCTTCACAACTCTGATCAGAGTTCCCGAGGACGTATTTCCAACCATCAAGGGCGTCCCTTATGAGATGATCAAATTTCAATATCACATCGAGGTATTGGTCGATCTAGGAGGGAAGCTTGCCGGCCAGATTCAAGGCAACAAGGTAGCTTCTGGGTTGCGAATGAGCATTCCTGGGGTCCCTCTGGGCCCGACATCCAGTGCCCACGACACCGGCTCACCTTCCGTCGCAACATGGGGATCCAGCATTATTGACACGGATAGGCTCCGTCGAGAAAAGGGCGTCATCTCCGTGTTGTTTGAGGTTATTGTTGGGACGACAGACAGTGAAAGGCTCAAGGCCAAAGGTCTGTCGAAACTGCCGTCGCCGGTCCGAACTGTGTCAGTGCGCGAAAGTGATTATCACTATCAGGCCCCGGACCACGTTCACCCGTGGCCTGCATCACATGAGCCAGGAGGCTACGGACCAGAATCGGCCTACCCGCAGGATTACCCCCCGTTTCCTACGCCATATCCTGCCCAATCCAACCAGCAGATTCCCTACTGGGAGACGGTCCCGGCCCAACCGCCACCACCGCCGCCAGTTCCGCATTACATACCACCCCCAGACGTCCCTGACGAGAGCTCGCTCAACGAGAAGGAACGGATCAGACGCGCCGAGCAGAGGTTACTTCCCAGCCAACCGCCAGACGCGCCCGTTGCCGCCGGCCCGTCTAACTCTAGCGACGTGGTCAACGAGGAAAACATCTACGACGCTGACGACACGCCCTCGGCACCTCCTGATCTTGCCCTCCCTGCCGAGTCGCCACCAGAAGAACCACCGTCGGCGCCCACACTGGAAGAGCTCTCGGGTGGTGCGGTGATGAACTCGACAGAGGATAAACAAGAGCTTGAGCGGCGACGGTTGCTTGCCGAGGCGAGCGCGCCGCCGGAGTTCCCGGAGGATTACGATGATAACGCCATGGCGGGGCCTAGTGGTTCGTCAATACCGCCGAGCGCACCACCGATAGTGTCTGCTGTGGTGGCGGACTTTGAGCCGACGGCGCCGGTGATTAATGATGAGGAGGAGGATTACGGGAGGCATTTTTCTTATGCAGGGGCGTCGCCGGGGGCGGGGAGAGGGCCGGTGGATGCGGTGGGGGAGGAACTGCCGAGGTATGAGAGGTGACAGAGCCATTTAACGCTCTAGGGTGAAGCATTCGTTCATTTTTCTTGTGGGCGGGTCACAGCCAGCGGACTTGTTTTTTGGGATTTGATGGTTTTGGAGTCATTTACGGACAATCGTTTTCATGGCAACTTTTTCTGATTTCTCGACACTTCATTAGGAGGGGGGGTGAGGGGGTCTTGCTTTCATTATTGTCATTATTTTTCCAAAGGAATAATGAAGTTGATGTTGTTCTTAGGTTTTTTCTTACTACCAATCATGCCCCACCCATGAGTAAGATTTATAGTGATGTCTTTTTTTTTTTTTTTTTTTTCTTAATATATTGGTCTGGAAAGGGTAGAGGAGAAGTTATTGAGAATGGAGGTTGACATGGGGAAGAAGAAGGGAAGTTGAGGAGGGTTGAAGAGAAGAGGGTGGGGGAAGGGTGGTTGTGGAAATTCTTTGAATTTTTGTTGAAATGGGAATTTGTATTATTGTATAAGTGTAATAAGAGTAGGGATATGTTTTGGGACTTTGTGCTGGGAGTAGTCGGACTAGGAGTAGGGGTAGTATATAACTCTTTTTTCTCTCTCTCTTATGGTCTATTGATCACTTTTATGTTGCCTACCGTAAGCTTTCACGGTGGGTCCGCTTTCCAGGCAAAAGGGGGGTTGGAAGGGTTTACATAGGTACCCTCGAAGCTTCATCTTGTAATAGCGTGACTAGGTAAGCAACGGGATCTCCAATCCTTAACCCATCACGCCAACTACACCCAGGAGGCCGTCAAATATTGTCTTCACCAACTCGACTTCGAAAGATGCTCACCGTGTTCCACCTCGGAGTCAAGAAATGCTGGCACTTGGATATTGTTTACATTCAGCGTGGCAGGTTATTAAGATGTCGACATGAAAAAGCAGACATATCACCCCAGTGTGATGGGGGAAAATACACGAGAAGGGTTGGTAATTGCAAACAACCATGCTGAATATTAGCGAATGTATTCCACCAATCTAGCCCAAGCAGCTACATCTCGATAAAACCTTCCTATTTGACAATGTGACATCATAAACTCATAGATAGCAGACCCCCATCTCTCCAATATTAACCAATGGTATCAAAACCATAATAATAACCCTCATAAAAATCCTTGTAGATTTTTCCCATATTTCCCTCATTTTTACCATTTAAACCATCAACAAAGCGAGCGAAAAAGTGTAATCATCCAAGCCCCAAACAAAAACCCAAAGCAAACAAAACAAAAACAATCAATCCCCCCCACAGTCTCACACTCCTAATCTCTGCACCAGGCAGCGAACCAACCCCTTTTATATCCAAGAAAAAGCGAAAGAAAAAACTCAACCCATCGACACCCTTCCCCCCCCATTCCCCGACCCAGACCCAGAACAACTAACTGGACTCCCCTCTACCTCCACCGCCCCCTCAACAGGCACCTCACTCCCCTGAACCTCAGCAATCGGCGGCGGTGACGACGACGAGCCTGATTTTCTGTACTCCTTTGCCTTACCCTTGGCAAGAACAGCACTACTACTCCCCGTGCTCCCAGGCGGCGTCCCCACTAGCGTCGTGAACCCCGAGCTGTTCCTCCTGTGCTGCTGCTGCTGGTCCTGCGGCGGAGATTGATACGCTGGCGTCAGAGCAGGTGGCTGGGAGTGGTGATGAGCCGGTGCTGCTGGGGCAAAGTGAGGTAATATCCTCGGTAGAGTCGGTTCCGCTGTGACGGTTGTCGTGGGAATCGTCTTTTGGTAGTCATGCTCGGGATCGTTGGGGTCAAAGGGGAAGAGGGCCGAAGCTGGGCGTTGGGTTTGGTAGCGGCGGCGGCGGATGAAAAAGATGACTAGACCCGCAAGAACGAGGGCTAGGACGCTGGTGCCAGCTGCGATGCCTGCTATTGTTGTAGGGGGAAGGGACTGAGAGGGTGCTGGGGTGGAGGTGGTGGTTGGTGACGAAGATGTGGATGGTATAGAAGAAACATCGGTAGAAGTTATAAGGGGTGGGAGGATTAGACTGGCGGTTGTGGTTATTGTTTGGACTACCGGGGGCCTGGAGGTTATGGTAAGGGTGGAGGTCTCGACAACGGTTGCGAGGGCGTGGAGGACTCTAGTCAAAGATTAGCATCCGAGCAGCAGATCGCCCGAGGTGGTTGATTCCATACCGAGTGTTTGTTTGAAAGACTGTCGTCACAAAGGTTGACGTTGTCTGAGCCATGACAGTCGTCGAGGTCGTGCTAACGACGTCGGCGATTTCTGTGACAAACTTAGTGATGGTGCTCGTTGAAGGATTTTGTCTCGGTATAAATCCGCCAACGCCTCCTCGCCGTTTGTTTCTACTGCCTGAAGAGTTTTTCTCAAGCACCAGAGAGATGAAGAGCCTGGTGATGGACGGAACCTTGAACGGATGGTTGTTTCTGTTAGAATGCGGCACTTCCAGCAGCACAGCAGATCGTTTGGCTGGAGGAGCGGTGATGGTCACAGTCTTCCAGACGATGTTGGTCTGGGTGTCAGCGCTCGAGACAGTCACATCAACTGTCGATACAACGGTGGAAGACTCGATCTTGACCACAAGGATGGTAGCTCGCTGTGTTGCGATTCGGGTGGTGGTTTCGAAGATAGTCTTGGTAATCGTCACCGTCTCCCTACTCAAAAGGTCAACTCTATGTTCTGGTTTTGAATGGCATTATGACTTACACGGACGAGACGCAATCCCCCTTGGGAGAACATATCTGGCCAGCCAAACAGCATCCCGATCCACAACATGGTCGTCCAGCGGCACAACAGTATTTTCGATCACCGTCACGACAGCAATTCCCACAACCGGAGCATGAATCGACATTATTGTCGAAGCAAAAGTTTGTCCCATTCGCGAGGCAGTCCCGTCTTCCAACGCCGAAGATATGCTCCGTAAGACCGAGTAAAGCGGGTGTACCGGGGACGGGATCGCTCCGTATTGCCATGTACCGGGTCAGATCGGCCTCGGAATCATCATCTGCCGCAATGAAGCATAAGGCTTGACTAACGGCAAGTGCCAAGAATAGAATTGTGATGAGAGCAGGCAGCCGGCCTAAGACGGACGACATGGCGATAGCATACCATGATGCGATTCCCAGATCAAAAGGGACGAGAGATGGGAAGGCCCAGAGGTCATGAGTTTGCTCATTAGTCTAGCCGGATGCCGTGTTGCTCGAGGATAGGCTCCGGGTTGTACACAGCGAACTACCTTAGCTTGGTGGGCACCGCGTCAGAAGACAACAAATCGACGCCTGAGACATTGTGGTTTTGTGGCTGCTGCTGCCATTCCCACACCGACTTCACCCACCAAGCTATGGTCGGCAGCAAGTGGCCACAGCCTGGCTGACCCAGCCCATCCAAGTGGGGGAGTAAACATAGCTACACACTTTGGTATACGGGATCTCAATGCTCAGCAAGTAGCTGTGGTACCAAGCGCTGCAGGCCGAGGACTGCCAAGGCCTGACTCGACTGGTCTGGCAGAGATCCAGACGCAAGTCCGTCTCGCCGGATGCATCTGGCTGAAGTTGGCCGGGTTGGTTACTGGTTGGAGTATCGGCGCGTCTGCGTTGTAAGGCTGTGCGACTGATTTGGACCTCTCACACAAGGGCATTGTTCATCCTTCTCCGACCTCTGCAGCTGAAGCTCGATCGGTGGCTTTGTGGAGGTGGTGTGGAAGCAGCCATGTTTTCGGAGAGCGCGGAGAAGGCGGGCTTGGACAAATTGCTTCTAGAATTTGGGATTATCGTATGATCTCACTCATGACAGTGCTGTATCTTCAACAAGTTGACGACAATCAGATTGTTGCTGAATGCTGATAGAGCGCCCGGCTACGTGCCAGGGACGAGCGGGATGAGCCGTCGTCGGATGGAGCTTGGCCCCATCCCGATCGCCCAATGGACCCACCTCCTCTTTGGAGCGGGTGGGGTGCCCCGCGCTAACCCCTCCGACGCCGAGAACTTGGAAAAAGGGTGCCAGACATGAAAGTCAACCAAGGGCCTGGAAGCTGCATTGCGAAGCATCTGCTGCTGCTGACGAACTCCCCTGACCGAATTCCCTCCCTGTATCTGTAACACCTCCGACCATGGACATCGACGACATCCTCAGGGAAGTCGACCCGACCTTCCATGCCGTGCCGCAAGAAAAGCGTAATCTTCAAGAGTTAACGCGTGCCTGGATTGCCGAGCGATCAGCGCCCGAGCTTCTCCCGTATGCAAACAACATCTTCCAACAAAGTAACAGTCGCCGAACTGTCCGTTGCTAACCTGGCGGTTTTTTTTGACACCTGCAGCTGGCCGGCAGATGGCCTCTTCGAACGCGTCAATGATAGTATCAAGCGCCAGATCGAAAAGGTCGAGGAGATGACCGGCGACATGGACCCCAAGACCAACTTTGCTCTCATCGTCATACAAACCGAACTGGAGCGCTTCAAGTACCTCGTTCGAAGCTACGTCCGCGCTCGAATTTCAAAGATAGACAGACACACTCTACACTACCTCTCGACCGACGCGCTGAGAGCCCGACTTTCCGAAATGGAGCTAGCCTATGCGACCCGTCACCAGGCTCTTCTTCACAACCACTACCTCTCGTCGTTCCTCTCTTCTTTTCCTTCAGCCTTGCAAAACCTCAACGACTCGGCGGGTATCAACATGGTGGAAACTCCAGATCTTGAGTCGGCTGTGTTCATCAGGCTGCTAAAGGACACTTTGGTCGAAGGGCGCGGTGTTGACTCGGACGGTGCCATGGACGGGCGAGAAAGCGATATCGTCATTTTGCGATGGGCCGATGCAAAGACCCTGGTAGAAAATGGAAGCGCAGAACTGGTGTGATTTTGGAAACGCTCAAGAGGGGGCAGCATCGCGTGAACGCTTGTGCTGTGCGGTGGTGATCTTGCGATATTTCAACCGCAACCAGGACTCGGCTCTGTGTGCCGGACATAAGGACGCCGGCCTTTGCTCCGTTCCGGACACCGTCACGGTGAGGCGGCAGTTGGGCTGTTTCCAATATGAGGAAACTGCCGGAGGCTCAGACCAATAAAGGGGGTGAATTGGCGGACGAGAGCTTATCTCCGGGGCTCCCCATACCCCAATACGTATCCGGACTTAAGTTTCATGATAAAACCATGATGCGCAGACAAGCTCGACGACTATATCTATCGCCACCTTACTATCACCCACACCACTGATTCGACAGACCGAGTCGACACACTCACCTCACTCACCGTCCGGAGCTCATGACCGCAACCATGGCCTCACCAGACACCACCATCGTCCTCATCACGGGCGCCAACCAAGGCATCGGCTTCGAAATCGCCAAAAAGCTCGCCACCGAACACAAAGACTACCACATCATCATGGCCGGCCGCCGCAAGCAACCGCTCGAAGAAGCAGTCAGCCCCCTTGAATCTCGAGGCCTATCCGTCGAACCCCTCATCCTAGACGTAACCTCGGACGCCTCCATCGCCGCAGCAGTATCCCACGTCTCATCCACCCACGGCCGCCTCGACGTGTTGATCAACAACGCTGGTATATCCGAACACGCCTTCGACAACATCCCCGACATCCCCCCCCGTCAAAAATGGGCCATAATCCTAGACACAAACGTTACCTCGGTAGCCATGGTCACGGACGCGTTTATACCCCTGATGGAGAAGTCCGCCAAGGTGAGAAGGATAGTGATGATGGGGTCGGTGATGGGGAGCTTGACATGCAGGGCGGACAAGGGACACCATTGCCATGTGGATACTTATACTGCTTACTGTGCCAGCAAGACGGCGTTGAACATGCTCAGTTTGCATTATGTGATTAGGTTTGAGAAGGCTGAGGGGGAGGATGGGGATGGGGAAGGGTGGAAGGTGAACGTTTGTTGTCCGGGGTATTGCAGTACGAATTTGAATAAGTTTCAGGGGCTTAAGAGTGTGGAGGAGGGGGCGGTAAATGCTGTCAGGTTGGCTACGATGGAAGGTGAAGGGGAGACGGGGAGTTACTCTGCTAAGGAGGGGCGTATACCATGGTGATAAGGGTGGCATGGGGGACTGGGTGGGATGGAATTGATGTCCATTCCGGTGTTTATATTGTTGCAGATTAATCTTCTGATATATCAAGCCAACATTTCGTCCAGCACTTGTTTTCTGCAATACGTAACTCTACACACGCAAGGTTGGTATAAAGTGAAGTGGATGTCCCCTTTACAGTTTAATGTCCCGTCGTCGTCGGTGGAGCCTCGTTCACAAAGCTACGATACGCGATCTCGATTTCCTCTCAGGGGCCAGGGTTTGAGGGTTGATTAGCCTTGTCAAACCCACCTAATGACGTGACTCGGGGTTGTGGGGTTTGGTGGTGGGAATTTGTTGATTCGATTGAAAAGATTTAAAGTTTTTCTTGAGAGGTTGGTATTGTTGGAGAATTGTATGGGGATGCTGGCAGTTGGCATTACACTATGCATGTATGCAAAAGCTGGGACCTACATGCATATCCGCTGCTTTTGTGCATGAACAATGAGCGGAGGGGGGTTGGTTGGGTGGGTATTTTTCGGCTGGGGATGAGTGAGCTAGAAGAGAGAAAAAAAGGAAAAAAAAGAAAGAGCTGAGGTTTGAGGGTCCAAAAACAAAGAATGCATAATCTACCATTTTGAAGCAAGGGAGGGTTGGCTGAGATAACACAGCACTGATGGGAAACAAAAACATCGGATGAACTCGTCCGATGTTGAACGCTGAGAGCAATGCTTGGTATTGTATCTGCCATGCCAATCATTGTTGAATGTTCCAGTGGCTTCGATTACAAGGTGAGGTTGCTTTACATTAGTCTTGGGAGGTAGTAATACGTTCGTATCAAGTGGACATTGTGAGGCTGGTGTTTTTGCCAGCTCATATGGGGTCCATTTTCGATGGGATTGGACACGAAGGGTTATAGTGTATACGAATGTTCCACCTGTAGGCTGAGGTTTCTGTCAGACTGTGGAAGAGAAAAGAAGTTTGATGGTTTGTGATATGATCCCCAAGAACTTGTCCAGCTCCGGCTGTCTGTGATGAGAAAGTCATGAGATGCCATGCCTGGGGGGCTCGGTGGCTTGTCCTGAAATGTCTCGGCAGGGGTTGTCCGGCGGTCCGCTTTGGCTGGACGCTTGTGCATGTGGTGTTGCTGCTGTTCGGACCAATGACTTCACATGCGTCTGTCAGTGTCCCTGACAACTTTGACCTGACCTAAGAGCCAGCGCTAAGGGTCTGGGGATTTTGTCTGTTCTCGATGAAGATGGGACGTTTGAAGGGCTCTGTGAGTTTCTCAAGATAGAAGATGCAGCCAACATGAGCAGCAGAGCATTCAGCTGTGGTTACACAGACAACAGAACAGACTGACACGAAAAAGATCATTCCCCATCTTTTAAGTAACCCATTACGCGATTTCCCGCCCGCTGATTGGTGCCCAGAAAAGCAGCAGATCGACCACGGACCACGGACCAGTTCGATGTGGGCTTGTCTTGGCGAAACCCGCAATTTCACCTCGGGAGATTATCTGTCCAAGCTGTTTTTCCTGCCCCCTCCAAAACCAATCCATGTCAAGTGACTGACTGGCAAACCTGGGGCCTGTGTGAGTGAGTTTGCGTAACGTGGGACAGTCCAAAAATCATGGTTGTGAGATGTCGGGGCAAAAGACAGAGAAGAGAGCGTGGCTGTTGCGTGGGAGTGAGTGACAAGAGCCCCATCTCGGATCTTAAAAATGGCACAGAAAATCATAGAATCAACAACCACCACCACATCTTTCACGCCTCCCCCTTGGAAGAGGGAGCCCTTGCCGCCTGTCGGGTTCCCTGCCGTGTGTGTGTGTGTGCCGCGCCGCGCCAATCGAAGATTGGATGGAGCGGGAAGGGAATGGGAAACGCTTGAGAGAGAAAGAGAGGACTGGAGGGATGACCCCCCCCTCGTGTTTGAAAAAGAGTGGACTGGGGGAGAAGGGTTACCGTCGTCACGGTCAAAGGGTACCTTGGTACCTACAGCTATTCACGCATTGGCAGACCAAGCAAACGCCCATCACCGCCCGAGGGTTGCATGTCCTAGCCTCTCCCTCTTTGTTTTTTTTGTGGGTATCATGGTAGTGGCATGGGGATGCGAGACCACACCAAAAGGTGTTGGCTGAGAGCGAAGAGGCGAAGGCGCAAGCCGCAATAACGTAGCTGGCTATTTAGTACTCCCACCTTCCAACCTTCCCCCCCTTGGCTCTCATTCTTTCCTCTTCCCTCTCCTCATCTTCACCATCATCATCATCAGTCTTGTACTGCCTCTCTGCTGTGTGTTGGATCTCTCTTCCTAATAATACTGTCGCTACCATCTTGACACATTCTTTAAAGTAAACAAACCCTCACTTTATTGTCTTAATATCAACATCAACACCGCAGCCAAAATGCGCGTCACATCCCTCATCCTCACCAGCGCCCTCGCCGCCCTCGCCAGCGCCCAGGGCACCTCCACCACCGTCTCGGTCAACACCTCCATCGACCCAGCCACCGCCGCCCAAAACTCCCAGCAGGCCGAGATCCTCCGCTGCATCAACGCCTGCACCCCCGGCGACGTCAACTGCACGGCCAAGTGCAACCCAGTGCCCAACCCCGGCGAGCAAGATGTACGTCGCCATATCTCCCTCCTAAGAGACCCCCCTTTTGTGGTTGTCCCACATATATAACCACAAACTTAATTATCCCAAGCCACACCCAACCAAACCTTCATGACTAACACACCTGCGTGCCCTCTAGGTCGAAGCCACAAACAAGTGCGTCTCCGAATGCCCCAAGGGCAACGGCACCGAAGCCGACAACCTCGCCTACGGCCAGTGCTACAACGCCTGCGTCGCCGCCCACTACTACACCGCCACCCCCGGTGTTGCTCCCAAGCCCACTGGTGGCTCTAGCTCTGGCAATGGCAACAGCAACAACTCTGGTAACAACAACAATAACAACTCTGACAACAACAACAACAACAACAACAACAATGACGACGATGACAACAATGATGATGGCGAGGAAGGCGGGAACGGCACTACCAACAACCAGGAGGGCAACCCCACTACTACTGGCGCCCCGGCTAGCGTGACCAGCAACGCTGCCGTTCCCGGTGCTGTTGTCGGCTCCGGGATGGGGTTGTTAGCTTTTTTGGGTGCTGTTATGGCTTTGTAAATGGGGGGTTGATGAAAAAGGGGAAGGGGGGCTGGGGTTTCGATTCTCTGTGCGTAGTTTTGGGAAATGTCAATTACTTTTGTGGCTGGGGGTAAGAAAGGAGGCCTAAAAGGGTCGGAAGGGGGGAAATGGTATAATGTATGATTCGGATATTCTGGGTTTGGAGTTAGTTGTGGCGGTGTAATGGAAGGGTTTAATGGAAAAAGAATTGCTAAAATTTGAGTGATGATGCTTGTGGTTGCTTGACGTGAGATGCTGTGTCACTGGGTATTATTTGGAAATTATTGAAGAGGCTGTCTGTCATATCTCTAATCCTTTCTTGTCGGGATGGTCGGCTCGATGTCTGTGATCCAGGGCAGACCGAGCTGCTTCATCTCGACGGCTAGTTGGAAGAGGTAGTCCAAGCTGGCGAGGATCATGTCAGTGTCTATTTTCCAGAAAGCAAGAGTGGCAATTTCAACAAGCATACCTCTCACACTGTGTCTTCGCTTTGTGGACATTATCCCCCCAAACATAAACACCATGCCTCCTTACCAACACAGCATACGTATCCGGGTACTTGTCCATTGCCTCCTCCAAAAACTCCGTCAGGTCCTCCTCATGCGCCGTGTTCTCAATCACGGGAATCACAAGCGTATCATGGTACCCAAGGTTCCCGCTCTTCTGGAAGCCCTTGCCGAACCCCTTGATCTGCTCAATGTTGTTGATGCGGAACTCCTTGCTTCCTTGCTGTTCGAGGATCAACGTCACGAGGACGGCCCAGTGGGAGTGGGTGTGGATGCAGCAGCCGGCATTGCGCTTGGTGAAGGCGGCGAGGAAGAGGGGGGTGCACTGGCTGGGCTTGTAAACCGGTGGGCTGCGGAGGTAGACTCGCTGGCGGCGGGAGAGGGATTGCGCCTGGGCGGCGAGAGAGAGGACGTAGATGTCGGAGGGCTTCATGAGCTCCTTTTGAACTCCCGAAGGGGCGAGGTAGACTAGGTCGCTACATCGCGCTTGTTAGTTGGTGTTGGACTTATCAATGGCTGCGCTGGTGGTGGGTGATAGTGGTGATATGCGGGGTTATCGATAAGGAGAGAAATATTTAGTACTCATCGCGAATAGAGGCACCACCGCCGGTGCCGGTCACCCAACCAAGAGTCCAGAACTTTGCGCAAAGCGAGGGGATCAAGTTCGCCGGGTGCTCGGGGTCATCCGACTGTACAAGATGGTCGTTGTTGTCGGTGGTGTTCTCGGCCGGCAGGCCGGTGGTTGGCGGGGTCATATTCGCTGCTAGTGGGCGGGATGACGGCGATGGATGGAGGCTGCGGGGTCGGATTGGCTGACCGAGTCGGACCAGGGGTGTCTCCAAAAGGCCAAGGTGGTCGTTTGAAGGGTTTGGGAGAGACACAGAGGGCTGTCTATCTTTACCGGCAAATCTTGAGCAAGTCGGCAGTATCAAAAACGAAAATGAGGCTATTTGGGGCTAAATTGCGACAAGGAAGGCCGCTGCGGTTCGGAGTGGCTCCGAACAAAACACCACCCAACCTTACCCACCACTCATTGGTTTGCCGAGCGAACGAACGGGCGGACACTCGGCGGGACAGGCCATGCGGCGACTTTAGCAGCTCCCGGCATTGCTACTCAGGTCCACCCAGAGAGTGATATCGGACATGTGCACTTGTGATATTTCATTGGAAAAGACTTTGAGATTATCGAGTATGACCAAGTTACTTGTCTCCACGTGGTCTCAGTAAGAGAACATGGGTAATAGAGAAAGGAACGGCTGGTGTAGCGTTAGATAAAGCTTGATATACACTTTAGAGATAAGCCATACCAAACATTGGAAAAAGTCCAGACAATGCAGTCAATAACTTGACCGGGGACCCTCGAGAGACCACATACCTCCAATTGCATATTTATGCCTCTTGAGGACCGGAAGACAGCTTGGAACTGGTTGTTCAATGCCGCCTGCTCAGTCAGCAAAAGGCGGAACCCCAGACCACGGAGCCGAGATATGTGGCCATCGAAGTTTCACCTTGAATCGACTGGACTGCCTTGTCTGGTCAAGTTAGGCGTACTACCATAATTACCATTCGGGAAACGGTACCGCTTCCTCTGGGCGGCGTGATTTCGAATATTGAAGCAGAAGAATGTGAAAGGCTGAGAGTGGAGGACCTGTCAGCTCCAATGCCCCACATTGAGAAACGGTGTCTCCAACAGCCCCAAAGAACAGCAATTGAGAGCCATTCACATGGCAACGAGAAACAAAGAGCTCTGGACCATGAAAAATAAACAAAAAGATTCAATTTGACACTATTCACTGCCTATCGCAAGAACATAATGATCAGATGGGAGCATGTTCAGGAGCAGTTCTCGTGGAAATCTGGCCAATCGAATATTCCAAGATCTTCCACCATGCAGCGCTAGGGCCACCCCCACCCGGCTAAGCCAGCCTTCTGTCCCCGCAAGTTGGTGTGCCCGTATTGCAGGCGCCCCAAGCTCTAAGCTCAGGTGTAAGCTCTGTTAAAGACACGTTGTCGAATTTCATCCGCCGAAGCTTCAAATTCACAACGTTGGCTTTCCACAACCCATCGACAAGCTTCTTCTTTTTTCCCCTGAGCTCTGGGAGTGACATCCATTGCCCGAAACCAACCATCGTGTCCATCTCCGCCGTTGAGGACATCTTTCGTTGTCTTTATCTCTACCCCTAGCTGCTTGGAACAGCAGTCTACCTTCACAATGAAGTTCAACGTTGCTGCCGCTGCTGCCAGCGCAGCCATCCTGGCCGGTGGTGTCTACGCCGACGACCAGAAGGTGCTCAAGGAGGAAAGCTCCAGCACTGCCGCCGAGGCCTCGACCAAGTCGGTCCCCCCTCTGCCAACCTTTACTGTAAGTTTTTTTGCCCTGTTCCAATCGTCATGGTCTGCCCCGCACTGGCCTGGCCATGGCATCAATCACATCGACTGTTTGCTGACAACCGACTTCCACAGCCTACCAAGCTCAAGGCCCCATTCCTCGAGCAGTTCACCGACGACTGGGAGCAAAGGTGGAAGCCTTCCCACGCCAAGAAGGATACCAAGGGCTCTGAGGAAGAATGGGCCTACATCGGCGAGTGGTCCGTCGAGGAGCCCACCGTCTACAAGGGCATGGAGGGTGACAAGGGTCTTGTTGTCAAGAACGCAGCTGCCCACCACGCCATCTCGGCGAAATTCCCCAAGAAGATCGACCCCAAGGGCAAGACCCTCGTCGTTCAGTATGAGGTCAAGCTTCAAGGTGCGTTTTACTACTCCAACCTGCACCGAATCGCTCAGCCTTGCTAACGTCCTGCTACAGACGGCCTCGAATGCGGCGGTGCTTATATGAAGCTCCTCCGGGATAACAAGGCTCTCCACCAGGATGAGTTCTCCAACGCGACCCCATACGTGATCATGTTCGGTCCCGACAAGTGCGGCCACACCAACAAGGTGCACTTCATTTTCAACCACAAGAACCCCAAGACTGGGGAGTACGAGGAGAAGCATCTCTCTTCCGCGCCCTCGGCCAAGATTGTCAAGACTACTGAGCTCTACACCCTCACAGTCCACCCCAACAACACCTACTCCATTGGCATCAACGGCGAGCAGGTCAAGGAGGGCAGCCTCCTCGAGGACTTTACTCCTTCGGTCAACCCTCCCAAGGAGATTGACGACCCCAAGGACAAGAAGCCCGAGGACTGGGTTGATGAGGCCCGTATTCAGGACCCCGATGCCAAGAAGCCCGATGACTGGGATGAGGATGCCCCGTACGAGATTGTCGATGAGGATGCCACTCAGCCTGCTGACTGGCTTGTCGATGAGCCCCTCACCATCCCCGACCCCGAGGCCCAGAAGCCCGAGGATTGGGATGATGAGGAGGATGGTGACTGGATCGCCCCCACTGTCCCCAACCCCAAGTGCACTGATGTTTCTGGCTGTGGCCCCTGGACCAAGCCCATGATTAAGAACCCCGACTACAAGGGCAAGTGGTCTGCTCCTTACATTGACAACCCTGCCTACAAGGGCGTCTGGGCTCCCCGCAAGATCAAGAACCCCGACTACTTCGAGGACAAGAACCCCGCCAACTTTGAGCCCATTGGTGCCATCGGCTACGAGATCTGGACCATGCAGAAGGATATCCTTTTTGACAACATCTACATTGGTCACTCCGTTGAGGATGCCCGCAAGCTCGCCGAGGAGACTTTCTTCAAGAAGCACCCCGTTGAGGAGGCCCTTGAGGAGGCCGAGAGACCCAAGGAGGAGGACAAGCCCGCTTCTCCCAACGACCTCAAGTTCTTGGATGACCCCAAGACCTACATCACTGAGAAGCTTGACTTGTTCTTGACCATCGCCCAGCGCGACCCCATTGAGGCCATCAAGTTCGTCCCCGAGATTGCTGGCGGCATTGCCGCTGTCCTCCTCACCGTCCTCGGCCTCATCTTCGGCATTGTCGGCGTTGCTACCAACCCCGCCCCTGTCAAGAAGGCTGCTGCTGAGGTCAAGGAGAAGGCCAAGGAGGCCAAGGACAAGGTCGCTGAGGCTGCCGCCACTGGCGCCGAGACGGCCAAGGCTGAGGTCACCAAGCGCACCAACACGCGGAAGGCGTAAGGCTGGAGTAAATGAAGAGGGGATTTTGAGAGAGGTGGATTTATACCCAGATACCACGAGGTAGTCTCGGATACCGTTAATATCAAAGGGACAGGAACCGGCAGTCATGCAGAACGTGACGTGATCCGGATGTTATCAGGAAAATGGGCGACTTGACTTGATTGCAAGAGCACACGATTTTTCGTTCTTCTGTTTTTCTTGACTTGGGCAGGTGTATCCAGGCGTAAATGTATTTTATAGGCATGCGTGAGAAAATACAACGGCGTTAGTTACTGATGGTCATAGTTTGGTGCGAGTGCTCATGCTATCGCGCTATCACGCTATCTAACGAGTATCTGATCAAGTGGACAGAAGTGGACAACGAGCTCCTCCAGCCTTGCCTTGACTTGGAAGCTCCCTGTGTTTTGATACCCCAGATTTCGTCTTGGCAGGATCCATGAGAGCTTCGTCCCCAGTCTAAACCTGTTGACAGGTTGCTTGTGCAGCATCCGATTGGAGTTCGGCAGGCCGCGGCTTACTGGAGCTGCGGAGAAGGGAGGCAAGAGGCCATGGCATGGCGGGGAAGCTCACCCGCTCAGTTCCCCTCCTCACGTCCGGTCTTTAAAGCGGCATTCCCCCCTGCGGTGTCGCTGGGGGGACGGATAAAGGGGGAACAGTCTTTCAAGACATCTGCAGTTTTGGACAGCCAGTCGAGCAGGGGCGAATTCGCAAAGCTGCAGCAAACCATTCGGGGGTTAATATAGAAGCCGGCCTACCTAGTTCGACAAGCTATTGACCGCTGTCACATCCAACCCGTGTCCTATCCTATACCGCCCATCGGGCCAACCATTTTGGACTTCTCCCTTTCAACATGCGTCGTTTCGCATCCCGAGCTGCTGTGGCTTCCTCCCATTTCTCGTCCTCGCAACGATCAGCCAGCGCTCTGTTGGGTTCTTCGTCTCCAGCACTCAGAATGGCTCCCTCGAAGAACAGCACCCACTCGGCCTCGGCCGCCGCCGTGAGGAGGATACACGCCACCGCTCAGCACCTTCGTCCCGCCGGAACCGCCTCGGCCTACGGCCTGGCCAGCACGGCGACCAACTTCCCCACCACGCACGAGAAGCTCCAGACGGCGTACGACACCCCCTGGTTCGTCAACAACGAGTTCGTCAAGTCGGCCACCTCGCAGTACATTGACCTGCACGACCCGGCCACGAACGAGTTAATTACCCGGGTCCCGCAGAACACGGACGAGGAGCTAAAGGCTGCGGTGGCGGCGGCAGAGAAGGCGTTCAAGAGCTGGAGTGCGACGAGCGTGCTGCACAGGCAGCAGATCATGTTCAAGTTTGTGGGGTTGATTAGGGAGAATTGGGATAGGTTGGCGGCGAGCATTACGCTGGAGCAGGGGAAGACGTTTGCGGATTCGAAGGGGGATGTGCTGAGGGGGTTGCAGGTTGCTGAGGCGGCTTGCGGGGCGCCGGAGTTGTTGAAGGGGGAGGTTTTGGAGGTTGCGAAGGATATGGAGACTAGGACTTATAGGGAGCCGTTGGGGGTTGTGGCTGCCATTTGCCCTTTTAGTGAGTTGTTCCTGTTACAAGAGGGAAAAGGGCAAGGTTGGCTAACCGTGTGTGTGTGAGGTAGACTTCCCGGCTATGATTCCGCTTTGGTGTATCCCCGTGGCGACCATCACGGGCAACACGCTCATCCTCAAGCCCTCAGAGCGCGACCCCGGCGCGGCTATGATCCTCGCCGAGCTCACCAAGAAGGCGGGCTTCCCCGAGGGCGTGGTGAACATTGTCCACGGCGCCCACCGCACAGTCAACTTCATCCTCGACGAGCCCGCCATCAAGGCTGTCAGCTTCGTCGGCGGCAACAAGGCGGGCGAGTACATCTTCTCACGCGGCTCCGCCAACGGCAAGCGTGTCCAGGCCAACCTCGGGGCCAAGAACCACGCTGCTGTCCTCCCAGACTGCAACAAGAACCAGTTCCTCAACGCGGTGGTCGGTGCTGCCTTTGGCGCCGCGGGTCAGCGCTGCATGGCCTTGTCGACTCTTGTCATGGTGGGCGAGACGAAAGAGTGGCTTCCCGAGCTTGCCGAGCGGGCAAAGGCTCTTCAGGTGAATGGTGGGTTTGAAGAGGGCGCTGATTTGGGGCCTGTCATCTCCCCTCAGAGCAAGGAGCGTATCGAGGGTTTGATCGCCTCGGCCGAGGAAGAGGGTGCCACTATCCTTCTTGATGGGAGGGGCTTCAAGCCACCCAAGTACCCCAACGGCAACTGGGTCGCTCCTACCATTATCTCCAACGTCACCAAGGATATGAAGTGCTACAAGGAGGAGATCTTTGGCCCTGTCCTCGTTTGCCTCAACGTTGACACGTTGGACGAAGCAATCGATCTGATCAATGAGAACGAGTACGGCAACGGTGTTGCCATCTTTACGAGGAGCGGTCCCACGGCCGAGACGTTCAGACGCAAGATTGAGGCTGGTCAGGTCGGGATCAACGTCCCTATTCCTGTGCCCCTCCCCATGTTCAGCTTCACGGGCAATAAGAAGAGCATTGCGGGCGGCGGCGCAAGCACGTTCTACGGGAAGCCGGGGATCAACTTTTACACGCAGCTCAAGACGGTGACGGCCATGTGGAGCGCCGAGGATGCGATTAGCAAGAAGGCGGATGTGGCCATGCCTACTCATTCTTAGGCTTGTTCTTGGGGGCGATGGGAAAATGTGGTTTTGCATGTCTTTGGTTTATACAAAGTTGAAATGTTTTAGCAGGCAAAAGAGGAAATATGTAGAATGATTGATGGATGATTTATACAATTGTCATAAAGACATGAAATATTATTGAGCCAATCCCTTCATGCTCTGTATGTGTGTGTGTGTGAACTCGAATATTTGGATATGAGAGAGATGTCAGATGTGTGTTGTCAACTTTTGTATTTCACTACACCTGGTAGTCTCTCAGTATTAAAAACATCTCTCTCTCAACCCCTCAAACAGGGTAAACACTACGCCATGCCCTATGTATGCTATTTTATACAACTCCCCTTTTCAACCATGTTTATACAACCCGCGCCAATTTTTCCCCCCAACTGAAAACCCAGCAGCCAGCCACCAACTCCGCAAGCCAAACCCGGTTTAATAAACTCCAGAACCAGCCAGAACCATATATAAAACGACCGTTTCTTCTTCCTCTCATCGACCACCTACTCCAACCCCTCCCCTGACAACACCCTCCTCAAAATCCCCTGCCCCCTCCCCTCCCCCTCCACAACCCCCTCCATCTCCCTAAGCCCAACACAGCTCGCCACTCTCCTCTCATCAGCCACCAATCCAACTTTCATATCCCCCATCCCAAAAACATCCTTCTTCTTCCCCCTCCTGCTCGGCGTCCTCGCCAAACCCCCCGGCGTCCCGCTCCCACCAAAAGACCCCATCTTCCCATCCACCTCGGCAATCAAACTCACCATCTCCAAGCTCGCCACCACCTCCCTAAACTCGGAAGAGCTCAACGGATGCAACACCGAGTCCGTCTTGCAAAGCCTCGTATAACTTTCAAACAGTGCCTTCACCGTCGGCGCCGCAGGCAAATTCTTACTCGGCGTACCACCACCAACTTGAGAAGAAACCCTCTCCCGATTCCGCTTCTCAATCGCCAGCAGCGAGCACAGCGCCGCCTTTTGCTGAAGATTCAACACCTTCAACCGTTGCATAGTCCCGTAGCTGAAAGCCGCAGCAGTAACCTTGTTCAAGTGCCCAATTGACACCCTCGGCGCTGTCTCCACCGTCAGCACCTGCAACGCCTTGATAAGCTGCCCAGACACGCTGCTCTGCTGCCCCGGCTTGGGAAGAGAAGAATTGTGCTTCTCCCCCAGGACCTTTCTTGACGGCGACATTTGCAGCATGTTTTCCTTGATTTCATTCTCGTGCTTTAACCTTGTTTCAGATTCGACAAGATCGATAGCTCGCCGGCAGACCTCAAAAGCACGGCGGAGATCACCGGTTTGGGTCGAGACTTTTCGGGAGCAGAGCTCAATGGCGGCCGGGTGGAAGAAGGGGATAAAATTCTGGTCTGGGTGGTTTGCTGGCAAGAGGGATTTTAACCGGGTGGTGATGATGTTTTTGACTTGGGGGGCGGTGTATGGCAAGAACGGGAGGATTTCTGGCTTGAGGTTCCGGGATTTGAGGCGGGGGAGGAAGCGATCTGTTAGGTCGAGGGCGTTGGCAATTCCGACCATGAGGAGTCGGCTGCCGGTGGGCTGGAGAGACCATTCGAATACACGATACAAAGACTCCGGGTCGAGGGTGAGGATGTGGTCGATTTCGTCAAGGACAATCAGATACACCTTGTTCGAGGCCGACTTCTTTTTGGGGACGAAGAGTTTCTGCAGGGCTTCGACCACGTCGGTTTCGGAGAGGTCGGTCTCCTGGTCTTCGGAGGTAACGAGCTGGTCGAAGAGGGTATAGTACAGGTCCTTGGAGGACTTGGCTGACATGCAGTTGATGTAGGCTTTTTTGATGGAAGAGTTAGCAGACTCGGAGATGGTCTCGTCGGTGATGCGGTTGACCATGGCGGATTTGCCTGTGCCGGGGGGCCCGCTGACGTAGAGGCAGCCGCTTGGTTTGGAGGTGGTGCACCGGCTGAGGAATCCCTTCATCTTCGCCCTTTCGTCGTCGCGTCCGATGAGCTGCCCTGGGTCCGCGCTGCGGGAGAAGAGCTGACGGGCTTGGTGGTAGACTGTTTGAACGGAGGACGGGGTGAGGGGTGTCGAGGGTGTCATGCGCTTGGAGAACTTTCCAACTGACATGACCCGGTGCCGGGGAGTGGATGTGACGCCCTTGGAGAAGACATCGTAGTGACGCGGTGTTGAAGGCGTGACGGGAGGGATGGCGGAGCTCTTGACTGTGCTGGCCACCGAGGCTCGTCTGGCGAGTGATTTTGAGGGCGTCTTTTGCACATCTTTGAAGGTCTTTTCTTGCCAGGTTGTCTTCTTTTCTTGTGTCTCGCCAGTCTCGTCGCTCGCATCTTCGTCTTCCGCTATTACAATGTCGTTCTCCTTTTCGGCTTCTGGCTCATCCGCAATGGTGGCGCTTCGAAGGGTTCGTCGAGTGCGCTTGGCAGGAAGGTCAAAGGTGATTGCCGACTCTGTAGATCAAAAGAACTGTCAGTTGTCACTGCCTCTTTGACCTTGAGGTACGGGAGTAACAAACCTGAGTTCTCCTTTGAACTCCGGGTTCTCTTTCCAAGAGTGGGAGATACCATCTTGCCGGCTTGTTTACTTTTGGCAAGCGCTAGTGACGAAGTACACAAGTTGACGATGGCCGAGATCCCGCGGAGGAAGGAGTTGTTGGCGATGGCAACGGTGGAGAGACAAGGTGAAAATAATTGTTAGGCAGGAGGGCCCTGGCATTGTGAAATGGAGCTCTTGTCTCTTTCGGGATCTGTCGCGCCTTCCAATTCCACGGCAATTCCAAGCCCCCCTGTGAAACGCGACAATACGCGTCTTGGGTGGGCCCTTTGTCGCGCGCTTCAGCGCGTTTCAATTAAATTTTGGTGGCTGGAGCTCCACCTGCAACGCGAACCTCAACCGAGGCGTTGCAGCTTCTGTGGCTGATAAAGTGTGGCTTGTGGTTCGTGGGGGTTTCTCCAACTGCTCCCCGCTTCCCCGCATGCGACAATGACAAAACGACGTCAAGTGGAAGGGGGCGAACTCCGTACCCAGGCGCTGCCGGCCGGGAGCCGATGACATCCGCTTCTTATCGGGGACTTGGGGCTCGGCCGGGTTCGTTGTTTGCCTCTTCAAAATGTCTTGTTGCCATTGCTGTTTCTGTTCCTGTTGCAGCTCACTTCTTAGATGCTGCGACTTTTGCGACTTGTTGGCAAGGTTGAAGGACAGGCCAGGATAGAGAAAGTACTTAGATTTTGGAGACCTGGGTTGGCTGAATCAGTTGGGCGGCGATGGACAAGTCCAACAATGCGATGACAAGCGGCTACAATGCCAAAGTGGAGGCCTTTCGAGATGAGGAGTACCCTATGCTCAAAGGTATCGCTCCTAGCTATCTAGCAACTTGACAAGCAGATTTGGCTAATGATGTCAGGGTCCGTTTATCTTGATCATGCTGGGACGACGCCATACCCCAAATCATTGATGGACTCGTTCGTCCGAGATATGACATCGAACCTTTATGGCAATCCCCACTCTGGATCCAGTTCATCCCAGCTTTCAACATCGAGGATTGAAGATATTCGGCTCCGAGTGCTCCAGTTCTTCAATGCTGACCCTGCCGACTTTGATGTGGTGTTCGTGGCCAATGCGACAGCTGGAATCAAGCTTGTTGTAGATGCCCTGAGAGCTGCTCCTGATGGGTTCAACTATGCGTATCATCAGGCGAGTCACACCAGTCTAGTCGGTGTTCGGGAAGAGGCTCGAAATAGCCTCTGTCTGGACGACAGACAGGTTGAAGAATGGGCAACGGGCCAAACCCCATTTGAAGGCCATGAGGACAGACCGACTCTATTTGCATACCCTGCGCAATCTAATATGGATGGCAGTCGGTTGCCCCTGCGGTGGTCAGACACGATCCGCTGCAACACAGATGTATCGAGGAATAGGACATACACTTTACTGGATGCGGCAGCATATGTGTGTTCCTCACCGCTCGACCTCAGTTCTGTCGAGCGAGCCCCTGACTTCATAGTCTTGAGCTTCTACAAGATATTCGGCTTCCCGGATCTAGGTGCTCTACTTGTAAGACGCCAAGCGGAAGAAGTCTTCAATACGATGAAGTATTTCGGAGGCGGCACTGTCGATATGGTTGTTGTTTGCGTGAAGGAGCAGTGGCACGCCCCTAAGAGCCAGTTCTTACATGAGCGTCTGGAACATGGAACATTACCTATTCACAACATCATCGCGCTCGACGCTGCTATGGACGTTCAAAAACAATTGTTCGGTACGATGAAGGAGGTATCACAACATACGGCGTTTTTACAGCAAAGACTGGACCGCGGTCTTCGGTCAATACGACATGGGAACGGCGAGCCGGTCTGCACCATCTATTCACCAGAACCTAACCCACAAGCGGGTAGTGGTCCTGTGGTCTCCTTCAATATCCGAAACAACCAAAATGCATGGGTGAGCCTGGCCGAAGTCGAGAAGCTGGCTACCCTAAAGGGCTTCCATATCCGCACAGGTGGTGTGTGCAACCCTGGAGGTATCGCTTCAGCTCTTGGTCTCGAGCCTTGGGAGATGAGGCAAAACTTTAGCTCTGGCTTTCGGTGCGGAACCGACAATGACATTATGGCCGGAAAACCGACTGGCGTCATTCGAGCGAGCCTTGGATCCATGAGCACTATCTCAGATGTCGATGCATTCGTGGACTTTATTACAGAGTTCTACCAGGATTTGACTCTGCCACCACCTCTTACATCACACACAACCCAGAAATCAAGTCGGGCCGATCTTTGCGTTCACAGTATAAGTATATACCCTATCAAAAGCTGCGGTCATTTCCAGGTTCCTCCAGGAGTTGATTGGGAGGTCCGACCAGAAGGCCTTGCTTGGGATCGAGAATGGTGTCTGGTTCACCAAGGCACTGGTCAAGCTCTGAGCCAAAAGAGATACCCAAAGATGGCACTTGTACGGCCAACACTGGATTTCGATCGAGGCGAGCTAAGGGTCAGATATGCCGGAGAACTTCCACCGCACCAGCCTAGAGAAATAAGCATACCACTCTCTAAGAACCCTTCCTTGTTTCGGCAACCAACGACACTAGGGTCGCGATCATCACGAGTTTGTGGCGAGGAAATCCTAGCGCAAACATACGTCTCGAACGAGGTCAATGATTTCTTCTCGGGTGCCCTCGGAGTGCCCTGCATGCTGGCCAGATTTCCCCCAGGAGGCCAAGGAAAAAGTATGCGGCATTCAAAAGCTCATCTTCAGAAGCATCAACTGCCATCGGCAACACCCTCTCATCAAACACCACGACTTCCTGGCTCGTTTCCCGGAGACCGTCCACCATCACCACCAGACTCGGACACGGAAAGAAGTGGCCAAGAACGACGCATATTATTGTCCAATGAAAGTCCCATACTGGCTATCACTCTTCCGAGTCTGGATGCCCTCAATGAGGAGATCAGGAGGACAGGTAACCACAAGGGGGAAATCTCTCCAGATGTTTTCCGAGCCAATGTTGTGATTGCCCCGGCCTCACAAGGCTCACAAGGTTCGATAGAGCCCTACGCCGAAGACTCGTGGTTACATCTGAAAATAGGAGATGGTGGTCACAGGTTTGAGATGTTGGGGTCTTGCAGGAGATGTCACATGGTATGCATCAACCAGGACACGGCGGAAAAGAGCCAGGAGCCGTTTGTGACATTGTCAAAGACGAGGAGGTTTGATGGCAAGGTCTTTTTTGGGGTGCACATGGCAGTGACGAGCCAATCGCAACTTCCCACTTTGAGGGTGGGGGATGTGGTTGTTCCTTCCTGGACACTTGTGTAAATATCAATGTGGAAAGTGCAAGTAATTTTGGGAAAGAATGATCTCCTTCATCCCATCTCCGTCCTAAAGAACGTTTGCTGCGATTCAAGCTCAAAAGTCTGTGACAAATACTAGACATTAGCGACGAATAATTCATGATGATATAGACAACCACGCCACATGGTAGATTGTGACTTTTATTTTTTATTTTTTATATTTTATTTTTTATTTTTTATGACATTTGTTGTCGGTGTTGGTCAGCCTCTCGGAGCAGTTGGTTGCTAGCGGCGGCAAGATGTACCCATGTTGGACACTGTTCTCAAAAACAAGTGGCTGTGTCAGCGACGATATAATTCGGGAACTCGAGCAAATGTCTCACAACATTTTTGCCTCATTGATTTCTCTTATATTTCCCCCCCGAAACAATGAACACACTGTTCAATTGACTTTTTTGCGATTTTTCTTTTTCTTCTTCTTCTTCTTCTCACTCCCCCACCATTGACCCGACAGTCCGGCAAAGAGGGGGGGTACCATCCCGCTAGCCGCCCAACGTTCGTGCATATATACCACCATCCGAGCATCACCGGCGCCAAACCATGACCACCACCCTCAACCCCAACGACCCCCTCTACCACCTCCCCACCGCTCAAATTGTTCACCTCCGCACCCTTTTTTACACCCAGCTCTCCCTCGGAAAGATCAAACCCCTCGTCCTCCCCTCCGCCTTCTTCGGCACCCTCTTCCTCCCCTTGCTCTACCTCTCCATCCCACATAAATCCCGCCCCTGGCTATATTCCCTTAGGTGGGTGGTCGCCTTTTTGATCGTGTACATCGATTACACACTCCTACTCACCACCTCTGGCTCCAACGTCGCGATTGGTTATGCTGTTGGGTTGATTGCCTGCCATGGGACGGTGTGGGGGTTGACGCTGGTGTTGTTTACACGGCCGCAGTGGGATGCTGCGCGTGTTGTGAGAGATGGGGAAACGGGGGGGTATACATGGGAGTTTTACCCTGAGGAGGGGAGTTGGTGGAAGAGGGTGGGATGGGCGGGGGATTTGCTGTTGAATTTTAGGGGGGCGGGGTGGAATTATGCTGTTAGTACTATACCGTCCCCGCCGTTTCCGACAGCGGGAGGGGGCCAGGGGCAAACGGTTGAGATGGGGAGGATGGAAAAGGTGACGAGGCAGGGGTATTGGGTTTGTGAGACGGGGAGGGAGTTTGTGAGGGATCGGTTGTGGCAGGTTGGGTGGAGTTGGGTGGTGATTGATGTGTGGACTACGTTTGGGAGGGCGGATCCGTATATTGTTTTGGGGCCCGAGTATGTGCACTCGTCGCATTGGAAAATCAACAGTTTGCCCCCGGCGCTGGAGGGGGTGCCGATGGGGGTGGTGAGCTTGGGGAGGAGCATCTTGGGGATTACGGGGGTGGCGGCGGGATTGTTTTATTTTCATTCGATTTATCAGTTGGTTAATTACTGTGTGCTTGGGAAGGGGGGGTTGGATTTGTTGGGGGTGCAGGGGGAGTTGTGGCAGTATCCGAGTCTGTTTGGGGGGTTTCACATGGTGAAGGAGAAAGGGCTGGCTGGGTTTTGGGGGGCGTGGTGGCATCAGAGTTTTAGGAGGGGGTTCGCGGCGGCGGGGGAGTGGGTTTTTGATGTGGTGGCTACGGGGGAGACGGTGCCTGCTTTGAGGGTGAGGGATACCAACGGGGAGGTGAATGGAAAGGGGTATGACAATGATAAGGAGCGACGGGCTAAGAAGCCAACGAGGGCGAAGACGGTGGTTACGGTGTTGATTGCGTTTTTCTTGTCGGGGCTGATGCATGCCTGTGGCGGGTTGACGTCTATGAGTCCTACGACCAAGTTTGGGACGCCAATTATGTTTTTTGCCACTCAGGGCGTCGGGGTGCTGGTTCAGGGCTTTGTTTGTCAGTATTTTAGGGGGTTCATTGAGAGGAACTTTTCGACGAGGTGGAGGAGGGTAGGGAACTTGGTTGTTGTTGCTGTGTGGCTTCAGTGGACTGGTTGGGGGCTTGTTGATGATATGAGCAGGGCGGGGATCTGGTTGTTTGAGCCTGTGCCGTTCTCGCCGGTGAGATGGTTGGTGAAGATCTTGGGTTATGGAGATATGCTGGGAGGGAATAATGGAAATGTGTGGAGGTTGGACGAGGAGTATGGCTTGAGATGGTGGTGGGGACCTGAAGGCAGGTGGTGGGAGAGCGGGATTAGGCTTTGAGAAGGTGTGCGAGAGGATGATGCTGGTGTGGTAATGGTCGGGTGTCAAGATGTAGTGGATAAAGGGCATATACATAAAACAGACTTGATGGGAAGTAGCTGGACTTGGTTCAAGGCATTTACAAACATATCTGGGTTAGCGATAGACCAGTACAGACATAGATTATCTATCGATTTCATTCTTCCTACATGTGCATTATAAACAAGCTTTAAACGCACTTGCTAACATTTCCAACAAACTCCCGATCTCAACCATCAGGTCCCAACTCCCCTAACAATCTTGATTAAACCCGCAACACCAACCCCCTTCTTCCCCTTCGACAAGTTGACCGTCTCCTCCTGCAGCCAAACCACAACCTCTCTGTATCCCGTCTGCTTCCTAACAAGAACCTGTCTAAAAGCCACCATCACCAACCACGCCACCTCCCCCTTTGTAACCATACACTCATACCCCGGCCACCTCTCCTTTCTGCTTTTGCTCGTCAGCAGCAGAAACGCAACATCAATCAATGACCTGATAGTATCTATCCCCGTTTTGTGTCAGCAAACCCAACGCTTTCGTGTCTACACCAAGATATAAACTACCTTTAACAACCCTCCCACCGGGCTGTCGTTTCTTCCCCATACACCTCCCATAAGCCCACATCTTCCTGGCGCAGACCCCAAAGGCGGCAAACGCGTTGGCCAGCACCTTGGGCCTCGAGTTGAGGCTGGTATCAAAAAGGTGGATGCCCGACTGGAGCTTGAACGAGGCGAGGACCTTGCGGGAAAAGTTGCGGCCTGGGCAGCGGGTGTGTTCTACTGTTAAAGAGTTGAAGACTATAAATGCTTTGTTAGTATTTTTGTATCACGGTAATACAACAACAGAAGGACGGGGGTCAATACTGCTTTCAGGGTTACCTGTAAGAGCGGTGTTGTCTTTGGAGATTTCGAGAGTTTTGGTGTTGATGAATAGACCCGTGTAGGGGAATTGAGCTGGTCTGTTGTTGTTTTTGGATTGTAAGGTTGAGAGAGTGGTGCCGTTGATGGTGACAGGGAAATTAACGAGGGACTTTGAAGGGTTGACGGTTACGCCGTAGGCGGGGACGCCAGAGTGCATTGTTGTGATGAACTGGGTTGCTTTGGGGAGGGAGGTGGTGATGAGGAGGAAGTCGTCTATCAGCCGGAGGAGCAGGCTGTCGTTGGTGTTGTCATCGGAGAACAAAAAGGAGAGGTGGGTGCGCTCGAGGTCGGCGTAGAAGTAGTTGCAGAGGGCGGAGGAAATCACCGAGCCTTGAGGGATGCCGGATTTTTGGCGGTAGTGTTTCTTGCCTATGCGGATGAGGTTGTCTTTGATGTGGGACGTGGATAGAGACATCAGGTCCCGGGTGTTGTGGGTTTTCTGGGCGTTGGAGCGGTCGACGAAGATGGTGTCTTTTTTGGTCGGGGCGAGAGTGGTCTCGATGAATTGGGAGAAGGGGAGGGGGTCTTTGTTTGATTGGGCTACCGAGGGCCAGCGGCTGGCGGCTTTGGCAGTGCTGCCTTTGCCAAGGACCATTTCGAGGGGGCTGACTTCGGCGTGCTTCTTGATTTTGTAAAAGGCTTGCTTGGGGATCTGGCGGAGTAGTTTGATCATGGCGTCTTGGGGGATGGTATCGTAGGCGGCCGCGACGTCAACTTTGGCAAAGTAGAGCTTGTGGTTTCCTTGGCCAAGGGAGGTTTTGAATGCCTTGATGCGGGGGTAGATGTCGCTCACTGAGAAGAGGGAAGATCCGAGACGCTCGGCATTTCGTGTCTGTTGTTTCGTTAGCTTAAAGGTCCAATCTCAAGAAAGGTTTTCACACACCCTCTCAAGCTTGAGCACAGAATTCACCGGCCCCAAATTAGTATTGATACTGTAGCTCAACCCAGCTTTCCCCCCTGGCCGCAGAGTCCGACGTGACAAATTCATGAGAGGTCTCATGTTGGTTTCCTTGGGAACCAGCCGAAGGTGGGCAAGTCCAAGTTTGCGAGACCCCAAGATCCGTAAAGCATCTTCCAACCTGACCTCCTCAAACATCCTGGTCTTGAGCGCGGCCATGGCAGGCTCGGCAACATACCGCCAGACGTCATGCCGATAGAAAAACAGACAATACTTGTCAACACTAGAATCAGTGACATAGAAATTGCCTCGAATCAAGGGTATCAATAATGAATCAAACAGGTAGTAGAGAAACTCGTAAAAGATTTCGGTTCGTTTCTGCATATCTGACTGCGAGCATTTTTGGTTGGCTAGTCCAGGAGGTGCGAGCCAGTCGATATCTTGGAGCTGGAAAGCAGTTAGCATACCGCGTTTTAAGATGTGCAGAGAGATTATTTTACCTTCATTCCCTGCATGACCTCATGCAGACACATGCTCTCAAACCGCCGCAGATGAATGAACTCGTGGACCTTTTTGAGAAGGCAGGCCTTGTTGTGCTCTTGTGCGTCGCCATGGCCCCAGAACTCATTGGGGATCACCTTGGCTAATATAGCCTGGCAAAAGGCCGAGACAGACGATGTTGGAGTTGCCAACTCCGTGAGAGAGCTGTACTTCAAGTTCCAATCCGGGGCTGCATTCTGCCGAGTCTTCTTCTTGCCCCGAGAAGCTTTACCAGCTGGCCTTGATGATGAAACTAATGACCTTTCCATGGAAGTGGAAGCCTTCTTACGGCTTTCTGTCAAGCCAGGTACCTAAGAGTGTGAGCGTTGGTACTAGCTGAATTGGGACGGGACAGCCTACTGGGCAATAGTGCTTCATCATCTCGGCATATGCGCAACGGCCGTGCAATATCTGAAGTCGCTCAACAAGATGTTGGACCTGTCCTCTGAGTCTCTTGGGAACGTGCCTGATAGGCTTTCCGTGCGTATCCAACTTGGAAAACTTCTCGGCTATCTCCTCTTCACGAAGGGTGTAGTCCTGGAACTTCTGAGTTGTCTTCTGGCGGTCCACAACCGACGTAAATGGGTTATGCAGTCCAAATTGACGGGGAAACATGTACACCAAGATATGCACCACATTCCCGTGGTTAGTATCCTCTTCGGTGGGGGTGGGTGCCTTATATGGAAACCTGTTCAACACATCTAGACAAAAACTCAGGGGTTAGTTTTTGTCTTGGCAACTCCCAAATAGGGGTAAAAAGGGCCACTCACGAATGTGACGTAAGCCAAAGTGAACAGCGCCACGAGCATTGAGAGCAGCTCTGGCATAGAGCATACGGCTTCTGACAAAAGAGATCTCGGAGGGGCGCACGGGATTTTCTTTGTCGATGGGCTTTGCCTCCAAAGGGCTCAGTTCTGAAATGGGAATCCCACAAAGCTGTTGCATGTTGCCTTTGCCTGCTTTTACAGCCCGGAAAATGGCACAGTCGACAAGCAGGTCGATCATGATGCGCTCCCCTTCTTTGCCCAAGAGCATGAGAAGCTGTGGCCATGGCTTTTCCCTGAGGGTTTCTACTTGCTGATTGCGTTCTACTGCAAAGAGCCCAGGAATTGGCTTGCTTGGGGCGGCTGCCTCCTTCGGATGAGCATTCTCATTTACACTTCTCCGAAAGCCGTCGCATAACAAATGCTTCAACCGGACACCAGCCTCCTGCTGGGAGAAAAGAAGCCAGATAACAAAGTCTATAATCTTTGACAGACGGCCATGTAAGTTGGTGGACTATGCGAATCTCTACTACTCTCTATGACTTACATCGGATTGCGAGTACATGGACCTCCTCAGTCCATCTGACAAGGTCACATAGGATTCATCTCCTTTTCCCTTCTGCGAGAAGGCAATCCACTTCTCCCAGCGGTAGCTGTTCTTTCTCGCGGTGGCATCATGGCGCCAGGCAACAAGTGTTGTGTCCAGCAGCTCTCCCAAGATAGTCTCCTCTTCAGTTGAAGACTTCTGGACAGAAGAGCCAGAAAGCCCTACTGTTGCGATTTTCTTGCGCCGGATGCGTGAAGAGGTTGGCAGTTTCGACAGTGCGTACTGTCGTAATGTTCGTGTCTCAGAATAGTACTGACTCAACAGCGCATGCTTGACAACGGCATCGCGTGGTTCATGCCCGGTCCTCTGGCGTTTTGCAGGGTGATCAGCAGAGCCGTTGCGAGTTAGTTCGCCGCTATTGTCTCGACTCCTCTTCCCTTTGGCCGGTCTTGACGCAAGAATAGTTGTCATGATTGGAAAGTGTCAAAGATGTCCTCCAAGTCCAGTTTCCTAGTCCAGGCATTTCTGAGGGAATTACATGACGGCTTCTGAGAGCTGAGGACCAACCAGCAACGACCAAACATGTGCTGGTGGCTGATTGGGTCGTGGGGTCGCAGGATCCAGGATTCGAGATAATCCGTTGAAGGGAGTGGTGGGAGTGGTGGGAGTCGTGGTGTCGTGGTGTGGTGGGTGGGCGGGCCGGGGAAGGTGGCCGGGGATGAATGAGTGAAAACGGATGTGTGTCCGTTCGGTTGATTGGATATGAAGCGCGTGGGAGAGTCACGAAAAGTTGAAAAGCGACAATTAATACCGAGGCGGGCGAGCGGCACTGGTTCCTGGTGTTCAAGATGTTGTGTGACTGGCGGCGCGTCGGCGCGCGTCGGCGTGTGGCGGCGTGTGGCTCAAGCCTCAAACGGTCTGCGACAAGTCGTCTCTCCTGCTTTACCGGCAACCTGAAATATTTTTATTCTGAGCTGGATGTATTGGTTCCTTCTCACCCTCATGGCCCTACGCCACACCTGCTCTAGGAGTTCAGGCTCCGGGTGTACAGTCTCGGCCACGAAGGGTCACTTCATCAAGAAGTCAGAGCTCTAGAGAGCTTAAGCTTGGCGGCCAGTCACAGCTGGTCAAGCTCCAAGGGTCGGGCAGTCAAGATTATCTCGGCGGCACAGCTGGTTGAACAGTGCGTCATTGGGCAGCCACACAGGGTTGACTTGTATTCATGCCTGTCCCTTCAGCATTTGCGATTCGTTGGATCTGTTGTTGGCTCGAATTCATCATCTTCATGGATGGAAACATCCCACTCCTGGTGCCCCGCTACGGGCAGGGGCCTTCTCTCACATGTCTGTTCGTCCACACAGTCAACTGCTATGAACTGAGGAGGATTCGGATGAGAGAAAACAAAACATCAACAAAAAAGTTCGGATGCCATGCCAAGTTATGTATCTTCTACATAATCGGCCGAAAACCCGCCGCAAACCCCCTGTTCACTCCCCACTGCACCGTTGAGACAGAACGTGCAATTACACGATCATGATGGATGGCCCCCGCTTTCTGGGCAGCACAGCTAGCTACCTACACCATCAAACACTTTGAATCCCTTTCGATACTCACATGGGATAGAGCCCAGAAAAAGGTCGTATTCCTATCTTCTCGAATTGTTCGAGGAGTGGAGAGACGGTTGATGCCGGCCAACACAAGTCGCGCAGCCGCAGAAGGTCAGCACATCAGCCTGATCCCCAAACGGGCAGCTGGTAAGTAGTATTGGATACACCTAAGGTTGTAGAGGACATCTACAGGGGGTCCGGGTAGAAGAGAAACCTTACCGATAGCCTGGGTAATTCCAAGACTTTCTTGTCATCCACCAACGCCCCTCCAACTTCCCTCAAGCTGACATCGCGAGGCAGCTTGTCCCTGTTGCTTATGTACCAACTGCAACACTGCAACACTGCAACACTGCAACACTGCAACACATTCTTCTCAAAAGAGAAAAAAGAAAGTAAAGTTTGCCAAAGTGCCCAGGATGGATGGGTATGACCATCTCGCATCAAGGAGAGCAGGAGAAAAAGGGCTCGCACTCGGACGATGGCACAGGATATGAGCATATATGTGTCGTCCCGTCTCTGTCGTCTCATTGATATTCCATAGGCCGCTGCCCGAAAGGCGCCGTAATTGCACAGATGTTCTGAGGAACAAGTACGGATAGCGCACTGACTCTTGTAGCTGGCTAGCAGAGCGGCTAGGGTTCGGTGCAGTGAAGCGTTTGCCCCGTACTTTTTTGCTCTTATGGAGGTGGATCCCGGACCTGGTGTTGATGAAGGTGTTTCGTTCGCCCAGGGCTGTCCCCGGTCGCTTGTGCAGACAGCCAATCCTCGCGCTCGCCAGCACATCAACCTCGACGAGCCCCGACATCTTCTCTCTCTGCCGCCTCCCCACCCCCAGTCACTTACCAGTGTCCAGTTGCCCAGTTATGGACGATGGATCTCGATGATCATTGAATTCCGCACAGCCAGTCGCGGACGGAGCGTTTGCATGCACGCCGTCCACGACGTAACCTTACGGACCTCCACCACTGGCCAAACGACCTGAGAGTGATGGGAGCGAGACCATGGACGATGGCAGTCTTGGAGAGGAGGCGCCTGCTTCGCGCCCCGGCCAGCTCTTCGACCATCACCATCACCACCATAATCCCCAGCATCACCAGCAGCTTTTCGAATACCAACAACAGCACCACACCCAGCACCACCACTCCCACGACCCCTACGACCCTTATGAACACCACTTCCACCCCGGCGCCGATCTCGACCGAGACCTAGACCCTAGACCCGGCGGCCAAATACCCCCCCTCGCCTCGCATGCCGCAGCCTCGAACCTCCAGGCGTTTGCTGCCAGTTCCTCTCTGGACGACTCGCTAGATCCCGACGACTTTTACCGTAGCTACCAAGGTGCGCAGCAGCCCAGGAATGAGTCCCCGCAAACCGTAGATCTCATGGCCCAGGCCTCGTCCAGTTCTCGACAGACGCCCTCTACGCGCTCCAACGGCAACGGAACGGCATCAAGGCCATCGGGGCTCCCCACGAACCGCAATGCTCTTCGACCGAGTCAGCGTGCCGTGTCGAACCCCGTCGACGACCGTTCGTCCAAAGCAGCCAACAGTTTTCCCACGAGTGTGAAAGAGATGAAAAAGAAGTTTGACCAGACCGCCACACAGCCCGGGGCAGCGGCTCGAAAGCCACTGCCCAGGTCATCCAGCAGCACCAATGGAAGGGCCACTGGCACGGGGAGCAATTCGTCAACATATGGTTCCAGCAGAGGGACATCTAGTGTTCGGGGAACATCTGTCACTCGGGGAACACAACGACCGACCGAAGATCAGCAGTCATTTGCGAGCAGGATCAGTCGACCTCGTACGGCAACGTCGTCACATCCACAGCCATCCAAGCAAAACAACCATGCCTCACCGAGGATTCCTGCAGTGCCCAAAGGACCGGAACCAGGCCTCTCCCGCCAGCCCGGCCTCTTGTTTGGCGAGATACTGCCTGAACACAACGACTCGGCCACAGTCGGCTTTGGGATCGAAAATGCCCGGCCACGGAGGACGTCCGAGTCTAGTATTCATCATTCAAGGTTACAGATGCGCAGTTTATCAGATGCAGACATCGAGCCTCCGTCACCCACCGACTGGTACCGCGGCGCCGCGCCAAACGACCAGCAGGCCTCCGATCATCCAAGCGTCAACACGAGTATCCCCAAAAACCATAACCGAGCTCAGAGCGACTTTGCTGGATCCAAGTTGGGAATGAGGCGTCAGTTTCCCAATGAATCCGCTGTGGCCTCACCGATATCACCGACCTCGCCGACCTCCCCAACCTCCCGTCTCCCTATCATGGTGAAGAAGATCAGTAACCAGAGTGACAGTCCCGCCTCAACTCGTTCGAACTCCCCTTCGCTCAAGTACGCAGCTGCCAGCGGGAGAACATCTCGGCAGCATGTACCATCCAGCCGGTCGAGGACGCCGACGACCAGTGCAACGGTTTCAACACCTCAGATCAAAACACCAACAGCTCGCAAGGGCCCACCCTCGAGCATAACCACGACAGGCAGCCGGCTGAATGCCCATGTTGCTGTCACTCCTCCGAAATTGTCACCTAGTCTTCGTAGCTCGCGGCCACGGCAGTCTGTGGCGACGGCCACCACAGCAGCATCCAGAATGCGAGCCGTAGAACGGGAACGAGGTTCGTCACCCCAGAGACAACCTTTGAGACCCACTCCAAAAGCAGAAGGATCTGGCACACGGAGGCGCAAACTCTCTGTCGGGCCCATTGACTTTGCACAGCGCCGTGAGACTATCAAACTTGCCTACAGCAAGTCCATCAGAGACAGCCAGGCCAAGGAAGCGAGACAGGCTGCTGCTGACAAGAGGAAAAGGGAGCTGGAGGTGGTGGCCAAGATCAAATTGGAAGCAGAAGCGGCCACGATGGCTGCCGTCGCCAATGCCAATGCCGCCGCTGCCGCTGCCGCCATAAGGCCAGCCCGATCGACTGACAACTTGAGGTTTGTGGAGATTGGTATCGAGAAAGAGACACCATCGTCGCATTTGCAACCGCCGGTTGGAGACTCCCCAGCGCCACCAGTGCCTGCAACACCAGCTCCACCGGCCCCGTTGGAACCCCTGAGGTTGGAAATACCAGGCAGCTTCCCCAATGTTGGGTCATCTCATCTGGAACCAGAGGAAGAACCCATGTCTGCTTGCTCAGCTAGCACTGCAACGACCGAGTTCGAAATTGATGACCAGCCTGAACCAGAAAGGCCAGAAAACACAGCTGCCATAGATGAAGCTTTGGGCATGACAATGCTTGGCCTCACGCAAGTCACCTTTGTGCCAGAAAGCTTTCAACATGAAACCTCTAGCCCGCCGGCCGAGCAGGCCGTGGTTCCAGTATTACCCAAGAAGGCGTCTTATCAATCTCCATTTGATGAGGATGAGGAGGTCGATGACGACAGTGTATCCATAAAAATTTCGCTTGACACGTCCACGGAGCCCCAGATGTCTCCCCAGCTAACACCAACCCGCACTGACTTTCAGCCGGAGCCTACCTCCACTGCCGCACCGAGCCAGGACGAAGACGATGAGTACGTGCCCCGACCGTACACATTTACCTCGGACAACTACGAAACAACAGTCACGATTCTCGGCCCAGAAAATGATTTCCGGCCGTTGCACCACAACCCGCCTCGTGTTGCCATGCCGGCAGCAGATCTGCCACGACAGGATGAACGACAGACGGCCAGCAATGTGACGATTGAGGCACCGGAAACTTCGCATTTGGAGGATGTGGTGCGGTTTGAGGAGCCCAGAATTGTGCTGGACAAGCTGGATCGGCTGGAAGACTTTTATGTCGGACCGCGTTTGAGTGACAATGTGGCATCGTTGCGTGATTCAACATGTACATCGTCAGATTCTGGAACTCCTTTTGACACGCAGCCACCACTGGCAGAGTACGAAAAGACACCAAACACATTGCACAGTTTGACTGTCCCCTCGCTGCTGGCACCTGGGAATCGTCTCAGTCAGAATTCTGCCTGGACCGACTTTTCCTTTGGAAGCGACGACCATAATGCCGGCCTGCAAAGCACGCATTCTCAGCAGTCTCTTGGATACGAAAGCCAAAAATCTGGTTTGGAAGAGTTTCGATCTCACAGCCCGGACAAGTCACCGCTGGATAGGTTCGGTGCTGCTACTCCGCCCATGTTGGCCGAACGGCAGCGTAGCAGTTACCAACTCTCTGCCCATGAAAAGGGAACGGACCGTGTCACTGAAGAAGAAGAGTGCCAAACAGAAGAGCGCGACGAGGATGTGCCGCAGCCGCAGGAAGAACATGTGGCTGCGCGTCCACAGCGGCAGCCACCGCCTCCTCCGTCCTTTGAGTTTGTGGACGATGATCGAGAGACGTCTGTGTACGGGCAAGAAACTAGGCCAACAAGCTTCCTGCATCCTCAGCAAGAGTCGCGGCCACAGTCCGAAGTTCTATCACCCGATTCTGGATCGCAAGTCACTTTTGAAACACTCGATCGGTCCAATATTTCGGTTAATGACAGCGAGACGCTCACCGAGTCTGTTGTTGAGAGGCCATCACTATCGGCTGAAGCGCAGGAGGAGCAAAAGAGGCTGCGCCAGCGTCAATTGGTTATACGGGAACTGATTGATACCGAGGATGCGTTTGTCAGAGACATGAGCGTAGTTGAGGAAATCTACAAGGGGACTGCCGAAGCCTGTCCCAACCTGGACAGCAAGACGATCAAGTTGATCTTTAGGAACACGGATGAAATCATTGCTTTTCATGCCGCGTTCGTTGCCGAGTTCAAGGAAGGAGCATCTACGGTGTACACTCCCAAGGCCCGACGGTCACCTATTCTCACCCCTTCGGCTGCCCCGTCGATCAAGGACTCCGATTCAGCTACCTTGAACTCTGTTACTTCTTCTGCAAAACCTGAGCTGGACGATGAGAAGGACCGCCTCACATCTATTGGGCCGGTGTTCTCAAAGAGCATCGAACAGTTAAAGGCTGTGCACGAGGTGTATTTGCGATCCAGTGACCAGTCGTCCAAACGCCTCGTCCAGATTCAGGAAGACGAGGGTGTCATGCTCTGGCTCAATGAGTGTAATGAGGTCGCCAAGGAGCTGACTTCTGCCTGGAATTTGGACTCGCTGTTGGTGAAGCCCATGCAGCGCATCACAAAATACCCAGACATTATCACACATCTGCTCAAATATACGCCGGCAGATCATCCGGACAGGGAACCATTGGTTGCTGCGCGGTCGGCCGTCATCGACGCCATTGACGAGATCAACAAGTCCAAGAAGAATTATGAGCTGGTTGGACAAATCGTCAGCAATAGGAAGCGCAAGGATTCGGATGTCCGCGGCATTGCCAGGGCTTTTGGAAAACGGGTTGACAAACTCCAGGCGACCAGTCCGAAAACGGCAGAGGACGAGGATTACAAGAAGCTGCAGCAGCAGTTTGGTGATGATTACCTCCGTCTCCAGGTGGTTCTGAGAGATGTTGAGTATTACACGAGGAACGTGTCGACCTATGTGCACGAATTCCTTCAGTATCTCTCGTCCATGGAGCTGGTGATGCGACTGCAGCCGTCTAGAGACTATGCTCACATCGAAAGTAAATGGGTTCAGTTCAATGTCTCGATGAGAGACATTGAGAAGATTGCGTTGGAGCGACATGTGAGTTGCCCGCCCCCGAATTCAAGTTCTTGTAGTTGCTAACGCCCAAAAGCTTTCTGATGTCCGCAAACACGTCATTGAACCCTTTGAGCAGGTCATCAAGTGCTACGGCAACCCTGGTCTGGCCATGAAGAAAAGAGCCAAACGCCGCCTGGACTATGAGAAGTTTGCCCAGCTCAAGGCCAACGGGAAGAAGGTGGACAAGCAGTTGACAGAGCTCGTGGAGCAGTATGAGGCTCTGAATGAGACGCTGAAAAAGGAGCTGCCCAAGCTTTCTGCCATGACTGCCAGGATTGGCAATATCTGTCTTGGCAAGTTCATCAGCATCCAAACAGCCTGGTATAAGATGTGGCAGGACAAAGTCAAAGCACCTCTCCAAGATGCGAGCCATGTTCCTGAAGTGTCGGAGATTGTGTCGGGCTTCCAGCGAGAGTTTGCGCTGCAAGAAGAGAGGGCCATGTTGCTCGCCATCTTGAATCCTACGCTGAGACCTAGGTTTTCTCACTCGACAACCGACGGCGGCGATAGCTCTTCGCTGCTTTCGAGAACAAAGTCTCGGCCGAGTGACCTCCAGCCAACTCGTTCCAGGGGATTGTCCATCAACAGTGAACACGCCCCTACACTGCCAACTCCGGACTTTGTGAGACGTAACAGTGGCCAGTTCAGTCTCTCGCCAGCAAGTAGTGCGCTCCCCAGCCCAGCTCATTACTACCGAGACTATTACTCCGGTATCAATGGCAGCCATGCCCGGGTGAGCTCCAACTCACCAATCACTTCTGACCCCAACTCAAGGTCAGCTGTCGGCCTATCGATGCGTCCAGGCACGGGACGTAGCTTTGACTCGAACAGTCTTCCAAGGCAGAGCACAGAGTCGACTGTTATGACCTCGGCCATGGCAGGAGGAGGGCCAAGCAGGCGGGGTTCAAACTCGACCTACAACAGCTCGGCTTACCCTGGACCGGGTAATAATACCGGGGACACACGGCGGTTGTCGGGTTTGTTCCACTCCGCGCTGCCACCGGACGACGCAGAGGAGTTTTACCCCCCACAGGTGATGTCACGGGCATCTAGCACGCAGCGGAGCAGGGACGACAGCGGGTATAGAGTGCTCTGGCTGGCGGCTTCGCTGTTTGAGTTTCACATTGAGACGTCGAAGATGGAGGCAGGGTACCCTTATTTGACGTACCAGGCTGGCGAAGTAAGTTTTTTTCTTTTTTTTTTCTCGTTTCCACCTTTTCTGGCGTTTCGGCGGCCAGATGAACACAATGCTGACCAGGTGGTTTTGGTTAGATCTTTGATGTCATTGCCGAAAAAGGTGAACTCTGGCTTGCGAGGAATCAAGACGACCCCCGGGGGACGGTGGGATGGATCTGGTCGAAGCATTTTGCCAAGTTGGCAGATTCTTGATTTCTTTGTGTCTGTTTTGACTGATAAACCATTTCATATCTGTCTGATTATTATACCTCTACGAGACCACGTGGGCTTGAGGTTACAGATCACACTCTCACGCACATTGCAAGATTATCTTTTTTTTCTTTGTATCAGCAACATTCACACACACGCACACTACAAAAAGGGCAGGTAAATGGCATGGCGGGTTAGGAGGTGGGGAAAGGGGGAAGAGGAGCAAATTTGTGAGCATGGCGTTGAATCTTTTTTTATTTGTTTTCGAGGTGATTTTTTGTTGTATTTTCAGAAGGAAGGTATGGTGGGGGTTTGGGGGAAGGGTTTGGTGGCGGCGGCCGCGGTGGTGGTGGTGGTGAGAGTGGAAACAACAATGGACAAAAGTGATATCCCCGGGGAAAAATACTCTTCGAATCTTTCTTTTCTTTCTTTTTCCCTTGTCTTCTTTGGGGGAGGTTTTGGGGTTGGTTGGGGAATGGGGGCGATATTCTTTTGATTTTTTTGTGTTGTGTGTGTGTGGGATGGGAGGGAAGAGATGTTGTGGTGATTTTTGTGAGAAAGAGAGGGGGGGTTTGAGAGACAGTGTAATAACATTTATTTAGGGGTAAGGAGAAAGGAAGAGTAAGAATAAGAGATACAAATGGAGATTACATAACACACATAAAAGCTTTTCACAGGTTGGGCCCGAGTGATATTGTGATTTTGCGTTGAATGTTCATCACGGAGGGCTGAAGTTTTGGCTAGATGAGGGATGAGGAAGGGGGTGGGCTGGAAGACAACTTGAGTTGCTGAAGTTGGAGGGAAATTACTGGCACTTTTTGATTTCTAGGCCGCCTTCTTAGTGTCTTGGTTTCATTACACATCTATCTCTGTTTTCGATTACGAGAACTTACCATTGTTGGGTTTTCCTGTGTTTTCTGTGAGACCAGGCGGCCACTGTCCAAGTCAAAAGAAAGCCCACGTCAAACCCTTTGAAGAGCTGTTTGTGATACACAGCCAAGTCAACCAAGTCCACTCAAGTAACCAAGTATATCACTTACCCCCTCCCCTACCATCCCTCTTCCGCCATGGACACACGCCCACCCGATCCGTATATCTCATTGCGTCACCACCACCCCCCTCACCCTAGCAAGAGATCAGTCTGGCCGTGTCGTTGTTGTTACCGTCGATGACGCCTGTTTTGGTTCTTGTTTTCCCCGTCATATCCTCCTCAAATAGCCATCGAGTTAGTTACCCAATCTGTCTTTAGCCTTGTGCCCGAGTGTCTGTGTCCAACCCTTTCGGATAGTGGCGGTCTCGAAATGGTTTCCCCTACCTCGGTATTCTCGGGTTTCATGACGAGGCCGGTTATGGATGAAGTAGGTAGGTGACGGATTTGACATCGTCATAGCTGAGGTGGAGCGGTATGAGGAGAGAGATCATAGCCACCGGTGGCCGCAAGAGAACGACGTTGAGGACAGGGCTTGGGTGGGGGGTCTGTGGTTTTGTTTCTGGTTGTTCGTGATCGTGGTTTCGTGCGTGTGTTATTCTACCAGAAGCTAGGTATTGTTGGGTGGTTGAGTGGGTGGTAGTGTTTCGATCGATGATGGACTTGGCCGGAACTCAACAAGAAGTGGGTGGTGATGACAGAACTCTTGTTTCGAGAAGTCTGACCGTGGTGCCGTGAAGGGAAGATCCGGTTGAAGGGAACGCTGAACACAGACAGCAGGATGGTTATCAGGTTACTCATCTAAACAGAGTAGACTGTGGTATCGCCAAAGTTGACCTGCCTCAGGTTCGGCCTCGGGCTCGGTGTGCCATCTTCCAGACTCGGCTCTGAGGTGGGCCGATTCGTTTGCGTTATGCCCATCCTCCTGTTTCGGTTCGTGACAAAAAGGCCGTGTTCTATCGTGCGAAGCTCCGTCGAGCCGAAGGGTATCTAGTCGTCCGCCTTCATCGGCAAGAGAAGAGAGTAGCATTCCGAGTGCTCACTCATAACTCGTTCCCGAGTGAACTGTCCAACAATCAAGAAAGTAGGTAGTCTCCAGTTTCCAGGCGTCGATCGTGGAGTCCCAAAGTGGACCTGCCTCACAGCATATCTCTGTGCGCGATGTCCTAATTCAGGAAATCAGCTCGTCTTATGAGGCTGAAAAGGGAGATCTTCCGAGTACGTGTGTAGTTTGTCGATTTCTAACGGAGCAGCACTACGCGTATGATAATCCCAGCTCGCTAGCTAGGCGACGTGGTACACTTTCACTAAAAAATCCCCGCAAGCCCTCGGTGTAAGTATGTAGTAAAGAAATATAAGTGAATTGTCATCATCAACCCAAACCTGTGTGATCTTCATCAAGGTAAAGTCTAGTCAATGATTGTAAATCGTTCGGCCAGGGGGTGGCACGACCTCAACGCCCCCCATCTTCCCTCACCCAACTTATATGTCGTGACCGCCGACCACCGCACCATCTCTTCGGCGCTCTTTCATGCCGTTCATCATGATCCCCCCCCTCCCCCCCAGGTGATGAAGATCATCAAGCTTCTGGAAGTTCTTTCCCGTCAAACCCAGAGAGTTCGGTTATCGTCGTCGTCCGTGGGGTGTAAGCATCTGTGCGTTCAGCCTGGGCGCGCAGCATTGCGTTAATGCAGATCAGATGTAGTTGCTACAAATTCGAAGATCAGTAGCAACGCACGGACTCGGTGGATAGCTCAACGGTTTTTTTTTTTCGAAGGAACGTCATGTTTAAGAAAAAGCGAGGAATTTGCCGATTATGGTAAGTTGGTTGGTTATGTGAGAGAGGCTCCATTCGTCCAGGGAAGTCCACCACTAAACAAGCAACGGTGCGATAGCCGAAAATGTAGGAATCATAGACAGTCCCAAAATTCTAGATGTTCTCGGCTAACAAACGATGATAATAATGGCAAAAGCGTGGCCTTAAAAGCTATATAAATAGAGAGGGTTAGGTGAGCCCCGTTCCTTGCAGCTGGCAAAACCAAACGTTGAACTGATAAGGGCGGCTGATATGGTGCAATATCGCCAGATAGGAGGTGAGCCAAACTTTGTCGAGTCTGGGAGACATGTGCCCCAGGGAGCGCCCGCCCCGTTTGCCACGACTCAAAAGAGGTCATGACTTGGGCCAGACGCAGGCGAAGGATTTTCACAACCGTAAACACCCACCCCAACCATCATTGCTTCACCAGTCACCGAGCGTAACCACTGGAGCTGTTTCAACGAATCCATCTTGTTCTCCATGCGGCAGTCACGAGCGAGAAGTGTCTGGGTCAAAACCAACCAAGACCTGCGGGTCGACCCAGAGTCTGAGATCTGTTGGGTGGAAGCCTCCCGCGCTTGTCGGTCTGCCCTCCTCACGACCGTTGCTTCCCAGCCCGGATCGAGCATTTTGGCTCGCTCATCACTTGCTTGGGTCCTCTACCGCATGGTCACCACAGAGGCCTCATCTTCGGGGCAAGCGGTATGATTTTCCCCGCGTTCTAAGCACCCATCCATACCCAGGCCCACCATCTTGAAGCTTCTCCTGTCCACAAAGGGGGTGCTGCTCACTGCGCGTGATCCCACAGACCAGGATGCCTGCTCTCTCCGCCTATGAAAACGGAGGTCGACACACACTGTGTGGCACCAACGTTGAGGGCACCAGGCCACTTTACTGTCTGCTATTGCTGTCTGATCTTATAGCTGTCGTGGTCGGATGAGCCTGAGCTGGTCAGTAGGCTTGTGTGGCCGGTCAGTCAGCGGTTGCACCGCGAAATGGGATCGCCATTGGACAAGATGCTTCTCCACCGGCCTCAAGAACCAGAGAATCGCCATCCTGGTACCGAATCCGGCCCCATTCAGAGCAACCAAGTCCCGAAGACGACTTCCTCTTTGGCCAAGGCACCTCTGCAGTGTCCTGCTAGTGAGAAACAAAAGAGCAGAGTGGCAAATGGGGCGTGGGCTCCATGAGGAGGGGTCCTCTTATCAAGACAGGGTTGTCGTTCTGCTCAAGGGCGAGAGTGACAAGAGGGCAATAAGCCAGCTGGGCGGGGATCACCAAAGCCCGTGACACTTTGTTCGTTGAACCCCCCAGAACGCTTCCATAAGGCCTTCCCACACCCGACATCCCACGTTGTGGAGCTGAGCGAGGAGTAACACAAGGCAGCTACCCTCAAAGCAATGGGGACATGGATACCTTGATAAAATCCGCGGCACGATGGGGTGTTTGTCGTTGGCATTTACCATGACCCAAATAATGGGAAGCGGGAAGCGGGAAGAGACGAAAGTGAATGATAAATTATAGAAACAAGATACTTGCCGTGTCCCTACACCGCTCGATGAACTGTATAGGCTGAAGAGGGTAGGCTCCTGAACATACGCCCAAATCCTGCTCACTGGGGGCCACGCCTTGGGGGCTAGAACTCAGTTTGCCAAAGCTTGCTCGTGACCAGCAGTGCGTTGAACATCCATGTGGTCCATGATGTGTGACAGGTGTCCGTGAAGGGGTAGAGGTGTGCCTGGATAAGAACTTCGGGATAAATGAGGGCCACAGAAGCACTGCGAGTCGGTGCCCAGATTGGCAGGCAGGAACCGAGTGGGTTATCTGGGATGGGCTTACAAGCCAGACACTATCTAGCAGACGGGTCAGTGAGGGCTTGTGAGACGGCACGAGGTGGAGTTGCTCACCCAGTAATCCAAATGAAACCAAGAGGAGGTAAACACGTACTGGTATCGATTGACTGCTGGCTGACTGCAGATCGGAAGCCGTATGTATGTATGTAGGTATGTAGGTATGTAGGTATGTATTGCACAGTACATATCTGCGCATTACTCGAGCCGGCAAACAGGGATGTCGACCCTCTCGCGCCTAAACTGGATTCTCATCAATGCAGCGGGGGCGCGAGTTGACGCTCGCTTTTTGCAGAGGGAGAGAGACGTAGCTTTGAGGATCTGACCATGGCTCTCGACGATGTTCCCAGGTTGTGCGGGGGACAGAAAATCTCGGATCACCGCGACATATCCGGGCCTGATGAATGTCAATGTGTTACCCGGTGCCGCAAGAGCGGGTTCTGGCGTCGGTTGAGTGATGTCGCATAAATGCGCATGGAAAGGGAGTTCCCGGACTGTTTGAAGTGCACGGATCTGGAACCTTTGGAAGCTTTCGATTTTCCCTCAGTGTACCATGCCAAGGCCCAACGTCTCTCTCGTCAGCTAACGTCAAACCCGGAGAGCGCGGGTATCGAAGATGATGAAGTGAAGGGTCTGAGTTTGCGTTGCGGTAGCAGATGTCTTTGGTGGTTGTCAACAGTCATGGTAAAGGGTGTGTCGAAGGCTTGGCATACAAGACAAATGTCATTGGTTGGTAGAAATCGGTGTTTCCAAGCAAAAGCCATGAACAAAAAGTCCTAGGGACTATCTCAAGGGTCAACATCTTGGAGTGAATACAAGGTATTGGGGAGCATGAATTAGGCTGGGCACCCGTAGCCGCGGAGGATGCTATGCTCCATGGCTCCCTACGTTGTGGATTGAAGATATGCAAGCGCTCGCTTGAAATCTCAAGATATTGATGGTGGCTGAGTAGTCGGCTCGTCGTTAACCGTCCCCTTGGGCGTGGACTACCACGAGTGATGGATCCTGACATGTGCTTGGCCGTCCTCCTAATGTCTTCTGCCGCATGCAGGGATGCTTGCATGCAAGTCGTGTGTGGCACCCGAGATGTCGGCGCATCTGACGATATTTCTTGTTCCTGTCTGTACTTTGTTTTCCATGGCGTCTGTGGCTCGGTGGGCGAGGCCGTCTTCAGCTGTCAGTTCCATCCATCCCACGCGGTCGGGTGACGGGCAGGCGAGACGAGTGATTTGTAAAAAGACAATACAAGGTTGCATGACGCACGCTTCGACTGCAGGTGCACCGGTGCTTTGCTGGCGATCCGGGACTTCAGACGACCGCTTTTGGCTTCTTGTAACTGTCGAGTTTACCGTTTGTGGCCGTTACGGCCCTCCTTTGGGTTCTTTGCTTGGGGGATCTCCAAACCTGATGATTCTTGGCACCGGAAGGCGCCATACGATGTGCTTAGCGTGCCCTGGCACCGCTGTCGTTGCGGCGCTGTGCAGCCGCCTGTCAGTGACTGTCTGAGTGACCCCCGCCTGGCGCCACACAGACACCTCATCCATCCACATTTTGTCGATGGAGACAGTGTGCAACGGCACTGTGTTGGAATGCTTCCTTTGACAAGCGAATATTTATTACCCCAATTTTGGAACTTGTAGAGTGCCTGGCACACTTCTCGGGACGCCCCTCGTCACCTACCGCCGTCGTGATGGTGTGAACAGGCAGTGAGATGGTAGACCGTCGCCTTAAAGTTCGAATTCCGCGCCGCGGCTAGAATCAAGGATAGGAAGATGTGCAATATAGGTCTGGTGGAGGGACTCTTCTAGACCTGCCGTCTCTGTCACGGTGAGCAGAGGAACTTTGGCCCTAGTCACGCGAGATGCTCTCCAGCATACGATATAATTACGGCCAGTGCTATTCTTGGAAAATAGCGGGCCGTTGACGGTCGCCTTCTGGGGATCGAGAGCTGATCTCTCTTCCCTGGCAGCCCGAACCAAGATGTCTAGATGAGGGGGCCCAATATCGAGGACGACCCGACCAGGTAGCTGATAGATTGTATGTTGGACTCAACTCTGGCAGCTGCGGGGGGTCCTGCGGCGATTACGGAGCAGCAGCTCGAAATATGTGCGCTTGCAGACAGGTCCAAGTGGTTGTCAAACTTTCTCTGATTGGATGGAAGGAAGCTATGAACCTTTATGTCGCACGAATTATAGCCTCATAGAACAAGGATTCATGGTTGAAGGAGGTGGTCACACTCATCTTTCTCGCGACCGCGTCTGCGCGGTTCCTCGACGAGGCGGCTCGATTTGCTTGAGAAGTGAGATTGCGAGAGAGTTCGTCTTCATCATCGAATAGGAACGCCGCCAGCTTTCCGTGGGATTACGCCGCTCTTGTACACTCACGAACCCCTCACGAGGCACACACACCCCCAGCATAGTGCGTTGCTTCTCCAAGTGGTGATGAAAGAGGTGAGGGGAACTGGTGGCAGCACCCGAGGCATCCGTCAGCAGCGGAACCCGGCCGAGGGGCATGAGAATAGCTATGAGGACCTGCCTCTGCTGGACGTGGATAGATGAAGCTGTCAGGGATGTCAGCGGGAGCTTAATTGCAATTTAGACCAACACCATCTTGTGACTGGCAACCGACAGTGTGGGATTGCCCACCTGCCCCCGTGGAGCCATATACCGGATTCTGAGCAGCCAATGGGACGGCAAGGCCAGCTTTATGTTGCTGTACCGGTGAGGAAGCTGGTTAGAAGCCCACCTCGGAGCCAGGTTGAGTATCGCGCATTACTTGTCGCAGCCTGTGCATAATCGCAGTGTTGAGATTCTTGGGAAACGACATTGAGTCGTGATGTCTGCTAGTCTTGTCGTCGTCAGCCCTACGGTATCAGATTCAGCAGTGCCGCCATAACCCCACTTTCTTCCCACTTCTAGGTTCAAGGTCTGTTAAGCTGACGACTCGAGACAATCACACTCTCATCCAAAGCTGGGTGATTAGGGCTCAAACCTGGAGAAAAAAAGAGCAGAACTGGACAAATAACGGCACAGTGTCAACACCTGAGGGATGATTCCGACATGCGGGTGTCCAGATGGCAGCCGCGACTGCACAGCAACTCCAAGCTGCGACCTTGAGGTGGCCTCGAGGTACCTCTCATTACCTCAACCCCACCCGTGAAGCTGGTTGAGCGAACAGAACCCCGGTAAAGCTCGCTGGGACACACTGGGGACCCCCCCAGTCCTTTTCCCGCACCCGCTGTGCACGACACACAGACACCGTGCCGAAGGTGGGTGGCCATGCCGGCTTCTGTGGTTGTGTCCTGGGTTCTGCGCACTGTCTTTGAGAGGTACCTGATGTACCTCCAACTTCTCCAGCTCGACCCGACCGGGCTCACGGCATCAGGAGGTCTGTGAGTGTATTCCGGCCTTCCTGGTGTCTGATGATCTCTCTCCTCGGCCATCGAAAGTTTCCAAGAAGGTAGGCTTGCAAGGGAACGGAACCTCACTCACAAAGAACCAAGGATGACGACAGTGCGCCGTCTGTGCCAGCTCAATACCAACAACTCGGGCGAGTCAAAACTATCTCCGAGTTCCATAGCATTCACTTGGAGAACGTTGCAGACCAGGTTTGCGTCTTGCAGGGTCGAGACACAAACTTGAATGGAAGGGCCCTTGTGACGGCAGTGATGCAACTGTGAGGGAAGAAGCGATATTGAGAGCATGTTGAAGAGTCAGTCCCTTAACTTGCGGCTGAAATAATTTTGCGCCAAGGAAAGGGACTAAACACCGTGATGATCGGGTCTCTCCTGTAGAAACCGAGGACGAGGTCTATCATATCACACCAGGACCTCTTGAAAGAAGGTACCGGATCAGTACAAGACGCCCAGTGCGGAAAGGGGAGAAGTGTGAAGGTCCAGGGTGGTGGAGACCTTTTCTTACACCCCCGGGCCGCCTCTTGAGCTCCAGGGCTCTAGTTTTGTAAGTAGCTTTAAGCCCCGGGGTAATGCCCAGCTTGCCGGCCCCAGCTCCCCCGGCCACCCACCGTCTTTTGTCCGTCCAAATCATAATCTCCACACCACTCGATCTCGGACGGGCCCCCATGCATTTGACAGCACCCAGCTACCCAGCTTGACGCAAGACTCTCGCATCAAGAGCTCTTCTACTGTTTCACTTTGGCTGGAAAAGACTCTGCCGGGGTGTGAGGGAGCTTACCGCTACTGACTGACATATGTATATAAGTCCAAAGACGCCGCCCTCGAGCTGTCACCTTGGTCGCCACCAGAACCCAGCAAGAAAGCAATCAAGTTGAACACATCACCGAACCCGTGGCAGTGAGTGCAGCCAGCACGGTACCTGAAGCTCCATCTTCAGCCAGAGGGCAACCTAGCTAGGTTTTGCGAAGCAACACAACCTCACCAGACAGGAACCTTGTCCACGCCGCATTCAGACCCCAGTCGCACAGCCCGCCCCTCATACGGGACCGCGACTTGCCCGCCGCGCCCACTTTTGTCTCCGCGCTGCGCTGCGCTGCACCGAGCTACGACCTCCCACCACCACCACCAACAAAGCAGAACAGCAGAACGCACACACACACTGTCCATAATTTTGTTGGAAGCTTTTTGGCCTGAGTGTCGAGGACAGTGAGGCGAAGACGGATATTGTAAAAATCTGGGAAAAGATGAATCAACCACCCTACCCCCCCAACATGCATCAGCATCCATCTCAACACCCGCATCAGCATCCGCACCCGCATCAGCAACAACATCCCCATCAACACCAGCAACCACACCCACTTTCTCACCAGCACCAGCACCAGCACCAGCACCCGCAGCACCAAAGCCCTTACTCCACCGAGATGCACCCACCTCCGCACCCTGTGTCATCCTACCCGCCTCATCAGATTCAGCCGCTCCCATCTATGCCTCCTCCATCCTTCCAGGACGGTCTAGTTCAGGCACAGGCAGCCCAGGCGCAAGGAGCTCCGCCGCCCGGCCCGGCGAGTGAAGCCAGTCCTCAGTCAGGCTCGGGGGGCCAGGAACGTCCGCCACTGACGGCCGAGCAGCTGGAGGAGATCAGGAAGAACCTGATTCCCTTCTCTTCCCGAGACGCCCAGGGCAGGAAATACACGTAAGTCGTCATCTTGTTTGCCAGGTCCTTTTTTGCTTCATGCTGTGTTGGGGTGAACTGTCTTCCGGTCTGGTGGGTAGGAGAATACTAATCCGACCTGCGACAGCCTCGATGTTGTGCAACAGCCACAACGTGCACGAATGTGTGGTTTTGGAGACAAGGTATGCTTGTGTTGTTGGACTACATCCCCCCTTCGCGATTGGCATGACGGCTCATTGAATCTGAACAGGACCGCCGTCCCATCACCCCTCCACCCTGTGTACGACTGATTGTGACGGACGAGAACACGGGCAAAGAAATTGATTGCAAGTGAGTTACCGTCGTCTTGCCCAGAACCTTGTCAGACTTTTGAAGTGCTTATGTGTGGATGATAGCGAGATCGAGTATGGCATGTATGTCCTGAATGTGGACTTGTGGGACGAACATGCGCTCAAGGAGGTCAATCTTGTTCGGCACACGACAGCTTCACCTTCCATCTCTTCGACTTCGCCAGCTTCCTATGCTCAGATGGAATCAACACCGGCATACTCAAACATTCTGCCCTCCAACATCCCGCCGAGGGATGTGGGATACGGGCAGGTGTACCCACCCCCCGGACAAGCCGTCAGTCCTTATGGGATGCAACCAGCATACGGAGGTGCGTGATCATCCACAAGACTTGTTGATGCATTTTAAAGTGTTCTTTCTGCTGACTCGAGACCACAGCCGGCTTTGTTGGCGCTCCCAACAGCGCTTATGGACAGGCCCCCTATTTCAGAGACTACCCCCAGGAAGTGGGCATGTCGTATGGATATGGGCCCCCACGCGTCTTCGAACCGTCCTATGGCATCGGAGGACAGCGCATGTCTATCGGCGGAACCGCGCCATCAGGCATGTTTACGAGAAATCTTATTGGGAGCCTGGCCGCCAGTGCCTTCCGTCTCAACGACCCAGATGATAAGATTGGCATCTGGTTTGTGCTTCAGGACTTGAGTGTGAGGACAGAGGGCTGCTTCCGGTGGGTTGGACTATTCCGTTAATCTCGGAAGCCTTATCATACTAACACCTCTCGACCATAGTCTTCGGTTCTCCTTTGTCAACGTCGGAATTCCCATGTCGAACCCCGGATCTGGCGCCAACGGCGTCGTCAACCAAGGAAGTGCCCCTGTGCTGGCCGCGGTCTTTTCGGAGGTTTTCCAGGTCTATTCCGCCAAGAAATTTCCCGGTGTTTGCGAGAGCACGCCGCTCAGCAAGTGTTTCGCTACCCAGGGCATCAAGATCCCTATTCGCAAGGATGGGCACGAGAAGAAGGGCAATGCGGATGATGATGATGATTATGGTAACTAGGTGTCCCGGGGCTTGTCTTTCGCGGGAAGTCTAGCTGAGGTTGGAGTTTCTGTGTGTGTATAGAGGAGAGGGCGAGTGAGGAGTAAAGAGTGGTCCGGAAAGAAGGGGACATCATGGGGTTAGGGTGTTGTTGAGTCGGTTGGTGGCGATCTTACGTTCTACTTTTACGGTTTCATGTTTCTGTGCTTTTATTCTCTTCTTTTTGTGCGATAGCGTTCTTCTGTTTTGTTTTTGTGCGAAAAAGTATTATGATTGCAGGCTCAGAGGTGATACCAAATGGATATTTGTTTTTCTCTTGTTGTCATCAGAGGGTAGAGAGAGGGGGTGGATGGGTGGGTGCTTGTGGTGTTGTGTTCTATTTGTCTCGACTGGATGGGGCTCATTTTTCTTGTTTTTTTCACTATCCCCTTTTTCTCGCTGCATGTTGCGACTACCCTAACTATGCTGTTTTATTACGTTGTTATTCTATCACTTTTTTGGATAATCGTAGAGGTTGGGGGAGGGGGCTGGTGGATAAGAGGGGACGTAAGGTAGACTGGTAGATGGATGGCTCGGATGGTACGTGAGGGTGGGAGATCCTGCTGTCGCTGTATATTGTCTCTTGGGTTTATTCTCTGATGAATATTGGCTTTTATGTATGCCACCATGAATGAAAAAAAGTTTGTTTAGATCAGGACAGAACACTCACATCATTTAACACCCCCATGTTCATAGTTGACATGTTTTATGATTTTCTGGCATTTACACCACATCCGCACCTATCACACAACAGTATAATAACCAAGCCAAACATCAACATCAGCCTCATCGCACCACCTACCTTCGGCCCCTACTTTTCTTACAGTAACATATATTGCATTACACCTACCTATCGGCAACCCAGCCGGTCCCGAAACTAACTTAGGTATGTTATTGTTGACCGACCACTCACATCAATCCAGAAAGCAAGCCTTGAAAGTTAGGTGGACAAAAAAGCCACAGCGTCACATACCACTAGAAAAGGCTGAACTGAGAAGCCTGAACCAGCAGGAGTTTTTGGCGTTTCTGATACATTTAATACAGGACGCTGATACGGCAGAATGGCCAGCCCCCTTGTCTTGTCAAAGGCAGAGACTATTCTGACCTTGCATGGGAATACGGGCAGATTTACCTAGAAGAACGGAAACATCCCGTCTCGTTTTTCAATGATATCGTTTGAAGGTGACGTCCATCCATCCATCCACCCCTTCGAGCGGTCCCGTGACCACTTGCTGTTATATTATTGATGGCCAGCAGCAATTCGGGTCTCGGGACGGAACGTCAGGAGACACTCACACACCCACCTTTGAAAGAAACCTGGATTTCTCACCATATGGGTTGGTGGTCAGTAATTGCTTTTTTTTTTCTTCCGCTGGCTACCTACCCAGTGCAGCACCTGTCTACCACAGGGAAAAGTAATCTAAAAGCAATATACAGTTACTGTCACTTGTGACAGCAACGATAACCCCGACAGGAAGGGGGGGGGTGTGAATTACTCCAACTTCCTCCCCACCACAATCTCAACTCTCCCTCACGCCGACTTGTATATCACGTGGCCAGCATGCAGTGTAACGAAGAGCGAGACACTTAATTCTCCGGTCTCTCTCTCCCTCTCTGTGACCAAGGTTGTTCTGGAAGACAGCAACAGCACTCGGACTCGCAAGACAAGACAAAAGGTCCGTGTTGTTGCAGTTTACCGCCCGCGATGAGACGTCGTTGGAAGGGAACGGCAACCTGCCCAGCAACAGTGTGATCGCGTGCGGCCGGGAAAATGTGTGTCTCGGAGGTTCACGTTTTGCACACGTGGCTGTAGATTAGCGTAGGGACGTAAGGGTGATGATGATCATGATGAATGCGCCCTCTGCGTCGTGGTGAGAAGGGAGCAGAGTAAAAGGAGGGTTAGGGTTGGAAACATGCTGCGTGATTGACCATGACGCAGGATCGACAACTGTAAAGATTTTAGAGGTTGAGGATCCCGTTGTCTTCTCTTTTGTCTCCTCGGAGATGGATTTCCTTGTGAGCCCCAAGCCAAGATCATCTGAACTCGAGCAGGTGCCAGCATCAACAGACGGTGGAGATCAGAGACAGGGCGAAAGGGGAAGGAGGTCTGGGACACCCCGCAGTGGAAGCGGACGAACACCAGTTCTTTGCGACCAAGCTGAGATAGCCATGGGACTGGGATCATAACAGCGTTGCCTTTGTTGGGTCTAAAATAAAACGTTGCATGCTCATTTATTTATTAGTGAGACCGTGAGCCCATTTGCGACGGTGTACAGTGCGCGGTTGTCGAGTGGTAGGTTAGCCAGTGAGAAATGGTAGGTTGTAGTTGAGGACCAGGCTGCAGATACGACTTCCATCGGATTCTTGGATGTTACCGTGTATATCCAAGATTCAAGCGCTGTATAGAAGTAATAAGCTGGACCTGCAGCTTGAAGAGCACCAAAGATAAATAGCAAGGAGAAGATTGGATCAAAAGATAGGCAATCTCTGGACCATCGACATCGTTGGAAGTCGTTATCTTATCTCTTGGACCCTGGCTGATGAGCGAAGAATAAAGTGGGGAGCTTCCCCGCGATCGACAACTGCCATCACTTTTCTCTGGATGCAACAGAACAAGATCCGAAAAAGCAGTGAAGCAAAGCCAAATTCATAGAGCACGCATATTGTTTGCGATTTTGTGTCACTTTCAATTGAATTGAAGCTTTACCTATTATATCTCTCCAGTGCCTCACGCTTCCAGGTCTTCACCGCTTCTACGCAGCCTGAAATGAACCCTCACTCTGACCAGAACGGAGTGCCCGAGGTTCGAGACATTGAACATCCTGGATAGGGACGCCCAGTGTGACAAGAAGATGCCAAGAAGAATGACACCATCACGCAGCTTATGCTCTACAAGACCTGGCGGCCAACGGGATGAATCACCGGCTCTTCTCACCACCGAATCCGGGGTGGTGGCACCAGGCTTTTAAGCCAAGCAAGCACTGGGCGCGCCCGTCCTCCAGCCGTCCAGCCCAGTTCGCACAACCCAGGCGCACCAAACGAGAGCCCTGGATGAGGGGCGGGAGGGGCAGCGTCTGAATCCAGCATCCGGGGGCCTCCTTTGGGTGCCCAGGTGATGTCAGAGCCCTGGCCAAGACGGGTGCTTTGGAGGCACTAGCAGTTCTTGAGCGATGCTAGTTGGGCGATGAGACAGGATGCTAAGAGGAAGGTGGTGAAAAAATCCCTTGACCCCCCTTGTGATCACACTTTTTTTCCCCCTTCTTGCGGTGCCTGGTCTTAGAAGACGTGGCTTGGAAGTGCGGAGTTCCAAGAAGCACCAAAACGTATCATTTGATCCCGTTTAGCAAGCGCAGCCTCTTACCGGTTGCCCAACTATTAAGGTGCCCTACTTCCTCCTCAGCAACGCCCAACGTCTACGAGGAATCTTCAAGAAAAAGAAAAAAAAACCGAGTTGCGCACTTCTTCCTGGCTGCGGTACAAATAGCCAGCTTCCTGTTCCGCTTCATACGTACCTGTTTTGGAGAAGACCATTCTTTGTCCTCATATCGCATTCTTCACACGCACACGGCCCACGCCTGGAAGGTCTCTCCCTGTACACCACACGCACATCACCCAAACCCCTTATCCCTAAGAAACCACCCACTCAGCCAAAATGTCCGGACTTGCTTCCTCTGGCCGCGGCGGCGCCGGCAACATGCGCGACCAGTCCAAGACCCCTACGGTCCAGCCCGAGGACCTCGAGACTCCCACCCTCAAGGGGTCCAACGTTGTGACCACCGGCCGCGGCGGGTCCGGCAACATGGCTGCGAACCTCGACGAGGAGGAGAAGCGCCGGCGTCAGGACGTTCAACCGTAAGTCTCATTCTCGCTACCGCGACACCTGGCCAGCAACCCCGCACTTTTTTTTTGCTGCTTGTTGCATTGCGCGATCGTTTGCTCTCTCCCAGCAAAGCCGAAGCTAACCACCCCGTTCGGTTTACAGTGTCGCTCGTCGCCCTAGCCATGGCGCCATCAACACAGGCCGCGGCGGCGCCGGAAACGTCGTCAATGCGGACAAGGCTGGGCGCCCCTCGTCGGAGGAGGCGGTTGATACCTCGGATTTGAAAAAGACACCCTCGCCCAAAACCGAGGAGGAGAAGAAGAGCTGGACGGACAAGTTGTTTGGCAAGAAGCAGTAGGCTTTTTTTTGCGTGCGAAGGGGTTCTGTTGCGGTTATAAACGAGGGGTTTATGTTCGTTTGTGATGATGTTAAATACCCGGGTTTTTTTCTCATCTTTTAGGTGGCGTTGAAAAGGGGTGATGATGTTATTCGGCAGGGTTTTTTTTTTTCTTTGGCTTGGAAAAATGGTGAATGGTGAGGAGAATAGGGGGCAGCGTTCAGGGAATTGAATGCTGGATGAGATATATAGACATGATTGAATATAATGATGCAATGTCCTAACTTGGGTATGAAGGGTGATTGTATATGATTATCCATGAAACCTTGCCACAATGGGACTCTTGTTTTGGTCTCTTGGAAGTAGAGCCCTGTCCAGTTTTCACTTTGTTAGGTCTATTTTTTTTATAGTTGGTTCCCCAGGTGATAGTCGCATCTGGCTGATGGTGATGTGATCGCACTCGGGAATAGCTACCATTGTTTCCCCGCCATCTCCGAGCTGTTCATCCTTTCAATACAACCCACAAACAGCAACAACAGACGACGACCTCTTCACAACGACACATTATACAGCTACACCTCCATTTTCTCATCAACACCAACATGCCCCCCCTCTCCCCCATTGTAGAAACCCACCGCCCGACCTCTGTCCCTCCCTCTCTTTTGTCGTTGTTATATTCCAAGCCATACTTCCCTTTCTCACTGCCAGTCTTGAGAAGGATACAATTTGCGGAAACGTTTGCCGATCGGGGAGGCTGTACATCGCATAGCCGGGTGGTGCATGTTTACCACCATCCGGGGACGCGTGACCCTGACAGGTTCGTGACCGGGTATGTGGACTTGAGCAAGGGGCCAGAGACGCAGGTTTGGTTGTTTTGCAGTTTAGAAATCCAATCAGGGGGTGAGGAGGGGAGGGTTTGGGATGGGTTGTTGCTTAGGTTCTTTCAGGTTGCGGAGGGTTTATGGGAGGGTGGGAGAAAGAAAAAGATACTGGTTGGTAGTATCCATGAGATGGTGAGGAAAAGGATGATCAACTTGGGGATGGGGCTAGAGAAGACAGCTTTGGCTGGGGGGCAGGAGTGGGAGTTTGATTACAAGTTTGTTTTTCGGGTGGGGGATTTACCCGAGTTAGAAGGGGGGATGAGCGACAAGACGTGGGAGGTGGAAGGGAGGGAGTTTTATTGGGATGAGGTTAGGAAGGGGGATGTTGGGTTGGTGAAGAGTAGGACTGCGATTGATAGGCAGGAGTAAGCAACCCTGTTTTGTGAAAGAGGATGGGGGTAGATGGCTGATGTGAGAGAATGTGTAGGGCGACGTTGTTGATGGTTCCTAGTCTTGCTGTGAGGTTGGGAGCAACCGGGGAGGCTGTTGGGTGGGGGTTTCTTGGTAAGTGGTGTTGAACTGATGAGCTGGCCGTGATGGGTTGTTGACTGACGGGCGAAAGGGCTGGATGGGACGTTGATGTCGCTGCATGTGGAGGTAGGTTCCTGCCCGCTTCACTCCAACTAATAAAATGGACACTGACAGGCAAATATAGGAACCATATCGCCGTCTCGGCTTCGGAAAGGCAATAGCCATCAAACTCATGCGCGAGCGTCTCCACGAATATGGTGACGACGGCCTGGGGGCTGCGGATGTTTGGGTTGAAAACACAAAGAGTCAAGGTCTATGCCGTGCTATTGGTGGTAAACCATCGTGGATTGTATCATGGTATATGCCCTTCCCAAAGACCAAATCATGAAGCTCGGCCTGACATTACAACTCTGCAGGGGAATACTCGATCTTGAAAGCATGCAAAACATCAAGCTCTAAACTTTTCCTACGGCAAAATAAACAAGTCTATGGCAATTCGTACAGATTCCGGCAGATCCAGTCAATCGGTCTTGGTGAGGCGGTGGATCTCCTGGAAGAAGAACTTGAGGTCATCTGGGTTGACAAATGGGGTGATGCCTGGGAACCTGTTAGCGGCGATGAGAGTAATCTATTCAAAAATTGAGACATACCGTGACCGAGGTTAACAATCCAGCCCTTCTTGCGCTCTGCCCAGCCGAAACCCTTGACCATTTCGGTAACAACCTCGGTGATGGACTCGTGCGAGCCGTACAGTACGCCGGGATCGGCATTGCCTTGAAGAACCACTGGTCGGTCTCCAATGATCTTGACAGCCTCCGCAGGGTCATGGAGCCAATCCATGCCAATCACCTGGTATCCCATATCGGCGCATGCGTCGAGGGCGTACCATGCACCCTTGGGGAACACCACCATGGGAACCTGCTCGAGACCGAGCTCCTTGAGGCGCAGAGGAAGGTGCTTGGCGATATAAGCGAGGTATGGCTGAGAGAACTTCTTGAAGGATGATGGCGAAAGCTCACCAGCCCAAGAATCAAAGACTTGAACAATCTAAGGGATACAGTCAGCGATCGTGTTCCCGGCCAATGTATGCCAAAGACAATACCTGAGCTCCAGCCTTGACTTGCAGCGCGAGATACTCCACGCAGAGCTCTGAGATCTTTTGGAGAAGAGCCTTGGTCTCCTCTGGGTACTTGTAGATCCACGTCTTGACCTGCTTGAACAGCTTGGTGCCGCCACCCTCAACCATGTAGCACAACAGTGTCCATGGCGCTCCAGTGAAGCCGAAAAGGGGCACTCGCCCATCAAGCTTTTTCCTGGTCAAAGTGATCGCCTTGTAGACATAGTCCAACTCCTTGGCGACATCGACATGGCGCTCCATGAGCTCGATGTACTGCTTATCCTGGGGAGTCTGCAGGGGATCGGGAAAATGAGGGCCCTTCTTATCGACCATCTCAACAGTCATACCCATCGCCTGGGGGATGACCAGAATGTCGGAAAAGATGATGGCGGCATCGATAAGTCCGCCAAAGCGTTCAATGGGCTGCAGGGTCAAAGTCGAAGCAATCTCGGGACTGCGGCAGCACTCAAAAAAGTCACGACCACCCTTGGCCTCGTGGTACTCTGGGAGATAACGACCAGCTGCACCACCAGGAGTCAGCGCGCGCAAATCAGGGCAACGACGGGCTTCATACCCTGCCGCATCACCCAGATGGGCGGGCGTTCAACGGTTTCGCCTGCGATGTGATGTGTTAGCAGTGTAGCCCTCGTCTCATCTAGACAGTAAGAGAATACTAACCTCGTGCAGCTCTAAGAAGCAGATCATTCTTGAGAGGGGGGAATGAATGTTCAGCCATTTTTGCAACTTTTCGGATTTTCCTGGGGAACTTTTTCTGAAATGGCAAGTGTCCTGATGTTGCACCAGTGTTCCCTCGTCTCAATCCCGCGGCATCAAGTAATACTTGTATAAAAGTACCCCGCCATCGAACAAATCTCAATTGCACTTACAATTCGAGGCGGGGCCTCGTCCCGCCTTCGGCTGATTCCCCCACCATCGACGCCACAGCTCAACAGCCGGGGCCCCTGGATTTCCCCCCCCCCGGCGTGCATGGGTCTAGAAGCACTAGCCACACGCTTCCCGTCCCTGGCAATTGACTTTGCGAAGAAATTGTCAAAGCTCCTACTACTATCAAGCCACAAGCAAAGCCTCCGGACTGACGACAACACCACGAAACGATCGACTCCCCCGACAACCACGACCGCCAGAGGAAGCACTACGGAATATGCCGTCTCTCGGCTGATCGTCACCCCTTTCCTTTCGATGCGTTTCGCGGTATTTCTGATCTCGGCTCGCAAGACTCACAGCCCCGCCGGCGATGATTTCACGGCCCGGCATTCGACACAATGTTATCGCCAATAGCATGCTCGCCAGTTCCTTCGAGACCTACCGTCTCCTGTCAAAGCCCTTGGCGAGAGGGGCCAGCTACATTCCGGGACCACTGGAGAGCCAGTGGCGGTTAGGACGCCGACGGATGGGATTCTCCCTACAGTGTCCTCCTACACCACCACCCTGGGCCTTTATGGCGCCTCTCGATCTTTCGAAATGGAGATGGGACCCTCCAAAGTCCCTGGCAGATATCATTGCGTCAGATCTTACTCATGAGCCTGGCACCAGCCTATCGTTCCTCGCAAGATCAATAAAAGCTTCGCTAGGGCTAGGAGCATCATCAACTCAGCATGTGGTTGATGACTCGGCGTCGGCCCTGTCAGTTGAGCAACCTCCGCCCAAAGTTCGTCGCTCCAATCAGGTCTCCATGTTTCTTGCAGATGTCGAGCTGTTTCGGACCGCGGCGGCAGAGGTGGACGAGCACATGATTATGCCCCTCACTGAGGAGATCAGCAACAGGCTCTACTGGTATATTCTTCAAGGGGATCTAGCTCCCGTGGGTCTTGCAAGAGTGGCAGACCACCTCTACACAGCTTTGGACTCACGACTGCGCGCCACGTCTACCAAAGCAACCACGGAATTGGATGAGAAAGCGGATGAAGCGTATAATAGCCAACTCCTGTTGATCACCACCACCTTCATCCGCGCCCTGTCCAACTCGCGGGTCTATCCTTTATCTTCTCTGGGCGCACGGTTCTGGGATGCCCTGGGTGAACGATTGGCGATGCTACCTGCATGTGATGAGACTTGCAATCTCCTTGCCCCTTTCGTCTCCTTGCTATGTGATTTGCCACATATCAGCCTCACAGTAGGGGGCCAGGAAAGCCGTTTTGAGAGGCAGCTCTTGCGGCTACTAAATAAGCATTTTGTCCTCTGGGCGTGCACTTCATCGAGAACCGAAGCTGCCCAGGACGATGTTTTGGACTGGCTTTCGCCCAAGACATCTCAAATGCGTCAGGCCCGCGCGCTTGGTGCGGCACTGGATGTTTTGTTGAACCATATAGGCGGGTTAAACGATACAGGCCGGTACGACCGACACCATCTTCTCAGCAAAATCAATGACACGGTCAAAAGGGTTCTGGTCCGGTCATCCAGTCTTGCAGAGAAGTGTGGGCTGAGATATGCTTGGCTTACTACGCTTGCCCATGCACGCACGGTTGGAGAGCCCAACTTTGTACAGACTGCCCGCCTTTTCACCAAGGAAGAACCGAGCCTCCCACCATTGAGTGGAGCTGAACTCGGATGGCTATTGCTCGCACAATGGAATAGTCGGCAGATGGTTAGATCAGACCAGCTCGTTGGTATATATAACTACTATTATAGGGAACGGCGCCAGATTCAAGATGACGCAGCAGCACTTACGTCTTTTTTGAAGGCTGTTTACCACCACAACATTCTATATACGTCGCCGGACTTGGCTGTGCAGACATACGCTATTAACGCAGTACCAAAGTGGGAACGTGAAGAATGGGGGATAACCCCATTAGCCCTTTTCCACGCTTACGGAAGGACTGTCTGGAGGCTGTTAGATGCACTTGGCCGCGTGGGCGACGTGCTCGTCTCGCTGGAGGCTTATATATGCCCCCGAAATGGGGGTATGGTCGGAAAGAATTTCCTCGAAATCCTTGCGGAATCGTCTGGCATGCGCCACGAGGTCAGAATCGACATCGCCGAGCTCTTCAACTTTGAGCTGCGGCATCCCGATGCATACGAGTTCAATCCCTGCAGCATTGAGCATGTTGCAGAGAAGATCATCAAGGATGAAAAGTTGCCACCAGATACGATCTGGCGATGCCTGGGTCTTTACAGCTGGGTTGGAGGCATGCTTGGATTCAGTGGCGGCTACGCCAAAGACCGCAGTTGCTACAGTCCTAGGCTCTACAAGATGGCACAATACAGGATCATAACGAATGCGGCAACCTGGTTCGCCGAGCGACCCGATCTCAGTTACAGTCAGAAATATCGACATGTGTATCTTTGCATCCTCTTCTTGAAGCGGCGAGGGAAGAAGACACTCCCTGCAAGTGCCTTGAAGGCTCTCTACGACGTTGCGGTGGAAGACTTGAAGGCGGGTAGATGGGGGAGGACGAGATTACTGCTGCACTTCTGCAGGTTGGTCGGGGAGATCCAGGGCCCAGAGGCTGAGCGTGAATGTCGCCTTGCGTTTAGTCTCTGGAGACAGAGGTTGGCTCGGCTGCAGAAGCTGAAGGGAATAGAGGAGCATTTTCTGCAAGCCGAGGGCATCGAAGAGTTGGAAACAGTCGTTGAAAAGACGGAGAAGCTGCTTAGGGAGAAGCATGTTGGCACCCATGTGCTTGATGATGATATTGTGGAAGCCCAGGAAACTCAAAGAGAGACCGCTTGCCATGACCAATATGCGGAGGATGATAAGAATCGGGAATGGTGGCCCAGGGGGATGAACCCCAATTGGTAACCTGAAAGGTTTCTCAGGGGGTAACTAATGTCTGTTGACAGTTACCTATATACAGTCTATGATACCCATCTATCTATCTATCTATCTATCTATCTATCTATCTATCTATCTATCTATCTATCTATCTATCTATCTATCTATCTACCACTTTTTTTTTCTCACGCATTCTTTTTCTGTTACCCCGCTTCCTTTTCTTTCCGGAGAAAGCTTTGACGGTGTGTACACAAGTGGTCTTGGTGTGTGTTACGCAGGTGATCACAGGGTTGTTATGTCTTACCAGGAGCAAAGGTCTTGTCAGAGTGAAGGTGAACCGGTCCGAGAAGTAGGCAAGACGAGATAGAAGAGAGAGCCTGACCACCAATGCAAAAAGGATGGATACCTATGAAGGGCCAGAGGAGGGAGATGCAGTGTCCGGGCCGTGCGGTGGGTTGCTGTGTTTTTCTACTCTACACTAGATTACATGCGTCGTGCTCGCAGGCATGGCTCGGGCTGCACTGCTTGTTATTACTGACCTGGAAGCTGCAGGTCGTTGCGTTGCACAGAGACACATAGCTACACCACAGCTAGCAGTCACACGAAAGGGGGAGAAGAGAATCAGCAGCGCGTGGGAGTGAGGTGTGAGTGGTTTCGGTTGCCACGATGCTTCTTCCGATCCTGCCTGCGGTGTCTTGCTCTGGTGGCAGAGAGAAAGTCGATCCATCCCTGGACACCTACATGCGCAGGTGGACAGGGTAAGGAAGCTACCCATCTGGGGGAGGATGCCCGGATGGTAGGTGCCCTTTAACCCCCCCCCTCCCCCAGCCTTTTTTCTCTGTCTTCTTGTTGGTGGTGGTGCAGATATATTGATTGCCCAATGTAGTCCAGATCTGGGAATCCCATGCACACACTTTGGCGCTGTCCTTGGCCAGGAAACCCTCAATCCACAAACTCGGGACAAGAGGCCGCCTTCCCCCGTCCGTGTGTCTGCCCGGGAGCCTACACATTCTGGGCGGACGGTTTGATCAGCTAGGTACTAGAGCAGCGGAAGACGACGCCGCCTCCTGACCTCGGGTATCGTTGCGTCGTTTCGGGACCCGGGGGCGGCAGGTTGCTTTTCCGGTGGAAGAGGGAAAAAGACCCCAAAGATGAGATGGAAAGAGGTCGGACTCCGGGATAAGGAGCCTCCGTCATGTCCGGTTTTCTTTTGTTTTCTTTCTTTCTTTCTTTTTTCTCGAGGGCATTTTCAACACTATCTTTTGCCATCCGGAGCCGCGAACTTTCATGTTTGAATCCTCATGATCATCATCCCGCGGCACTTACTCTCCACCAGTCAAGGAGCCTTATCTCGATGCTGCAGCGACCCATCTCTGGCCAAACACGGAGCAATCTAAGATTTATGATGGTGGGCTAGGACAGCATCTGCTCCTGGCCTTCTCAATGCCCGTTTCTACCCACTTTGGGCTGTCTAATCTGTATGTCTGTCTCAGTGAGTCTGGGGAAATCGATGCTGCAGGCTGGTGGAGTCTGTTCTGACCTTCCGGTCCGAATAGAGCGTGAGCTACTGGCCTGCTGTTCCTACCGAACCCACTTCGGGGACGAGGGTGAAGGGCGAGACAGAGTTTAGACCGGAGCTCAGCTTATACAAGTCAAACTTGATTGCTTTGGGGTAGTCCTCTCAGCATCAAAAACAAGCGTCCCGTTTGGGACCGTTACTGCCAGGGAAGAAAAAGGCCATCAAGGGACGGACGGGCGGGCGATGACCCCTAGACTGACGTTGCACATATAGCCGATATGCTTTGTTCACGGTGGATGTTTCGATCGCCACTAATTACCTGTCTTTTTGGGTTTTATACTGGCTTATATCTTATATGCAGTCATTCTACACGGGGAGGGGAAACAGGTAGCTAGGCAAAGAAAGCAAAATTGGCTGGCTGATTGTCTCAGGGGGCACACCATCCCCGTTCAGACACCAAGCAGGACTCGGAGGCTTCACATGCCTCTGCTCTTGGAGCAGTCCAGGTGGAGTCAAGGTTCAAATGGGGCTGAGAGCTGCGAACGAAAAATGTTTGAGGGAATGACACCAAGAAGCCAGCTCATGTAGGGATGGAATCATCTACCTGGAGCAGCTCAAGATATGCACAAAATTCCCGGACAACGTTCATCGACGGAAGTTCGGCGTCTTTCTTGCCCGACAGCCCCCCTCCCCCTCCCCCACTGTCTGTTGACGGGCTACAAGCTATGCATTCCGTGGTGTTTGTGGACTTGTTGACATGGGAAGAGTGGCAGAGGACATACATATCCTTCTAGACACTCGCACACTTACTTCGATGGCACCAATGTTTTGCAAACATACACAGACATGAGGTATGGTATTTCCGGGACATTGGATGCTGCTGCTGTGGCCCGAGGAAACGCCTGCGCACCTAGGAGTACATGATACGATGGGACAGGAAACAAGGTCATGAAGTAGGCGGGAGCGGGAACACATCGCAACCGAGAGCACACCGACAGCAGGTTCATTCCATCAGCTGACTGGAGATGGGAAAAGACTTCCAGGACTGTGGTGGAGGCAGATGTCGGTGAAACGGTGGACATCTAAGATGGGATGAGGTGGCTCTCTTTCTGCCGTCTAGGTAGTGTCAGTACCAGTGTCAAACCGAGAAAAGGGGCGGAGAGTGGGTGGTGACAGGTTCCGAGCTTCAAAACGCTCTTTCCTTTCCCGTCGTTTTGTAGCGACATATCTTTCTTTTGCTTCGCTATGGATTACAATTCTAGCACTGCCACTGGCTCTCCCATCCAGGTTCGGGTGTGTGACACCGCCGGGGGAAGGAGCCAGAGGGTCCTGCCCTCCACTGAGGTGGCCCCCTTTCAAATCGCTTGTGACAGTGACAGTGACAATTCCGTCATTTCGCCGTTCGCCTGGCTCAGGTGGTTCTGGGGGGTATTTATGACGAGGCAACTAAGCTGTTAAGGCCGTCCAGTGCTGTCAAGGGACAGTCACACACATACAACCAAGCAAACCATACGTGACAGCCGTTCACTCAACCGAACAGAAGCACCACACAAGCAAGCAAGCACGCTGAACACGTTTCTGACCTGCTCTGCTACCTGCCAGGGCCGAGCTGAAACAAGGGCGTGAGCAAGGCTATCAGAGCTGGATTCCTCTCCGAGGCCCACCAGACTCCTGGGATCGCACCGTTTGACCGAAACGAGAATCCGATAAGCTTTTCCTTGTCCTCTAGCACACGACGCCTCTGTCCGTTGACCACATCACCACATCACCTACCTCTTACCTACACACAAATACCCTCGGGCAGCCGGGCACCCGCCGACGCCTCCTTCTCGGCTTCGTTTCGACCCTCTTGCCTGGCCTCGTCTGGCTATCTGCATGTCTGATCTGCTCGTCTGGTCAGGTGCCGCTGATGGTCTTGATTCGCCGACAGTCTCTCTCTCGTGTCGTCCGATGAGCCTTTTGCTTGGCTAGACGTCCCGCAGTTTGCAGCCCGCCGCCCGCAACCCGCATTCAACAAGACCGTACCCTACCCGGTGTTCCCTGCTCTGCATTGTGCTGCCCGCAGCCCCGGTGTTGACCCCGCAGTCTCTGATACAGCAGCTTGGCCCCCGACTTCTCCTTCCTCGTCCTGTTTCCCGAGCCTCCTCTCACACTGCCTGGACCTGTGGCCTTGGTCCTCGCCTCAGACCTACTGCTGATCCAGTTTCACTGATGCCAGCTCCCATCCGCAGAAGCAGCAACTGCCCGCGACTGGAGTGTCGTCGACAAAGTCATTCGATATACGAAACGAGCTGGTTGTCGAGCGAGAAGGGAGTCGGTCACTTCCACTGCCGCGATTAGTAGTGACGCCATCTCACATCGCCATATCCACAGCCTCCCATGCGTCAATAAGCAGAATTCAAAACACTCGTACAAAGACAGATTTCAAGTATCCGTCTGTCGGCACCCCATACCTCGACGGGACCAGAGCCGCGGTTGAGGAAGAGAAAGGGGTAGAAGGTGGATGGGAGGTGTTCAAAGGAACGACTGTCCCCTCCATCATCTCGTTCAGCTTCCTATCTGTGAGGCAGTATTTCGGCATCCTTTCACAGTTTCGATACTCGCAGTAATCACTTATCTTGATTCATTACGCCCGTAGTAAGAACGCCAGCTGTCGCCACACTCCCTGAGACCGTCTTCGGCTTGCGAATCACCTTGCGTGCCCGACGCCTCCTAGCGCTAGTGTCGTTCTGCCGGTTCATTCCACATCAGCAACACGACAAAACCTTGCCAAATCGGATTCGAGCCGTGTGTGCCGCAAAAAAGAAGCACCCAAATTCGATATCGTACGGAGATCCTCTGGTGTTTACATCTCGCCGGCGGCTCGCATACCTAAACATCCAGGCTGAACATTTGTCTGGATCGGAACATAATAGGGGGTAGTTTGGAATTGGTTCAGGGGTTACGCAGATCTCCAATATTCATCATGGCTGCCAGGTATCAACAGCATCCCACAGTCCCGGTGGGATTCCAACCAAGCCAAGGCGGTTATGCCACACCCGCACCGCATCATGCGGCCCACATGTCACCATCGCATCTTGGGGTTGGCTTGGACGGCACGGCCCATGCCGGATCTAGGAGAGGCAGTTCGACGACGGTGCCGCCGCCACATCAACAGCAGCAACAGCCGTTGCCAAGTGCGAATGGAGAAGGATCTGGGACTCCAAACACAGGTAGGGAGGGGACATCCACACCAACGGGGCAGAATCCTAATGGAACATCGTCTTCAACTACTGGCCCGAAGCCCATTCGTAGGCGGTTGCGCATGATCACTTCCTGCCTCGAATGCCGGCGGCGAAAACTCAAATGCAACAAGGGTGCGACGTGCAGCAACTGTGTGAGATTTTCAAGAGAATGTCTCTACCTCGGACCCAAGCTTGACGAGGCCAGTCAGATAAGGCTTACGGAGATCAAGGAGAAGGTTGGGTCGCTTGAGAGGCAGTTTGAGAGGGATGTTGCCAGAGGGGCTACCGGAGGTGGTGGAGGCAGAAGTGGTGGTTCACGACAGCAACGGATTCTGGCTGACGACGTTGAGGATGACTTTGACGAGGAGCGTGACCTCCAGATCAGCTCCATGGTGGCGCTTGATCTCACCTATGATGACTATCCCGATGGGGTTGGTACCGACGACTTGATCGATCTGGGCATCCGAGTTGGAAAAATGAGAATTACCGAGAGAATTGGCGGACTCAACAGACCACGCATTTCGGAAGAGGTGAGTTATTCAGAGTTCAAAATATCGAGGAAAGTTTCTGATGGAGTTTGATTGTCTAGATTCAAGCCGGCATTGCAGGTTCCCCGATAGCTACGACGCCCTCTTCTGCCACTACGCCCTGGTTCAATGGGGCATCCCAGATGCTAGGGGGTGACGGCACGTCAGAGGCGTCCTTCGACATGCTCCCTGATTTTCTCAAGCCGGGTGACTCTTATCTTCCACCCACAAGTGGCTTCTTCTTTGGCCAAGCTGGTGTATCGCCGCCGTTGGAACAGCTGTTACCTGGAAGTCGGGAGTGGGGTCAGCGCCTGGTCAACCGCTACTTTGAAGCAGTTCACCCTATTGCGCGGTGTGTCCACAGGCCGTCTTTCGAGGCCTTGTATCAGTCCTTCTGGGACGATATCGCACAAAACTGGGAGCCCCGTCCATCGGTGCAGGCACTGGTGTTTGCTGCTTGGTTCAGTGCTGCAGTCAGTCTTGATGAAGTCCAGGCTCAAAATGAATTTGGAAATACGAAAAGCGCCATCGTGGCTCACATGAAGGTGGCCACCGAGACGGCGCTGAGCAAGGCCAACTTTCTGCGAACAACAAAGTTCGAGACGATGCAGGCGTTTATCATGTACATGGTAAGTCGGTACCACCATCGTGGGGCGTGCAAAGTTGGCTGACACAAATACACAGCTTCCGCTGTGTAGAGACGAGGTATCGAGAGCACACTCTGTGCTGGTTGGTGCTGCTGTGAGAATGGCCGAGTGTATGGGGCTTCACCGCGATGGTGAGGCTTACGGCCTTAGCCCCTTGGAAACACACGTGCGACGGCTTGTTTGGCACCAGCTGTGCTTCCTGGACATACGGACATGCGAAGCCCAAGGACCGAAGCCAGCCATTCGGCGCGAGGACTATGATACCAAGCTTCCTTTGAACTGCGAAGAGACCGACCTCACGGCGAACATGGTTTCTGTCCCACCACCGGCTGATCAGTGGACGTCGACAATGCTTGTGTTGATGAGATTTGAGATCAACGAGATGATGCGCATCATCTGGGCGGACCGACGCAAGCTGGAAACGCACAAGACAACACTGACAGCTGTACTCACCAAGATTGAAAACTTTCGCAAGCGCATGTTTGAGAAGTACAACCGCTTCCTCAACGAAGAGGTGCCAGCTCAGAAATATGCGAAGCTTGTCATGCAGCTTCTGATCTATCGGTTGCACGCCATGGTGCTACACCCGTACCACTCTAACGCTACAAGTCCATTGCCCGAACGCCTGAACGGTCTTCTGATTACGAGCGGCATTCTGATCATTGAAACTGCGATTCAGCTCGAATCTGATCCCAGATTTCGGGACTGGTCATGGTATCTTGGAGCTTATCAGCAATATCAGATTGCCCTTCTCTTGGCCACGGAGATTTATTACCGGCCTCAGAACAAGGAGTGTAATAGGATCTGGAGGTGTCTCGACTATGTCTTCAACTTGGACCCCAATGAGGCGCGGGATCAAAAGAGTCTCAAGATCTTGACCGAGATCATGGGCAAGACGAGCGTCTATCTCGGCATGCGAAAGGTCCGCGCGCCAACTGGTATTGCCAGGGCCGTTCCCTACAAGCAGGCCGTGAAAGAATCACCTATTCAGTCACACGCCATGGTTCCTACCGGGTCGTTTCCTCAACATCAGCAACAGATGCACCAGACGGTTAACGGTCCAGGTCATGGGTTGAAGCCTGACCCAAGCATGCCCCAGATGCCTGTGAATGCCATTCCCACCATCAATATGCCAATGCCACATGGCAATATGGCTCACTCGGTACCTTCGAGCATGCCGGCCCGCGTTCCTTCTTTCGGGCACTCACCCATGATGTTTCCTCCGCAACAGCCAACGATCATGCCCAACATGGTGTTTGCCGGTGTCTCTAACGGTGAGGTTCTGTGGGGTTTCCCGCATATGAACCCTGGAAGTCCTGAGAATAGCAGTGATGGTGGAAGTGTTGTTGGTCAGCCACAACGTCATGGAAGCATTGCTGGGCCTGGGGCGGCCATCAACGTGATGGATAATATTGACTGGGTAGGTGTTTGTTCTCTCTGATGCGTGTTCCACGATCACTGACCATTGTTTTTGGGCAGGATGCTATCAATGTTCTGTTCCCTACCGACCCCAATACCGGCGAGCTCAGCTTCAATTCCTTTCAGGTGGACCACTCTGCTCAGATGAATCATAACCTGGGCGCTCAGATGGGACATGCTCATACTCCCCATCATCAACAGCAGCACTCACAAACACAATGGGGACCGAATTAGGTTTCCAGAGAAGGTGTTGTGATTTACGGGGTATTGATTTTGCTGGTTTTTCTCATGTCAAAGCAGTTTTATTTGCTCTGTTGGCACCGTATCTTGCACATCCTGACACTACAAGATTGAGCAGGCTTTCTGTTGGGCTGAGACAAATGGGGATTTCGGGGGACAGCAAACCAAGATTAATGGTGAGGAAAGGGAAACAGACAGAAAAAGTCTGGGCGAGGAGGATATCGCCGATGCTAAGAATGGCGCAGTTTCGAGGAGCAAGGCAAGCACGGTCGGTGTTTGGGGGTGATAGTTTCTACTATGGGTTTCCTTTGTTTTGTCTGCTCTTCTGGCTTTTCTTTTGTTGCCTTTCACTCCTCGCTCGTTTTATACCATTATTGCAGTTTTTTCTTTTCGAGGAAGGAAAGGGGAAGATGGAAAAAGAGGGGAAACATTTTCAGAAATGTAGGTGTTGTGTAAAATGGATTTGTGGGTGGAAATTTGGAGGGAGTGTAAAAGGTTGTGTAAAATGGGTAGTATCTTAGTTATGGGGGAAGATAGAACGGGTTAAGGGGGGATGGGGGAACAAGGCAGTTAGGTAGATGATAGGAAGTAATTTTGGGAGAAATATGATTTGCTTGTTTTGGGCAGATTCGATGGTTGGGTGAGATGTGATATTCTCTAGGGAGTGGTGCCGTGATTTGAGTTGGTGAGTAAGGCGGTCCCTTTCTGACAACACTCGAGATACTTAGGGTGAGTAGTTTGGTTGATGATGTAGAAACTGAAGCTGCACCGAAAATGAGACAAGCAGAGGAATGTATGAGAAGGAAACTGTAATCCTTTGAACATATTGTCTCCCCCTTACCTTCACCCACCATGTGCCCCGTTGGCAGCAGTTTGCAAGACAAAACCAACATATACCTACGTTTCTTTAAAGGATTGTCTGCCCGGGCTGTTGAAGATATCAATATAGAAGATACCACCAGCACTACCCGGCATGGATCACAACAGACACATTAAGCAAAAGGTCAAACAGAGTTGAGAAAAGAACAAGTCACATTTCGCTTCCAAATCCCATTTGCATCATGATATCTAAACTGACGTGCAGAGAGAAGCAGAGTGAGTTGTCATCAAATAATTGGTAGAAAGTTCGTAACATCATCATCATCATCATCCATTCTTTACCATGATAGCCAGCCAGCCACCTGCCCAAATTTCTCTCTATCGCAACGGCCAAGCCAACAAAGCAAGAGATGTAAAACTTCAACTTCATCTTTGCCAAACAATCAGCAACAACACCACCTCCCACCAAACACAGCAACGACACTCCAAAGTATTGATAGCAAAAACGCATTTTATCTTTCAAAACAGGTTCAAAACTTTCAAGAGCAGAGAAAACTTCAAAATAACGATAACAGCAGCAAGAGCAGGGTATGTAACAGCAACAACTCAAAACAATCCGACAAGATAAAATCCCCCCTCCAAAAAATACATCCATCTACAGGAATATTAAAATAATCTTTTTCCACCCCCACCCCCTCCAAACATAACAAAAGAATCCCCAACACATAATATCCCACCGTCCCATAAATATTCACCCCATCATTTCATACCCCCTTTATATCCCAAATTCCCAACCTTAAACGCCTAAAATCATTTCCACCCTTCTTTCATTCCCTAAACATACCCCCCATGATCCCCCATACTAACATCACTCCCCTGCCCCCTCAACCCCGGCTGCGGCGGCGGCCCCATGACCCCCCTCTCCTGCTTCGGGCTCCGTCCCCCAACGCTCGCCCCCCCACCAGCATCACTAATCGGAGTCAACAACCTCACATTCTTCCCCCTTATGCTCTGCGTAGGCGTGGCAGGCGAGGCATACGCCGACCTCGCAACCAGAACCTGCGCAGGTGTAACAACAATCTCGTCATCCCCCCTCCCTTCGTCATCCCCTTTCTCAGTACCAACGGGAACAGCACCACCCGGACGGTGGCAGCCGTCGATTCGAGCTCCTCATTGGTGAGATTGGACTGTCCCCCGTCGTTCATGAGGGCGGCGTTGAACTTGACGTCTTCGACGAGTTCGCCGGCGTCGTCGTACTCGGGCTGGAGAGGAGGGAGCATGATGTATTCTGCTCTTTGGCAGCGCATCTCTATTGCTAGCCCGACCGCCTCACGGACTACCCGGCGAAGTTGGGCTTGGATTTGGTCCTCCAGGTTGGAAGGGGGAGGGAGTATTTTGGCGAGAGTGTCCAAGATGGCTTGGACAACCGCCTCTGTGTCCTGATCCCGCTGCCTCTTGAAACCTGGACGGCGTGACAAGAGCGTTAATGTCACGGCACGCCACTGTCGGACAGCGTGGGGAGGTCCGACGTCGATGAGCTGCTTCTCAAGGTGCTTGAGCTTTTGGCGTTGCTCACGGTCCATGCCGAAGAGATACCGCGTGAATACAAATTCCCAGATCATGGTCATGGTCATGCTCATGAAAATGTCACGACGGCGGACGCGGTCATTGAGGTAAGTGTCGACATTGGAGCCGTCAAGGACGGCATTGTCGAGACGGTCAATCAGCTTCTCATCGCTGAGTTCATTCGTCAAGCGACACGCGCGCATGTCGCTGAACTTGGAGAAGCGGAGCACCCATTGCGAGACGTGGGCGCACAACTGCTGGCAGCGATGGTCAAAGTAGTCAATGTCACGGACGTCGAGGAAGTCAGAGTCGACGCTGGCTCTGCTCTGCTCGAGAATCTGCTGCTGGAGCCTCTTGATTTCCTCGGTCGAGGCCTCTAGTTGGGTGCGGAGATGGGCGATCTCGGCATCTTTTTCCTTGGCAGATCGCGCTTGTTTCTGAAGTTCTTTGGCGGCCTGAGCTTGTTGGGCTTCGTAGCGACGAACCTCCTCGTGGTGCTGGACGGCGATGGCAGAGGTAGAGTTGCGCAGGCCCTCATTGGTTTGTTTTAATCGCTCGATAACGCCATTGGCTTCGTTGAGGGCGCGCTTGAGCTGCTCGATTTCATATTCGCGGTCGCTGTCGGAGGAGAGGCTCCCGCGGGCCAGCTGGGATTCGGCTTGGGCGCGGCTGTTTGCCAGCTGCTGGTTTTCATGTATAAGCTGTTCGACGCGGGCCTCGAGCTCAATTACTTGCAAGCTTTGGCGGCGACGCATGCTGTGCGGACGGGTCGGTGAGCGTGGAGAGCCAATTCGGCCCTCTCCATAAGCCTCCTGTCGACGGGACAACATGATTAGCAGAGTGAATAATGAAAATAGTGACAGGGGATAAAACTCACAAAGACATCAGACATGTCCTTGGCGGCACGGGTGCGACCTTCATTCGCAATGGGCGGAGATGTGGACGATGAACCTGTTGAGGTGGTAGTGGTGGTGGTAGCAGCGGCCAGGGCTCCCAGTGCGGCAGCTCCAGTGATAGCGATGGCTGGGGAAAGGTCGGTTGAGGATGAATTTTGGCCGTGTCCCTGCTCGCGGGCCTTGGCGGCTAGCTCTGTTTGGCTAGACGTGCCTGACCGCAAGTTCCCACTGGTTCGCTTGTCCATTCGTCGGAGCGGGGGGGTTGTAGTGTTGTGCGACCGGATGCTCCCGACACTGCCTGGGCTGTCAGGCCGCAACGGCTCAGGCGTGCGGAGGCGTTGAATGCTGGTGTTGGGCCCAATCCGCTTGGCGCTACTGCTGCTGGGAACAGCCGATGCAACCGCTGATTTTTCTGGCTCAGGCGTGTGAGGGGGCGGTGAAGGCTCCAACAGGCGAACACTTCCGCCCAGTGGTGAGCGTCTCTTTTGCTGACGTTCCACCTCGGTGCTGTTGCGTGGTGTGAGATGAACACCGCTGTCACGGAGATGCTCCGTCTCACCAGGCTGGAGACCTCGAGAAACACGGGGAGACTCTCCTCCAAGACCGCTGTCTCGTAAAGCATGATGTGCCGGTGTGTTGAGCCGGACAGGCGTCTTTTGCTTCTTGGGCTCATCCTCCTCCGAGAGCTCCTCTTGAACCGGCGGCAGACTAGCATGAGATCGCATAAAGTCCCCAAAGCTAGACATGCGTGGAAGCTGGACAGGCTGGTCTGCCACAGGAACCATCTCCCGGACATGCTCCTTCTTCTCATCACCCGTGGTATCGCGTGTCTCGAATGCCTCCTCATCAGCAATATCATCCGGGAAAGAGAACGACCGCTGCACAGGCTCTGGCGACGGCGAGCTCTTCCCACGCTCCATCTTCCTCCCCCTCTCTGATGTATCCTCTGTCTTCGCCTTGGACAACTCCCTAACTGACCTGGGAATCGTCTCTGAATCCATCCTCCCCAGTCCAGCCTCAGTCTTCCATGATCTCCTTGCCTTCTTTTCAACTTTATCTTCATCTTCCTCATCGTACAAGCTCCCAACCACTTTCTTTCCTTTCTCGTCATACTCCTCATAAACCGGTGCACCACCCAGCACAGACCCCATATCGTCCCAACCTGAAGTCAACACACTGATATTTGCATCCCCCATCACTCTCCACTCCTCTTTCTCCTTCTCCTTTAACTTGTCGAACAACGAAACGCCACCTGCAAGTGCGGTCGCCGCAACAACAGCCTCCTCCTTGTTCTTCCCCTTGTTAGAGCTCTCATCAACCTCAGCACCGGCGGGCACAGCAGGCTCATCAAGTTCAACTTGCTCTGCCTCCACTGTCTTGACCTTTTTGCGCCGTCCTTCGTACTCGAACGGTGGATCATGCGAAATGTGGCTGCTTTCTTGAGCGGGAGTGAGATCGACTTGCTCTTTGACACTCCACGGGGGTGTTCTCTCAAGGCTAATTGGCGGAAGTAAAGAGATCTCAGGAAGCAAGCCCAAGTCCCTAGTGACAGGCGCGGGAGTTACAACGGTATGATTGCCAGCCTGTTGTTGACTGGGGGGAGTTGAGGGCAAAGGAACAGCCACCTTCTCAAGAACGGGAGTCTGTGGTCTGCTGGGAGGAAGAGGCGTCACCTCAGCCTCGCGAGTGAGCATGTCTGGTGTCTGTTGTCTGCTGATAGGCTTGGGCAAAGCGATGGTGATGGGCTCTTCCTCCATGTTGATAACAATAGGCTCTTGAACCTCTGTATACACAGGCTCCTGCTCCACAGTGGGAGTCTCCTCGACAACGTCCACCTCCACCACAGGAGCCGTCTCGGCGTCTAGAATTTCAACTTCAACGATTGGAGCGTCTTCGACAGAGGGTGTCTCCTCGTCAGAAGTCTCAACAACCGAAACTTCCACGGTAGGTGTCTCGGTGACTGGCGTCTCTTCAGGAACCGGAGATTCCTCAATCGAAGCATCACCAACCGCAGAGCCGCGTTCCTCTACAAGAATTGCCGCATCTGGAGAACCATTTGACGCCTTTTCGACTAGAGGAGTGTGAGCTTCAGGAGCAGCAAAAAGTGCATGCTTCTGCTCCTCGATGATCAGCGGCGTAGTGACACCAGAGCCGCCGTCATGATCGTCGATCACCGCGGGGACATTCTTTCTCTTCTTGTTCTTCTTTGACTTTTTTGTTGGCAAGGGGAAGAATTCTTCATCAGCAAAGTCTCTAATTTTAGACTCGGGTTGCTGAATAAGTGGCTCATCAACAGGAAGCTGGCGATCGGTTGGCTTTTCAGCGACTTCAGCTTCTCTAGTCGAGTGGACAGGAGCGACCTCGAGGGCTGTGGTAGGCTCTTGGACAGGGTCGTCGAAAGGGTCCTTGACAAGCTGAACAGAAATCTCAGGGGTGGACTCCGCAGCTGCAGCAATGACAAGATCAGAAGTAGGCTCTAGAGCAGGCTCCAGTGTAGTCCCAGAAGAGGGCCCAGGAGCAGGCGTGACCTCAGAAGAAGACTCAGGCTGATTCTCAACCTCGATTTTCTTGCCCTTCTTCTTATTCTTCTTTCTCTTTTGCTTCTTGGACTCGATGACAGGGAGCACGAAGACTTCATCTTGCTGCTCGGCTGAAATTTGCCTGAATTCGGTGATCGGTTCTTCTGAAAGAGCAACGCTGCGCTCAGTTGTCTCAGGCGGAATAGAATGCTCCTCAATCGAGACGGGAGAGTCGATGGAAGGGGCGATCTCGGCCTTGTCAGATGTCTCAAGAGGATCCTCGATAAGAGTAGGCTCAGCCACGGCAGGAACTTTGACCTCTTGCTCGGTCTGTGGAATGCTGCGAGAGGATATCGCAACCCCAAGCTGAGTTGGCAAATTAACGATCTCTTCGACGACAGGACTGGCTTGCTCCTCAGTAGCATCAGGTTGAGGAACAGCAAGGGGGGCATTCTCGATTTCAGAAGTCTGGGAAATGTCCAAAGAATGGTCTTGACTGGGCTCTTGAACAAGCTCCTCAGGGGCAAGCGAAGCCAGCTCGACAGACTCGACCGGAGAAGCGGCGACATTGGGTGGTTCAACGTCAGGCAAAGTTTCCGTCTGCATCTCAACTTCCAGGTCAAGTGTGGGTGAAGAAGGAGTGTTGTTTGAAATTTCCAAAGAGCGATCTCGACTCGGCTCTTGAACGGGGTCGACAACAAGAGTGTTTGCCTCAATGGTTTGCTTCTCCAAAACTGGCCCGTCAATCACCTCGGGCTGCGAAGCAGCAACAGGGAGTTGTTCAGCTTTGGATTGTTGTCGAATCACCTCTTGCGCAGGCTCAATTTCAACAGCGACCACTAAATGCTTGTCTGTTGATGGCTCTGGAACAAGTGCTTCTGAGGCTGGTTCTTTAGCAATGGGCGAGGTCTCCTCGGGAATACCAACTGCCTCGAAAGCCTTGGGTTGCTGGGCTGTCAAGGTCGCAGGCTCACCTTCGACATCGAGAGCCTTCGGAAGCTCCGACAGAGCAGCGTCAGAAGCATCGAACTCCTCGATCACTGGAGAAGGCTTGGTGACCTCTGGCTCAGGAGCGGGGATTGGCTCATCCTCTGTGTCGGACTCCGGAAGCGGTACGGCCGTTGCCTCCGATAAAAAAGACTTTGGCTCATTGACAGCCATTGGTTCGGTGGGTTCATCCTGTGACTTGGGCATAAGAAAGGGCTCTTCGACTGTGGGCTCAAGAGGATTGCTGAATTCCTGGGAAGGCGTTGCAATGGTAGAAGTAGGCTCGGAACTACCGGCTTTGGAACCCTTCTTTTTCTTCTTCCTGGACTTTTTGGATGGCTTCGTTACCTCTTGGATTGCTGGAACCGATGACTTGATAGGCTCAGGGACATATTCGAGTAATGGTAGTCCGCGTGCCGTAAACTGTTGAGATGCTAGAACGATGGCCTCTTCGACTGCTGGAGTGGCAATGACGGGCTCAACGGACTCATGCGTTGTAACCGAGGGCCCCTCGATTGTCGGTTCTTCGGGTGTTGATTCTTCGATCATGGTTTCCTCGATTGTCGGCTCCTCGATTGTCGGCTCCACGATTGTCGGCTCCACGATTGTCGGCTCCTCAATTGTCGGCTCGGCAGTCAGATCCGGTATTGTTGGCGTCGACTCCTCGATGCTAGCTGAAGATGCAACACCTAGAATCTCAGCTTCATTCTCTGCGGCCTTCTTCTTCTTCTTCTTACCCTTCTTCTTCTTGGCTAGCAACTCGAATGTCTCTTCGATCACAGGGGCTAGAGTTGAAGCAGGTTCCTCAGGAGCTGTCTCGACGACAGGGAGACTTGGCGATTCCACCAGGACTTCTTCCTCGGGAACGAGAACCTCTTCGTCAATGTTGGTGGCTTCGGGGATCAAAACCTGTTCAGAATCCGGAACTTCTCTAGAAATGGCGGGTTCTTCGGCAATGGCGGGCTCCTGGATGTTAACTTTGGGTTCTTCGACAGTAGCGACAGCCTCCTCAGGGACTGGCATCTCTTTGACGACAACAGCAGGCTCATCAACGGTGACCGCAGACTCTTCAGCCATAGCAACAGGCTTCTCAATAGCTGCAGGTCCTTCAACAACCTCTTCGACGATAATCTTCTCAAGGACAAGCCCTTGAACGACCGGCTCCTCAACGACGGGCATCTCAGAAACTTCCAAAGGCCCTTCAACTGTCTCGACAGTGGACACAGGTTGAACCTCAGACCGAGACTCTTCAGCCAAGACTGTCGCTGACTCCTCGATAGTAGCAGGAGCAGCCTCTTCGACAACAGTGGAGATCAGCTCTTCAACAGTAGGAAGAGCGATATCCTCAGTCTCTGGTGCAAGAACCTCGCGCGAAGTATAAAGCTCTTCGTGCACTGGGACTGAGTCAACTGCTGGCACAGAAACTGGTTCGAGTTCATCCTCTGTGACTTCTGGAAAGGGAGTTTCAGTTGCTAAAGCGAGATCCTGATTCACAGAGCACTCTTTAGTTGGTGTAGGCACCAGGTCCAGTTCATCCTCGGTGACATCTGGAAGAGGGGTTGCCGCTGCCAAAGCGAAACCTTGACCCCCCGAGAGCTCTTCTACGGGGATAGCAGGCAGTTCGACTTCATCAGCTGTGTCTTCTGGCAGAGGGGTCTCAGTTGCCCAAACGAGATCCTGGTCGACTAAGAGTTGTCCGGGCGGTGTAGCAGGCAGTTCGATCTCGTCAGCTGTGGCCTCTGGAAGAGCAATCTCAGCGGCGAAGGCGAGCTCCCTATCAAAGTCTGGCTTTGGAGCAGACTCTTCATCGGCAGTAAGAAGATTGATTGGCTCTTCCGAAGCGGGCGCAATGTCTTCAGCGACCGAGACGGACTTCTCCAACAGGGGAGATTTTTCCTCAACAGACGTTTCAGCAGGAGTGGACGTGACATCAACAGCTTGCTCAGACTCGCTGATAAAAATTGGCTCTTCAACAACAGGAGCTGACTCATTGACAGTAGGGATTAGCTCTTCAACCGCGACTGGGGCAGTCTTCTCAACGACAGCAACAGCCTGAACGTCATCAGAAGCCATCACTGGGGGAGTATCAGCCTCAACCTCAACCTTTGACTCGGAGTCTTCAGGCAGTGGAACAGTCAAAGCCTCCGCCCATATATCCAGTCGAACTTGCACTTGCTCGATTTCAGCAACTGGAATAAGATCAAAGATCTCTTCAGCCTCATCTGGCAACGGAGTTGTCAAAGCCTCCGCCAATTCATCTTGTTGAAATCGCGGTTGCTCAACTTCAGCAACTAGAGTAGGTTCAGAGATTGACTCGAGGTCTTCCGGCAATGGGATTGAGATAGCCTCCGCAAACTCATCGAACTCAGGTTGTCGTTGCTCAGGCTCAGCAACTGAAACAAGATCTGAACTGTCCTCGACCTCTACTGGCAACGGAATTGACATCGCCTCCGTCAGCTCATCTGTACGGTGTTGGAGTTGCTCATGTTCGGTAACGGCAGAGCCGACTTCAGCTTCGAGCTTGATAGCGGCGGGAGATTGCTCTGGGACATCTTCCACAACCTCGGCGCTGGCGGGTTCTAGCTGGGCTTCGGGAGCGATCTGGATGGCAGGAGTGAGCTCAGGCTCACTTATTGACAACTCCGCCTCTTGCGTAGGTGGAACGACCTCGGGCTCAAGCTGTGGCTCTGCATCCAAAGAGATATTGCGGCCAACGACTGATTCTTGGTCCTGAGTTTCAGGAGTGCTGTCATCAAGCTTCATGATGCTCTGTTCAAGCGCAGGAATGTTGACTTCGACAGCTGGAGTGGCCCCTTCAACCGAAGGAGCGGTGATCTCCTCTGGAACAGTCGATGGCTTTTCAAAAGTGGGAGCTGGCTCTCCAATATCGGCAACTGGCAGTTCAACCCGAACAGGGACTTCAGGTTCAACAAGACTCTCTGGAGCAGCAACAGTGGTCTCGAGCAAAGGCTCAGCAATAGCAGTGGCGGGATCTTCCGTTGCGCGGTGTTCAGCCTCGGCCACAGCGGGTTCTTCGGCAGGAGCTTTGTCGACCGGAGCAATCTCTTCAACGACCTCAACCTGGGCCTCTTCGGCAACAGGCTCAGCAGTTGGCTCACGAGCAGCCACAGACTCCTCTTCCTCGATCTGCTCCTCTTGAATAGCCCTCAAAACAAGAGGGGATTGCTTGACCGCAGCCTCGTCTGAAGCGCTGACAGGCTCTGCGATGGGAAGTATTTGCTCGGGAGCAACCTCGAGCTCCCTTGTCTTTGTAGGCTCGACAGCGGACTCCTCGTTTGAAACTTGCTCCGGGAGAGCAGAAACCTCCTCCGCAGTTGTAAACTCGGCAGTAAGGGTGGTATCTTCCACCGGAGTCGAGTCTTGAACAGCAGACTCCTCAGCAGCGCCAGTCTCAGGCTCAGAAGCGCTCTCCTCAGGAATGGGCGAAAGGTCCCTAGGAACAACAGCAGTGGTCGTTTCCTGCTCCACTGCCTCCTGTTGTTCCGAAGTTTGTTTTTGCGCAAGCTGCTCCGTGAGCTGAGATAGAGGGGTTCCAAGAGCAACTCCCTTTTCCTGAGTAGTCTGCTCTGCCTGCTGGTAAGGGGCATTAGTCGCAACTGCTTGTTCTTCAACATTTTCCTTTACTTCCCAAGATCGACTGTCAGGTGCAGCTACCTCAACCATCACTTCTACACATGTATTAGTCTCAATCCCTTCTCTTATTTTTTCAACTCTCATCCGATAATACAAAAGAAAAGGGATTCTCACCATCTTCCTTCCCAACCTCCTCTTCCACATTCTGCTTCTCCTCCTGCTCACTGCTAGGCCAAGCAATCCCGCTCTTCTTCTTCGCTGCCGCCTTCTCCCTCCTCTCCCTGAACCGTCCCGCCACCCTCTTCAACCTTGTCGCAAGCAAAAGTCCATTCATCACTGAAGGCCCAGCTTCCTCATTTTTCTCACCAACAGTCCCCTCCGAATCAGCCATACTTCCCCCAAACTCTGACGGCGTCTCCGCCCTCTTCCCCAAAGCCAACGACAGCACCGACCTTGCATCGCTAATGCTATCAGCATCATTTTCAATAGCAGAAGGAGTCTCCTCCGCTACCGTGCCAAGCTGATGATCAAAGCTCTCCTGGGAAGGAGACGCCTGTTGCTTAGGAGAGTCAACCAACCCCAACGAGGCTGGCTTGTTTGTTTTGAGCCATCCATGTTCCTCATCCGTAGGGCTAGCAACAGCTTTCAGGGCAGTAGACTTCTTCCGCTTCTCTCTCTTCTTGCTCCGGAGAGTGTAACGTGACGAAGGACCAGATGCATCCTCCGACTCGTGCTCCGTTACAGGAGACATGGCACCGCTGCTCGTGGGGGTATAGGCGCCAGGGCTGATCGCTTCCAGGGCGAAGCTGACCGAGCGAGGCCTGGCACCGATTGGGGAAGAGGCGAGCCTCAATTCATGCAGTTGTGTAGCATCAATGGGGGAAGCCGCTGTTGGGATTGGCTGTAGTGCCTGAAACGAGTTCTCTTGTTGCTGCAAATGCGGTTGTTGTGGGGGAGGTACAGCGATGTCACCCAATTGTTGTTGTTCTTGCAGGGGAGTTGCTGCAGGTACTGCAGGTGTTTCAGCCCGACCTTCTTCAGGCCGTTGTTGAACCTCGCCTTGGGCGACGGATGAGGCGGCCTTGTCTTCATCAATTGGCGGCGCTGGGTCAATGTCAGTCTAAATGATGTTCTTGTATTCAATTCTAGTGTTCCTTACTCTTCTCCTCTTCTGCCCTTGTAGTATCAGTGGGAAAATCAGATTCAACCTCTTCCGGCAGCGGTACAAGTGCTGCAGCCTCCTCAATAGCGATTGGTTCTGACTGGGTAACGGCAGTCCTTCCAGATGCACCACCTGTCAAGACCTCAATGGTACTGTCTGCAGCCACGAGCGGGGCGGTGAAACCTCGTTCGACTGAATATGAAAAATGATTAGTTCATCTGATGCATCATAGTGTGTTTGTGTTCTGACGGGCAATATAGAGCTTACCGATGCCGGACTTGACGCCATGTGTTGACTTTGTCTCGGCGAGGCCATCACCAGTGTCAGTCTCCTCCTTAATGACCGGCTCCAGCTCCGGAGTGGCTTCGGTCGTCAACGGTGGCGCGGTGGGGAGGTCCTGTTCCTGTTGCAAAGAAATCGTGTCAAAGCCTGGTTCTTCCTTGGAGACGTCTTGTACAGCAGCATCATTATTGTCAGGGAGTAGTAAATCATGGGGAATAGTAACAGGAACACCATCTTGTCGATCGCTGGAGATCTCATTGAGTGCAGATTCCACCGTCTCCCGGTTGTTCTGGACGCTCTTTTCTGGCAACTGTGCTGGTGAAAACGATGATGAAAAAACCTCAGAAACGGGATGGGCCTCGGTCTGGTGTGGTTTATTGTCGTCCTCACCTCTTGGTGTTGTACTGTCGCTGCCATGGCTAATGTTGGGTTGCTCGCTTGAGTCTCGACTGACCTGTCCGGGAATTTTGTGCTCCTCGAGGGGCTGCTCCATGCTCTTGGGCTCCTGTTTGTCTATGAGAGAATCATCTGCGTCCTTTTGCAGCTCGTCGTCCGCAGAAATCAAAATGGCGGCAGCATCCTCAGGGATTTGCTTGGTCTCGGGCTCCGAGTCCATGGACGGGTGCTGAACAGTGGTATCCGGGACGGGTGGCTCTTCGAAAATGGGGACTGTAGTTAGATTTTCAGTCGATTGGGAAGCGTTCTTTTTCTTCTTTTTCTTTTTGGACTTCTTACTGCTGGTTGTTGTAGACGCGGGAATCTCTTTGACTTGGGCCGGGGCAGCTTCAGGGGCAGCGGCAGTCTCCTTGGGAGGTACTGCCTCAGCAGTAGGGGTCACTTCGGAAAGAACGGCGATATCTTCGGCGAGGGCAACTTCCTCAGCAGGAGCAGTCTCAGTGAGGGCCTCCCCTACTTGGCCTGAAGAGGCAGATGGCTCTGAGGCCAGTTCCGAGACTGACTGTTCAGTAGTATTAGTGGCGTTAGATGTCTCCAGGTTCTCAGTAGCTGTAGCGGCGGCCTTCTTCTTTTTCTTCTTCTTTTTGTTCTTCTTTGTCGCAGGCTCAACCACCTCCACATTCTCAGAAGCCGTAATGGGCAAAGGCTCATCAACAGCCTCCTCCTGAACAACATCTTCAGACGCTGCTGCTGTGATCTCCGGTACGAAGACATCCTGGACTGGCTCGTGGGCAACGACTGGTTCATCAACAACACGCGACGTGCTTTCCTTTTCCTCATTCCGCACGGTGTCCTTGCTCTCTTCCTTGTCATCAACATCAACATCGACAACCTCAGCCTCGACCAGTTCTTGTCTCTCATCCGACAACTCTTTTGTTGCCTCATGGTCAATCTTTGCCTCGTCTTGGACCAGGATAGGGCTCTCAACAAGAGAAACAGCGGTGTCTAGCGCAAGGCTAGCCGTATTCAACCCTAATTCCTCCTTGGCTTCAGGCTTATGCACGTCTTCTGCAGGCCCCACTTCAATGGAACGGTCGCTAGACTCGCCTAGACCCAGCCCCTGTTCTGTTTGCTGACTTTGGAGTTCAGGGCCCTCTTCGAGAATTGTCTGCGTGGCCGGTTCCTGCTTCTTGATGCCCCAAAATCCGGGACGAAAGGGGGAAACAGCCGGCAGCATAGACAGAATGCCCTTCTTAGTGATATCTCTGGTCAAAGTTGGCGTAGTAGGGCTTGAGATTGAACCTGACCTTGACGGTGCAGCTGCAATATGCTCCTCTTTCTCGGCAGGTTCAACATCATCCACATCATCTCTGACCGGAGGCTGAGGGCCAGGGCCCTGATCCTTTGCAGAATCATCAAGCTCACCGCTGCTCGGAGCTTGCGTTTCTGCTGAAGCCATGTTCTCGGCCGCAATGTCCTGTTCTGGCGGTGGAGCCTCGGGAGCAGCCTCCTCTTCAGCCACATCTGCAGCTTCGGCTGCAGCCTTCTTAGCCTTCTTCTTTTTGTTCTTGGACTTTTTGCCGGGAGTGGGTGGTTCCTCGGTAGCAGGGACTTCTTCAGCAGGGAGTATTTCGTCAGGAGCCGGGAATTCCTCGGTTTCAAGAGCAACGTTAGCGTCATGGCTCGGTTCATCATGTTGATGGTCAGGAGAAGGCGACGGTTCTTCGTCCGGCAGGTAGCGAGAAACAACAGGTTTATTGACTATGGACGATGCGGGCTGGTCGTTGGTCGACTGGTTGCTCGAAAGAATGTTGAGACCGCCGGACGATTCGCCTCTTTGTTGCTCTTGCTGAGATCCACTCCCACTCTCACTCCCCTCCTTTTCACCCTTCCTCTGTTTCTTCTTCTTCTTGTCTTTCTTTGTCGGACTGGGAACCAAACCATCCTCAGACATTTCCTCCTCAGGCGTTGTAGCAGGAACCACCTTAGCTACGACCTTGGAAACAGCAGGCGGTTCTGGCTGGGTCTTTTCACGCTTGCTCCAGAGCCCAAGAAGCGAACTGAAAGTTTGGCGAGGAGAGTCTTTCTTCTTGGTCGGCTCGGACAGCTGAGATTCGTAGAAAGTTGACCCAGAAAGGTAAGTAGGTGCTTCAGACGCAGCGACGGTAGATGTTCCATCCTCATTGAACGAATAGACACTCTCGCTCTTCTCTTGGCTGGGAAGAATCTGCATTTCAGAGCCCAGACGTTGGATGTCTGGCTGAGAACCGTTCTGGCGCATGTTGGCAACAACAAGAGTGCTGGCAGGACCGGCAGCAGCGGCAGTATCCACAAAAACCGACTTGCCTTTGTCGAAATCATCCAGTTCCTTCTCCTTCTCAAGTGCGCGCCTTGTAATGGGGCTCGGTGGCGTCTTGACATCGGAATAAGATGACGGAGGCTCATAAATCTGTGCATCGTTGCCATCTGTGACTTGAGAAAGTGTCGCGAAGTCTTGCTCTTGCACCCCCGCGAGTTCCCTGACAGTTGATCTGGGCGACGGTACAGTTTCTGCTTTCTCCAAGTCCGTGACGATAAGCGGCAGAACAGGCTTGTGTACAGGTGAAGAAGCGCGACTCTGAGGAAGAGCTGGCAGATCGGCCAGGTTTACCTCGACTGCATCGAGTTGTACTTGTGCAGCCTCAGCGGACGACAAGGGGCTGTCAGGAAGAGCTGGTAACTGATCCAAGTCTTCTTTGGGCACTTCAGGTGTAGCTGGAGCTTGTGTCGGTGACATGGGCTGGCTTTCTGAGAGAACTGGCAAATCCTCAAGGTCTTGATTGCGAGACACAGATCGGCTTTCGGGAAGAGCTGACAAGTCATCTGATTCCTTGCGAGGCAGTTGAGGCGAAGCAAGGTCTGGAACAGGGGAAGTTGGCGGACTTTCGGGAAGAGCTGGCAAGTTCTTAAAATCTTGCTCCGGAGGCTCATGCTCAGAAACTTCATCAGGAGCCTCAAGCGCATCGAAGAACGCATCAGCAGCAGCCTCGACAGGAGCTTCCACAGGGATCTCCACAGCGGCCTCAGCCGTAGTTTCGAGGGGGAACACGGGCCGACTATCCAGAAGGGCTGGCAGAGTCTCAACGCCTTCATTGAACACCTGTTCAATAGGGGCTTGAACAGGAGACAATGGTCGAGCATAATCAGGTGCGGGCATGGACCGGACAGTAGGACTGCCTGGTCGGCTTTCAGGAAGAGACGGCAAGTTGTCCAGATCTTGGGCTGGTAGCTGAGGAGCAGAGGTCTGAGCAGGCGATACAGGCAGACTATCGGGAAAAGTTGGAAGGTCGCTAAAATCTTGGCCATGAAGCTGAGTTGAACCAGAATCCTCCACAGGTGTGGTTGGCTGGCTTTCAGGCAGAGCGGGCAAGCTGTCAAAATCCAAGCTGGGAAGTTGGCGAGGTTCAAGAACCTCGATCGGAAAAAATGAGTGTCTGACGGGAAGGGCAGGCGTATCGACCAAAGGCTCATCGCGGGCATCGACCAACTGAGGCAGGGTCAGCTGAGAAGGCGAAGGAGAACGGCTGCCAGGCAAAGCAGGGAAGGCATCTTGAACAGGAGATATTGGCTGGCTTTCCGGCAGAGCAGGCAGCGTGTCCAAAGGCGCCTCTTGACTCTGGCTTGAGAAGCTATCCTGAGCAGATGACGTTGGCTGGGTCTTAGATAGAGCAGGCAAACTGTCTGCAAACTCATCAGGGAACTGACGTGAGACGGGAGCATGGGCAGGTGAGACAGGTTGAGAATCAGGAAGAGCCGGTAGCTCATCTGTGTCGTCTTGAGGGAACTGGCGTGGCACAGGGACATGAACGGGTGATGAAGACACGCCCAAGGGAACTGCAGGCAGAATCTCCTGGTGCTCAGACAGAACGGGCTCGAGTAGAGGTGAATTCTGACGAGACTCGGGAAGAGCAGGCAACTGATCCAAGTTATACTCGTCATGTTTGCTGGAGGAGGCAGAAACTTGGATGGCAGAGGCTGGCTGGCTTTCAGGGAGCGGCAAAGCCTCGAGGCTCTGGAGCTCTACAGGCCGTTCAACGGGAGAAGCAAGCGGGCTCTCGGGAAGAGCTGGTAGATTGTTGAGGATCCCATCAGGAAGCTGGCGAACCATGGGATGCTGAATAGGGGAAGGTGATGCCGTCTCAGAAAGCGTGGAGAAGCTCTCTGGTTCTGTGGCACGAACGGGCTCAGGAGCAGGAGAAGTTGACGTGTCCTCAGAATCAACAGGGAGAGACGCTAGCTCATGAGTAGTAACAGACTCGACAATAGGGGATCCCGGCTTGCTTTCCGGTAAGGCTGGTAGAGAGTCGAGTTCCAAAATAGGGAGAGCCTCAAGCAGAGGAGAGGCCGGTAGACTTTCTGAAGGCGCTGGCAGAGCATCTAATTACGGGTTAAGAATAGATTCTGCAGCAGGTGGGATTGACTTACTCTCGGATAGTGCTGGCAGTACTTCTGGCTGTTGAGCCAAGGTCGGCTCAACAGCAGGGGAAATTGGCGTACTCTCAGGAAGAGCGGGCAAGGACTCGTGCCCCTGGGAGAGGACAGGCTCAAAAATTGGAGAATTCAACTCGCTCTCGGGCAGGGCTGGCAGAGACTCTAGTCCCCGTGGGACAACAGGCGTGAAAACAGGAGAAGATTGCTGCTGCAATGTATCAACGATTGGCGAATCAGGACGACTCTCTGAAAGAGTGGGAAGCTCAACGTCGTGGAGAGGCGAGGGAGGGCGGCTTTCGGGAAGCGTTGGAGTCTCCTTCGACACTACGGCGGGATTTGAATCAACAAGGTCCTCCGTGGCTGGCTGAGAATTGCCGAGCACTGGCAGATGTTCCAGAACAGGAGACATAGGCAGACTTTCAGGTAAGGCTGGCAGATCTGAAAAATCTACAGGCTTTGAATGAGGGGAGATAGACCGGCTTTCAGAGGGGGGGAGAGTGGGTGAGGCATCTAAGACGGTCCGAGCAGACGATTCTGCCAACACGAGCGGAGATTCGGGCTGACTGTCAGGCAGAGCTGGGAGTTGAGAAACGTCTTCAAAGGTCTGGACAGGAGACTTTGCCAACTCCACAGGGGACTCGGGTCGGCTCTCTGCCTCAAAGCGCGACTCTGAAACCTTTTCGAGCGCCTCCGCCAGCGACTTTGACAAGTCTTCGATGGGAGAGACCGGCCCACTTTCAGAAAGTGGCAGTGCGGGGATTTCTTCAAGAGTCTCATTAGCCAAGCTTGGTTTCTGAAGAGGAGACGAAGGACGGCTTTTTGAAAGAGATTGCACGCCTGATAGAACAGGGAGGGAGAAGAGAGTAGTGAAGAAATGACTACCAGAGCGGGGACGCGGCGTAAACGATGGAGCAAGGCTTGCCGGTCTGCTTTCCGCAAAATTGGGCGTAGCCGAAAGGACTGGAGCAACAGGTTTGATGTCAGGACGAGCTGGCAGTGGCGAGAGAACAGGACTGGCAGGTCGGCTCTTGGGAAGGGCAGACAAGCCTGGGAACACAGGACCAAGAGACCTGCTCGATGCAACCACTTGCTGGGTCAAGCTGACAGGGCTGCTAGGTTCGCTTTCAACGACTACAGATTTGCAGTCAAGATGATCGACTTCATCGTCAACAACAGCTTCTTCCTCAACAGAAATAGCTTCAGCCGGTACCACGGGACTCTCCGGTGTGCTGTCTGGGAGAGGCGGCAAGGCTGAAAGAACAGGGCTAAGAGGCTTGTTGTCTGGGAAGACTGAGACATCCTCAAAGACCGGGCTGCCGAGTCCGTCTTCTACAGAAGCTAGAACATCAGAGACAACAGGGGTAGCAGACCGACTTTCAGGCAGAGTTGGCGAGGCCGAAACGGCAGGCTGGCTTTCCGAGGTAGTTGGCTGGGCTGTAACAATCGGGCTGAGAGGTTTGGTTTCAGACAGAACGGGGAGGTCTGTATGAACAAGAGTAGCAGGTTCGCTATCGGGAAGAGCAGGCAAGTCCGCAAAAACATCAGGAACAAGCATACGCTCTGGGACGACTGACAAATCCGAGAAACTGCGTGAACCAACACGATTGTCCGCAGGAAGCGGTAAATCGGAAACTGACAAGCCTGAAGAAACGGGGCTTGGGGATCTGCTTGCGGGGAGACCCGGCAGCGTGTCGATGACTGGAGAGCCAGGAGTGCTAGCAGGAAGAGCTGGTAAGTTGGCTGACGGAACAGGACTGGGGGCGCGGCTTCGGGGAAGAGCCGGAAACCTCTCATGATCAGGAGTACCAGGCTGCTCCTGCGGAAGAGCTGGCAGCGCAGATGCATCTTCAAACTCTCCAGCATGTGGCAAGACTGCAACAGGAGGAGAAGCCAATTCCATATGCACTGGAGAATCTGCCCGGCTCTCTGGCAGTGGTGGCAGCTCCTCCATCTCCTCAAAGTGGCCAGGCAAAACGTTTTGAACAGGAGATGCAGGAGCACTGTCAGGAAGAGCGGGCAACTCAACAACTTCTGGCGACTCTGTGGTTTGTGGCATAGTGCTGGGTACCGGGCTCGCAGGTCCGCTAGAGGCAAGCAAGAGTTCGGTTCCATCTTCTCGAGTGTGAGGTGAGTTCTTGTCGTCAATTGAAGTCCCGTAGGAGCTCTCCAGAGACGGCAATTCCAAAGTCTCGACCGGCACATCCAGAGTAGAGACATCCTGAAGCGGCGAGAGAGCACGGCTTTCTGAGAGGGTCGAAGCAGAGGCTTCCTCCTTGGCCAATTGTTGGATAGGAGAGTCTGGCAAAGAAGGCAACTCCTCCAAAGGTCCTCCAAAGACCAAAGGTGCAGATGATGGTGACGGGCCCTTTTCGAGAGGTGAATTTGGCAAACTCTCGGGTAGCGCAGGCAAGAACTCCAATTCATCACCAAAGGCTAGCTGTCTAGCAGGCGCTTTGAAGGGCACAACGACTGGCGAGAGTTGCTCGAGCTCTTGAACGTCATCCTCTTTATCCGTGGTGGACTGGCTCTCGAGATGCACAGATCCAACAGGTGACATCTGTTCCAAGCTTTCAATGTCAGTCCTCCTAGCCTCAGGAGATTGGGCAAACTCGTCAGCCGCGAAAGCACGGGGCGTGGTCTCGCCAGATCCGAACCCAGATGATTGCTGCTCGAATGATCTCGCAAGGGGCACGTCAATCTTGAGCTGGTCCTGTAGCATCCTACCAGCACCGAGCGCTCCCAACGCTCCAATGGAAGCACCTGCAAGACCAAGACCGCCGCGCTGAAGGTAGCCGACATCGACATCCTCATCTCGATCTACAGTATCAAAGCCAGGAGATTCGGGTGCACTCGAAGGCGGCTCACTCTCACTCTCCGGCAGCGCGGGGTAGTCCACCACATTCGGCGCCCTCTTCTCCTCTCCGCCTTTCTTCTCAATCAACCACAACGGCTTGTACTCCTTCCCCATATCCCAGCTTGTTGGTCTAGCCTGTCTACTCTTAGGGGGCGAGTACGGCTGTTCCACAGCTTGAACAGGGCTTGATCTTCCAACCCGAGGTGAAGATGGCACAGATCGCCGGCCCATCACCAACGGTAACGGAACTGCTGTTCGACTGGGAGTTCTGACATGACCCTGACCCTGACGGCGAGATGAGACAGTCGCGCTTCGGGTCCGTTGCTCTTGAGGCGGAGTATTAGGGCGACTCTCCGGCAAGGAAGGGAAGAAGTCGTCCAATTCGTAAAAGCTGGGATCTTCAGGGGAATTTGGCTCACTAGGAGGCAGAGGAAGCAGGTCTCCAAACTGGGGATCGATCGCTGGCTTAATCTCACGATGCACCTGGACTTCAGGGTCGACCTTCTGGGAGCTGTAGCTGATGCTTCGCTCACGGCGCCAGATGGGCTCTTGGGTGTCTTTGGCTTCCCCTAATCCTTTGAATACCTCTTCAATTATGGAAGAGGGCAGGACGGCGTTGAGATGGGAGTACGGGCTTGCAAAGGCCTGGACTTCCATCAGGCCGGCACCGTCGCCACTGGTGCCGGCTCTAGCTAAAAAAGACTGCTTGTCCCTGTTCTCTGCGGTTTGCTGAGCGTTGCCAGTGATGTGCTTGGCATCGTTCGTCTGGCCAACAGGATCAGACGGAGTCGAACTCAACTCTCGCTCGACTACCCGAAAGGACTCCTCTTTTGGCTGGTCGACCACCTGGAATGAAGAAGCTTCTCTGGATAGGTTGGAGGGAACCTTTCCAGAGAGGTCCTCTTCGTTTGGCCTGTCTGGTGGCTCTTCGTGCTCTGGTATGTCGATATAATCTTTCCTGGTGCTCATATGGCTTCTCCTGTTGTTCTTCTTGCTGCCTGAGCCGCTGCGTGACAGCTCTGAAGAGTTGGACTTCCTCCTGGGGGAAGAATCAAAGTCTTGCTCAGCTTGTGCCGGTACAATAGGAAGCTCTGTGGGCGCGGCGGTGACAACAGAAGGTGATGGGCGGCTAGAGTCACTTGGATCAGTAACAGTCTCGGCAGAAGGAGGTACATAGAATGGCTGGGTTGAGCCGCGAGGGGAGTCCCGTCGGCGGAAGTCTTCGTTCTTGATCACAATGTTGGGATCAAAGCCCGAAGCCTGCAGCCCAGCAGCCACGGTGGCGTTGAAGTCAAGATCTTCCTCGAAAGAGCCCGGCATCCGGCTCAAGCTGGGGCTGGATGATGTCGGCTTCGGGCCGACCCGTGGGGGCGTCTCATCTTCCAGATCAATGGGAACATACCTCCTCTGTTGTGGTGGGGTAGACGGGGGCTCAGAGATGGCGGGACCAGGTGAGGTATCTCTTTGTTCTCGCTCAGGCACAACCTCTCTCGGCTCTGAAGGCGGCTCAGCAGTAACAATGGCCGGCTTTGGCTTCTCTTCAACAACAGCTGCCGAAGCACTCTCACCCTCAATCGCCCTGGAACCAGAAGCCTCCGCGGCAGCCTCCGCGGCCTTGGCTTCCTCTTTCCTCTTCGCAGCAAGAGCAGTGGCACCAGCAATAGCAGCCGCCAGCGTAGACGACCAAGCATTGGTCTTCTTGCCCGGAGACGCGAACTTGAACTTCAGTGGTTTCCTCTCCTGAGACGCGTCTCTGCTCTCGGGGGACTCTCTCACGCGACCAGTGTCATAATCATCGGGTACCTCCACAGCCTCACCGCGACGAGTCATGATGATTTTTGTTTCCTTCTTGGGGCTCCGAGGAGGGGTGGCAGGCTCGTCCTTTTCCTTGGGCGGTTCGGCATCAACTACAGTCGCCGCCTGGGAAGATGAGCTCACAGACCGCATCATCTTTTCCGGGTTAGGCGATACTGCAGGAGTAGGCAACACCAAAATGAGCATCGGTCTCTCCCTCTCACACGACGGATCCCTAGACTTGAAGATGGGCATCATCATGGCCGGGTTGACACCTGGAATCGCGGGAGGAGCCTGGTACTTGACCAAGTCATGAGGCATAATAACATTGTCAATCCTCACATCAGCGTTGGGGCCGTCAAACACTGACTTCTTTGGAGCACGCTTCATCTCAGGGGGAGTGACGATACGGACCACGGGATCTTCGCCGTTATCCTCGTACTTGTCCATGATGGAAGGCGAAGGCGAAACGCTGCGAGAACGGGACTCCTCTCCTGCGATTCTCTCAGCGATCTTGCGTTCGCGATAGACTCGATTGGCTTCCTCCTGGACAGGATCCCGGACAGGCTCACGATCACGGCCTCTGGAGGGCGCACGAGAGCGGGAGCGCTCTCTATCATTCTCGGAAGACTCGACGACGGCAATGGCAGCAGCGATGGTGGCAGGATCGGCGGGGATAGTTGACTTGTTGGTTTCCTCAACGATCTTCTGAGCTCGGGCAATCTCAAGTTCATACGACTCACGGCGGCTGAGACGCTCCCGCACCTCCCCTTCTGGCTCGGGCTCCAAGCGATCCCAGTCTGGCTCGACAGTGAGAATGGCAGGAGTCAACGGTCGATCAGTGGGAGGGGTATGGGAAGGAGTTGGGAAGGCGTCGGTCGGGACTTGGAACTGGAAAGGGTCAACAACGGCAGGAGCACGGCTGCTGCTGCTGCCTGACGGCTCCCCACGAGATAATTCGGCAGGTGGCTCGACGGTAATGGCAGAAGGGGCGCCCTGAATAGCCTCCAGCTCAGCCAACCGCCTGGCTCGCTCCTTCTCAGCCTCGATCTGTTTCTGAGTTTCAGCAAGCAACTTGCGAAGCTCTTCCCTTGCTTGCCTCCTTTCCTCCTTGGACTTCTTCTTGACAGCAGGAGCCAGGGAGTCGGCCCCAGGTGGCTTTTTCTCATCGAGGGCAGGTGCCGAAGGTGGAGGAGCAACCTCGTGCTCCTTCCCTTTGCTGACCTCAGAGCGAGCAGGGGCAGGAGCAGGGGCAGGAACCGAGTCAGCAACATCAGGACGTCCCTCAACGACAACAATCACGTCCTTTCTCCGATCTCGCGATCGCTCCTTATCACGACTTGGCTCACGTCCGCCACTTGCTTCCAAAGCCCGCTTCTCCTCCCGCTCCCTCTTCTGGTTGGCATCTCTGGATCTCCGGTCGCGCTCAGCCTTTTCGCGCTCGTCATTAGCCACACGCTCCTGCTGGTAGATAATCTTGCGTTGCTCCCGGACGATCCTCTCCTGCTGCTCGATCCAGTCTTGCTTCTTCTTCTCCTCCCTAGCCCGGCGCTCCTCCTCCTCGGCCTTCTCGCGGATCTCCTTCATGCGGACCTCGTATTCATCGCGCAAGCGCTGTTCCTCACGGGCGTGACGTTCACTGTCCTCGCGATGCCGCTTGACTTCCTGCTCGAGCCGCATACGCTCCTTGTATCCATCGTCACGCTCCAGGCTGGGCGAGGTTCGGTGAACAGGCGAAGTCTTGCTATCCCTACGAGCACCGGCTGCGAGCACGGCACCAGCCACGGCACCGATAACAGCGGGAGTGATGACCTCGGAAATACCACCTTTGTTCTGGGGCTCCCGTCGAGAATAGCGATCATCATCCCGGTCGCGACCAGTCGGCGTATCGTAATGGCGGTCACGCTCACGCTCACGCTCACGATACCGTTCATCCGATCTAGTGGCATCTGACGTGGGTGGACGGTCGTAGTCGCGTCTGAGCACATGTCAGCCACCACTCACTCTGCCCAACCTTATATCATCTGAAGTCGTAAAACACACAGACGACACAAAACAACTTCAGAAGAAACTTACCTATTATATCTCTCATCCCTCTTATCATTAATATCAATGGTGTTCCGCCTGGCATCATCATCATAACGGCGGCGTCTCTCCCGATCATAATCATCATCACGTAGTGGCCTCTCATCACGTTTCTCGTCGGGCCTCCTCCCCTCGTCCTTATTATTATTCATCACCGCACCAGCAACAACCGCAGCCCCAATAGCACCCACGACAGCCGGAAGAGCTGCTGAGATACTACTCTCTTTATCTCTCTCTCGCTCCCTCTCTCTGCGCTTCTTCGGACTGCCCGTGCTAATCTCATGCTCCCTATGATGACCTCGCTCTTCCAACACCTGAGGCGAGACGGGAATTCTTGGTCGCGGGGCTTGAATTTGCACTGGGGTACCAAGATTGGTCGCAGTGATAGGCTGATCAAAACCATGCTGCTGCTGTCTCTGCCTTTGCACCAGAGCTTCATTGCTTGCGCTTCCCGGCAATGGAATCGGGTTCTCAGCCGTCACTCTGTGCGCCAGTGCGGGAGACTGATACTGAGAATGCACCGGGGAGACATACTCCCCAGGCCTAAAACCGCAAGGAGTATTCACATATCCCCGGAGAGAGTTCACGGGACCAAACATTGCTGGATCGACGGCGCTTGGCTTGCGGTCTGGCGGACGGATGGCTTCGGATGGGCGTTCAGAGATGATGGTGGGAGCTAGGCTACCGGCTCCAATCGCTGCGCCCATGACGCCTGCTGTCCCGGCTAGAGCTGTCAGCGGAGGAAGGATAGGGTCCGAAAAACGAGGCATGGAACCGTAAGCGAGACCAGAGTCTGAATCAGAGCTGGGAGAATCAGAGTCGGAGTCGGAGTCGGAGGCGGATTCCCATTCTTCATCACTAGAGGAAGACTGCGATTTATTTGGCCGAGAGGAGCTGATGCCGCGAGTCCCGCCAGAGTTTTTACGGTGGAAAGCAGAGACAGCTGTCGCGGTGGCCACCATACGGGAAGGACGAGATTTACCCTGGCGTTCGAGGTCGCGGAGGTTCTCAGCACGGGCGAGGTCGGACAGTTTCCTCCCAATGGCGATGATCTCCTCGTCGGTTTGGACACGCTTGAGGACCGGAGGACCGTCCGGACCAACATTGGGACCTTGTTGCGGATGGGGCTGGCCATATTGATGCGGGAGAGGAGGAGGGTAACCTTGGCCAGAGTGGTGTCCATGTTGGCTATAGTGATGAGGGGAGTAGGGTCCTGGAGGTGCTGGATATGCGCCGCTTACAAGGGAGAAAGCCCCCGGGGTATATGGCTGGCGGTGCTGTGGATATTGCGGGATCTGTTGGTGCTGTGAAGGCGATGGGCGATGGGTACTTTCGATGGACGACCGCGACACATATCCGTTGCCGTAGGCAAGATCGCTGTCAACTGAAGACGTCGAATAGTTCTTCCTCTTGAAAGAGCGCCGCTTTTTGACCTTCTTCACGGATGACAGGGCAAAGAAGTTACGGATGCCAAATCGGCTTCGACGGGAGACATTCACCAGTGACGAAGAGGTCGACGAGGAGGCGGATGTGGTGGAATCGGCCCTAGATCGGTGATATTGGCGCTGCGTGGGAGTCTGTGTCTGGGACGAAGATAGCGCCGTCATGTGCTGCGTAGGAGTGTGGGTTTGGGATGATGACACGGGCGGGATTATTGCGCGGTCGCCTACTTCGGGTCCGGGTGGTAGTTGTTGAGGTAGTAGGGGGGCGGGCTGGGCAGCGACGACGCCGGCGGCGACAGCGGCGGCAGCAGCGAGCTGTTCTCTGGAATGCCGACGCTCGGCGCGTCGCCGCCGGGAACTCTCTGGGCTCCGGCGACGGGCCGTTGGCTCTCGCATCATTTTGGCGAAAGCGCAAGAAACAACCTGTCGTCCAAATTTCCTTCACGTTCCATTCATTGAAGTGGGTTGTTTTTGTTGTGTTTATTTCACGCGATAAGGGGTACTTGATTTCAAAAAATCAGATTTGCGCCTTGGTATTAGTTTCGTCAACACCCAGCGAGTATCGCGACAACTGGGTTTCAAAGATCAAGAGTAAGGAACGAAAGACTGTGGAAAGGATAGGATGGAAGATGGAGGTTCAGGTGTGTGTTGTTGTTTGGGGATCTGAGATGGATTGTTCCATCCGAACCATCAATCAATCAATCAAGAGGCTGGGGGTCGCAGCTAACCCAGCTCTGGAACTGCCCGAACCCTGAACTCGTCTGCTCTGGGGCCGGGGTCTGAAAGCTCCCCTCACCAAGAAAGTGGAGCAAACCGAGAGAGGTTGTCAGCGCTTGGCCCTTGGCCTTGTGGGGACAGAATTAAACAAGCGCTCGCGGCTGACCCTTCCCTAGCTTTTTTTCCCCACGGACCACCCTCCTCTTTTTTCTTTCGCGACGACTTCAGCTGACACTGGGACCGTGACGTCGACCGCCACGGCCAATGATTGGACAAGATACAGACTCAACCTGCAGGTCACGACCAGTCACCAACACCAACCCGGATCAGTCAGCCAGGAATACCCGGCCGTATTTTTTGGAACGGGAAGGTAACGAGAGGCGTCGTTGGGTTTCACAGGGCAGCATTTTCATTTTGTCCTGCTGCTGGATTCTCGAATAATGATGCCCGATTCGTGTCATCAGTCACCATCAGAAGTTACAGAGTATAGGTATGTCTTGCATTCCCAGCTTCCGATTGCTATACCCTATCAAACTAGAAGGAAACATTTTCTTCACCGCTTGTATTGTGTATGGATACAATATTGAGTGTACTGAGTCGGTACATACGCGGCCTGCCGCTACTTTTTGACTTGGATACCCCATCGTCGATAGGATCTCCCGTCTGCCGCTGAAAGGGTGGGAAGGACGGGACCCTTTTCGATTTCACACGTGTCGCACAGTGTGTCGCTGAAGACAAAAAGTTGGGTTGCCTCTTCTTTTGGCGAGTTGCTTGTCGACGACTGGACTTTTGCTCAACTGACCTATTATGCCGCATTGCGATGTCGATCACTTGTGCATTTTTGCCTCTTGCTGATAGTCTTGGATGCGTTTTGCTGGAGGATTGGGTATCGTGGTATCCATGCGGGGTATGTCGCGCGTTGTAACCCAGAGCAAACAAACACCACTGCAGTCTGTTTGGGCACGGCAGTGGATCATTATTGCTCCCAGGTTTGTTCGCCTTGGAGATGTCCACTGCTAGTGAGCTGGACTTGAAGTTGGTAGACATTCTTGACATTTATATATGCGACTAACGACTTGGGTGGAAGCGATAAGGCAGCCAAAATGTCAACATTGGGCCCTGTCTATACAAGAAAGTTGGGCTGGCTGGAGATCAAAGGAATGCCCATCGACGCCAGCACTGTCACATGCAAGATGGTTTCTCTCGAGATGGGAGGAAGGCCGGTCCATAAGCACTAGACAGTGTCGATAAGAGAATAGAAAAAATGTGATCAATTTTGTGAAGGGGACAAGAAAATGCAATCTATGTAAGCTGTAGCCGTATGTAAAACCCCCATATATACGGTATCACTACAATCTACCACAACCCAGGCACCTTTTTCTAGCAAGGTTCAACCCTACCCCAACACGCCCAGTCTACCATGCCCATCTAATTGGCAGTGAAAGTCGAGTTGATAGCCCCAAATTTGATGTTGGAGTAAATAACATACGCATCCGGATGAGCAGCCTCAATCGTCGCCGGCACTCCATCAGCAGGATCGCACCTCCCGCGAGCAACACCTGGCTGCTCCGGGTCAGCATCGTTGGGGAAGATGCTGTCGAGCCAGTTCATGTTCACAGCACTGTTTCTCATCATTAGCTTCATCTCTCTCGGGTTTGGAAAAAGGGGGGTGAAACATACTGATCATCCCAAATACTCAAAACCAACACCATCTTCTTCAAGCTCTCCCCCATAGCCCTCATCCCCCCCAGCTGCCCAAAATAATTATTATCCCCAAACGCACTCTTCTGCTGCTCGCAGAAACCCTCACTGATAAAATTCGTCTGGTCCACCCCCGCAACCTCGGTGACAGAATTAGGAATCACATTCCCATCCTGGACGTAATACCGATGGATACTCTTCAAGTTGCCACTGTCGGTCCCGTCGTCGGTGACAAACTGGGTGACGATGGTGAAGGCCCTGGTCGTGTCGACCGTCTTGCCAGGGCCGTAAAACTCCCTGTTGCCGAGGCGGTACGAGTTGAAGTCGCAGCCGTCCTTGTCGCAGATGGAGTTGTACCTGTCGCTGCCGGCGCCGCAGTCGACGCCCTCGCAGCGGGTCTGCTCGTTGACGGAGCAGACGTGCGGGGTGTAGGCTGTCGCGTCCGAGTTTGCTTCCCAGATGTCCATTTCCGCGCAGCAGATGCCGTATTTGCCTGTGCCTGAGTTGCCGTCGGCTCCGCCCCAGCCTTCGACGTTTGCCTGTTGGGAGGGGAGGGGGAGGTTAGTATTTTATGAGTAGAGGGAAGGGGAAAGGGTTGGGGGGGGGAAGGGTGGTGTACCTCGCCATTGATAAACTTGATATCCTGTGGACATTGAGAGTCGCAATACCCAGTGCCATACTTGGCACCGGCCTTGTTCCCGCTGAAAGACTTGAGCCCACCATCCTCGAGCATCTCGCTAAAGTACACGGCGCCGTTCAATCCACACGGGAGCTTGGAGACGTCCACGTCAAAGGTGAATTCCTTGTTGAGGAGGTTGAACAGCTTGTACTTGTCCGAGCTGGCCATGAGGTAGACTCTGGAGCCGACATTCTGGCCGTTGTCGTTTTTCTTGACAAACTGGAGCCTCAGGGCTCCGGACGAAGGGGTGGTGATGCCGTAGGTGCCGCTGTAGTCGGCGCCGTCGACGGCGCAGTTCTTCGCGCAGGTGGCTCCGTCTGGACAGGCGGTTGCGTTCCACTCGTTGCCGGTGTAGCAGTTGGTGTAGCCGTTTGTGATGTGTGTCCAGCGCCAGTTGGCCTGGTTGGGGTGAGTTAGATGTCAATCTTGGAACCTATGGCTTTGATGATAACTTACGTCAAGGACCACCTCCGTGCTCTCCCTTGTACATTGGCCCGGTGCAGTGCACACTTGGATAGGCATAGAAGGATGGCGCTCAGCTGTGTAGGTGCCAACTTGTTGTCCAAGCACGAGGCTGGCAAAGGTGAGGAAAGCTGCTGAGCGGTACATGGTGGCTATGAGGGTGGACGACGGGAGATGAGTGCGGTGCCTCTTTCCAATCTTCTCTCTTTCACTGACAGATCCATCATCTTATACCTCTCGTCGTTCGACATGTTGAACTCATTATTGTGCCCGGTTGAGTTGCCAAGTTTGTCACGGAGGAAGACAAAATGCCTCGAGGTGGCAGGATATTCACTTGTGATCTCTTGCCGTCGTCGCTTACAAGCATCATCATGCCAACTGACCAAGAGATGGAGCAACGACCCCAACACAATAGGTGTTGATCAATTCTCCAGCGGCTAGCAATACCATCCCGCGTCGTAAGCCTCGGGCTCGCTTATCACAACCCCACGAACCATTGCCTCCATTCCAACCAAATCGTTTTCCCCCTCATGCGGGATGATCTCCCGGATCTCAGGGACTCGAAAAGCCTCCTATTTGGGCAGGTTTATCAACCGGGAAGCATTGACGTCGATCCCTGATCAGCGGGTCTGGATGACACCCTATCTCGGACAAGCACTACAAGCTTGCGGGACAAGAAGTCCAAGCATTGAGGCTCTGATTAGAGGGTTAATATAGGCAAAAATGCAAATCCCGGTGATGCGGCCGGGTAATCGATCGGAGACGGGAATGCTGGACGATGCGCGCGAATAACATGAAACAAGACCCAGCCGGACGGAACGTCTTTGTGCGGCTTCTTCTTGGCCTATAATCGGAAGGTGTATTAGAAGAGAGGGTATTACCGCTATGTCCGTTCAACCAGCCCTGCTCTTGGTGTTGACCCGTTATCGATGTTCAGCATGAACGGGACGAGATGCCCTCTGTTCCGGTCGAGTGGGTATCTAAAGGGAGGTTTCAGTCAACCTCGTGCCATGGAAAAACTTTTCTTGTAAAAAGGCAGACCGCGTCATATCAGCTTGGTCTAAGAAGCATGGATGTTGATAAGACCGAGTTATTATTCCATGGTCCACGGCAATATGGGAGCGGTGATTTCGCGGTGAGATTTCAACATCGGATGAGAGTGTACGTGGGATTTAAGAAAGAAGAGTAGGAGAGTAATTGTCTATCGATAAAGACATAATCTTGACCGTCATCAGCGAGGAGCAGAGAGGATATGTAGGAGCAGACGATAGGGAAGACAAAAAGTGTTTGTGAAAGCGAAGGAGATTGACAGTGCCGGCAGACATCCGAACAGAAGTCGCGAGATCCGTTGATGGCTCACTCGCTCTCTCCTGTTGGGTTGTGTATGACTTTTGCCAACCATCAAGGTCCTCAGTGCTAGGCACCAGCCGGTAGAAGCTTTATTTATTAGTTCGACCTAGTAGATTTTAACCAGGCCCAGTACCCTCATCACAAAGCTCTCGCGGTCAAGTGGTAAGGCTATTGGGGCTACCCTCCGCCGGGGCTCACCGAGAGCCCCAAGACGCCCCCCGTTCGATTCTTCGTTAAAACCTCTAGGTTTTCGTAACCGGTCAATGGCCGGTGAGCTTTTTGCGATTTTATTTGTCTGTTGTTTACTTTACATGTAGTGGTCTACTCTAGCTGTTTCTCTTATCTTTTTTCTCTCTCTCGGGTTTATTTGATTCTAGGAGTCAGTCCTCCATCACCTGTTTTTGTTCCATGAATTTCGAGTCTTCTATAATTAACCGACCATGTGCTAAGAAGAAGAGTTATGAGAGGATGATATGTCGAGGTCCCTACCGTCTGACTTTTCTATCGTCTACTTTGACATGGTTGCAACTAACTCAGGGATGCAAAATGATGTTTGCGAATATCAAAAACCCGAGACACAGGCAGATTAGGCAGGAAGATAGCAGTAAGTAAAGCCACAACAAACCGCGAGATGCCAGCGCATTGTATATTGTAGCCTAGGTATGATGTGGCTGGTATGAGTGTGTGATAACCTTGAATCCTTCGCTTGTCAGGGCCGCTTTCATCACGACCATGTGGCACGATCAAGATCAGTCGCATGAAACAGCGGGGATGAACAAATGCCAACTACAGAGAAGCATAAATCACCTGCCCGTCGCTCGGAATTGGGACATTCGTAATACATGCGGGCATACATGCTGGCCTATGACTGCTGCACCCCAGACCTATTCCACTCGCACCTCTCGGTTTCGAAGCACGATGGCTGAACAAACCTTGGGGGCATATACCGAGTCTGGACTGGTCAAGGTATTCTGGGAATAAACTCCATATTTGTTCCGGGCGTCTGGGGGCAGGGGATCGCGAGGTTGAAACAAATGTTACACAACCAAGCAGTCAAGCCACCGCCGGAGGAGGCTTGTCTAGTGGAGAACTACAGGTCCGCAAGGATCTCGAATCACACTCGGTAGATGCTTTGAGGCTGATCAAAAAGGTGCCGCTCTTGCCGGAATCCGCCGGGCGTCTGTTCGTATCAACAACTGCCGGGCCGTACGGTTAGTAATCCTTCTCCTCATGCTTCCAAAGGGAAGAAACATTTCAGACGGCATGGCCCGCCGTTGCGGAGGTTGCGGGGCCGGGACTGACGCCATGATCCGAACGGACGGCACCCAAGACAAACAGCGAGGGTCAACGCCACGAGGCTGTGCAGGCCCTACGGGAGCTTGGCAAACCAGCGATAACACTTAAAAGATGCCGAAAACCAGGCTTTGATGTCAGCAGTTGTTATGCAACATCGGGAAGCCTAAAGCTGTGGAAATTGTCAGTTGCAAGCAGACAATGGCTTTGTCGATGTGGTCACTCGATCTTGAGAAACACAGAATTCAGGAGGAAAGCAGAGAGGATCGTGATACTGGCCTGGACTTGACAGATCCACCACGGCCTTGTGGAGACGCTCGGGTTTCTTTGCATGATCGGCACGCTAACAAAGACAAGCACTTTTTGACGGGTTGTTGCCGAGAATCTTGAGATTCTTTTAAATCGACAGATGCTGTGTGAGGGGTCTCAATAACAGGGCGCCGAACTGGCGAGTTTGAAACTAGGGAGACTCCTTGCGTTACTCTCAAAATGCCTTGCCCTCTTCTTTCCTGCATTTCTATGCCACGTCCAGGGTGGCTGTGCGCCTACCGCTCGCCGTGCAGTGGATGCCTTGTCAGTAGCGCGAAGGTGGGGTGGGGACAAGCTTCCTGTTCGAGCCTCACCACAGAAAACCCCAGCGCGGGGTGGAAGGTTATACAGATGCAATTCTGCCTCTTGGGTCTGCCAATTCTGCCCATCGGCAAGGGAGAGGCACTGCCTCATGTCGTCTGCGAATCACAGCATTCTCTACAGTGCTAACCAGGGACCTTCTCGAATCGTATCCATGAGCGACATTGGTGATTACCCATCATTATCTGTCTTGGGCGTTGCTTGTTGCACACTGTTGCCCCACTAAACGGTTCCCCTCCTCGACCATCTCACCATTGACCGTCTCACCATACTTTGTCGCCGCATTCTCACGGGTCCTGACGGTGGCCGAATCTGCCAACCCAAGAGGCGGAACAGTCGGCGTTCTCTCTTGTGCCTGTGCTGTGGCTTGACTCTGGATGACAGAAGCCAATTCATCCATCTTGCCCCCTTCGGCTTTCAATATCGTGTCTGAGTAGCCGCACTGAATTCTGCAACCTCTCAGTCACCTTTCCATCACTCCTTTTTTTTTTTTTTTTTTTTTTTTTTTTTTTTTATGTTACCACCATTTCTGCAGGTTGCCCGCCCATAGATGCAGCTGACTGATCAATTCGGTCTATCGTTATCCATCTTTGCCTTAATCCATGTTTTTGGCTGCCTCCCGCCTTCTCAGCTTTATCTCTACACAACCTCACCATTCTGTTATACCTTGATATCTGGTGTTTTCCATCAAAGATTGATCATCTCAACCTCTTGACCGTTGGTATCTTTGCATCCCCCCCTTTCCTTTCCACAAGCATTTTAAGCGCTTGGCTCAGTCCAGGCTCGGAACCGCAGCCGTCGCCCTGCGCCTCGCCCCCAATTATCACCCCTGTCAGCGGGCCACTGGCCCAAGGAACAGGTGCGGCGTGCCTCATCTAGCAGTGCGCGCGCCAGCAACAGCAGCACTCCAACTCTTCTCTTTCAATCCTCCTGCTCTCGACACGCCGATCACTTGATTTCTCCTGAACCACATTCCTGCTTCTGCTGCGACCTTCCATAGCACTTCCAAGCGGAATTCGGACCGTGGTTGGCGCATTTGTAGCTGGCAAAGACAGTGACACCCGACACAACACTCCCGTTGCGCAGCCGCAGGACCATGTATGCCGCCTAGGGTCATTGACTCCCCACCTCTCGACCAAGATATCGGGAGCTCCACCGGCTCTTCCCCCTTCATAGACAAGACAACGCCCCCAGATCTCATCGTATAATATATCACCCTGGACTTTCCTACCCGCCGTCCGCAAATATGTCTTCGATTCACACCATATACCCCTCATCCGTCCCTGACACCACCACACGCCGCCGGGACCGGATTGATGAACCCCGCAGACCTCACCAGCAACCACAACAGCAACCGCAACAACAACTTCACCTCCAGCAATATCAACTTCAAGGCGCCCCGTCGACGCCAAGTAAGAACAGCCATCTCTCTGCATACCCATCGCCCCAACAGCAGTACTCCTCGCCCTCCCTAAACGTCAACACCCCTGCCGAGTCCGAGTCCACCCTCAGTGTTCACTACCAGTCGAGCGAATTCAGCGAAGTTGACGATCCCTTCTTTGGCGCGAGCTTCAATAGCATTGGCGGCTCCCCTTCTTTCTTGGTGGACGATAGCTTGGATTCGTTTCTTGTCGACCAACAGACATCTCAGTCCAACATTTCGACTAGCTCGCAACATGTGCCACAGGCTGGCGCGGTCACCTTTCCTCTGAGTCCCGACAAGACCCCTTCACTATCCACGGCTTCACCCCACGCAGACGGGAAAAGCGAGTTTGCAACATTTCCTGACCTGTCTCAGCCATCGATTGGGCCGCACGAGCTCTCACTTACAGCACAGTCGTCTTCTGTCGACTTGACTCCAAGGACAAGCAACAGTGAGGAGTCAAGCGACAGCGGCCTTGCCCCAGCAGCTCCCATTATGCATAGTCATAGTCCGCGAGTCACAGTCTCCCATTGGGAACAAGACAACAATGTCGGGTCATATGAGTTCAACACCAGCCAGCAGGCAGTGCATGAGGCCGAGCCATCTCCCACTGTCCGTGATCTCTCGGGCCGATGGGCGAATCAATCCACAGGCCCGAGCGGTTTGGACCCAGCTCGTCGACCAAACGTCGAGGTCCCGAGCATGAATGAGCTGGCTTCAGATCGTGACCGGGAACAGCAAAACAGAAGGGTTGACAGTTGGCTGCAGAAGCATACTGCCCGAACAACACCTTCAGAGTTCGTGCCTGTCATGCCTCAGGATGCCAACACCAATGTTCCCGATCGCGAGATTGAAGTATCAGAGACGCAGAATGTGCTAAAACCTGGCCAAACGTACTACAACGAGAACGCCGCGGGTGGTTTGACGGAAGAGGATGTCGATTTCATTCGACAGAATCGCAACTGGGCTGATGGACCCATGGTATCGTCCATTTCTTCCACTCGGCACCAGCCCGAGACCGCTCAAGCCGCTATTGCGAGATATACGCGGATGTGCGATAACGAGTCGGTTGTATCTCGAGCAGCAACATGGGGAACACGACGTCGCAGTTTACCTAGCATCTTTGATTATGATGTGCAGGCGACCACAAACCTCTTCAAGAAGCTCTCGCTGAGCCGAGGTGATAACAGTCGACGACCGAGCATCATTGGGGTCATGCGCGACAAGCTCACCCGGAAACCAAGTGTCAACAATAGCAAGCGGTCTCGTGGCGTTGAAAACGATGATGCAAGCTCTGGGGGAACCGACACATCTTTTGAGCGAAGAGACAGCCAGGTGAAGCTCGCACCACCAAGCCCCACCCCATGGAACAGAAAGAACAGTGTTCCAAGCATCAACACGGCGCTTGTTGCCATGGGGGGAAGTGTGGCAGCCATTGGGACCACACATGCCCGATCCGGCTCCCTCAGCGCCACTCCTGTCCACTCTCCAGTCGTGAGGAGCCCGAGCACGCTGAGCGTCAAGAAGCCCTTGATGAACCGATTGAGAAGCAAGTCAGAGAACCAACCGCCTGGCATTGTCGACATGTGGAAGATGACCGGTGGGCCGCCGGTTTCCAACCTTGGGAATGCCAAGTCGAATGCTGGTGATTTGGATGACGATGATGACGAGGAAGATGACGGATTTGAAGAAGGCGACAAGACGGAGTCAACCAAGCTCATTGATGACATCACCCCCAACATGGCGGGCTTCAAGGACCACGTTCTCAAGTTGAATCCTCAACTGAGTACCGTCAACGCCTATCTGGTTGAACGTATCGCCCACCAGCAGATCATCCGGTACAAGGGCCTCCTCAACTCTCGGGTAAAGCACATCCAGGCTGTCAAAGCACAAAACTGCAACTGCGGTAGCATGTGCATTGCACTCGGAGGCAGTGCCAATATCCTCAACGCCGGCGGTACCGACCCCCTATCTGCCAGGTTTGACGGTTCGGATGGAGAAATCACGCCGCTAGAGGGCGCGATCAATCAGGAGAGCTTCCCTCAAGACATCCCCATGCCTCCTACCAGCACACTGCCTGCCGAGTTTGAGTGTCAGCTGTGTTTCACGTCAAAGAAATTCCAGAAGCCTTCTGACTGGACCAAACATGTCCATGAAGATGTCCAGCCGTTTACCTGCACCTGGGACCGATGCAGAGACCCCAAAATCTTCAAGAGAAAGGCAGACTGGGTCCGCCACGAGAACGAAGGTCATCGGCACCTGGAGTGGTGGACGTGCGACGTTGAGGACTGCCGTCATATCTGCTACCGCCGTGACAACTTCCTTCAACACTTGGTTCGCGAGCACAAGTTTGCTGAGCCCAAGGTGAAGACCAAGGCGGCCATCAAGCGGGCAGGTGGTAACGACCCCACCTGGCAAAGAGTCGAGGCTTGTCACAAAGAGACCACTGCTTTGCCTCAACAAGAACCATGCCGCTTCTGTGGCAAGACGTTCCCGACCTGGAAGAAGTTGACTGTCCACTTGGCCAAGCACATGGAGCAGATCAGCTTGCCGATTCTCAAGCTGGTAGCCAAGAAGGATCTCGACGAGGATACCATCATCAGTCCTGTCCAAGATCCGCCACCGCGGCAGTTTCCTCCCACATTCAACACCCAAACCCAGTGGGATCGATCTCCGGTTGGCCAGGGGCCAATGGTCCGTCAACAAGGCCCAATGCCAGTATATACGAATGCGCCGCTCCCTGGCCAGTTTGTCTACCATCACGCTATACCTCAGCAACAACAGTTTTACCCTCAACACCACAGCGATTTTGGTGATCTCGCTCAGAGCATGGGTCAGACCAATCTCAACATGCAACCGGTCGGACACCACCCCGTCACTGGCTTCACTAGCCTCAACACGCCCGCCTTTGGCGGCGGACTTCCCGTCACAACAAGCCCTTACATGTCAACGCCGCCAAACAATTATGTGTCTACTCCAGAGATAGAGCCCTTTCCCGCCATGCCAACCATGTCGATGAACGCTCTGGGGCTGCAAGATCCCAGCGCGGGGGTCCAGATGGGGTATGGGGGTAACATGCTTGATATTCATGCGACTGGGCCTGAACATCAGTTTACACCCCAGGGTTCAGTGTCACCGTTTTCTCACTCGCCACACCAACCCCAGGGACCGTTTTACCACCCTCAGTGATGTTGTTTTCGTTCATTGAGGTTTGCTAGTGTTTGTTGATTTTGATGATTACGAAAGAAAAAAGTCATTTGGTTGGGATTGATTGAGTACGAGATACCCAGTTTTGTACCGAAATGTTTTAGGTTTTTGGTGTATCTGCTTGGTCATGGAGCTGGATTTGGTGGGATGGCTTGTTGAAGTATATACCCCTTTTTGTGTTCTCTTCTCATGAGGTGGTTAGTTCATTTGGGGTCTTGAATGATAGCGGAATAGTGTTGTCTGGGTTTATCTTATTCTTGTTTCATCTTTCGAATTTCACGGCCGAATGTGGGTATGATCGTAATCGGTTGAGGGTTTGGGTGGGCGTTGATGATATTTGCTCTTATGACATGCGGAATAGAATTAGGCTTCTTCTCACGAACAGTGGTATGGACACTCGTGTTCCGCTCGAATGCCTACATCCAAATGAGAAAACAAAGTAAAATTGCGCTCTTCATACCAAAAGAGGGTTCAGGTTGTGGAAAGAGAGCTGGTGTTGAACCATAAATGGTGTTCTTATCGCCATTCAGGGGATTTCTCTTATCAGCGACGACCCCTCCATCCATCCTCTCTCACCCTCACTCACTCTTCCACACCCCTCCACTTTGACAAGACTGCGTCATACGATTTTCTCACCTTCCATTTTGACGAAGACTTGAAAGTTGTGTCATTCAGGTTCTCTTTCGTCACATCGGCCCTGAGATTATTTTCAAGGTAAGTTTTCTCTGATAAACCCTCTGAATTCGCTTGACTCACAATTACAGAGATAGGTACCCCGCAACACCACAACAGTCTCGCCCTCACTCACCTCAACTCACACCTCTTAACAACCCACTCAGTCACTGTTTCGTTAAAGTACTTTCACCACCCCCACCAACTAGCACCATATCTTTCTCACCCACCTTCACCCCCAAAATGTCAACCCCACATCCATCCCCCTCCTCCCAACCCCCGCCCTCCGCTCCCTCACCACCGCCGACCTCCTCCCAGCAGCAGTCTCAGTCAAGAACCTATCCAGCACCCTCCTCCGCGCAGCCACAGACGCCTGGGACCGCCCCCTCCGCCCCCAACCCCTCCTCCTCTCGGCAGAGATCAGTTTCACCTCCCCCTTTGAAACCGCCTCCGCAACCGACAAGCTAGGCGAGGACACGATCCACTACGGCAATTTATCAAAGGCACTCCTCGACACTGTAGAGACTTACTTCGGCCCTAATTCTGCAGCCGCCATTTCTTCTCCAGAGGAGGACGAGGGGGATGCGATCTCGGTGCTGAACCAGATATTCGTTCATCTCACTGGGTTGTCTATCGATGGTGTCAAGGGGGACGGAACCCCTTTTTTGGGGGGGAGTTTAGATAGGATCGGGTTTCTGGGTGTGAAGCTGACGCTCCCAAAAGCGAGCTTGCTCGGCGAGGGTGTGAGTCTCACCGCAAGCGCGGGGTTTGACAACACGGGAAAAATGACCGCCCGCGCGCTAGGGATGGAGATCACCAGACTCGGAGTGCCGACGTTGGTCGGGGTTAACCCTAACGAGCGGGAGGCGAGGCAGATGTTGGTTGTTACGGTGGGGATTGAGGGGATCAAGGTGAGGGGGGATAGGTATGTCAGGGTTGAAAAGGCGGTTGTGAAGGTGAGTGAAAAATGAAGCAAAAAAAGAAAAGGGGATGGGATAGAAATGCTGACTGAGTGAAATAGGCGCTGGGGGAGTCATCATTCGAGACGTTGGAAGCGTTGGGGGCGCACTTGATTGACAAGGTGGAGGAGGTTTTTGTCAATGGGGAGGATTACACCGTCAGAGTAAAAATCGAGAAGCCGATTGCGGTTCCGTTGGCCGAGTGTCCGGTTGTGGAGGTGAGGAGAGTGGTGAAGGATTATTATAGGTGATTTGCTGTACGGCATCAAAGTGTTCATCTAGCATTGCTTGAAGCAGTTGCCTCCAGTCTATTTGAGCCTCCCTCTCTATCTTACACCTCAACACCGAAATTCAAAGTGTCCCATTCTCAAGGTCGTCTAGCGGCTCCCCCCTTCTAAAACCCCAAAGGAAATGATGATATCGAATACTAAAAATTAGGTAAACCCTGCCTCTGTCTGTCCAACCTCACACATGCTGTCCTGTTGCCCCCACTGAGTAGGAGTACTGTATACCTCCTACTCATACACCCCCACCTCCTCTCAAAAACTTGACCAACCCTCTCTCATATACTCAACTTGACCCTCTCACAAAGCGGCACATCCCCCCCCGTCAACCCATCCACCAACTCTTTGTCTGGATCAAACAGCATGATATGAAAATGCTCCACACTCTTGACAGACTTCAAACAGGTCCAATTCCTGAACCAAACAACCCTCCCCTCCTCTAAGCCCCCCTCCACCACAAACTTCTTCCTCACCCACTCCCCCACCACCTTTGTCTCTTTCTCCGTCAAATCCCCCTTTTCCCCCTCGGCCTCGAGCTCAAACTTGACCCACACCACCAGATGGACAATCTTGCCATCTATACCGTACGGCCAGTCATTCCGGAGTATCTTGACATCCTCCTCACACTCAAACGGCTCGTCACCCTTGGGGATGATGGGGTGCTCCCAACCGAGACGCTGCGAGAGGATAAAGTTCATGACGGAGCCGTACTGCTGCTTGATATTATAACAAAACTCGTGGTAGCGGCGGAGGTCCGAGGGGATGCGCTGGAAGAGGTCGGGGCGGTACGACCGGATCTTGGAGAGGACCGTGGGCCAGGATTCGATTTCGTAGTGGGAGTCGGGGGTGGAGATTATGGAGAGGTCTTTTGGGTTGAGGTTGAGGAGGTAGGAGGGGCAGGTTTGGGTGCGGAGGTGGGGGGGGACGTTTACGTTCCAGTAGGGGATGTATTCTTCATCTTTGCGGGATTGTTCTTCTGAGGAGTTGGTGCCTTTGGGGGAAGAGGCGGTAGCATTGCCGTTGGTGGTGTTGGTGGTGGATGTCATTGGGGGATCATCAGATGTGCTGCCCATGGTTCGTGGGGGTGGGGGGAGTGTTTTACACGCAAGAGACGACAGGTTGAAAAAGAGAGAAGTGAGACAAGGTGGGTGCAGAAAGAGAGCTGAGATACGATTGGCTCGGTGTTTGAGGTTGTCAGAAGTGACTTGATCGTCGTCGGTCCCGAACGATGGACTCCAGTTCGAATGCAGGCGACAGTGGCTTGCTGATATTCGTTGGGCCTACAGTGCCCCACATACCGTAGGGAGGCCCAACAACCTGGAAGGAATGCAGACAGCTGAAGAAAGCCCGTCGTGAGGCTGGCTTGCAGCCTGGGTGGCTTGCATGGGCTGATCAGGGACAATCGCAAAGGGCAGGCGCAACACAACGGAAGCTGAAAGAGCGGAGCGGAGACCAGTGGGCTCACACCCCGGAGCAGAGTGGGTGGACGGCGAATCTCCGGCCGAGTGGGGCCGACATTTTGCTTGGCAATCTCGGACCTCGTACCGAGAGACAGCGAGGGGGCCGGACCGAGACCTGTCTTAGCCCCCTGGTGCTCCCAGAAAAATCTACGGCCCGGGGCTATTGTTTTCTTGGCCTAGTGCAGACCACAAATAGCTGCACGTTCCCATCAGATTGGACACTGTCCGATAGTCCCAAGATCTTGGATCACTCTGGACTGGGCCGGAGCATTGGAGGCTAGGGGACATCGAAGCGAGGGGGACCCCGTGGGCCGTTTGCTTCGTGGCGGGTTGCTGTTTGTTTCTTGTTTGCTTTTCCTCGGCATATTTGCAAAAGATATATTGACCGGATCGTCATGATTGAGAGAGATAACGATACACGGCAACCGAAAAGTGGCAATGACTTTCATCATGTCCCTCACTCAAGAAACTGACGAAAATGTCTCGGGTACCGATATCACGCTTCGTCGAAAAGGAGAGGCAAAACAACTTGGCTCCTTTCCCCACGTGGGTCCCTTTCTTCATCGGCGGAGCGCGATCGCGAGATTCCGAGATTCCACGCATCTGTTCTAGGACCCATTCATTTTGCGGCAGTGCTGGGGGTAGCAGCTGGGCAGCCTTGCACCTCCTTTCTTGATGCCTTGCATTTGGAAGCCGTCAACTCACGAAGCGACCGTTCTCAATAAAAACCTAGTGGAGCTCGGAACGAGGGACACTGGCCCGTCATTTTCGTGGCGAGATGCGATATTTTCCAGAAAATACGACGTTGCCTTTATTCCCTCCCTCTGAAAGGGCTCTGGACGATAACGGGCCGAGTTGGGGGAGCTGAAGGAGGTCTGATATCTTGTGGTGGTGTTTTATATCTGACAGCTCGTGATAGTGGCTGGATCTGCTCGACAGCCCGCCACCAACAAAAAAAAAAAGAAAGAAAAAAACGCCCTCCAGATAGGAGAGATATCGACATGGCAATAAAACAATTCCAAGCAGCATCCCGCTCGCCGTTTGCCTGGCGAATAACTGAGGCGCCTCGACTCCTGATCGAGACGGCATCAAATTTCCCGGTTGATGGGCTGGTGGAACTTGGGTTATGACAGCGAGCCCATCATCTGTTTTTAGCTCCCGTTGGGCTGAAGCTTCAGTTCTCGGGTTTGCCAGACACCATGGCAACCAGCAGGGGCTTCCTGGAAATGCTACCGTGTGGGAGAGGGGTAGTTTTGGCCCAGCTGTTAAGGAATCGGGTACCAGGTGGCACAGGCCAATATTCATATCCAGACTTCGTCGATGGAAGGAGGAGGCTTGTTCAGCACTTCAGTTTTGAGAAGGCGGCGTGTTCATGCGACTTGATATATCGGAGGATATCTCAGCACCGGATGGTTTTTCTGATTTCTTTGTGCAACTGTCAACAGCAGGACCAGTCGACAGGTTACTGTGACGGCATCAATTCTATAGGTAGGCTCCATAAGTATCGAAGCCCAGTTAGTACCCCGCGATTTCCGGCGCGGGAGTTGCGCTTCAGAAATCAGACAACATGTCACCGTGACACGGGTCAAACAGTGCAGCAACGTTGAAGAGCTGCAAAGCTCCTGCGCCTACCATTGGGTTCCGTGCCGTGAGAATTGGCGGAAAACTCGAAGCTCAGCTGGTGGTGGGTGGTCAGTTGTGGTATCAAGATGCCCCTGCCTGTGGTGACGCCACTCGCAGAAGTGATCCTCGTCTGACAGGAGCGGCAGTTCGGGTACCTGATGCACTAACAATAACTTTTTGCCCGATTGAGCTGCTATGGCCCAATGCTTCTCCTGGCCGACATTCGTAACTCACCACCTACTACTCAGGTATTAAAACCTTCAAGATTCAGGGGCACCCTCTTGAGCTCTGCATTCCACGTCCTTCTTCTCTTTCCATCCGTCCATCCTCAAGGTTCAAACCACTGTGAACCGTCGTTGCTGCTGCAAGCTTGAGAATAGTTACAGGTACGTCTTCCAGGTTACTTGAAAGTTGGAGCTACCTGGATGTTGGGAACCCCTCCCCCTCTTCCTCCCCCCGCCCTCATCTGGATCTGTTCATCTCGAGCTTCCACCCCCTTCCTCCATGTGATTGCTTGCAATTCGCCAGTTCCACTGCAGGAAAGAGGGTCTATCCAGGTTGATCCTGCTCCTATTTCAAGGCCTGTCAACTCCTTTTATTACGTCAACCGGCTAATTTATCTCGTAAAACAGCACCTGCCCAACAGCTACTACATCTGTAACTTCCCCCTCCATCGTCATCGAACTTCTTCCCAACACCTCTTCAACCAAACCACTTTTTCTCTTTTCCTCTTCTCACCGCCAACATAGCTCTCCCATTCTTCCAGTCCGCCCAAAGCATCTTCACCAATCACACGGCGAAAATGGCACAGGCGATTAAGAGCGCTCTCCCATCCCACCTCAAGCCCGGCAACGGCGACGAGCAGGAGTTTGCCAAGAGACATCATGGCAAGACTCGTTCCCACATGGTTAGTTTTTGCACATCTCCTATTCCCATCCCTTCTGCTGGTGTGTTGTTCTCTTGGACGAGTGCGAGGACGGGTTCTGCCGAGTCGGTGCCGCTCCCCAACAAAGGAGGATCCGAGCAGGACCACGGCTTGCTCCAGCCCGTGGCACAAGCGAGCAACTGCTTCTGTGACGTGCATCATCCGCCTGTCACGGGTTCACCAACATCATCACCGACAAAGAACACGGCCCGGTCACCCGCTCTGTCTCCCGAACTGCCTTGTTGTCCGACTCGAAAGGTGGAGTTGCTCCAACGGCGCAATCTCCCGGCCCTTCCCAAGACAGGATCCCAACTGTTGGACGAGCTGTGCACGAACAATCTATCCGTAATAACTCCGAGAGAATCCCGCTGTGGACAATATGGGACCGGGGCTGTCCGTCGAAGGGACAACAACAGCATTAATGGGTTTCTTGTTGCCATGCACTGGCACAATGGCTTCAATGACGTCAGACTAACCCGCAATTTTCCACCAGGCTTTCGAGAACACCTCGACCAACATTGCTGCTGCCCAGATGCGCAATGCTCTCACCAACCTCGCCGAGACCGTGAAGGACCCCAAGGAGAAGAAGCTGTTCGAGACCGAGATGGACAACTTCTTCTCCTTGTTCCGCCGCTATCTCAATGACAAGGCTAAGGGCAACGAGGTGTATGTGTTCCTCAGAATTGGCTGAACAAAGATCATGTGGCTGACGGGAAAATAGCTCGTGGGACCGCATTGCTCCTCCCGCTGCTGGCCAAGTCGTCGATTACGAGGACTTGGCCCACTCCGAGTCTGTTGGCTTCCTCAACAAGCTTGCTGTTCTCAAGCTCAACGGTGGTCTCGGTACCTCCATGGGTTGCGTTGGTCCCAAGTCGGTCATTGAGGTCCGTGATGGCATGTCTTTCCTTGACATGTCCGTCCGCCAGGTCGAGCACCTCAACCGCAGCTACGGCTCCAACGTCCCCATTCTCCTCATGAACTCTTTCAACACCCACGATGATACCGCGGCGATTATCAAGAAGTATGAGGGTCATAACGTCGACATTCTTACCTTTAACCAGTCGAGGTACCCCAGAATCTTCAAGGACTCCCTCCTCCCGGTCCCCAAGTCCTTTGACTCTGCTCTCCATGACTGGTATCCTCCCGGACACGGTGACGTTTTCGAGTCCCTCTACAACTCTGGTGTTCTTGACCAGCTCATCGACCGTGGCATCGAGATCATCTTCCTTTCCAACGCTGACAACCTCGGCGCCGTTGTTGACCTCCGCATTCTCCAGCACATGGTTGAGAGCGAAGCCGAGTACATCATGGAGTTGACCAACAAGACCAAGGCCGATGTCAAGGGTGGTACCATCATTGACTACGAGGGCAGCGTCCGCCTTCTCGAAATCGCCCAGGTCCCCAAGGAGCATGTCAACGAGTTCAAGTCCATCAAGAAGTTCAAGTACTTCAACACCAACAACATCTGGATGAACGTCAAGGCCATCAAGCGCGTCGTCGAGAATAACGAGCTCGAGATGGAGATCATTCCTAACGGCAAGACCATCCCCGGCGATAAGAAGGGTGAGTCGGACATTAGCATTCTCCAGCTGGAGACCGCTGTTGGTGCTGCCATCAAGCACTTCAAGAACGCCCACGGTGTCAACGTTCCCCGTCGCCGCTTCTTGCCCGTCAAGACTTGCTCTGATCTGATGCTTGTCAAGTCTGATCTCTACACCGTCAAACACGGCCAGCTCCAGATGAGCACAGCCCGCTTCGGTGATGCTCCTCTGATCAAGCTCGGTGGTGACTTCAAGAAGGTGTCCGACTTCCAGAAGCGCATCCCTAGCATCCCCAAGATCATTGAGCTTGACCACCTCACCATCACCGGTGCGGTCAACCTTGGTCGCGGTGTCGTCCTCAAGGGTACCGTCATCATTGTGGCGACAGAGGGTCAGACCATCGACATTCCCCCAGGATCCATCCTCGAGAACGTTGTCGTCCAGGGTAGCTTGCGTCTGCTTGAGCATTAAGGTGTTTTTTGTTAGGATCGGGCAGGGACATAGCGTTTGGTTTTTGTGTTGCCGTTAACAGTACTGGCTGGGTTTTGTTGCTTCTGTTGCAGGTTGGACATCACCTTGAAACAGGATTGCGTAGATATACCATGGCGAGTTCTAAGCCTTGAGTTGTGGGAAAGACGGGAAAGGACTTGGACGGATTACTTGTGTTTTTTTTTTGTTGTTTAAAAAGTAATCTGAGGGCAGGGTATCTTTTGCCCGGTGGTTGGAGGTTGGGGAAGAAGATAAAAAATACACACGGAAGGCTTGATCCTGTGGAAGATATGGGATAGTAAATGGTAGCCTGTAGAATTTGTTTTTATGATATTGCTCTGCTTGTGATTGGTGAATATGAATGACATTATCTTGTGCTTGGGTTGGCTTGTGTGGGGAGAGCTACTTTGAGCAGACGATGCCCTTGCAACTTTCTTTGTTGCTCCTTCCATTCTTGCTCATCCCGAGGTTATGTTTGTGCGCTTCTGTTGTACGGCCTGAAGTCGTCCCAGCATTTCGTCTCATGTTGTTCAAAAGAAAAGTGCCCAGTCTCTTGTGTTTCAAGAGCATCATAAACACCAAGATAGGTAGCAGCAAATATTGGAACAAGCCCATGAATACACTCTCGGTTCTTTGAACCAGCTACCTTTTGTCATAACATATTTTGGGGGCAAGTGTGCCCGCCCTAGTCGTGAGGCATAACGGCCTAGCAGTGTAATATCACACGAACTTTTCTTTAGGTATTTCACGACGCACATGCCGTTTGGGCATGATGAATGGTGTAGTTTCAGATTGTATACGTGGTCCAATAAACATACAGCGACGGGTGAGCAGGTATTCTAACCTAAGCCGCCTATTGAACTTTTTAGGTGTAGTGTTAATTAACCCCCCCCCCTAATGTAGCTCGCTCTCGCCAGGTTAGATTGGCAATGAACAACAAACATACACAAAAAGCATATATACACACCCTGAACAATTTAATCACAAAACATCTAAGCGCCTCTCTACAAGCAACCAGTTTGACATCTTTCGCCTTCTATGTTAAATCCTCGCTACATTTCAGAAAACACCTGCTTATCAAGCCTCCTCATGCCCCAACACCAACCCCCCCACCACCCGGCCTACTCCCATGCCCACCACCTCCCCCTCCCCCTCCACCAACAACCTTCTTCCTATTATCCCCCCCAGCCGCGGCCCGACTACAGTCAGGACAAAACCACGTCCCGTTCGGCTCGCTCTTCAACCCCACACACCCCCAATGAAACCACTCATATGGACAATCATCATTATCACACGCCACCATGTTCCCATAGCTCACGTTCCGACACGAGCAATACTTCTTGTCATCCCCCGCGTCATCCTCCTCAATGTCCATCGCATCGTCGTCATCATGATGTCTGTTGTGCGACGGCGGTGGCGGGCCATGATGATTCCCCGGCCCGCCGCCGCCAGCCTTGTGGACGTGAGCCGCGTGAGGCGAGTTCTTCGTGGAGCTGCTTGTGGGCTGATTACCCAGAGACTGGTGGCTTCCCGAGTTTTGACGAGGTAAAGAGGGGGTTCCCCTTGCGTTGTTGCCGGTGCTGTTTCTTGATGGGGCAGCATCACTCTCCTCGCCGCTGACGGCCGATTCCGCGTCTGAGAGTTCACTTTCCGCTGTGGAGGAGGGAGAGTTCTTTGCTGCGCGCTTGACGCGGGAGAGGCCGGATTTGTTGGCTGTTCCGCTTCGGGGGTCGTTCCCACCAAGGGAGGAGCCTTTTTTGTGGGAGGCAGAGATGCGACCCGAGCTGCTGGAGGGGGTACCGGCTTTGCGGTTGGCGACTCCAGAGCCTGATGCCTTAGATGAGGCTCTGGGGCCGGCGCTGCCGGCTCGTTGGTTTCCTGCCGCGGTTGTGTGGCCCTTTGGGGTGCCGGGGCCGAGGGAGGAATGGCGGGCCAGGCCGGAGGATGTGGTTGGGAGGTTGGAGAGGCTTGTGTTGAGACGGGGGCCACGTTTGGGAGGACCGGCGGACCCTTCGCGGGCTTGCCGATTCATGATCATGCTTGCTGCTGGGGTTGCGGGGGCCGAGGCCGAGCCATGATGTTGAGCCTGGGTATTTCGAATCTGAGAGTTGGAACCACGCATGGAAGATTGTGATACACTGTTTGCAAGGTGGCTGAGAGAAGACCCGTTGGTGCCGCTTGGGGGGCGAACAATGGGACTGTTTGTGATATTGGCAGCGCTTGCGCGGATTAGAGACGGCAGCTCATCCGGGTCGGCAAATCCTGGCTCGTTCCGGTCATACAACATCTTGATTTGTATGTCGAGATGGCGGGTGTGTTTCTCTATAGCCTGTAGTACTTTGGCGCTGAGGGCAAGCTTTTCGTCGGATAGTTGTTGAAGCAAGTCATAGTTCTTTAATGCCTTTGCGCGGATTTCTGCCTCCTTCGGGTTGGGCTGGTGGCTGCCATGTGCCTTGATCCATTTCTGTAACCGTTCATCCAGCTCGTCCTTTTCCTTGTTGAGTGCCGTATACCGCAGTTCCTTATCTCGAAGCTCCTCCTGCATAAAGCGAACTTCCTCGGGAAGATTCTGAGCCCGGTTGATAAACTCATCCAGGACCAGTGCCGGGTCAAGCTGCTCGACTGGTGGCATTTTGCGCACGAAATCGATGGATAGATCGTCTCTAGGCATGATGAGTGTTAACTCACGCGAGTTCAGCGTGTGCTTATATGGCGGTATGAAAAGTAAGACTGATAAGTTGAAGGGTATAGCGCAGTCGAAATTTGAAGAAATCCTGACACCGACTCTTGGGCAGGTCTGGCTGTTGAAGGAGAGAACTTGAATGAAAAGACTGAGAGAGAAAAAAAAAAAAGCGGATGTATATCAACGCTGATAAACTCCGAATGCGCATTGAGTGAGATGAAATCGATAGAGAGAGAGAGAGAGAGACTGGGGCAGGGAAGAGAGCAAAAGCGAGAGCAGGCGCGTGGAGTCGCGAGTGGGACGACTCCAAGCCGAGAATGACGCAGCGTGCCTCGGTGCTCTTGAGGCTTGTTTGGGGAGAGCTTGGGGTTTTGGGTCAAGAGCAAAGATTCCGCTTGCTCACCTCAGGAGCCAGACAACACGACTGTCTCTTTTTCCTGTTGTCGAAAAAGAAAAAAAAGGACCTTTTCACGGTGGTGTTTGTCGCTACGTGTGGATGGAGGTTACTGTATGCAAGTTGATATGATCCCTGTCCACCAAAGGGAAAGGTTTCTGGTGTGGCGGCTGTGGAGTTAATCATCAAAACTGGAGAAAGGCTGCCCCTGCCGGATTGCGGCTGACTAGACCCAAAGCGGTTAGCCTCTTTCACGGTTAGGGATCGCCACGCCAGACTGGTGCAACCACCAATTGCAGATGGGCAGCTTCTGGCACCAGGGTCTTTTCAAGATCTCAACTCAGCACGGTCTTTCAAACACAATCAATTTGTTACACTACACAGTTCCTCACTTCACACAGGCGGTTTTTTACTGTCTATCACAGTTGTAGGGTACCCAGGTGCAGAAATCACGATCATCATCATCATCATCATCATCACCATCGAGAAGTGATAACCAACTGGAATCATTTACGTGACTGTACTGGTGAATTTTACGCGACGGTTTTCATCTCAGCGAGCTATCATTCATCACAAGTCAGTATATTTGTCGAAATTTTTGTACATTGAGAGCTTGCTCAACGTCGAGCTCCAGCTTGTTCCGAGGCGAGGCCCGTATATTTGTTGAAGCTCGGCGGCAGGGCCCGTATTTCTTTCGAAGAAAGCTCGTTCCCAAGCCCTTCACTCACCTGAGATTTTCGTCCCATCTCACACAAACTCACCACCACTTCGAAATGATGGACGTCGATTCGTACCGCTGGCGTCCGCCAAAGACCAATTACCTCCCTCACAACATCGACATGGATCCAGTCGTGGAGGAATTCGAGATCCCACTCGGAAGGGCCAGCGACCACGAAAACGCCGCCTACTTTGAGAAAATGAAGCTCGCCGCCCAAGAGTTCAACATCGTCAGACCCAAAGGGTACACGGTCTCATACCACGCGACCTCCGAGATGGAAAAGCACCATTTTGGCCAAACCCACCCAATGAAGCCCTGGCGCTTAACTCTCACCAAAAGCTTGGTGACAGCCTATGGCATGCCCTTCGCCATGGACAACTACAACACCCGGCACGCCACCTACGAAGAGCTCAACTCTTTCCACTCGAGCGATTATCTGGACTACCTCGCGACGGCCGCCCCAGAGGACCAACCCCGAGACCTGGATAACCCCGACAAGGACGTCAAGTTCAACCTCGGCGGTTCCGACTGTCCCCTCTTCCACGGTCTCTACGACTACTGCTCCATGTCAGCCGGCACCTCCCTAGACGCCGCCCGCAAAATCTGCAACAAACAATCCGACATCGCCATCGCCTGGGGCGGCGGCCTTCACCACGCCAAAAAGTCCGAAGCCTCCGGGTTCTGCTACATCAACGACATCGTCCTCGCCATCCTCCAGCTCTTGCGGCTCTACCCCCGCGTGTTATACATCGACATTGACGTCCACCACGGCGACGGCGTAGAAGAGGCCTTCTTCAGCACCGACCGCGTCATGACCGTCTCGTTCCACAAGTACCAACCCGAAGTCTTCTTTCCCGGCACCGGCGGGCTGAACGACAACGGTCCGAAATCCGAGCACAACCCCGGAGCTCACCACGCCATCAACGTTCCCCTCAACGACGGCATCACAGACGAGCAGTACGAGCACCTGTTCAAGTCCATCATTGGGCAAGTCAACACCACGTTCCGCCCGAGTGCGATCGCCCTCCAGTGCGGCGCCGACTCTCTTGCTGGCGACCGACTTGGTAGGTTCAATCTGAAGGTAGAGGGTCACGCGGCCTGCGTGAGGTTTTGCAAAAGTCTAGGCATTCCCATGATTTTGTTTGGTGGGGGGGGGTACACGCCCCGAAACGTGGCCAGGGCGTGGGCGTACGAGACCTCCATCGCGATTGGCGCCGACCAGAACATTCCGGCGGAGATCCCGCAGCATGCGCCGTGGAGGCAGCACTTTGTGCACGAGACGCTTTTTCCGACGCTGGAGCAGAGTATGAGTGAGCCGAGGAATAACAAGAATACGGAGAAGAGGCTGAGGGATATTGTGGCGCATGTGCATGAGCAGTTGAGGTTTGTGCAGCACGCGCCGAGCGTGCAGAGCAGTATTATCCCACCGGATTTGGGGCCGGTGAGGGATGAGGTGGAGGAGAGGTTGAAGGAGGAGAGGGGGGAGAGGGAGGGGGATGAGGTGGAGCGGAGGGTGAAGGAGCAGGGGTTGGGAGTGGAGGGGGAGATGGCTGTTTAGGAAGGGGTTTTGCTTCTTTGCCACCTAGGATTGGTCTGGTTGTAGTTTGGAGGGTGAGGTTATGAGGAGAAGAATTCAAGGAGTTGGCAGGTCGAGAGTATAGGTTGTGTTCAAGTGTACTCGGGTGGCCATGTGGTACTACTGGTGTGTCTTTCAACACCATGCGAATGGTTTTTTAAGGCAGCGTGCCGTCTGTCTAGCTGATTTCAGAAGGCTTTTGAACAATGATAATCCAGTGGAACAGAAGACAGGTAGTCCATAAAAGGTATCTTGAAATATGGTTGATGGTTTTTGAAACAGGTTGGATAGATACTTGTACGAGAGTCTTCGATTGGTCTTGCGCAATATGTTGCCAGTCTTGTTCAAGAGCAGGTGTCAAAACGATAGTTTTCTAGATTTTATAGACATCGAAAAAATTAAAATGACGTCGTGCGCGCCAATTTGGTAGGTTAGGTGTCGCCCACTGGTATAGTCTTGTCCAAGCAGCAACTGTAACCCGTACTCAAGGTATCACGAGAGAGAAAGCGGGCAAAGGTCCGATATGCAAATGTTAAATATTCGACTGCTTTGCTTACCACTCATGCTCAACATAAATGCCCCGTTAAACGAAAAATCCTTAGTGCGCCATCGCCATGTGCCCATGCGTTCCTCCTCCCACCATGCAGGTATCATCCAAACCGATTTGTCCATGTCACACAAAAACACCATTATGGTCCTCCAATCCCTTTTCCTTTTCCTTTCCAACATTCTTCTTGTTTCTTTTTACAACTCACCCCCGCTATTCTGGTAACTCCGCGACAATCTGTTTCTCCTGCTCTTCTTGCTGAAGCTGGACCTCCCCTAGTGATTCCACCTTGGGTCACTGAACGCACCGTATGCCTCCTCTGAAAGCATCTTCCTCTTGATCATCTTTGCCTTGATAGCCACGAAGCCTACCAGCCCGAGACCAACTGCCAGCCCCAAACTCAACAACATCACATTCACCGGTAGAGGATTGCCCTTGAAGGTTTGGTGAAACAAGAAATCCAACCCAGACTGCGAGAAGTTGAAGACGCCAGACAGGCAGATAATCGTACCGTAAACCTTGCCAAACGTCCTGAATCCAAACACCTTGGCGCTGTAGTCCGACACCGCCGTGTAATAAAATGGACGGTAAAGAACAAACAGGCAAATATTTCCGTACGCAGCCCATGTCTGCGGGATGATACCCAGGACGCCGATCGTGGTGGCGCATGTGACGAGGCAGGCAAGCACGGTAACGGTGCTGGTGTGGTCGAGAATCATACCAATGAAGGGAATGCTGAGAATACCGCCGATGGGGAGAGCGAGGTCGAAGAATTCGTTGATCTCGGCCGCTTTTTCGATAGAGCCAAAGATGGCTTCGTACTGGGCGCGAATTGTGGCAACGAAGTAATTGATGCGGGTCATTTGGATAACTGTGAACAACCAAACATTAGACGCACGTCGAGGATCAGATAAAGCAGCAGCATACCAGTAAAAGCGCAGATCAAGATAAACCAAGGGGACTTGATCTGCTCCCAAGACGTGTAGGGGTGCATGACACCCCAGACACCCGAGATCTCATTCTTGCGCTCCTCGCGTTTCGCTTGCTTGTCCGCCTTGGCCGAGCCGAGCACGTTCTGGAGACCCTCGATGACATCGGCGCGATGTTGTCTTTCCTCCTCCTGGAGCAGGGCGGTTTCTTCGTCAACCTGGTCATCCGGTTCCTCGGCGACTGGCTCCTCGATCTCCTCCACCAGCTCACCAACCGTCTTGTAAGACTGAGATGGCATCAGCGTAAACTGCAAGATGATGATCACCACAGGTACAATCAAGTACACCATGAAGAACCGCTGATGTCCAAAGGCGCCCTCTGACTTTTGAAAGACGATCCGGTACACCAAGAACAAGGCGCTGGAGGCGTCGAAAGCGCCCGTCAAGAGGGCCAAAATGAGGCCCGAGTTTTTGGGGAAGGCATTGGACAGCTGGAACGACGAGATGTAGGTAAAGGGGCCTCCCAGAGCCAGGAAAAGATAACCAAACAACAAGCCGTCAAAAGGCAAGCGGCTCTCGTTGGCCATCAGCGCCGCGCCAATGGCCAGGAAGAGACTGCCAAGTATACCACACACCCGAGGCCCATAGTGATCGAGGATAGCTCCAATAGGGAGAGCAGCAACATTCGTAGCCACAGCGGCCACCGTGAACATCAAGTTCAGATGTATCTCTATGCATGTGTCCTCGCTGACTAGCCCGCCCGGGGCTGAGCAGATATCTTTGTAGGCACCCTCCGACTTGAGGACTGGCTTGATGGCGGCATATCCAAAGACAACACCGGACGCGAAGAGGCAGTAGAAGACGGCGGCGGCAACCTGGACTGTTCTCACACACTGCATGAGCACACTGGGGCAACGACACCAAAAGGCCACAGTGAGGAGATGCGAGACCTACGTAGACGCTTCCAGCGAGGCACCTCAAAGGCGCCAACGGCATGAAGTTGGTCCAGGCCAGCTGGAGGATCCCATTCTTGCGGGAGTGGGTTGAAGGTTAATTTGCGGGCGCGAGCCGAAGCATCGGAGCTCCTCCTTGATCTCTGGTCGGTTGGGAGGATGGCGAAAGTTTCGAGCGACGCAACACGATGCAGTGACATGGTGGGCTTGTGCTTGGGCTTTGCGGGCACGGGGATGAACAGCAAGAGGGGGGAAAGTCTGTTTTCGCCGTCACGACCTTGGACGAGACTTATATCCGAGTCGGACCAAAGACTGGACGAACAACAGGATCTTTGGTTCGTCAATGGCTTGGACTTGGAGGGGGCCGGCCGATAACAAGCTCTGAGGGTGGGGATTCTGAATAGCTCCAAGCAGCCAAGAAACGCTTCTTGCAGCCCCGGTCCTTGCGGGGCTGCCAAGCGACTGTGGGGAAATGGCCGCCAGTGGAGGATGCGGGTGACAGGCTGGAATATGTCAAGAAAGATAGGGTCGGATGAATTTTCATAGAAAAACAAAGAGGAAAGAGGATGAAATGAAGAAAGAAGCTAAATAGCAAGGGGTGTCGTGGCTGTTGTAAACATCATCCCATCTCTTGTCACTTGACGAGATGCAGGTGCAACTGGTCCCCAGCCTCCCGTCCGACATCGTCTCAATATCCACTGGAGCGGGGGTGATGAGGAAGCTCCGAAGCCCAGGCCATCGGCCGGGAGCGGCATCCAGAGTTGATGATGCAATGCAGAGACAGTTGCAGATATTTTTGCAATTGCAGGTGACTGTGTTCAGAAGCTACCGCAGATGTCCATGATGCCCATGCACGAAGCGGCTAACCCCGCATGCCCATCAGCAGCTCCGATTGGTCCAGAAGCCGTGTAAGACGGCCTGGCTGAGACGACGTTGCAACGCGTTACCTTTTTCATTCTCATCATCGGCTTCCCCTTTTGATATCATGGTATAAGAGAGAGAGCGAGCTCTCATAACATTACTTTCTTGAACTATGTCGAGCTGACCCTGTGAAGGTACAGAACTAAGTTTACAAGCCTCATCGGCTCTCTCCAAGTGTGGCTACGAGAACTGGGCTGAGGGCTTGTCAAAATGGCAGTGGTTAAGACATCAATCAGGCTTGTGGCTTGTGTTGAGAGCTTAATTTTCTCGACACCGCTTGGTTTTACGAAGAAGAAAAAAAGCCAACCTTCTTCTGTGTTCGACCTCAACCATTGACGCCTACCAGTATCAATTGCGATGGCACTCATGTGGAAATCGCGCTGCGCCCTCTGCGACTGTTGGTCGCCTGGCTATCTGGAAGATGGCCGGCACAGGAGCTTCAGGCCGACACGACTGACGAATCTGAAAGTTTTCGGCGCTGATCCGAGCCTTCGCTGCACAAGAACTCAAGAGTCAGGAACAGCGTTCGCGGGGTAATTGGTATCTTGTCATTCACCATGAAGCACAGTTTCTAACCGCCTCTCAGTACACGATGACTGCTTCCGTATCTTTATGCGATACCGCCAAATATCGGAGCAGGAGGTACTGACAGCGCTGCGGGAGTTTTCCGCATGGAGCCAACCATGGAATATTCGCCCCAAGCTACAACTAGAGAATAGCAACATCGAGATCCTCCCTGTACACCATTTTGCTGCAGCTCTCGGGCTTGCCCCAGCTTACCCGGCTGCCACCCGAGCTTACGAAGATGATCCAAAACTTCTCGGCCGACAACCTTGTTTGGAGGCTCACTCGAGTGATTGGGCTCGCGGAAAATGGGCCCCCGCTGTCTGTCATGCCACAAGCTTTTCATCTATCCTAGATTTCCGCTTTGGGAGCGCGGCGGAGAACCTGTCCTCGCAGCAAACGGTTGTGAGTCGGCCATGCCACAGATCATTCGTCTGACCGTCGACTCGCGCGGACTTCAGAGGGTTGAAAGGCTACAAGAAAAGCCCGTCCATCGCCCTGGGAGGTCCGAATCAAAGGCCTTTGCAGTGTTTGATGAAAGGGATGTGCGAGGGGCCGTTTGGTGGTTCAAGGTCTGTCCCTCTGGCTCCTCTATCAGCGCCCTCACCGATACTGACCTTGCCTTGGTAGTCTGGTCTCAGGCGCCTTACGTCTGGGTAGTGTGAATCCAGATTCGCAATCCCCGTCTGGGACACGCCCACACCCCCTACTAGGATAAACCTACCGCCTATGGTTGAGCGGTGTTGGACCGTGGAAGTGGAACAGGGCGAGTTGTATCACTTTTATGGTCGGCGAGGATGGCGTCGAGGGCGTTCACGCCCATACAGATGGATCATATCCCTGTGCCGCCACTGCGTCCAAGTCTCTGAATCATTGCCAATGGATATACGTTCCTACCCCATCCGGCGACAAAATCACGGCATGTCGTGAAGTTGTTCTGGGCTACCATACGGCATTACTGGTATGTTGTATCGCATGCTCATGACTAGTCTGCTTGTTCTGTCCGCAGCATGCTTACATGTCACATCATAGTTTCGCAGGGAGCTCTCTGGTATCGGTTGGGTTGGGGGTCTATTTTGTCTACGGTACAACAGCCATCAGACCTACATGGTAAATGAGCACAGCATCATGCCCACGGCATTGGTTCTCCATCTCAAAATGAACCGCGATGGTTCCTATCAGAAACCATCAGCACTTTCTGTTCTGTTCAGGGTTATCGTGACCCTAGGATCGGTCAACCAAGCCCCGTACCACCGTTGCGCCCACGCGATGCTCACTTGAGCCGCGACAGTTTCGCTCGACTCGGTGATCTAGCCAGCATTTAATTGTTCTACTTTCCAGAAAACAACAAAGCAAAGACTCATAGCTGGACAAGGAACCAAGTCTACGGCATGGTGCTCAGCTACAACAACGGCGCCCAAATTGTCCTGGGCAAGTGCCGTTTTGACTTGTGCAGGACTCGAGTTTTCCACAAGCCTACCCAGATGATGGTTGTCAGAGGGCAGGCATGCTGCTGTCAGATAAATCAACCCCTGGCAGGCACTTGGTCCGACTATGAAAAGCACGAATCGCGTTGCCTAGTGGAACAGACGCTTGTCTTGCCCTCCCCCAGGGAAGTGTATTTCAACAAGGCGGGTGAGAATGAGGGCAGTAGGTGGTTAGTTAGACCAAAAGCAAAAACATATCCTATGACTGACGAGTATGAAATTGTACATTTGATGGACAGCCTTCGACTTGGGCACTGGTGGAAAGTACAGCGTGCGAAGGCTTAATGAACCGAGCTTTGCTGGAAAGACTCTGAGAAGATAGGTAGGTAGCTACTCCGTACCACTCAATTTATGAACGGGCAGTTTTCCGCCCCCAACCCGCATCTGCTGCTTCTTCTCTATCGTCTCGGCATGTTCAGATGGAGTCTAGGCGGGGTCGACTTCAATGCGATATGCCCAATTGTGAGGGTACGCAACCGCCATGCCACATGCCATGGCAGTGAAGGCGCTTTGCTTGGGCTGCTCACTGGCTGGAGACGGGCAGACCTCTAAGCGCCCACGGTGCAAGGCCAATCACGGTTGCGCTCGCCGACGGGTCCTTCCTTGAGCGTGAAGCTGTGCGCAAGTGCCGCCACCTCCCATGTCGGTGCCCCTCCCGCGGAACAATCCCCTGTCTCTCCTCGGTACTCCCCTGTCAGGAGGGTCTGCGCATCTGGCCGCATATTGACCTCGTCCCCGGTCTCCCGTCGACGTCTCGATCTGTAACTTTTTTTTTTCTGGCATTCCTGTCTCAACTGCATGTGCTTCCGGACATCATCCTCTAACTCGTTGTCTTCTGGGTGCTTCGTTTCTGGTTCAAGGAGGGGTTCGTCTTGCAGCTGACGCCTTGGCGAGAGGACGTCGTCTCCCAACCCTGCACCACCCCGCCTTCCATCAGGCAGAATCACGACCCTTTGCCGGCACCACTTGCAGCTTTCTCGGTGAGAGATATACACGCACCTCAAGGATCTGGAGAGGGAAAGCAGTCCCTAGATCCCGTACCTAGTTTCAACTTCTGTGCCCGGCAGTGGCAGTTTCAGCGCAAGCCGGCGCATATCACCCCGCACACCATCCTGACAAGATGGCCAGCCGGTCGCGCGATGTCCCGGATGATGAGCTCTTTATGAGCCGCCCAGCGCCGTCTGGGGAAGATTGCGACAGTCCGACCGTTGAGCCGTTGAGAATATTCAAACCGCTGAGCCCGGCCCCCGATAAGGCATCCAACCGGCCAAAGTATCCTGCCCCGCCTTCATCGTCGTCTTCCTACTCGTCCTCAACCGCGGCAGGCCCATCGTCATCGCCAGCACCCAAGCCAGCAATTGCGTCCCTGCCACCACTCCCCTCGTTTCCTTTCGGGGGCTCAAGCTCTGCGGCGCCGCTTCCGTATCCTGACGACGACTTCCACAAGACTACCCAGCCATCAAAGCCCAGTCGGCTACCCTATCCAGATGATGGCCGCAAGACCTCTTCACCCGCGCCTGTTGGTAGGCTCTACAGTCCTCCACCGGTATCATCAAGTCCCAAGCCGTACGGAGACTCAGCTTCACGGCCGACCCTGAACACTGGAGACAAGAAGGCTGGTCTTGCTGAACGGCGTGGAACAGCACCCAAACCGCTGCAGAGCCCTGACAGCCCAGGGGATGACAGGGATGAGTTGTTCGCAAAGCCTCTCAGGAACCCAGCCGTTTCCATCTCGACCTCGACTTCTTCTTCGACTAGCTCTGCCTCTCCAGCGCCAAAAATTTCGAATGCCTATCAGCAAAAGCCCTACTATCCTCCTCCCGGCGGCGCAAGCAATATCAACCGCTTTTCGTCGACGGCGTCAACCTCGACGACTCGCGCCAGTCGTGGATCACCCCCGCCCCCTGAGACTCCTATTGTGGAGCCAGGTGCGATTCCTGGGGGCGGCATCGAGGCACGATATGCTGCTGCAGGCATCTCCGGGACCGCGACTCTTAATGCTCTACAAGCGCAACAGGCTCAAAGCGCTGCTGCACAGTCACGACTGGCGCAATACGGTGGCCAACGTCCCCCGGCGCAGCCACAGCCCACCCGGCCTTGGACGCCGACTGAAGCTCCGGACCAGCAGCCCTTCGGTCCGCCTACGGTGTACCAGGGGGCCGATGTAGTCCCAAAACCCACACCACCGCAACAAGGAGGCTACAATCTTCCCCAGAATCCCAACCCGGCTTCTCAGGCCCCAGCAAGCAGCAACCTACAGGTTTCGGTATTGGAGCAAGACTTCCAGCGCATGCAAGCCTCGACTCCTCCGCCTGCCTATACATCTGTCAATCCCAGCGCAAATAGCTCCCAGTACCCGAACGAGAAGCAACGCCCGGTACCGACCAGTTCGAACTCGGCCCCAGCTGTTCCCGGCGTTGCGCAACACCCTGCCCAAAACGCGGCTCCGAGCCCTGCCCCCAGTGCCGTATCCCAGCACGCTGTTGCCTCCAGCTCCCGACCCAACGCCAGTCCGGCCCCGGCTGCTTCATCATCGCCAGCGCCAGAGAAGCCAAAGCCTGTTGCGAATACAGCTGCCGCCGTACCAGCACACAACGCCGGTCATCCCGCGTTTGCGAACGATCACCCTGCTTTCGCCAACGAGGCAAAGCCCGCAGCGGTGCAAAATGGGCAACCAGCGCTGGCACATACACCGTCTCTTCTCGCGGCGGCGTCTTCTCCACCCCCGCTGCCGGAGGGCTGGATTGCGCATCTTGACCAAAACTCGGGACAGTACTATTACATTCACCTGGCGACCCAGGCCACACAGTGGGAATTTCCCAAGGGACCAACCCCTCTAAACCACGACGCAGCTCCCCTCTCGCCCACCACATCCACTTATGGAAACCCGCTTGCCTCGCCACTGTTGGGCGGCGGCAAGTCCGCGTTGGCCTCGCCCATGTTCCACCCCCAAGGTCATCCAGGCTACGCCGAGAGCATCATGAGCGTCACAGCATCGGTAGCTCCTTCGACAGCAGGATTCACGGGACCTCCTCCCAGTGCCGGGGTCGATGTGTACAAGGTGATGCCAACAAATGGCGTCTATTTTGGACCGTATCTGCGCTATGTCAACATGGACCTGGAAAAGGGGGTCTGGCTTGGCAGCATCATGATCGTGACCGATGCGCCACAGCCTCCCACCATTCACATTCATCTTAGCATGGATCTTTCCCCCAATCCTCGGCAGCTTGTGCCAAATAACATACATGCGCACCAGAGGTGGACTTTCTGGAAGTACGATGTGGCGCTCCAGATGTCGGACCATGGGACCGAGAGGTGGACGTACGCAGTGACTTCGCACTTGGGATGCACACGGTACGAATTTGTCGTTGCCGGTCGCTATGAGACAGGATGGCGCATGCTTGCCCACTCTGGCAATGACTTTGCGCCGAGTACCAACCAAAACGAAAGGGCGAGGCTTGGTGGCGTGGGCTTCATGTGGAAGGATATCCTTCAAAAGAACATCGACTGCGGCGGGTTCCATGTCCAGCTCGGCCTGGGAGCTCAAATCTACGGTGATCGTCTCTGGAAGGAGGTGCCTCTTTTGAGGCAGTGGTTGGCGATGCAGGGGAGAGAAAACAGAAAGAATGCGCCGTGGACAGCGCGGCATCAGGAGGATGTGTCGCATGCGTACTTTCACTACTACACCAGTCACTTTGACCAGCCGTTTATGCGCGAGGCGTTTGCGCAGATTCCGCACGTTTTGCAGATTGATGATCATGATATGTGAGTTGTCAACCCCGTTTTGGTTGCTCTACTTTGATACTGATTATTTGCAGCTTTGATGGGTTTGGCTCCTATCCCGACTACATGCAGTCGTCTGCTGTCTTCAAGGGCATCGGCCGGATCGCTATTGAGATGTATCTTCTCTTCCAGCATCACACTACAGTTGAAATCCTACGCAACGTCAGCTCAGACATGGATCTGTTCACTGTCACCGGCTCAGGCTGGCACTTCCTCAAGTACCTCGGTCCCGCCATGGTAGTCATCGGCCCAGACTGCCGCTCCGAGCGTACTCAAACCCGCGTCATGGCCGGCCCGACATACCAAGGCATCTTCCCCAAGGTGGCCACCCTCCCGCCCAGCGTCCAGCACTGCATCTGGATGATTTCGGTACCGGTCATCTATCCCCGTCTCGAAACTGTCGAAACCCTCGCCAACACCTTTGCCACGGGCAAAAAAGCCGTCAATACCACTTACAACATCCTCGGCAAGGTCACGTCCTCCGTCGCCGGCGTGGTAGGCGGCAAGGAGATGGTCCAGCACGGCTTCAAGGAAGTGAAGAAGGCTGTTGGAAAGTCTGGGCTGATGGGCAACGTCCTCAACCAGTTTGGCGAGTTTGACATTGCCGAAGAGCTCAAAGACCTTTGGACTCACGAGTCGAAGGACCTCGAGCGTACTTACCTCATCCGCACACTCCAGGGGATCGCCCAGCAAAAGGGTATCCGTATGACGTTTCTGTCAGGAGGTTTGTTCCCCCCTCCCTTTTTCTCTTTTCCATCTCACCCTCTTAACCGCCTTACTAATTCTTGTGTCTCGCAGACGTCAACTCCTGCGGCGCAGGCCTAGTCCACGACCCCTCCCACCCCCAAGACCACAAAACAATGTACCAACTCATCGCCTCCCCCGTCGTCGCCGCGCCCTCGAGCAATTACCTCATGAAGATGCTCCACAACAACAAGCTTCTTTACGTTCCCCAGAACGGCCACAAGTCTACTCATGAAGTGTCGGACACAAAGGAGGACATGATGGAGATCTTCCATACTGATGCGTCGGGCGCGGCGAGGGAGCACAAGAAGCTGATGGCGAGGAGGAACTATGTCGCCATTGTGGCGTATGACCCGGAGGTGATTGCCAATGGGGGGCAGCAGGGGCAGGGGCAGCCGGGTTATGCGGGGAGTGTGCACAGTGGAAATTCGGGAGGGTTGAGCAAGTTGAGTTTGGCGGTTGATTTTGTGGTGCAGGGGGATGGAGCTTACACGGCGACGACCAAGTATGGGCCGGTGATTGTGCCGCATTTGGAGTTTGGGCACTGATTTGTAGGGGATGATTTTTTTGGGGATTATTTATTCCATTCTTTTTATTGTCGTGATGCTATCTATTCTACAGTCGGTGTGCTTGGATAGTTGAAATTTACATACACTTTTTGAGCATAATCCTGTACTGGGACGTTGTGAAATATAGTGATGGAAATTTGAAAGACAGATCTTATTGTTTTATCTTGCATCAAAAAGCAAGCAAGCCAGGCTACGCAAACCCCCCCATTAAGCGCCTTGCCTGCTAAAACACCTTGTTTTTGACATCAAAGCGACCCCCTCCCCCCCAAACCTTCAAAGGTCGAACATCTCCTTCAACTCCCTAATCGTATCCTCGGGCCCCTTGACCGAGTGCCCAGTCGTCCTGGGATCCTCATAAATCTCGTAATCGTTCCCGCCAACCATGGTCTTGTCGCCAAAGAAGTGAATGGTGGTGTACTCGATCCCGCCCTCCTTCTTGGCGTCCTCCTCGAGGTGCTTGAGGCAGTAGGTCTTGTCCCAACCGGTGGGGAAGACGTCAAAGGAGATTTGACCGCCGATGGAGAACCTGTTTTTTTTTGCCATAAATCAGCAAACCCATTTCCCAATCATGTCAGGCCAATCATACGTACGTCAACCCCAAATGCCCAAACCTCTCCCTCAGCCTCTCCACCATCTCCCTCCTCACACCCCTCTCCTTGTCAAACCTCTCAAACTCCTGCCTCTCCTCATTGCTCGCGTTGCGCCCGATGGGGGAGATGTTGACCATCCCGTTCCTGAACTCGACGAACGTCCCCCTCTTGATGGGGATGTCGAGGTCGGCGATGTAGTGCAGGACAAACTTGACGAGGTCTTTGTAGTTGTCTTCGCCGATGTACTTGATGAAGGAGTTGGAGGGGAGGGGCTGGCCGAGCTTGAAGGCGGTGAGGCCGTTTTCGGAGAAGCAAAAGTCGAAGAGGGAGGTTACGGGCACGCGGAGAGGGTCGCCGAGCTGTTCTTGCTGCTTGGGGAGGTCGGAGCCGCCGACGAAGCCGATGGCGACTTTTTGGCGGAGTTGGGAGAGGAGGAGGAGGATTTCGGGGGAGGCGTCCTTTTAAGATTTTGACTGTTAGTTTTGACCTTGCTTCAGAGACTCAAGGGGGTTTGTGCGAATGGGGACTTACAAGACGGGCGGGCGTCAAGGTCCCGTCGACGTCAAAGAGGACGATGGTGTTCTTGATTGGGCGCTCGGCCAGGGGGGGGTAGGTTTGGATCTCGGATCTGGTGGCCATGGTTGCGGTTATATTTGTTTGTTGTCAAAGATTGTAGTTGAGAGAGCTCGAGAAAGGGGGAGTCGGGTTGTATAGATACTTGGCAAAGAGGCTCAACGGTTGGAAAGAGAGCTCTCTCTCTCCTTTTAAACTTCAAAATCGCGGTGAGCAAGCAACCAACCAAGCAAGCAACACAACGCGGCAGCAGCAGCAGCAACAGTCTAGCCCAAAACAAAAAGTCCCACGTTGCCAGACAGGGAAGCTCTGAAAGGTCCGATTGCCCCTCATCTCATTCTCTCCTGGCTCTGGCTCTCACTAAAACCCCACAGTTGGACCAATTGCGGGGAAGTTCCCGGGAGCGAAGGGAGCTTGAGACTTTCAGGGGTCAAACACCACACCTTGCACACACCTTGATGGACACACCCCACCATGTAAGTTTCACCTCAGCAACCTTGTCGTCGACACATCATATTGTAGTGTAGAGAACCCAGAAAGATACAAAATACACTCCATATACATTTCCTGTACACACCTATCAGCAAAACCCATATATCTGTCCTGTTCCAAAACACACCCAGCCTCATCCATCCCATCCCGTCTTTGTGATTCTCATATAGACATACGTAACGTACGTACACCACCTGTTGGTTGTTCCGTCTCGAACATCAGAATTAGACTTTCCTGAAGCCAGATATATTCTCTTTCCCCTTCCCATCTTGACACCTTTCCAAAACAACCAACCAAAAGACATTCCTCGTGCTCCATGCCTTTCACAAGCCCCCAAAAAACTACCACATCATACAAAAGGTAATATAAAAAAGGTAAAATTACCATCTGTGGCTGTGTGAACCTCTCTCTCCTGCCACGTAACCTGTCTCTATCCCTTCCCGCCACCACCACCACCACAATCTCAAACCAGTTGAACTCATTCCATCGTAATCATAGCTCATCACACCCAAAGTAATTTTTCACGACACATCCGCCCACACCCCCGTAAGTTCAACCACCAAATTGACCAGCGTGCTAACCGACCAAATGGCAATCAACACCCACCCAATCCTCCTCGTCATCATCCAGTTGTTCCCCGGCACCAAAATCAGCAGTACAATCAACGTCATCAGCACCGTCGCCGCCGAGATCATCAACGTGCCCCCGACCTGGATGTGATACGGCTTGTACTCAATCGGTCTGTGCGGGTGTTTCCTGTGGCGCTTGTTCGCCTTCGTGATCCCCATCCACGCACCCCCGATCCCTATCCCAAGCAGAATATTCAACATTGGACCTCCAAAGCATGCCGCCCTGTTGGTTTGTGCGAATTGTTAGCTTTTTTTGACTTGTGGTGATAATAACAATGACAGCAAACTTACAACGCCATAACCGGATACCCCAACCGAGCAACCGTCACATCAGCCACCAAATCCCCCAGCGAATTCCCCACCGCAAACACCGTCAACCCCAAGATCGCCTCCGAAATGTCCAGAATAACCCCAAACGCCTTCATCGCCCCCACCACCTCCCCTGCTATCGTCGAGATCCACGCTACACTAATCACGAACCCGAGAAAGCAGAGCAGAAAGTGGTATTTGGGTTTCGAATCCGGTGATGTCGTCAAAAGGAGTGCCGCCAGCAGACAGAGCGAGACCACCAGCGAGTACAACACAAGCATCAGAAGCGTCTTCGTCGGGTTCGCATAGTCCTCCATCGTGTTGGCCCACCCGATGAGGACAACAAACATTGGCCCTGTAAAAAGCTGGAGGGCGACAAGCCAGCGGTTCCATCCTGCTGGATGCTCCGATGCCGTGGTCACTCGGTCGGGTTCGAGGCTGACGGGTTTATTGACCTGTGGTGTGACCGGTGTAGAGTTGGGAAATTGCGGTTGTTGTTGGCGGTCAGAGCCAGAAACAAGCGTCGAGCTCGAGTCTGGTGGCTGCTGTAGTGACAACTGAGATGCCGATGGGCTTATCATCGACCGTGACGACACGGACTTGGTCCTTCGTCGGTATTCCTCCCATTCTGTCTCGGGTTCCGCAAGATTGGCTTCCATTACCGAGACGGGCACCGCAGTGTTCCCCGGCTGGCCGAACGGGGGAGAGTCCAAGAAATCCACTTCCGAGCTCTCGCCGTCGCCGGCATCCGTTTCGACGACCGGCAGTGTTGTGACGAGCAGAAAGATACTCGGTACCGATATCACACTGAGTATCTTGTCCCACCACGTCTTTTCCCTCCACCCCTGAAGTGTGGGAAACAAGGTTGCGAGAAGCACATGAGGAGGTGGTAGCACCGAGTAAGGCCACCATCTGACCGGTTTGGGCTCCTCTACGTGGTCAGGAAACCCAGAAATGGACTGACGGCGCATATCCAAAGAGTCTGAAAAGGGGAAAGCGGGTGGGTGTTCTGGTGAGGCTGGTGTGAGAAGGGCTGGAGACTCCATGAATCCGGGAAAAGGTGAGAGCGATGGTGACGAGTGACCGCTGGAAGTTCTGCTGTGTGATGGCGGTATTTGCAACTGCAAACGTGGAGAAGGCATGGGAGACTGCCCAGGCGATTGCTCTTCCCGCATCGCATGGTCGATGGCTGCTGTCAAAGAGCCTAATGGTGGTGCAAGCATGCCGTCAACGGTGTGGCTTGCTGAACTCATCCGGGTGCTCGGTCTGCCATGGGCAAACTCGGGCTGTGGAAGAGCATCGTTTGGTAGATTCAGGGGGTTGTTGCCGTGTGACAGCGCTCTTTCTCTCGAGTTTGTTGGTAGATGAGCCGGCAGGGTACTATTCCTGGGACGGCCACGAGGAAGTTCGGCAGTAGAGCTGGCCCGTTGGTGACCAGAGTTTGCTCGAGTAGGAAGGGGCCCCATATGCATATTTCTCGCTTTCTGTAGCGAGGACAATACAGATCGGAACTCCAACACACCGACGAGGCTAGGTCGAATAGGAGCAATAGTGGTGGTGTTGCTCCGAGTCCATCGAGGGCGATTTGCACGCATGCTGTTGGCCATCTCCGTCGCAACGTGCAATTCTCGATCTTCTTGATCTTCCGGTGACGGCGCGGCCGGGACCTCGACACCATCAACCTCGATTCGTGGAGCCCGCTCCAAGACACTGATATCGGCAACCTCCGGAGCACTGCTCGACCGGCCACCCACCGGTGCCGAATCATCTTCCGGCTCATCACGATACGGCTCGAACTCTTCTGTTCCCCTACCGGAAGGCCCGAAATAGTGCGTACGGGACGCAACATCTCGTAATCTTTGACGTCTCCTCCTAGCCGTAAACCAATGCCACCCAACAACAACCGCCACATAAAATAGGTAAAACCCAATCATGCACAAACACTCCCACAAGTGCAGCTCGCCATCCGCCAGACAAACCATCGTAAAGCTAATAGCCACGATGAAGAAGGCGATGTCCCGCACAAAGGTGCGCTTGCTGACCTTAAATTCCCGCACCAATGCCATGGAACCCGCCACAACGGCAGTAATGAAGCCAGCCGCTCCTATCAGCTCGCCAACGGCCATACTCCCGCTATTAGACCCCATGGCGGCAAAGGTGCTAAACACATCCGGAGAGCCATTTCCAAACGCGAGAAACGTAACCCCTGCCAAGCTCTCACTCAGACCCAGGACACTGGCGATGGTGCTGAGATTCACGCTGAAGAAGTCACTGGCGGCAATCCCGATAGTCGTAAATAGCAAACCAAGCCAGCTGGCAAGAATCGCAAAGGCGACGGGTTTCGCGCCGCCGAGGGTGCAGTAGTAAAACGACAAGTAATGGACGAGCCCGGCTTCATCGTCTTCGCAGTTGGCGAGGATGAAGGCGCATTGGTCCTCGGCGCTGTGCACCATGCGACAGTCGACGTTTTCCGCTCTCGCCACATTATCGTTGACATGTCGCGCGACAAGTTTCGAACTGCGCCGGTGTAGTTGTTGGCGACTGGCGATGTCTGATGCTGGCGAGAAGAGCGTATAATACGTCGTTATTATCGTGATAAGCAAGAAGGCCGTCACAACAGGGCGGGAGCTGTATCTGCTCCGCGTGCGGAGAGGAGGTGGCATTCTGTTCGTGATATCATGGCATTGCGCGGCAGCGGACTGAAAGAAATCGATGCGCCGATAATGGCGAAGCCGGCGTGCGGACCGTGGAGCTATATAAGTCTCACCGGGCGTACCGAATTGTTATTGTTTTGTCCCTTTTCCAAGAGCAGGTCGTAGCCGACGGTTGGGTAGCTGCTTGTTTCGTTAAGTATGAGATCATCCCTCTAGCGGTGCTCTCAGGTAGGAGCTGGCTTGGCACCGGGACGAGTTAGCGAACAAAACGGTCTGGGCCGCGTGGGCTTCAGCTCTCTTTGGTGGTACCTACAACAGCGGCGGTGGCGAAGACGCTGATTGGGTCCCAGCAATCAGCGGGTGTCGAGACCTTGGCAGTTTGAAACGGCATGCGTCGACGTGTGATATGGGTGCATCGTGAGGAGACTGAAGATGGGCAACATCATGCGGAAAAGAGACCTGATGATAGGCCAACTGGGATAAACACTACCTAGAGGCGCAACTAACTCGGTTGTTGACAGAAAATATGAGTGCACTGACAGAAGGATTGAGTTCAGGTCAGAGGTCGTGGACCAAAAGGCGCAAGAGCTTTGTCTCTTCGAAGTACGATGGAAGCATCATGATGAATATCAAGCGGGGGGACGTTGGCATAAAATCAACAGAGCACAGACAGCCACAACCGTCATTCCTTCAGAACAAATCCAACAGCCCTAATGCAACATGTCGTTACCTTTCAGTTGCAGCCATCCGCCCGCCCATCAAAGGAGCCGTCTGACCGCTTTGCTTTTGCACGTTGAATCTTCCCTCTCAAAACCCACACCCCCGGATTCCACCCAGCGATATACCCCACACTTCTATTCCTTATCAGCACGTGTTCCTCAATACGCACGAGCCACATCAGACCCGTTGCCAGCCAATCGCGCCGTCGCAATCGGTTTTGCCGTTCGAGGCCCAAAGTAAACAAACAGCACCGAGAAGGAGGGGGGTTTGTCGCCGCCAACAAATCAATCAATTGCCAAATTTGAAGCCGCCGAAACCATCAACGACAACCACCACCACCACCACCACCACCACGAACCGACGCCAGGAGCGCGACAACCTGTTTTTCTGATCGCCTTTTTGGAACAGATGATTCGACGACAATAACAGCGCACTCAGAGTTCAAAAATCAGTCCAAGATGCCTCGTGTATCAGCGGCGCACCGCAGAAGCGTGAGCCGGGTCCCCTCGGGGAACATGGCCGCCTCACCCTTCAAGTCGCCAGTGAAGTGCGTTTCACCTCCTTTATGCCCACCTCTCAACAGTCCCCTAACAACGCCACACCAGAATGCCCCTCAACGACGACGCCCAAGAAAAAGCCCAGCGCTCCCACGGCCGCAAAGCCCTCCACGAAGCCCACGTCAACCAGCTCCGTCAAGCCGCCACCGAAGGCGCCGCCCGCGCAACCACCCCCCGCCGCCAATCCCTCGCCCTCGTCGACCTCGACGGCGTAGACTCGCCCGACAACTCCCAATCCAACCCCCGCACTCCCAACAACAACCGCCGCCGCCGGCACAGCGGCAGGGAAAACTTCCTCGACGACGAAAACGACGTCGTGATCGGCGGCAAGGCCGTCACGCCCATGAAGCGGGTGCCCATCCTGGCCAACTTTGAGGAGTGGATGAAGATGGCGACCGACAACAAGATCAACGCGGCCAACTCGTGGAACTTTGCTTTGATCGACTACTTTCACGACATGAGCTTGCTGAAGGAGGGGGATGGGGTTAATTTCCAAAAGGCGAGCTGCACGCTGGACGGGTGTGTCAAGATTTACACCAGCAGGGTGGACAGTGTGGCGACCGAGACGGGCAAGTTGCTGAGCGGGTTGGCGGATAGTAGGGATAGCAAGAGGAAGAAGGGGGAGGAGGAGGAGGATGAGGAGGAGGATGAGGTGGATGAGGATGGGAATGTTAGGAAGAAGGCCAAGAAGAAGACGCAGCGGTCGTCTGAGGCGACGCTGGCGCCGTCGTTTGCTTCGTTGCAGTTGAAGAAGTTTGAGCTGGAGTTTGCGGTGGATCCGCTTTTCAAGAAGGCGTCGGCGGATTTTGATGAGGGGGGTGCGAAGGGGTTGTTGTTGAATCATTTGATGATTGATTCGCAGGGGAGGATTGTGTTTGATAGTAGTGACGATGCGAATGATGCCTCGACTTCGAGGACGAGGAAGAAGAAGGCGCAGGAGGGAGGGGTGGAAGGGGAAGAGGACGAGGGTATGGATGGGTCGATGCAGGATCAGGAAGACACGGAAATGCCCGAGGAGGAGGACGAGGGGGATATTGAGATTGATGTTGTCGGGCTTGGGCAGAGGTTCTTCCCGGACCTGAGCCGGTTGGATGAGATGGATGTGTGTCCTTCGCTCAAGGAGTTTGATCTTGGCGATCCTTCTGGTTCGCTTGACATCCCCTTCCTTAGAGCGCCGGAGGATTGGCGAGACCAGGAGAAGGAGAAGACCCCCGGGGCTGGCAACAAGTCTGAGATGTACATCGACGACGAGAACCCCCTCGGCTTTGACGACTTTGACGGCCTCGGCACCTTCGATCTCGGCGGCGATGTAGCCTTCGGCGAGGGCGGTGAAGCCTGGGCTCGTGAAGCTGCTCTCGAACCCCAAATGATGCGTGTCTTTGACGCCGGCCTCGGTTTGGGCAACGACGGCGGGGAAGCAGAAGGTGAAGGCGACGCGGTCGACCTCATGGACACGGCCAACCCAGACTACGTCATCTCCATGACCCACGCCCAAAAAGCCGACAAGGTCCACGAGGACATCCTCAGCTACTTTGACCAAGCCCTCCAAAAGAACTGGTCCAACGCCGAGCACTGGCGCATCCGCAAGATTAAGGACAACAACAAGACCACCGAACCTGCCAAGCAGCGCAAGGAGAAGCAGCCTTTTGAAATCGACTTTGCCTCGCCCTTGGACCCCGCCATCGCAGACGCGATTTACACCTCTGCGACGTCAAACACGACCATTTCCATGGCGAAGAAGGACTGGAAGTCAAAGACGCGGAACCTGCTGCCGGACGACAAGCACTTCAACAGCAAGCAGCTCTTGTCCTTGTTCCTCAAGCCCAAGGCCCGCCTCCACAGCAGGAAGAAGCTCACCTCGGGCCATCACGACGCCGTGTCCGCCCGCCGAGCGGAAGCCTTGGACAGCAACGGGCCGGTGGAGCTTAACGAGGCGTTTTGGGCTTCGCAAAAGGCGCCGGAGAGCAACCCGCTCTCGGATGATTTACCGCAGGGAGACTACGATGCGAACTTCTTCCAGGATGACGGGCTGCCTTTTGCGGGTGGGGATGCGGATGATGACGACATGGATGATGAGTTTGCGGATGCGAGGGAGCACTTCTCTCCGGACTTGCCGTTGGGGAACCAGGGGGGCATGACGGAGGTAGGCATGACGGGGGCGTTTGGGGGGATGACGGTGACGAACCCGGCGGATCTGGCGTTTGGGACGATGCTGGTCACGCAGTCGAGGAGGGTGAGGCCCGAGTATGTCCAGTATGCGAGGGTGGCGAAGAAGGTGGATGTGAGGAGGTTGAAGGAGGAGATTTGGAAGGGGATGGGGTTGGAGAAGTTGGAGGTATGTACCGGTCGCCCACATACTGTTGGGGGTTGTATGATGATAATGATGCTAATGATACGTGACAGGAGGCACCACCCCCTGCCCCTACACCTGGGAGCCCCACGCCGGAGGATCCAGAGTTGAAGTTCACCGATGTGATGAACGGGCTGCAGAGGGTGTACCCCAAGCCGGTGATGGATGACATCTCGACGAGTTACTGCTTTATCTGTCTGTTGCATTTGGCGAACGAGAAGGGGTTGGTGATTAGCAAGACGGAGGGGCTGGAGGAGTTGACGATTAGGAAGGACTGGGGGGCAGAGATTTCGATTGGCGGGGAGTAGAGAGTGTGTTGTGTATTATGTGGGAGAGGGAGCGTATGTTTTGCCATGTTGACCTGGTTGTGGGAAAGCAATCGGTGAAATGGTAGAGTGAGAAACAAAAGAAGGTGGTGGGGTGATAAAGCATGGGAGTAAATGTTGGGTACCTAGCTTGATGGATGGTTTGCTGGGGGTTTGGTGTGTATGGAGTTTGTTACGATAATGACTATTTTCCATTGTTATGTTCATTCTCGTTTTGTTCCAACTTGGTGTGTTGGAGAATAATCAGCAATGCTGTCATCTTGCACTTATAAGTGGGAGATGGCTTGTGTGCGATACAATTTCTCAACTTTGCCCGTCCTGGAACGATGCTCGCTTCGAAACCTTTTATTCCTCTATGATTGTTGGCGAATCAGCTCTCATCCTCATGTTTTCTTCTGTGGATAGATGTGTTCCTCATGTCCGCCGTAGTTGCTAATGTCGCCATCTAGAATATGACGTCGTCGTGATGAAATAAAAGTGACATGCTGTGTTCTTTATCAGCCAGGCGTGTAGTTCCATTTAGATATGGCTTCCCCGCAGCTCAACTGGCAAGGCTTATACGCAAAAAACCCAATGCTCAAGGGGTTTGGCCCCAGTCTCTCTATGAAACAGGTCAGTCCAAAATAACCCGCAACCAGACTTGCTTTCTCAGTACTGTTAAAGCACTGGGAAAGAAACAAGGGTGTTCGAAAGTGTTATAACAGGTTGCCTCTAGGAAGTAAGCATACAACAGCATGTATAGGCTCGCATGTACTGTGGCAACTGCCGTCTATCGTCTTCATCTCGTCTCATCTAGTCATACCCATCGTAAATCGTCCCTACCACCCATGCCGTCTATCACTTCTTGCCGTCGACCTCCCCGTTGCTCTTCTTGTCGGCCTTGGTGGAGTCCTCCCCCTCCTCCAGGTCGTCAATGTTGACCCCCAGCGAGGCCAAAATCTCATCCAACTTGCTTTCTAACTTGGTCAGGTCGTTCTCCAACGCCGTGGCAGTCTGCTCGCCCCTGTTTGTTTTCATGTTGATCAGCGGGCTGCAACCTAACACAATCATCTGGTTCACGATCTGTGCTCTGCGGGACCACCGTCCAGATCGGGCGATATGCCATAGTAAAGACTGATCTCGTCGTCCTTGAACTGTGGTTTCTCTTCCTCCCTCGTGGCCAGGAGTTGGACTGGAGTGCCGAAGCTTTTCGGATGTAAAGAGCGGATGTGGACAAATTCCTGTAGGGTGATACCTAGGTAGGAAGGGGGCCGGATCTCAGCCCGCCGCGTCATTCACACGGCAACCATTGCGACGGGTGGACCATGCAGTATTTGGGCCCGACCACAACAGATCAGCCAGGTCAGCAGATTCTAGCGTCGAGGGACATCTCAGACCGCTGCACGAAGGGTCCTTCCTCCCTGCAGTCGGGCTGTCGGTTGACAGAACCTTCTGAGCATTCTACCCAACCAGAGGGCAGGGGAAACTATCCGTAGAAAGCTAAGCTGTGACTCGGAAGCGTGTCCTGCTGACTTCAGACAGGGCTGCCGGAATCTCTGATCTTTCTCCTCTTTGAGGAGCGGTGTATACGTAGAAAACCACAGATATGTTGGCCAAAGGGAGCGGCATGCAGGGAGCAATGTTAAAACCCTATTCGTAAAGGGTAAGGCGGCAAAGAGACCCTGGAGATCTCATGCCATGTGGATATGCGATTTGCCAACGCCCACGCAGGGCCGAGCCGGGATGCTACGGGAGTTGCCTTGAACATTCGAAGAAAACACCGAGAAATGAAAGCCGCATCATACCTAGCAAGATCTTTTAGGGCCTGGACCGCAACGGCAAGAGACAGGACGTCAGCAAAAAGCGTCCGGCTGGAGACGAGGTATGAATACCGGAAAAGGTACGGAGATAGAACGAATGGCATTGCCGGTATCGAAAGCTATACCGGCACCTCCACCAGCCCAGCAACTATGCTTTGCTTGCATGGCATCGCCTATATGTCGTGGGACAGATCGCTTACCTGCGCCAAGTTCTCACCAACCGACGCTGAGGGGAGCGGCGACGACGACGACGAAGATGACGAATTCTCATTCCGAGGCGGCTCCGTCTCGGAGGCACCGTTCTCGGGTGGGGAGTTCGGCGACGCCATGTTCGGTATTGATATCAGGAAATTGTAGAGTGAGTGAGTTTTGGTAAGAAAGAAACAAAGGCCGACGCCGCGATATCCACCGAAAAATGGCCGCGAGGTTTGTGATGGTCCAAAGTTCAATAGCGCAGCAGCTGGAACAGCGGTTCCGTAGTCGGTGCTGCCGATGTGCCCTGTTGAAACCGCAAATGCTTGACACCAACAGACTCCTCTCAGACAAACGTACGATTTTTGCAGCAAGGCTATGGCGTTTTGGGCGATGACTGGGTGTCGAGCGCTTTTGCGACAGCTCCCCACAAGGCTTGGCTCAGCGGAGGTGTGTTGTTGGAGCTTGGCTTTGCCTTTTGTCTGTGGGTGCTGGCCGTAGCCTCGTAAACCGCACTTGTCCTCAACAGTCCACGTGCCGGAGTTGAATTTGACAGAGGGGGGGACACGATCCAGCAGGTTCAGACGGCAGGTAGGTATGTACTCCGTATGGTCCGGAGTTGTTCGCATTCGGCTCAAGATGAAGATGTTGGGTTAGGATGGGATGGAATTTGTCGACTTGCAGGTTCCTCTGGGAATATCGTGCCGAGAACAGACCCTTGTTTGTGACGTGACTTGCGGGGACTGGGAGGAGAAGGGCGGAGACGTTTAAACGTTCTAGACCCTTGATCGATTTCCAGGAATCTGGACTGCAGAGCTCCCTGTTCATCAGTTGGCTTGTGCGGGCCACTCCATCAACCCCACCATCGATCAGACGACAGCCATCTTGAAGCCTTGCGACCCATGGCCTGATTGCGAACCGAATTGTCCTATGCTGGAATTGGAAATCCCATTGGAACGGCACTTCCCAACGGCGCCAATGACTGGGAATCTCCCATTTGGGTCTTTTAGGGCAATTAGGCCCTTTTGCAGATCGGATTTCTCTCCGAGAAGTCAACATTGCCCATTTTGACTCGACCCGGATTTTGCCCATTACGAGCCTTGAACATGACACATACAGAGTGGGTGTGGCATCGCATAATGTGCAAAAGATTCGATCGCGGGGCAAAATGTCGATGGTTGACATTATCAGGAATAATTGTGCCTGCTGGCTATCTACCCTATGCCCCTCCATGCGAATAGTTTATTGCTACTTCGTAGGCCAACGGTATTTTCCGCCAACTATCGTGTCTTTACTTTGGTAGCAGCTGATCACAATTAGGAACCTCGGGTCAGCGAATAGAAGGAAAAAAACATACCGTCGGTCCCGTCGCAGCTGGGACCAGAAGGGGGTGTGTTCCCTTTCTGAGAAACAACTGAGCGGGTTGTGAATCACTGCTTGCTACTGGCTGGTGGTGCCTGCCACCCTGCCGTGAGTCCGTGACGGCCCTCCCACGCCAGCTTGGGAAAGCGGCGGGCGGGCGACTTCTGATTGGTGGGGAGCCCTGCTGATCCATCATTATCGTACGTTTTTTTTTCATGTGCCTCATGGTGTCGATTAGGATCGAGATCCCCCTTGCTCGCTTCCCCCTCCAAGTGCCCTTCCGTTGTCCGACGCCCCGACTGAGTTTGGAGTTTGCCATGTCGCTTTGGTTGGTCGTCATCATGGCATTCATATCAACTACGGTTAACGCGAAATGGCCAACAATACGAGCACCACAACGAGATTGCCCTGCCGCCCATGGGCCGTTTTCGTTGAGATCTCGATCAAACAGCCTGTCGACCAATCGCACCGGTGTTACTTTGCCATCTTTGAAGAAGAATGCCCATGACCGAACTTATGATCCGTAGATCGGGCCATCTCCCACAAGGGTACCGCCGGCTGCTGCTGGCCGCCACTGAAGCCGAATGTTAGACAGTGACAGGTGGTAAACTGCTGTTTCTGCTGCTGCTGGATGTTGCTGCTGCTGGAGGTCGAACATCAGTGGAGAAAGGCGCTGTGCTGCAGACATGGCGCCCTCGCATCCGGTGCTGATTGTAACTGTACTTTTCTGGCAGGGGAAGAGAAGCTCCAAGACAGCGTAACAATTATCGCCAAAATTCAGACGTCCATAGTGTACGGCGGTACCCAGCACAGGCGGTCCTTTCCCGAGGAGGCTAGACGAGTACCTAGGAACTTGACCCGCTGTCCACAAATCAGCCAATTTTGGGAGCCACGCACTGGGATTGATTGCCTCGACTTTTAACGTACATACATATGTACTGCTTGTACTATATTGATCCCCATGTCGCTGACACCGCAATTCTCTTGCCCGCCAGATAATTAACCTGCGCACTCCATTTCCTGCTTTTCAGCCAAAGTCCAGGCCCAAGCACAGATCGAAGCCGATTTTTTTAATCCCACGCCCAGCATTCCGCAGCGAGACACCGACGACGGGTACCTCTATACTAGGCATAACCCATTCGAGCAAACACCCCCTGACATCCCCCGAGCTCCCTGCACCGGCTCCGGTTCCGTGGTCTGTCTGTATTCTGTAAGTACCCTGTGCCCTCCCAGCGAGCAGACACACTTGTACACCCTTCCACTTCCATACCGATTTCGTCCCACGTCAACCAGCTCCTGTCTCTCCTCCAATTCAGCATGTCATCGAGATCTTGACCTCTACCCCACCCCCAATAGCCACCGCTGCCCTTCAAGAATGCCATGTTTGCTGTGAATCCCGTCTAACATTCCCATTGAGACTTCACCACGGGAAGCACCCCAGCCAGCAACACTTGCCGTGCAGCAACAGCCCGATCGCGAGTTTCGGGGCTCCCACTCATAAGAACCCACCGGCCAGCGAAGCTCGATTCCTCTCGACCACCATCCCTTGACATACAGTCCCCTTCCAGTCCACTGTGTTGTTTTTGTCCACGCCTACCGAAGCTCCGAGAGCGCACCACCACGACCCCGTCCCATAGCTTCAGCTTACACAGCCGAGCCGCGTTCTCCAGGCCCGCTCTGATTCGAGAGCCCAAGGCACGGGACGAAAGAACCTAGACAACTTCGAGTCCAAATAAACAAACACGCCTGTTACACCGCGAACCAGCACCATACCTCAGCAGTACACGAGCGAGGCTGAATGACGCAACTACTGTCGACCGTTTTTGGAGAGCTGGGCCTTGCCCAGTACTTGGATGCGTTCCTCGAGCAAGGGTTTGACACATGGGAAACCATTTTGGATATTACCGAGTCCGATCTGTATGTTTACACTTGGACAGAGAAAAGGTTAAAGAGAGACAATGCTGACATGAAGCTCTGCGAATAGCGACACGTTAGGAGTGAAGTTGGGTCATAGAAGGGTATGAGGCGCCAAATCTAGGTGGAAACTTGTCAAGTGGCTAACGTTTTGCGGAAAGAAACTTCAAAGACGGATTGCGAATACAAGGGGCATTGCGCCGGATGCTTCTCTCGTCTCGCCCACCCAGCCAAGCATTGAAGAACTGAGACTTCAAGACGCGCAGAGGCCGGATGCCTCCAGGCAAGATGCCCGGGACGCAGGTGTCCTTGTGGTCACCAAACGGAAATACCGTCGTCATCCCAAGGTTTGTACTCGCTCAAGTGCCTTGGTAGAGCGACAATGCTGACGCTACCTAGCCTGACGAAAATGCGCCAGAGCGGCCGCCCTCGGCTTACGTGCTCTTCTCAAACAAGATGCGCGAGGAGCTGAAGGGTCGAAATTTATCATTCACCGAGATCGCCAAACTTGTTGGCGAGAACTGGCAAAGCCTCAATGCTTCTGAAAAGGAGCCCTATGAGTCCCAAGCGCAGGCGATCAAGGAGAGGTACCTAAGCGATCTTGCCGAGTACAAAAAAACTCCCGAGTACAAGAAGTACATGCTGTACCTGCAAGAATTCAAAGCCAAGCATGGCTCTCCCCCTCAAGGTATGTTGCGCAAGTATTTGCAGTTGGGCCAGCTCCGACCATGATCTGATATTCGGGTTACTTAGATAAGGATACAGGGAAAAGGATGAAAATGTCTGATGGTGAAGGCTCCAACCGCACGAGCCCCCCAAGGACTGATCAACATCGCTCCAGCAGAAGCGGCAGCCAAGAGGACAGCCGCAGAAGCAGCGAACCCCCAGCAAGCCGGGGACAGAGGCTTGGATCAATCGTGTCGATGAGCGAATCTCAGTACTCGACTGCCACAACCCCTGGAGCTTCTCACGCCTCGCCAAGAGACGAGCCGATACACTCGCCCACGATCAGCAAAACCGAGCGCCACGAACGATCCCCCGCGCTCAACTCGATGGAGGCACCGAGTCAACGAACCCAAAATTGGAGGGACGAGCCACCCAACATGCAGAGGCACCTCCCATCCTTGTCGGACGTTTTCGAAGGTCAGAGATTTCCAGGTGGAATGCACTCGGTCGAGATGAATGGGTATCGGTTCCCGCGCGAGCCTCTACCAAGCCCAAACGGCCACCCAGGCCGCATCGAGGGTGGCGATAGCCGGCCACCAACCCTCAAGAGCGAGCAGTCGACGTCTGGGAGCACATCCTCGGGCTCGCCTTTTGGCCAGCCAAGAACGCCAGTCGATGGCCAGCTGCCAATACACGCGCTGCTGACATCGAAACCAGACCATTTCGATCTCAGCCAGCAGCAACACCAACAGTACCCCCTACAGCAACGACCGCCACATATCTTTCAGGGTGGTCCATACCCCAGTGGTGCCGGTACTTTGCCAGCAATTAATGGTGCGCCTCCCATCCATCCAAAGATCGGAAAAATACTGACATGGATGCCAATGCCAAAGGTTATGCCAGGCCCGTCCTTTCGCAACCGCCAGTAACCGCACATTCCTCCAGCGTGGGTTACCCCTCGCTAGCATCAGCTCAAGCACCAGCTCATCCTCGACAGGCCAGACATCCCCATCCCCAAGCTGGGAACCCAGATGCCGCCAGACTCGACGGTATGAGCGCGTTACTGCAAGCCGGCGAGATTGTCAACCGTCGAGCCCAATAGAAAAGGGGTCACCTCTCGCTGTTGAGACGTTTCTTTTTGGTTTATATTGGTTGCATTATACCCTTGGGTGGCATGTGGCGGGCAACACGCACCTGCTAATTTGGACCACTATATATTACCATGTATTTGGGATTTTTTTCGACTGGGTATCTCAAGTACGGCATTTTTGAGATGGGACCCGTACACAGCGATGACGATTTTGTACATACATCTCATTTTCTTTTCCAGAACAAAAAGGGCAATGTTAATGAAACTGGGACAATTCGTCATGTGTTTTCTATTGGCTTGTACATCAGGCTTATGGGCGTACAATATCCTGCTTTTCAAGGACATATTCATGATCCCTCCCACCCTCTTCGCGACGGGAGGGAGGGGAGGACCCACTATTCGTGTCAATATCGGACTTGCAGGTTTTGTCGATCTTGAACTCCGTCCGGATAGGGGGGTTCATGGAGTTTCGGTTTTATTCCGCTTGACGGGACATATCTGCTGGAGGTAGGTAGGGTTAAGCGAGGGGTGGGTGGGAGAAAGAAGATCTCGATGATTGTGTTTTTTGCGGACCTGTCTCCGTGGTAGGTTGCCCCTTGGTATGTCTTATGCTTGCCCCGCAGAGCGCGTCATTGACTTTTCTGGGAGGGGGGGATGGATGAGTTTTGATGAGAAGGTAAAACGGTTGGATAGGTAGAACGGATAGGTATCTACGACTTGTATAAACTGGTTTATTAGTTGGTTTTTGGTGATATAAGAGTTCTGATATCATCGTCACTCATTGACAAGTGATGGGTTCGGCTTGGGGGGGGGACATGAATGATGGAAGTTTTGTGTGGGACAGATGTTGAGTGTTTGTGCGTCTGTGTGATGGGATAGGTACGTTTGGGAGATGGATGATAACAGAATGATGAGTGAAGCTGTTGTGTGAGGGTTGGTTGGTTGCCTTTTCTTGCTCGATTGTGTGATGGTGGTAGGTTGGTTTGTGTATATGACGACGTCACTGTTGAGTCCAGAATCTTTCAAAACACATCATAAGGGGGGAAAAGGGGATCGAGATTTGCGATTTTACTTTTCTAGCATGTTCAGAGCTATGGGATAAGAAAAAAGGTGATGTCTGGCAATGGGTTACGAATGAGGAAATAGCTATCTTGATTATGTATGGGAAGTTGACAAGTCAATCAAGAAAACATCACAAATCCCGTATTCGATGACCATGGGATTTTTCGATCTGCATGTTTGGATTTTTCTACCGTCATGCAGCTGCAAGGGGTGGGTGGTTGCGGGCGGTCTGTGAAGGTCTAGAACCTTTTTTTGGGATGGAAAAGGGAAATCTTGGTTGTTGTCAGACGTCGAGTTGGTCTGATGGGCTGAATGGTTGGCTGACGGGCGGTTAATGAACTCGGTAACCCTCTACGGGTTGGTTCGGTTGTCTCTTCGGGATGACGGCTTTTGGTATACCTACCTATCAAGGAGAGGGGGGGGGCTGTAAGGTTCTAGGCTGTGTCTGGGGGGGCTGGGCCGGGCAAGAGGGAAAGGTGGAAAATGCGGTCGGGAGATACGTCGTGTGACGTGATATGCGTGGTGAGCCATGCTTTTTTCTCCCTGTCAGAACGGTTTGTTGGAGATGTCGGCGATAGACAGGGGACATGAATGGCATGATAATAACACCGACATGTAATGGAGGCGTGGACGGGGAGACGGGCATGCGCGAGGGCATTGATCCACGCTTATAACGTAAGACTACGTTTGGTGGTGTTCTGGCCAGATCTTGATGAATGACGGGTAGGTAGATAGCACTTTCGTTGGTGGACAAGAGGCACAGTATCTCAAAGGAAAGCCTGCCTGCTTCCGGGTATTGTACACGGTAGGAGATAAGATGATTTGACCGCAAGCCAAGTAACCTGATGCAATGGGGTAACCTGACAATTTTCAATAACAGTACCTCAACAGTCTTTTTGGAAGCCTGGTGAATAGTGTTTAATGATGGTGATTTACATATCGGGTATAGCTATGAATGCTAGGCTAGCAAATAATGAGAGATATCGTTTCAAAAACAATAAATCAAGAAGATGATAAAATAAAAATACAAGGCATTGGTAGTAGGTTGTCGTCATCTCATCCACCCTTACATCCTCCAGTTCTAGTTCTCAACAAACAAACTTGTTTTCGGCCACATTTCGCGTCACTCAGATCATCCCCGATATCCATACCCCCCTCCTGGCCCGTGGCCTCCACCTCCATACCCCATAGCACCTCCTCCGTATGGGTTGGGGTGCGAATGGTACACCGTACCATTGACTGAGATTGGTAGCCTTGGCTGCCTGCTTTCCCGGTTGTTGCTGCGGAAGTAGGAGCTATCATTGCTACCATCACGGGTATGTTGCGGCTGGGTAGGGGGCGGCGTGTATCTTGACGAAGCCGAAGACACGGGACGAGTCAGGGACTGCTTCGTGTCAACAGTGCCCAGGGGAGCACCCGTCTTGAGCAGGGAGAAGGAGTCGGTAAGATCAGACTGCGCCGTCTTCTCACGGTCGAGAAGGAGAGAGTTGCGCGCATCCAGTGGGGTGAGGGTGTCGCGTTGCATTTTTTCTGGGGAGCCATGTTAGCAAGAACTCGATCCTGAGAGGGGTAAATAAGAAATGACATACCCATCTCCTTTCTTCTTTGTCTGTGCGGGTTCTTCTTGCAGCAGGCACTGATCGCGTTCCAGGCAATCAGAATGGCGAGGATGCCCGTCAGAGCAGACTGCACAGCGATCAAGACGACACCGGCCACAGTCTGGGTGGTTTGGGCGATGCCAAATTGCTCAACAAAGACAAAGATGCAGACAACCGAGAGAACGCGGACAACCTGAATGGTGATGTTGATCACGTTGCTCGACTTGCGCTCGTAGGGGCGACTCCAGATCAGAACGATGAGCATGACGCCCTCGATGATGAGCTGGGCAGACGTCTGCACCATGCCATTGCCGTCAGTGGCAGCCAGAGCGAAACCCTTGGCAAACATGTAAATGATGGTGGGCACGAAAATCCACCAGCAGCCCTTGCGATAGGACTCGTAGAACAAGCTGTACTTGACCCAGATGCTCTTGTCGTCGTACAACCCTGCAACGTCGCCCTCCTGCTTCTTGAGTCTCCGGGCTGTGCGCCAGATGTTGAAGGAGAAAAAGGCAAGAATGCCGGTGAAGAGGAAGAGGGTGATACCAGCCAGGGTCTTGGCCGCCCAGGAGTCTCCGTTGGTAAATTGAAAGACGCAGTACAGAACCCACACGCCATAGAGCAGAAGAATCAAGTGAGTGATGGCGCGGCCAATGGAGCCCCAGTAATGCTTGCGGAAGCCAGATAATGACTTTGGGAAGCTGCCGAAGAGAGCCCAGAACTCGAGAATGATCTTGACGAGGAGGACGCCCACAACGATGACGGCGATGACAAGAGCCACAATGAGGAGTACAGTCATGAAGGTGTTGGACTTGGGGACGGAGAGCTCCTGGACATAGGCTTGCATGCCGGTGACAGCCACGCGGATAGTCTCGGTGGGAGCACCACCTTCGGGCACAACACCGGGCTCGGTGGTGTTGACGCTGGTCTCGATACCCTCGATCTGACGTCTGGCAAGGTGAACAAAGTTGTCGAATGCCCTCTTCACGAGAGCCGAGCCGGAAGGTGTCGAGGACGAACCATCCGGGTACACCAAAGTAGCACCTCTCAAGAACTCGACGCTGTCTTCTGTCAAGTTGCCTCCAGTCATGTTGCGGAACTGATCGATGGAAAGCTGCATCTGTGTCCAGGGCACGAGACCGGTCGAGAAGCCGAAGTTCTGAGAGAAGCTTCGGTAAACGTTGGGGTAGTTGACCGACATCATACCGTTCATGGCCATGCCCTGAAACCAGCCAAAGACCTCAGTGAAGCTGGGGCTGATAGTCCCCATACCACCAGCACTGGCACCGCTTGCCGCAGCACTGGCACCTGAGAAGGCCGCTCCAGCAGCAGAGATGCCGCTCATGATCAAAGCAGCCCCAGCAACACCAGCAGCAACGTAGGAAACGGCAGGGACAACGGCAGTCTTGCCGTTGCTCACCTGAGCCTCCAGACACGCTACCCTCTCACCGGACTCCTTGGACTGAAGCTGCAACGTAGCCATGGCCGCAATATCGGGAATCTGAAACGCGATAGCTGGAACCAAGTTGGCAAACTCCTCGGGAATCTTTTGCGTGCCCTTGGCGGAAAAAGTGCCCGCGGGAACGGGGCACAACTGGTCAACAAAGGTGGCGGCATCGCAGGGATCGAAAGCGTTCGAGTAGATGTTCTGACCGTAAGCCGTGACGTTCAAGACGGCTGTGACATTCTGAATCTGCGAGCTCGAGCCGGCCACATCGAAGGTTACTGATTTGTCCTCGTTGTTGTACTTGATGTTGACCCTTTGTACCGAAACTGCAGCAGTGCCGTTGCAGTTGCTGAATCCTACTGTCTCGAGAATATCCGCGCCGAGTACTCCATTCGCCAGAGCCAAACCGGCCAAACCTGTCCTAAAAATCCACGTCTTCATCATTTCCCCTTTTTCTTTTCAAGTCGTTTAATGAAATGTTGGTGTAAATGATCGAATGAAAAATCGTGTGCAGCGAGTGCTCTGTCGTCGGTATATCTTCCTTATCCGCCCTTCTAGTTTTGCTGAATGTCCAGTTCGCAACTGCTTCTCCCTTCTTCGATATATCGTCCCCTTCACGTCTGAGATCTAGTCAATAGGGTTTGATATGTAAATTCCTCGAAACCGGTCCGGAATAAGTTAAGAATCGAAGAAGTGAAAATCGTGGTAGTCTAAAAGAGAGGCATTCAAAATAACTGGCCAAGGATCAACCTGGAAAGAATGAAAAGATGGTGAGGAGAAAAGAAAGAAAGAGGGCAAACAAGTTGCCCCTCGAGGAGGGAGAACTGTGAAAGTGAAGCTGTTTTCAACACAAGTGTCGATATACGGTTGTTGGCCCAAAAAGCCAGAAATGGGGAAACGAAAGAAGGCCAGAAAGAGGGAAAAGCGAGAGACGGCTTGTTGATAGGGATCAAAATGGATCAACAGGGGGGGCAGACATGAAGGAGACGGGACCCAGCGGGTATCTGAAACGGGACTGGAGAAAGCTGCCCTGGCGATGGGCAAAAAAAAAACAGACAAAAGCAATCCCTAGCTTCAGGGCAAATTCTTGACAGGTTCTGTTGTCGAATGGGACTGCATCCTGCTGGCAGGTGTCAAGTTCTATTGGCCTCGTCACGAACACCCGAGCATTTCGGCGATCCCTTGACCAGTCGATTGACTCTGGAGGTCTCCTGGGCCTCGACGACGGGCTGTGGAGGAGGCGAAGAGGGGGAGCGAACGGGGAGAACCGAGGGTGCGGGTCGAGGACCTGGAGGCCATCTGAAACCTTAGCGGCAAAGGGGCGCTGGGTGGAAGACCCCTGCACAGTGCTTTGCAACCTCTTGGGCGGCTCTGCGGCGGGCAATTGGCTACCGATTGGCTGTGGGGGTCCGAAAGTTGTTTTAGCGATAGCGTCTCTGGTACATTTTTACGATGCATGAAACTTTGAAGTGGGCGAAAAGAACTGATGTCAACACCCGCTGTCATGTCCTGGTAGTGTAGTGTTCAAGACTTTATATTGACGGAAGCGCGTGGCAGACTCGACAGCCCTGCGGTATTCCTGGGACGGCATATGTCTTCGTGAACTGGCATGTTGTCTGCCCTTGACAACTACCTCCAGAGGCATTCCCAAGACGGTCAGCTTGTTTCAACACGTGGAAAAAGAATCCTTTGCTTACTTTCTCCCGACAAAAGTATTGTGCATCATAGCCTGTACTCCCCGAGATCCCCCCTGACCCCTTGACCCCGCAGCGAACATCAAAAGTGCAGGAATTCTCGAATCCAAAGTGCATCAGACTTTGACATCTCAGCCAACGATATGACTTCATCCGAAGTGGGAAACCCTGGGCACCCAGAGAGGGGATCGCCTGTCCCGTGCACAGCCATCATTCATGCATTAATGCATCGACTTGAACGCTGCTTGGGTAGGTGGTACCGACTTCGGTTGGCCAACTGTGCTTCATATCCAGATGTGAGCTGGCTTGAGCTGCTTTCTCTGTTGAGTCAAAGTCGAAATGTTCTTCCTCAAAGTTGGGTCAAGTTCCACAAAGCCATCGAGTAACACCATCATTCTCCAGAAAAAGACTTGAGTAAGAACACAAGAAATGTCAAGTGTACAAATAGAGGCGAAAGACACTTGATTGGGGTGTTGGAAAGATGTTGTGCAACTTCAAATTTGAAGAATCAAGAGATCACATCTAGGACAGTAACTCCATAATCTTTTGGCACTGTAAACGAGGGCCTTTGGTACGGGGTTGCCCACACATGCCTGAGGGGCACCACAGTGCGCAAACTTTGGGCGCTGACAACCAATGACCTCACTCTCCCAACTGTATGAACAGCACCTAATGATCAATCATCAAGCAACCACACCAACGACCAACTCGGCCTGTCACACGATACATCGAGTCGTGTGATATCAAATTGACTACTTCTATTCTTGCTGACGGTCTGTACCACTGAGATTTGACATTCTTTTTTTGCTTGGCGCCATTCATCGTGAATCATCAAAGCCCCGGCCGAGAAAAAGAATACAAGGGAAACCCCACCAGGAAGGAGGAGGTGTAAGGGGAGCAAGGCTTGTATCAACGTCTGGGAAGAGACAGATCATGAGCGAGTTGCAGAAGAAGTGGGCAAAAGCAAGACTTTCCAACACGATGCAAGCGCACGCCTACGCACCAAGCCAAGCCATGGGGACCACGGCAATGCCAATCCCAGCAACGACATTACAGCCACCTGTTGGTCTTCCCGACTTCAATGAGCTGGATGAAGAAGATGAAGACCAGTTTGGATCTCTCTCATCTATCCCAAACCACCCACAAGATGACGACTCCTCGTCAGCATCTTCAGTCTCATCAACAGGCACAGTAATCCCATCACCGGGTAGAGCTCTGTTTGCAAGGCCACAAGGGTATGTTCACCCTAACTCACCGATTCTGATATCAACTTCTAACTAACACCCTCCTCAGAGTTCCAACCCGCTCGTCCCTAGACCCAATCCCCTGGACAACCTACTTTGAACGTGAACTCTCCCTCCTCTCAACAGACGGGACCATAACCTACCACGTCTACCTCACCTCCCCTGATCCCCCTACCCCTTCAACCACCAACAACCCAGCACCAGGAGCCAAACCATCCACCGGCGGTCCCCTCTTCGTAACCCACCACGGCGCCGGCTCCTCCGCCCTCTCCTTCGCCGTCCTCGGCTCTGAAATTCGCAAACGTCTCCCCTCAGCCGGCATCCTCTCCCTCGACGCCCGCGGCCACGGCCTAACAACCATCACCACCCCCAGCCCCAACGAACCAACCAACCTCTCCCTCGGTACTCTATCCCAAGACCTCTGCAATGCAATCCTCCTCACGGCCAAAGCCATGTCCTGGCCTGACATCCCCCCTCTCATCCTAGTAGGCCATTCTCTAGGCGGAGCCGTCGTCACCGAACTCGCCTACCAACCCCTTCTTCCCCCTTCAGTTTCCCTACTGGGATACGCAGTACTCGATGTTGTCGAAGGCTCAGCCCTAGACGCCTTGCAGTCAATGCAGACATACCTCAGCACCCGGCCACAGGGGTTTCATTCATTAAAGGAAGGCATCGAATGGCATGTTAGGTCACGAACAATAAGAAATAGCGTCAGTGCGAGGGTTAGTGTCCCTGCTCTATTAGTCGATACCACCACCACAACCACACAACCACAGCAACAGCCACCCTCAACGAAGGTGTCAAAACCGTGGAAATGGCGGACGGATCTTAGTTCTACCCAGCCGTTTTGGCAAGGGTGGTTTGTGGGATTGAGCAAGAAGTTTTTGGGGCAAGGGGCGACGGGGTTGGGGAAGGGGGGCGGGGAAGATGTTGCTTTTGGCGGGGACGGATAGGTTGGATACCGAGTTGACTATTGGGCAGATGCAGGGTGTGTTTTACCTTTCTATACGTGAGAAATGAGAGGTGATGGTTGCTGACAGAAACAAAAATAGGGAAATATGCTCTCCAGGTGTTTCCTGAGGCGGGGCACTTTATTCATGAGGACTTGCCTGAGAAGACGGCGGTGGCGCTGGTGGACTTTTACAGGAGGAATGACAGGAGTGCGTTGGTGTTGCCGCCGAAGGTGTCGGAGTTGTTGGCGCAGGGGAGGAGGGTTTAGGGTGGGGGTGGGGATGCATAATCATGATGGGATGAAAGGGAATACATATGGGGTTGTGTGATGTGAATATGGAAACCATTGCGGAAAGTTCATAATTTGTTCATCGGTTTGGTTACTGTTCAAAGTCCGTGGATTTGTCCATCTCCACGAGGCAAGAGATCAAACGCTAAACCGTATCTATATTTTCCTTTCCATATGCTGCCTGCCCGTCTATTTTGTACATCTACCAACCATGCTCGCCCATAACTCAAATATAATACAAGGGGTATATCCATCTCCAAATCACAACCAACTCAGTTTACGCTGCCTGAGCAAGAGCAGGCCCGTCCTGTTGGGCAACTGGCTCAGCAACCACCACCACCTTCTCTTTCTTGACCTCCTTTGCCCCATCAACCTCATCCTCACTCTTCCTCTTCTTCTCGTTCTTCCCCTTCACCTGCTGCTGCTGCCCCTTCTTCCCCTTGCCCTCCTTCTTTGGCACCCACTCCCCCAACCTCAACACCTCATCCGTCCTCCTCGCCATCTCCACCATCTCCTCAAACCCCATCACCTTAACCAACTCCTCATAACTCTTCCCCTGCGCGCACATGGTCTTATAAACCGGCTCCCGCCCCGGCACAATCTGACTGAGCGTAAACTTGGTATTACTCATCTTATTCTCCACCTCCATCGCAAACCTCACCAGCTCCCTCGCATATTGCTCCCACGTTGTCTTCTCCTCCCCCTCCTTCAAAAACACATTCGGATTCTTCTCCGCCGCCGTCGCAATCATCGCCCCGTCCACCCTGAACTCCTCCATGAGCTTATACCCATCCCGCCTGTCCGCCACATCCCCATTCACCACGCACGCCACCCCCGCCTCGCGACAGATGTATCCAATCATCCTCAACTGCCCCCTTATCGCCCGTTCCCTCGGTCGCATAGGCGTAGTCCGGCAGTGGATCGTCAACCCCGTGATCCCCGTCCCCACCAACCTCCTAACCAACGCCTCCGTCTTCTCCGGTGTCTCCAGCAATCTAATCTTCACCGAGACCCCAATCCCAAACTCGGGGATGATATGCCTCGTCAGATTCTCCAGGATGGCAACAAGCTTATCCGGCGTCTGCAACAGCGCAGCGCCCATCCCGCCCGAGGTAGAGAAAGGCTTTGGACAGCCGGCGTTGACGTCTATCCCAGCCACATCCCCCGCCACCAGCCTCGCCGCCGCGAGCGCTCTATCCGGGTCAGAGGTTCCAATCTGGAAGACCAGCTTTCCCTTTTCCCTTGTTGGGTCAAGCCGGAAGATGACGTTCTCGTCGTAACCAGCTTTGTTGTGGGCTTGGGAGGGGGGGCGGGTCCATTCGATGCAGGAGGTTCGGGGGTTGGTTCGCCGGGTGGTGCCGATGAGGGAGTGGTCGACTGTTTCTGGGCCTGTTTTATCAATCACACCTTGTTAGCAAAGAAATGTAAAGAAAGGAAGGGAGAGGGAACATACCCCATACTAAATCAGCCCCGTACTTGAGCGCCAGCAACCTGGCCGGCAGCTCCCCCGATCGTACCATTGGCGCGAGAACAATCTTGCCTCTGTAGTCGACGCCGTTGGGGGGGATGGGCACCCTCCTTGCGAGGACCTCTTCGGGAAGGGAGGAGATGCACCATTGTACTGTGTTCTCTGCCGCGGCGGCTTCTTCGGGGGTGCGCCCGACAGGATTGGCGGGAGATGTGGTTTCTTGGATGGTGAAAGCTGGTTCGGTTGGTGGCATGGCAACCTCTGCCGCCGTCGAAGCCATCGTTCGAAGGGGGTTCGACGTCCTGATCGCAAATGTAGTAGTAGTGGGGGCAGCGGCGGTAACTCTTGCAACAGCGGGAACGGAAACGGTTGGCAGCAGTCGAGACAGGACCCGTGAGTGGTGGCTGAGTGACCTGAAAGCCATCGACTAGCTAGCTAGCTGATGCGATCAGTCGGCGGGCTGATCAAGAAGGAGGAAGGTTTGCTACCAGAGAGGAAAAATAACCTTTTGGCTGGCTGGCGAATCGATCCAATTGCGCGCGCTGGTGTGCAGCTCAAAGGTGGGATGAAATTCCTTATCTTATCGGTAAAAAGTGAAGCTGTGCTGAGTGTACAACTACCCTAACCCTCTTTTAAGTTCTTGGAACGAATAGGGGGTTCGCTGCCATGACAACCACTAATCTGAAATCGGTGGGACAAATATCGCAAAAAAGGACTGATGGTTCTTGGTCGATGTCATTGTACTCACTGTGATCCTTCATTCTGTAATATAAGTATTGCCACATGGCGAAAAGCTTGAGCGGTTTATTGTCCCCGAGATCAATCCTAAAGAGAAACAAATCCGCACCATGGTGTTGGGATTACGCTCAGTCTGATCCCGATTTCGCTGGTAACCTTGCCGCGAATATATATCCTCAAACCTGAGAGAGACTCCAGTACGTACGGATACCACCGTGTTCGTGGAACTGGCTTCCCCCTCAGATCAGAAGCAGGTGACCCAAGCACTGCCACTTGGAACTGTTCTGTGAGTCTACTGCCCCGAAAGATTCCCATGGAGATTAGCCATGGCAGAATGACAATTCCAATATCCAATCTGATGTGAACATTCCCTCCTCACAGTATCACAATCCAGTGTCATCACATTTGTCACTGAGAATATTCTTCTCACTTGGTTCAGGATACTGGCGGCGACATCACAGCACAAAACCCCCCCCAGCAAAATTACCAAGTGCCATAGTCGTCCTTCATTGGACATCCGAGGGAGAGATCTATCTATCTGGACACAGCCTCGTATGATGAGAATCCCATCCCACCAACCTTGGACAGCTGACTTACCTGCACGAAGGGATCGACCCTGACTTTCCCCCCCGATCTGTATCACCGCATGTGGTGCATCCCAACCCCTCACGTTGCGGTATCACGTAAATCGAGACATGTACACAGACGAGCCTTGGTGCTGGGAAAGGGGCTTTCCTACCTGCAGCCAGCCGAAACTATTCAAGGATGGGGTATGAAATCCAAGGCCGAGCGGGTATGGGCCGATGCCAGCGTGCGGATTGAGAAGTCCAATACCTCCAAAAAAACCAGCAGTGCACTTTTACTTGAGAAATACGCGGCATATCAGGCGACCTATGCTGAGGCCTTAATAGACATTTTGACGGCCAGCCTATTGGATGCCGGGAACCGGATATAGCCCCCACGTCGCCATAGGCGGCATACAAGGTGAGGCTGTACGACGGGCTGATCTGTAGGCTTGAGGAGAGAGACACGCAAGAAAACAGGCTTTGCTTTCAAAATATCACTGAATCTCCCATCCGTCAAAAACTACTTCCAGATAATAACTTTTGCACATGCATACCTTACCACCGTAGCCTGTTCTCAATTCTTCGAAGCAAGAGCACTGTTGAAACATTTGCGCGAGAAAGAAGAGGAACAAAAGGACAAAACAAAGCTCGTTGATGATGCCACAACAGATACCTTGGGTGATATAATCACAGCTGAAACGGTCAGTTTCGACACTTCGACTGTTGCAGACATCCAGTTTCCAGGCAGGAGCTACCAAAACCCCGTTTCAAGCTTACCAGTCGTGTTCCCATGGCACAACCCGACACCATGTGAAAAGTGCGATGAGAAGATGATGACTACAAGAAAGGACTCTGGCAGTACAGCAGATGCTCACTTCGAAGACCAAGCATATATAACCGACCATGTGAGTCTGAAATGTGCATTTGATACATAAACCTCCTCGGATGTTACACCATTGTTGGTAGCTAGGCTGACACCAAATATAGTGTGTTTTCGATATGCAATATGCCTTCTTCGTAACGATGGGTAGGCTCACAGTGAGGCACCAAGAAAGCGACATAGATGAAGGGCACAAAATGCGCACATGTATAATCTCTGCCCATCTTGCAAAGGAGGTAGCAGATCAAGATGTCAAAGCACTGATGCTGCCAAGGTCCTTCATAATGCATCAGAGCAAGGCGGACTTCTTCAAGAAATCGCTGGTTGTTATCCAAGTTAGTTGGGTGATTATTGAGTGTGCTGCGCGCAAGGTATATGGCTTACCACTCAGTCTGTTGGAGCTGCACATTATGGTACATGTGGTTTGTGCAATTTTGATGTATGCCTTTTGGTTTAATGTAAATCATCTTCGACCCCATGACGAAGGTACCATTATTGGCTGCCCGTGTAGCCCTTGTGGCTGTACTCAGATTGCTTATCTGTGATCAGAAACCCCTTGACCTCCAAGGCTCCTACGAAGTCAAAGACCGAAACGCCATGAAAACTATCCACAGAGCGGCCAAAGAAACAGACTCGCTTTTCTATAGAAACCATGGCAATATTCTCAACTTTCAGCACAAACTCGTACCCAAAGACCCCTTCGACTTCCTCCTCAAAGCCCTGGCCTATGTCTATCATCACGAGTTAGCAGTATTTAGCTCTCCCGTCCTACCTGTGGCCTACGGTGGTGTTCATCTTTCGGCTTGGAACTTCGAATTTCCCACTGTTCAAGAGGCCGTTATCTGGAAGGTGTCCTCCATTATCATCGCATCTACAGGACCAGCTCTGATATTGGCTACACTCTTTGCAGCCGCTTTTTCTTGGCTGATTCTCGGTGTGATTTCATGTGTCTTTGGAAGAGCTGGTGCGACGAATCAGAGCATTACGAATCGGATGATGAAGTCGCAGTGTTGGGCCAGGCGGTTATGCCCCTTCTCATCACCCCTTTCATAATCGGTATCACCATGCTAATTGTGATGCTGGCCGCCCGCGTGTTCTTGGTAGTGGAGGTCTTCATCAGTTTACGGGCCGCACCTCTAGGTGTGTTTTAGAGTCCTGCTTGGGTTGAAATGTTACCGCATGTATGACAGACAAAGGCGATATTTTGGGTCTTGGGTCTGGTAATAGTAATGGTTCCTTGGAGTAGTCGCTTGCAACTGGATACCTGAATGGCCTTAGAAGTCTGATGACCCCCCTCCTTCCTACCAATCCCTGCATGCAAGATCCCATCCTGCCACAAGCAATCCAGACCTCGAAACAGTTGTCTCGGGAAGTCTCGGTCTGAGAACAAAAAAAGGCCCAGACACAAAGAATGTCTCTCAGTTCCCTGGAGGTGCCGGCTGTCCGACCACCCGACTTGGCGGTTGCCACCGCCGGTTCATGGATCCGGCCTTGTCTTCCATAATAATCCCGGCTCCCGGCCCCGGTCCACGTGTTGATGTAGACCCGGCTGCCTCCTTCTGAATTCATGTCGAACATTTTTACTAAAGCCGGTGGTGAGCGGGCGGTTTGCATTGCCATTTTCGTTCGTCGGTTACTCCATGTGCAGATCAATGCACGTAGGGAACTTCTCCTCCGTTGTCTGTGGACACCCGAGCCATGTCGGACCCCACGTGGGGTATCGAACAGAGCTACTGTGTGGTCGTTCATGGCCCTTCATCAGAGATATAAAACGCACCAGACGGTCAATCCTTTTCCCTTCCGCTTGCTAAGTGGAATATGGGTGCCGCCATTGGCCGTCCTCCACCGCTGTCAACACCCCGGAACGGTTGATCAGATCCAGAGGACATTCCCTATGATGTCTTGATCACGTGCCAGAGGTTTTGGTAGAAGGGATATCGGATATGGCCGTGATTCGTCCGGTGTTAACCCCTATACGAGCAAAGAACTGCCTGGTCCAGGGACGGATTCCAGCTACTGTGAGAGAACGACAGTATAATGGGTTTGACGGGATGTCAGCCCCTTGCCGATCGGCTGGTTCATCCGACAGACATGCTTGGGATTCTCCAAGGAGCTTTTGTTTCACCTTTTCAGGACTTTCAGGTCTCAACAGCTGTGGGCATCAGGTGATATGTGGACTTACCAAGCAAAGAATGAGACAGTTTTATGTGTACCATGGACCATGGACATGCTGCTTGGCAAGCGTTTTTCAATAAATAACAGTGCGATCGCAGCTGTCAGTATGGGGGCCATAACGCCATGGACGTTGCTTGAGCCACATGGCTCTTTTACCTGTCGTTTTATGGGATTTCTGTTGTCAGGGTTGGCGGTAAGGGTCTAACAAGTAGACAAAAGAATGGGATGGCAATGCGCCTCAGGCAAACTCCCCATGTGCCCCATGACGTCAGTGGCTGAAGATAACTGGTCAGTGCGGCCGCGGGGTGGGCGAACACTCGCTTCGAATGCTGCCCTCAAGATATTGACTTTGACTTGAAGCATCAGCTTGAGGAAGTGAAAAAAAGATAGACTCACCAGGAGGAGATCGCTAGGAGCATGCACATCCTTTCAGGATCGGGGGTTTTGGTGGCCACGGACGGCTTGCCCGTACATGGTGGGAAGCTGTCGGTCGACCCTGTCGATCAGATTGCCATGGAAAGCTGCTTGGTTGCTGGAATAGGTATGGGAATGTTTTTTTGAATGCGAAACGAAACGACGGATAATATTCGGAATTGAGTAATGGATGGTGTGGGATATCGCCGCAGTGATGCTAGGATGGAGATGTGAGACTCTCACGGACCTTCAAGCGTCAAACCAATGAGCTCTGAAGCATGAGAACCATGTGCCGGCCTTCATTTGGAACGCTGCATTTTCCGTGTGACGATGTGGGCGAAGAAGACACAGGCTTGAAGCGCCCAAAAGATAGAGCCACAGCGAGACACGCCTGTGTCTGGAGCCCCGCAGTGGCGTCCGAAGCAAGCGAGAACTCATCAGGCGAAAAAAAAGGTCGCTCGAGCTTTCGCGCTTTCCCATCAGGCACTCAGAGAAAATGCATGTTGCCTGAGGCCCTACCGCGCACCATCTGCAACCCCCGAGCGGGGAAGCTCACACGGCACAGCTGCATGTCTCTAGCAACGGAGCACTCACCTCTCTTTGGACAAGCACCACCTGCACCACCAAGACAGAAGGGAGGGGGGGCGGGTAGGGAGGCGTCACGGAGACATCAGATAGATCAGATAGTTCAGATAAACCCCAAACTGGCGACGCCTGAAGAAACGGGAACGTTGTAAATGTCGGGCCGCTACGGTTGTTAGTGCACAGCAACGCGAACCGACAGTTCGGGAAGAGTGGGTGAGTAGGTGGGCAGATTGGGCGTGTCCCGAGTCAGGACGAGGCCAGAGCAGCAGTCTCTTTTAGCTGCCCGCCCAGGCTACTGTCTGACAGGTGGCTAGGACCTATTTCTTGATTTGAACGGCGGGATCCATTAGGTCCCTAGGTACTTGTAGTGTGCTTGCTGTAGACAGACACCACCTGAAAGACATGTCGGTGTAGAGAAGCCATCCATTCAACATTCAGCTCTTCTGTTCGAGACAAGACAACGGCACAACGGCTCGCCCACCACCCTACCACTATCTATTGCCGTATTATCTATCACTCTTCGTACTGCCACTAAAAAAAAGGGCGGTTGTGCAGGGAATTGACAGGGAAGCGTCGATCCCTTGCCCTCCTCGGCGACCCGACCGGCCCCCCAGACTACCCCATTTTCTCAATCCTCCTCCTCTCTTCACGTCTCCTCCTCCCTGTTCCCACTCCCACCCTCAAAGACGCCCGAGTCCTTTGCTGCTGCCTCACCCTTTCACCAGGCCGCACAAGTCCAACAGGACGACGAGGGGCTGAACAAAGCTCTCCTCACAATACACCCGCGTCTCCGCTTCGCCTAGACCCTACGCACGGCGGTTTCGGCCCATTTGGACGACTACAGTCCAACTCAACTTTTTGCAAGACCCTTTTTTTGCCTTCCCCGACACTCTGGTGCCGTTACCCGACGACGACATCTGCGCAACTCGGCCACACCATCCGAGCCTCTGTGCGTTTTGCAATCCACCTGTCGCCTGTCGCCTGTCGCCTGTCATCCCATCGTCGCCCGTCGCATTCCCATCGCTCAAAGGGTCGTGTAATCCACATACTGCACCTGGACTCGCCGCCAATTCAGTATTCCCCGCATGAGTTGCACCTACGCCGCCGACCACCTCGATAAGTCGTTCCCCGCGACCCAAATCATTTTAACCGCCATCACCCCGCCGTCGCTACCCCCGTTTTGTACCGTTTACCTCTCTGTCTCTCCCACCGCTGGCATCGCCCATCAGAGACAATATCACGGCTGCTGGGTCTAAACGGCCCTCTGTGCCGCAACCATGAGTGGCGAATCATCGCTAGCAGCTGTGACTGCTATTCTGAAAAGTCTCGCGACCGATCCGACCACGCCGCCTCTCTTGAATCTCCGCGTCAACACCCGCTTCAATATCCCTGGCGCTGATACTTCTGAAAAGCTCGAACTCGAGCTCGAACTTGCTGCGCTGGTTCTCCGTGTCCAGCATCTTCAGGCCCGTGCCAATACGACCACCTCGAGCCTGCTTCCCGACACCCCTGACGGAAACGGCCATCTCTCTCTGTCGGACGAAAGAGCAAGGGCTGGGAATTCTGGATATGCTGCTCCGCTACCGCGAGATGAGCTCCTCGACGAGGCTCTCGAAGGTTTGAGGGAGCATGTTGACGATCAGTCCAAGCTTCTCGACAGCCAGCGCCAGGAGCTGGATGGCGTAAATGCCCAGCTTCTCGAGCAGAAGCAGCTCCAGGAGAGGGCCCTTGCCATTATCGAGCAGGAAAGGGTCGCTACTCTGGAACGCGAGCTATGGAAGCATCAAAAGGCCAACGAGGCCTTCCAAAAGGCCCTGCGTGAGATTGGTGAAATCGTGACGGCTGTTGCCCGCGGTGATCTTTCCAAGAAGGTGCGGATGAACAGTGTTGAAATGGACCCCGAAATTACCACTTTCAAGCGTACCATCAACACCATGATGGATCAACTGCAAGTCTTCTCCAGCGAAGTGTCTCGTGTCGCCCGTGAAGTCGGTACCGAGGGTATCCTCGGTGGCCAGGCTCAAATCGAGGGTGTTGATGGAACTTGGAAAGAACTAACTGATAACGGTATGTTTGCTGGCACGGTAATGCATGTTTCTGATAAGCGCTCAGACATACTGACTCTTTGCTAGTGAACGTCATGGCTCAAAACCTCACTGATCAAGGTACGAATCCCCCCTATCATGCAGGTAAAGTATTGACTCGGCAGCACTAACACCTCGCATAATAGTGCGTGAAATCGCCTCTGTTACCACCGCCGTAGCCCATGGTGATCTCACCAAGAAAATTGAACGCCCCGCCAAGGGAGAAATTCTACAGCTGCAACAAACGATCAACACCATGGTAGACCAACTGCGGACTTTTGCCTCTGAAGTCACACGCGTCGCCAGAGACGTCGGAACCGAAGGTATCCTGGGCGGCCAGGCTGATGTCGAAGGGGTACAGGGCATGTGGAACGAACTGACTGTCAACGTGAATGCCATGGCCAACAATCTGACTACACAAGTGCGAGATATCATCAAGGTTACCACGGCTGTCGCAAAGGGTGATTTGACGCAAAAGGTGCAGGCTGAGTGCCGCGGAGAAATCTTTGAACTGAAGAAAACGATCAACTCTATGGTGGACCAGCTCCAACAATTCGCACGGGAAGTTACCAAGATTGCCAGGGAAGTCGGAACCGAAGGGCGACTCGGCGGACAAGCAACGGTACATGATGTCCAGGGCACTTGGAGAGATCTTACGGAAAACGTCAACGGTATGGCTATGAATTTAACAACGCAGGTGCGAGAAATAGCAAAGGTCACTACGGCCGTCGCTCGGGGTGACCTTACCAAGAAGATCGGGGTCGAGGTGCAGGGTGAAATTTTGGATTTGAAGAACACCATCAACACCATGGTGGACCGCTTAGGAACATTCGCGTTTGAGGTCAGCAAGGTGGCCAGAGAGGTCGGCACGGATGGTACACTCGGCGGTCAGGCTCAGGTCGACAACGTAGAGGGCAAATGGAAAGACCTCACTGAAAACGTAAACACCATGGCCAGAAACCTTACATCACAGGTATGTCCCCGACTCCTTTTTTAACTGGCTACTTCATGCTGACAACCGATATAGGTCAGAGGGATTTCAACTGTCACACAAGCCATTGCCAATGGAGACATGAGCCGGAAGATCGACGTTGAAGCCAAGGGCGAGATACTCATTCTGAAGGAAACCATTAACAACATGGTTGACCGGCTTTCGATATTCTGTAACGAAGTGCAAAGGGTCGCCAAGGACGTCGGTGTCGACGGTATCATGGGTGGACAGGCCGATGTTGCTGGCCTGAAGGGAAGATGGAAGGAAATTACTACCGACGTCAACACCATGGCCAACAACTTGGTACGTTATCAAATATGCCGCTTTGGTGAAAATTCCTGCTGACTGGCCCAAACAGACGGCTCAAGTACGAGCATTTGGTGACATTACCAATGCCGCAACGGACGGGGATTTCACCAAGCTAGTTGAAGTCGAAGCGTCCGGTGAAATGGACGAGCTCAAGAAGAAGATTAACCAGATGGTGTACAACTTGAGAGACAGTATCCAGAGGAACACGCAGGCCAGAGAAGCAGCCGAGTTGGCCAACAAGACCAAATCCGAATTCCTTGCCAACATGTCCCACGAGATACGGACCCCAATGAACGGCATCATCGGTATGACACAGCTCACTCTCGATACCGACCTCACTCAGTATCAAAGGGAGATGCTCAACATTGTCAACTCGCTGGCCAACAGCCTGTTGACCATCATCGATGACATCTTGGATCTGTCCAAGATCGAAGCTAGGAGAATGGTTATCGAGGAAATTCCCTACACGCTGCGTGGAACTGTCTTCAATGCGCTCAAGACTCTCGCTGTTAAGGCAAACGAGAAGTTCCTAGATCTCACGTACCGAGTCAATAACTCGGTGCCAGACCACGTGGTGGGTGACTCGTTCAGGTTGCGCCAGATCATCCTGAACCTGGTGGGCAACGCCATCAAGTTCACCGAGCATGGCGAAGTCAGCTTGACCATTCAGAAGGCGTCTCATGTCCAGTGTGCGCCCTACGAGTACGCCATTGAGTTCATCGTGTCCGACACGGGAATAGGTATTCCGGCGGACAAGCTTGATCTCATTTTCGACACGTTCCAGCAGGCCGATGGCTCCATGACACGCAAGTTTGGCGGTACCGGATTGGGTCTCTCCATTTCCAAGAGACTGGTCAACCTGATGGGCGGCGACGTGTGGGTCAAGAGCGAGTACGGCAAGGGCAGCAAGTTCTACTTCACGTGCGTCGTCCGTCTCGCCAACGATGATGTTTCGCTCATTGCGAAGCAACTTACCCCCTACAAGGGCCACCAGGTACTGTTTATCGACAAGGGCAGGACCGGTCACGGATCCGAGATTGTCAGGATGCTCAAGGAGCTGAGCCTCGTGCCTATCGTTGTCGACTCGGAGAAGAGCCCCGCGCTGGAGAAGGCTCGGACTCAGCAAAATTCGCCATACGATGTCATCATTGTTGACTCGATCGAGGACGCTCGCAGGTTGAGAGCGGTCGACGACTTCAAGTACCTGCCCATTGTGCTCTTGGCCCCTGTGGTTCACGTTTCGCTCAAGTCCTGCCTTGATCTGGGCATCACGTCGTACATGACCACGCCATGCCAGCTGATTGATCTCGGCAACGGCATGGTGCCTGCCTTGGAAAACCGCGCGACACCCTCGCTGGCGGATAACACCCGCTCGTTCGAGATTCTGTTGGCGGAAGACAACACGGTCAACCAGAGGCTTGCGGTCAAGATCCTGGAGAAGTACCATCATGTGGTTACCGTGGTTGGGAACGGCGAGGAAGCTGTTGAGGCTGTCAAGAGGAAGAAGTTTGATGTCATCTTGATGGATGTTCAGATGCCTATCATGGTATGTCGCCCCTTTTCAACTCGCAACGTTTATGGAGACTCTAGCTAACGATTTACAACAGGGTGGATTCGAAGCCACATCCAAGATCCGCGAGTACGAGCGCAGCCTAGGCAGCCAGCGCACCCCCATCATCGCCCTGACGGCGCACGCCATGATGGGCGACAGAGAAAAGTGCATCCAGGCCCAGATGGACGAGTACCTCTCCAAGCCCCTCCAGCAAAACCACCTCATCCAGACCATCCTCAAGTGCGCCACGCTCGGCGGCCAGCTCCTGGAGAAGAACAGAGAGCGGGAGCTCGCCAGGGCGGCGGACGCGGTGACGGGGGGTCGGAGGGACAATGCCGCGCTGAATGCGTACCAGCAGAATGCCAGCAGCAACGCGGGCGCTGCGGCGGCGGCGGCGATCTCGGCTGCTTCTCATGTGAGGCCGAGCCTGGCGGCAACGAGGGGGATGACGGCCTCGGAGGCGCTGACGGCGGGACTGGAGAGCCCGAGCATTGTTACTGCTGATGCGGAGGACCCCTTGAAGGGAGGGGTTGGGAGGTCGAGTACTAGTCTGTCGGAGCCGAATATTCACCATCATAGCACTACTGCGCCTAGGGGGCAGAAGTAGTGTTTTTTGATGGGTTTGGATTCTGGGGGTTTCATTTTCAATATGTTTTGAGGCACTTTTTCTATCGATTTTTTTGAGGAGCAAAGAGCGGTATACTCTAGCTATTGTCTTTCAGGGCGAGCATGAGGTATTTCTGAAGGGGAAAAAAGCAAACAAAGGGCCAAGGGAGGGAAGAAGGGGGGGGTTGGGGGGTGATGTGGGGGTTGAGTAGGTATACGTGTGTGTGTGTGTGTGTGTGTGTGTGTGGTTTTGGGCTTTCGGTATCTCATGGTTTTGGGTAACATTGGGGCACATTTTTTCTTTTTGAAAGGGGTTGAAAGGGGTTTTTTGGAATCGGGGGTTTCATGTCTTTTTTGTTTTTTTATGTACTTCCATTTTTCTGTGTTTGGTTTTTTTGCGTGCGCTTTTAGTTTTGCTTCCTCATATTGGCTTGCTTGTTACTTGTGTTTCATTGTTTTTGTTTTGTTGCATGTGATACCTCCCCTCACAAACACGATTTTTTGGCTAGTAGAAAATGTTCTTTGGTGTGTGTGTTGGTGCATGAATGTCTGTGTGCTTTGAACGGATGATGTATGTGGGGGTATAGGTGTGTTGACTTGCTTGGAAATCTTCTTGGTGTTAGGATGAGGATATGGTGAGTGAGGTGGGTGGAGGGAGGGGATGATATATAGCTAGGGAGGAAAGAAATGTCGATGACGACAACAGGCAAGAAACGAGAAACAATTAAGATATAACGAGCGAGATGATTTTTAGGCAGTTAGCTTTTCTCCTTTACTACTACCACCACCATTTTTACTTTTCTTCTCTGAAAAATGTGAGGTACAATTCATCCACCAGCGTAGTAGTCCAAGCTGTGTTCTCGACTGGCAAAATGAAATTCAAGGGTGAACAAGTCTGTCCATAGAGTGATTTGGTGTGGAAGATCAAAAACCACAAAAATCGATCCGCCCAGGGGTCGAACCTGGAACCTCCTGATTAACTGATGGAATCGTAGTCAGACGCGCTGCCATTACGCCAGCGGACCTATTGGGATGATTTGATGAAGTTTTTATGCGGAAGTAGTATTCAAGTTTAGCCGATGGTGGTTCGGAAAAAGATTTCTGTCTTTGTGGGGTAACTTGTAGATGTCTTGTTCGCACCCTCTTCCGTTTGGGGAACTGATGGGCTATATATCGGTCTGATATAGAATAGCTCAAAAAGAAGAGTAAACAGAGGGATTGATGTTCGAACTTCAGAATTGATCGCAGAGCAGAGTAAAGCACTGTTCTTGGTTTCGAAATTTCAATAATTGTTAAGGGTTACCTCGGCTGTAATGTAAACCCAAGCGGAAAACAAGTCCCTTTCAGCATGACGAAATGGAAGCTTGGAGCGCCCCACCTCTCTGGCCTCGGCTCGTTCCGTCAACTCTGGACAGCTTCCATGGATGCGGCGGACTTCCCAAGAGTTCCGAAGCCTTCTGAATAGCGACACATAAAACAAACGACACAGCACCAGTCACAACAAATACATCATCCAAAACTCACAAAAGATGGTACGGAGATAGTGTGGAATAATCTGCGGCCTTGCGCATTTGTTGACTGGGTCGGTAGGGTCTCGAGTTTCCCGCCTACGTTCTCTCGGCTTTGACAGCTGTCGGCGGCACCATCGGATACGTCAAGACGAAATCTGTCCCTAGCGTTGCCGCGGGCACTGCTGTCGGTCTTTTGTGTAAGTTGATTGTTTCTTCAGCCTGGCAAGGCAACCGGTTGCTGACGCCGTAATGCCCAGATGGTCTTGGTGGTTACCGCCTCCAGAACGGCCAGCCCTTGGGCTTGGAGCTCGCTCTCCTAGCTTCCGTCGTCCTCGGTGGCGCTTCGATTCCTCGTGCGATCAGACTCCGGAAGCCCGTTCCCGTCATGTTGTCGCTCTTTGCGACATACGGGTTGATTACTTTCGGTGACGCGTTCCGTCGCACTTTATAAAAAGGGGGTTGAAAAGGGGTAGTCGGAAAGGCGTGCCAAAAATAACAAGAATAACCTTATGTACAACCCAATTTCTTGTGTGGAGAGTGTCCTTCTATAGCCATGTTATACAGACCGCAAGTGTTGTTCGTATCGCACAATGGTCCGTATCTCTAACGCTTGTGATGCGATGTGTTCCCTCCGGAGCTGGGGCTGGTGGGTGCCGCAGTTCTTGTTCTCAAATCGACGGTCGGGAGCCTGTGACTGTCATTCGGTTCGAGGGTCGATTTGCTGTAGAGTTTATGTGTTTTCGTCGACGTCCTTCCAGGCTTGCCGAATCTTGTCCTTTTTGTCGGCAACACCACTTCGGTTGAAGCTCTGAGTCTTCCACCGTTCTGCCCTCAGGCAGGCAGAGAGCTCCTCCTTGGCGTCATTGCACATGCCCATGGATTTCCAAAGGAAGCCCCGCATATGGCATTGTTCGAGTGCGATCATCAAGTCTTTGCACGCTGCGAGGGAAAGACGCTTCAGCCAAGATGGAAAATGACGCTAGATCAGGAGAACCTACCGACGTTGTCTTTGGTATGGAGAAGAGGATGCATTGTGACTGTTGTTTGTGCTGTAATAGTCCTTCGTTTGCGCCAATGAAGTGTGCTTGTACGATGTAGTTGAGAAGCCAGCGTCGATTTCTGGATGTCTTCCTAAATCAATTCAAGGTTTGAAAGCTCGGGCCATCTGTCAGTGGATCTGCCTTGGAGTTCAAGCGGGCCCAGGCTCCAGGATCAATTGCATGGATCTCATAGGGCAGTCGATCTCCCAATCACCCGTCTCGACTTCTCAACCGCATCCAATATCAAAACTTTGGCTCCGAAGCTGTGATATTCAGATCCCGACTTCATCATGGCGACACAAGCAGCTCCAGCCAAGAGGCAACAAGGCAAGTTTAGGCCTTTAATCTACCATAAGCTAAGAATGGCAACTGACTCAACTCGTGCCAGACCTCCAAGTTCAGTACAGCACTTACAAGAACACCCTGCAGCAAATTGCGCAGAAAATCGGTGATGTCGAGCAAGAAGCTGAAGAACACAAGTGAGAACTTTTTCTCTGGCGATCTATTTCAGGACCTGCGTCACATCACCACACCGCTTCACACGATGTCCTCACCGCTTAGTCACTAATACCCAACACCTGAATATAGACTTGTTCTCGACACTTTGCAACCACTTCCAGAGGATCGCAAGTGCTTTCGCATGATCAACGGAGTGCTGGTGGAACGGACCGTCAAGGATGTGATCCCTGCGCTGCAAACAAACGCGGAGGGGTTGAAGAAGGTATTGGACGACTTGGTCAAGCAGTACAAGACCAAACAAGATGAGCTGGAGAAGTGGAAGGTATGTGAATTCAGTGAAGTCTCATATGATCACTCTCGCTGACCTCCTAACAGAAAAAGAACAACGTCCAAGTGGTACAGTCATGAGTCACTCAAGTGATGAGGTAAAGGACTACCGTGTAGTCGTATAAACACCAGGAACCTGCCATGTCATCAGGAGTCCTCGAAGGATGAAGGGCTTGACGACACGGCACGCAATGGCAAGCTCCTGAAGTCGCCCCTCTGGCAAGACACATCAAGAGCCTTGTGAGATCATACTGATATAAAAAAAAAATATGACCACAGCTTGATGACACCCTAAACATCAAACTTCATGTTCCCCGGAGGGTGTGGTGATGAGTTGTACAAATGCCTTTGCTCTCGGGACTGCAGCCCCGTGGCGGGGGTGGGTTTGGGCTGCCCAACCGGCCCTGCGGGGAGCCTTGAGAAACGGTTGGGCTGCGATGGGATTGGCATCAGCGTTGATGGTGTGGGGCTCAACTACTCGACTTGGGTGGGCCAGCATATATGTCAATATTCACACAGCCATGCCCAAACCTGCTTAAACTTGTCTGTCTAGAGCAGGTGTGGCCGTCATCCTTCGAAACGGAAGTATGATCTGACACACCAGCGTTTTCTATGTTCCGGTGGTGATTGTCAGTCCACCCAGCCCCCCCTCGAGATTAATCATGTCACGGCTTGTCATCTTTTGTGCTGGCCAATAAAGGATACTCACAGTTCTAAAACTAACATTTCCTTCCAATGAAATGCGCCAATTGAAACTCTGGACTGTTATTGGCTCACAAATCATTCATTTTGGACCACTAATGAAGTTCCCAGCCTCGCTGAGGATTCCGGTGTTGCTTTTAGGACAGCCGGAGAAATACAGGCCAGTCATTCGCAGTCTCACAACGTCAACCCAGCCTTTCGGCCCAAAGCCGCCATCTCGGCCCCATCAGGCTCCCGTCGTCCCCCGTTCCGTTCCTGCCTGGGTGTTTACTTGTGACAACAGCCATTGTCGAATCAAGAGCTGGGAGCGTACACCACACCCTGATCTTCCAACCCACGCTGCGCCAAGAGAACCCTTGGCGACAGTAGAACCCACGGCATGACCGCATGTTACAGATCTTTGACCGAGAGATGTGAGTGTATTTGTGATGGGATTGAAAAAACCAAGGAACTATGCGGCCTGGGTCCCATCAGCTCCAGGATGAGCACATGGACTACACTACTGATTTTCACCGCTCTTGACGGGCTGGGAAAGTGGGAAATGGAGCAGCAGCAACAAGTCTGTGTTGCGGCAGGACTATTGCTTGCTTGCTTGCTTGCTTGCTTGCTGCAGTACATAGGTCGTATTGAATCCCTACATCCCGCGGACCGAACACGAGCATATTGCAAAGAGATTAGTATTCTGTATCTCTATCAACAACAGAGAGTAGAGAGCCGGTACTTGTTGCTGCGGGCGGGCGTTTGGCAGACGTGTGGTTGATAATGGCGGCTTCTTGGCGATGGAGCTTGTTGTCATGGTGCTGGGGGTGTTGGGGCTGACCGGGGTGGCTCTCGCTTGGAGGACCCGCCTCACCCGCATTCCACATTCCCTCTTTTCACCCGACCTTCAGGTTGTTCCTCCCACAACCGAACCCCACGCGTGCTGCAGCCCTCTTGCATCCAGTTTTCCATGCATCACCGTACCCAAGGCGAAGACTTCTCGACCCTACAGCCAACTCAGACACCACCATTAGGAAACCACCGCGCCCCGAGCTAGTTGCAAACAGCCCCGGTTAATTAGTAGACAGCAGCAAGTATCACGGCGTAACCTTGGGTACGTATCTATCCGTACCCCGTGTTCGCATGGCATGGCATGGCATCGCAGCGCAGCGCAGTGCAGCGCATCGCGTCCCGTCACCGAAGCCTTCGCCCTCGTCCATCCACTCCTCTCCTCTCCTCTCCTCCTCTCCCCCCCGGGCACGCACCGCTTTCTAACGCGACTCTGCAGAAGCACTCATCCCACGAGGCACGCAACAATCTATCCTGTCCGGTGCCGACACCGCAGCAGCCAACCACTGCCATCGCATCGCTGTTTGGTGTAACCGCGACTCCATAGCACATAGCACAGAGAGACACTGCCTGCGCGCACCACCACCACGGGGAACATCTGTAGTCAAACCCGGCCACACGGAAAGACTAGCACTCTGCCTACATCACGGCAGCTTCCTGTGCAGAAGGCTCCATCCAACTGCGACTTGCGCTAGAGGAGAGAGGGCCGTTTCTTGGTAGGACCCGCCAGGAAAACCTATCCCATCCTTGTGTCCGTCTGCCGCCGTCTCCGGCCGACGCCGTTTTCCCTTCTCTCGGGCTTGCTCTCAGTATCATCCCGGGCTCCTGTTGCCGGCTGTCATCTGGTCATAGCCCCCCCGCCTCACCCCCTCTTTGCCCCCCTTCCCCCGTCCTGCTCCTTTGCCTCCACCCCACCACCGTCTCGACAGCCCCCCCCCCGCCTCCCAGGCTTCCGTTACAGCCTGAAGATCGGGCAGGGAAAACCTGTAGGAAGTAAGCCTGGCCTGGGGTGACGCGCGGAGAGGTACCGCTTGACGCAAGTCTGTTGCAGGTTAAGCCGCAAGCCGAGAGGGTCTCTTGCCTTACCACCCTGCAACGTGTCCAACGACACATCACCTTACTCTATTCCACCTGTGCGAGCTGGCAGTCCAAGGAATTTACAAGAAGTCAGCAGCCGCTGCAGGTAGCCAAATATGTCCGACTCCCCCCAATCCAATTCAAAGGACGTTGAACATGGTGCACCGTCACCCGAGGACGAAGCACAAATGAACGACCCTCAGGACCCACTCTCGAGCGGCCACGCCTATGAGTTTGATGTTAAAGAGCAAGACAGATGGTTACCCATAGCCAATGGTAAGTCAATATTTCCTTCGAAGCTGCTTCTCTGAGCTTCTCTGCTGCTTCCCCTCCCCCCCTTCGCCATGATTCGTATGTTGCGCTTGTCGTGGACCTCTCCCATTCAAGCTTCGCACGCTTGCATGGCGACAGGATCCCCTCCTTGACTGGCGTCGCTTCTGCCCTGCCTATCAGAGACAGCCGCCCCTCCTCCCCCCCGACGGCTATATGTCTAGCGATTCGCCGCCCGAGTCGCCCGAAGCGCCTCGCGCCTCCTCGTCGTCGTCCAAGACGGACAAGGCTGATATATACGATGCTAACATACGAAACTTTGCGCCAGTCGCCCGCATCATGAAGAATGCGCTCCCCGAGAATGCCAAAATAGCCAAGGAGGCGAAGGAGTGCATGCAAGAGTGCGTTAGCGAGTTCATCTCGTTCATTACAAGCGAGGGTAAGCCTGCCACCGGTCCATGAGACATACATGAGGATGTGGTTCAGTTCAGTTGGAACTGACCTATCACACACAGCTTCGGAAAAATGCCACCAAGAGAAAAGGAAGACGGTGAACGGCGAGGATATTCTGTTTGCCATGACGTCTCTTGGGTTTGAGAACTACGCCGAAGCACTCAAGATTTACTTGTCCAAGTACAGAGAGGTGGGTTTCCTGCTCGAGAGCCACTTGATTGCAGTGTGAGCCGTTACTTACCGTGCCTTTTTTCAACCACAGCAGCAGTCGACATCAAACCGTGACGGCCAACAAAACAGACCAAACAGCCAGGGTTACGGTGCGCCAGGCCAGTCGAATCCTGGCGGCGGCTTTGCCGGTGGTGATCTCGGAGGCCAGCCAGAGGGCGCTGATGCTCAAGGCTACAACATCTACGGAGCTCAGCCAGGTCATAACGGTGCACCTGGGGAGTATTAATCCCTTGATTTCTGGGACCTGTGCCCAGTGCTTTTCTTCTTTCTATCTGTATGAGTATCTACACTCGGTTGGGAGGAGTTGGTTTGGTGTTCTGCAAAAGACAGCCGACATCTGAGCCCTGGCCGAAAGGTACATGAGGACCAAATTGGTTTTGGCGGGATGGTAAGGGCTTGGGAAAACAAGGACAGGTCTTGCGTTTTGTGCTTTTGTGGGCAGCAGTTAGATTCCCCTTGACGTTGACACTGCTGTAGGCCGTTCTGGTTTGTTGATTTGGATGGGTTGATTTAGCTGTAATTGATTTTGTAAAGTTGACTAAGCTCGAAGTGAATGATATTATCAATTATTCACTTGTCGCCCTCACCTTCTCTCACCTTCCAGTGCTCCCATATAATGCTCGGCGAGTGTTGTCACTTCGGTCAAGGGTGGTTGCTCCAAGACTGACCGCCTTCCTGATTGGGCCCCACAGCATCCACCGCGCACGTGCCACTAGCGGGGAAGACCCTTCAACCGCAAAAAGTTCAACCAGCCTTTTCAACTTTTCCAGCAACAAGGTGGAGTTTGAAGTGGCAGAAAAGCTGAGGAATCGCCAGCGACCAGGCAACCCAGCAACCGACATCCTAGACACTGCTGGCTGGCAGAGATCACAGCTTCATTTTTGTCTCTTTTCAAAATAAGGACGAGGCGACAACTATGCTGATTCGGCAACCCTCTGGTAAATCCCCACGCCACGCAAAAGGTTAACGCGCCCTTGACCACGATCAATTTGATCTTGTCCGGTTCGCCTCCCCGAACCAACCTTCCTCCGAACAGCACCTACCTCCTCAAACCCGGTGTCGTCGACCAGTTATTCGAAAAGAGACCTTGACCTCCCTCACAAAATGACGACCAATACCCCCCTCTCGCGCCTGGCCTATGCGCCAACTGTGGCTTCGTCGCCAATCAAGCCGATCCTGAGAAAACCAACAGCATCCGTACTGGGCACACGATCCCGCGCCGACGATTCAGATGGAGCCGATGAGGAGGAGCACCCTATGAAAAGGCAGAAGAAGACGGTCGTTTTCAACGAGAACTTGAATATGGTTAGGGAGATCAACGGCAAGAGCTTTGAAGACGCCAAGCGTGAGGTCAGACAGGCCCTCGAGGGCAAGGCCCGCGGTGACGAACAAGACTACGACAACCTCAAGGACCTGTTTGCGCCGAGCAACAGGAACAGCAGTCCCGACGAGGATGAGGAGGACCCGAGGCACCAGGAGCTGTTGGGTTACGTGGTCGCCTTGACTGGCTATGTACCGATGCTTGGGCGTTCATGCACAGGTCTTGTTCGAAGTGTTCTTCGGTGCTCTTGGCTGGATAGGGACGAGAACTTCGCCAAGGCCTATATTCAGCTGCTGGCTGCGCTTTCGTCGGTGCAAGCGTCGTTTTTCGCCGAGATTCTCAGGATGATGGTTGAAAAGTTCCTCGAGACGAAGAGTTCCTCGGTTGTGCCTGGATTCCCGCCTGTTGACTTGGAGACGAGGAAGAAGCGGCTGCATGTTGGAATCAAGTACTTGCTGGATCTGTTTCCGGCGGGGTCCAAGATGATTATCAAGCTTGTTACCTCCAAGTTTCCCTACACAGATGAGCCTAAGGCGGTCCACATGTCGTACATCGATCATCTTTTGCGACTCAAGACCTCCCGCCCCGATCTGGAACGAGATATCATGGAGCTCATCCTCGCGCAGCTGGTGAAGCTTGATGTGGAGATGACACTCGATCTCGAAAACGATGAAGATGATACCACGAGGGCGGTAATGCGATCAATCCAGACTGATGCCAAGGATGACCAGGAGGATGACGAAAGCGACGACGAGTCGGTAATGAGCGATGACGATGATCTGCCCGAGGAGACAAAGCGGGTGATAAAAATCAAGAACAAGCTGGAGACACTAGATGCGATCATGGACCTTGTGTTTTCCATCTACGATCCCATCTTTGAGAAACCGGACAGCGACGAGGCTGTGGCGTGTTTCGAGAATCTTTTGAGCGATTTCAAGAATGTCATTCTGCCGGTATGTCTACACTCTGCCGGCTTCGTGACCTGACAATCCAGTGGTTGAGTGCTGACCGTTTACGCTTCAGCATCTCAAATCCCGCCATACGCAGTACTTGCTGTTCAAGTTTGCCATGAAGTCTGATCAACTCATGGAGATGTTTCTTGGCCTGCTACTCACTGTTGCGTAAGTCTAGGGTTGTTGGCTATTGTTTGTTGGCGGTATGCTGATCATGTGCAGATTCTCCTCCACCGAGGCGCCAGTCATCAAACAGGCTGCGGCAGCGTATCTCGCAAGCTTTACTGCTCGTGGTGCCAGAGTTCAGAGCCACACTGTGCAGCTGATTGTGTCTTGTCTTTTGGACTACATTGACTACTATCGGGAGACGCACAGGCACTGTCGTGGTCCGGACGTGCGGCGGTACTCATTATACTAGTAGGTTCTCTCTGCAGACCTTGCTTTCTTTGTCCGAGGCTAACAATTTCTCAGCGCTTCTTTCCAAGGGCTGCTCTACATCTTTTGCTTCCGGTGGAGAGATCTCCTCGACCAGGGTGCACTCCCAGACAACGTTGACTGGGACGATCCGGCGTCGTTCCTCGGACAAGATCTGCCCTGGATGCCAGATCTCAAAAAGAGAATGCACGCCAATATTGCCAGCAAGCTCAATGTAAGTTTCTTGTTCTTACCCACCCAGTATCAGCTCAGTATAGCTAAACCCCCCTACCAGCCCCTCAAATGCTGCTCCCCCGTCATCGTCGAAGAATTCGCCCAACTTGCTCACCACCTTGGGCTGATGTACATCTACCCCCAAATCGAAAAAAACAAGAGCATCCACCTCTCGCAGTTTTACACTGGGAGTTATGCCCAAGGCGGCGCGCTGAGGGACACGGGGTTTGAGTTTGATAATGAGAAGTGGACGCATTTGGAGGCTTGTTTCCCGTTTGATCCGTTTCAGCTGCCTATCGCGAGAAGGTGGTTAGATCTGGAGAATAACTATGTTACTTGGTCGCCGATTAGTGTGTTGAGGAAGCCAGGGGGGGAGGCTACTGATGAGGATGAAGAGGAGGAGGATAGTGATGAGGAGGGGAGTGAGGAGGAGAGTGAGATGGGGGAGGAGGAGTTGGAGGATAGGGAGGAGTTGTTTGAGGAGGATACGGCCACTGATGATGAGAGGGCGGATTAAGAGGGGAGATGTGAAGCGGTGGTATGCATGGACCTGGCGTTGGGGAGGGTGCTTTTGTGCACCAAAGTAGTCTTTTTCGATATGGGATATGGTGGGGGGTTATTGCTCTTTTTTTTTTCGGAAGGGAGGGATGGGGCGCATTATGGGATTAGCATCGGAAGCGGCGTTATTGATATTGTATGTTTTTGTTGTCTTTTTTCCTTTTCTTGTTTGGTGATAGACTGTTGTTTTCGGTCATCATGGAGCGAACTGTAGTTGGAGTGAATAGGGCTTGTTGAGGTGCCTTGTTGTTGTGGTTGTTGTTGTCGTGAGGAGGGTGCAGTTAGAATATCCGTACGCAGAATGATGACATTGTTCTAGTTGGAGGGATTGCTCAGTTCTTGGTAGAGGTGAGCGGCGTAGCTGATTGGACCACATGCTCACCAAATCAGCCTTGGGTAGACTACGGCTAATCGGGATGGCGCTGATCGACGTGTTACAATAAACCAAGAGATATGTTGGTCTGGGGCGAGGAGGCCAGTTTATTTTCCAACTCTACAAGGCCACAGACCGTACCTGAGGATTGGGGGCTGTGTTACATGTTGTGTTTTATGTTTATTTTCTACTTGGTGGAAGATGGCTGCATCTTTCTGAAGTTTGAGAATCCGAGGTTTGGTTTGTATAGAACGGAGCATACCTATCTATCTATGGTGATGCATTCATCTTTGACCAACTCAGTATAAGGTATGGTTGCATCCTTCAACGCTACATCAATACCACCTGTTCAGACGGATGTGGGCTTGAGAATTGGGAGGCTTTAATGACAATACATTCTATTCTGGGTTGATTGATCAAAACAGCTAGCTGGCTGGTTCGGGGAGAGTACCTAGGGCAGCCAACAACAATGACAGATCAACACCCCCCACAAGACGATAACACCACCACCACCAACAACAACACCCGCAGACCATCGTTCGTTTCGTTTTGGAAAAAAGGGACGGAATTAGCTTTGGGCAAGGGGAGGAAGAAGAAGGAGGTGAAGTTTGTAGAAGGAGGGGGGTCGGCTGTTGGTAGCGGTGGTGGTAAGTTGCCATTCTCTTTTTTTTCTGTGGGATGATTCCCTGACAACCCCTACGTACATGAATACTACCACAGCAAGTGCTGTTTTGTTTAAGGTCAGATGTATTTGTCACTACACACCTGTCATGCGATGCGGCTCAATATAAATGTTGCGGGGAAGGGTTACTGTCGGGTTCGTATTTGGGGAGGAGAGATTTGTCATTGTCTTGTCTTTTGGTAGGCGGTCTGGAGGACCTTGATGGCTGGGGTTTTTCTAGGGGGGGTGATCATCGATCATCTTATACCCTACCATGTTTTCCCAACTCCGATCTATGCACGGTAGTTGCACAGTGTAGTGGTTTTGTTAAATCTTTCTTATTCCTACCACCTTACCTGAGGTGTGTCTCTGACTTTGCCTGTCCCCTTCATCACCACCTACACCACCACAGCACCACACCACCATTATGATCTACCTACAACCGTACCAGCCCCCTAACTTTTGCTCCTCATCCCCAGAACAATCATCAGACAACCAAGGAAACGACGGCTCTGGAGTCCCAGAATCAAAAGCCGCCCACCGCCGCGCCCAAGTCAGGCGAGCGCAGATCCAGCACCGCCAACGCAAAGCCAACTATGTCAAGGAGCTTGAGCAAGAGGTGGCCAAGATAAGGAAGCATATTGAGGACGTGGACAAGGAGAGGAGGGTGTTGAGGGTGGAGAATGAGGGGATGAAGGCCGGATTGAGGTTGAGGAACGGGGTGTCATTCCCAGGCCCACAGCCAGCGCCGCCGCAACAGCAGCAAGGGGTAGCAGGGCCGTGGTATATGTCTGAAGAAATGGACTTCACAATGACGATGCAGCTCGGCTACGACGAGGTGCTAGGCGCGCCGTGTTACATGGTTAGCGGGTTATCATCCCCAGGGTTTGAAGCAGTGACGAAAGCCACCACAGCGGCAACCGCCATCCCCAACTCTAGCATCCTACCCACACCACCGACAACAGCAACTTTCGCCCCTGCTTCCTCTTCCTCGATCACCACCCCAACCAAAAACCCCATCACCAACACCCCCGACCACCCTCCCGAGCTACCCTACATGACCCCACCCCAAATCCAAACCGCCATCAATTTTATCCTCGCGTTGGTCTTCTCCCCCCGCCTTTTCCTCTTGAACCACTACTGACTTTTTGTCTCTCGAAATAGACTAGAACACACCTGCAGAACCCACTTCCACCCCTCCCACTTCTCCCCTCCCACCTCCTCCCCAGTCACCACCCCCCCATTCCACTCCTCCCAAGGGCACTCCCTCACCGCAACATCCCTCGCCCTGTCCTCCGCCCCGTCATCAATTTTCAGAGCCGCCAAACGCACCCAGCTTTTCCCGGGAAGTGGCATCAATCTCAAACCATCATCATCGGGAACTGAGTCCCTAGAATGGGAAAACTCAGCCCTCACACTAAAAAATTTGTACCGGCTCTCAAAAGTGTTGGAAAAAGAAGGCGAGGACAGGATCGAGATCACACCTGTGCAGGCTTGGTTTGAGATTTTGGCGAAATATGGGGTTGAGAGGGTGATGGGACGGGTCGAGAGGTTGAAGGGGGAGTTGGGGGGTAGGAGGGTGGTGAGGTGTCCGCATTTTGGGGCGAGGGTGGATAGGGGGGAGTGGGAGGTGGTTGTTGAGGGGGTTATGAGATGAGGGGAGGGATGGGAGGGAAGGTGGAAAGGTTGGGAGGAATGAGGAGGTGGTAGGGGGAGAATGGGATATCAAGAGAGGAAGGGATGGATGTGGTGATGTATATGGTTATGTATTATATACCAGATGTCAATCACACATACCTGGTAAGGCAAGTATGAAACAATCATGGCTCTCAACAAATGACGGGCTCAACCAACATAATTCAGGAAGATTGTATACCCATTGTCCAAGATACCAAAAAAAAAAAAAAAAGATTCTTAGGAGAGGAAAAAAAATACATGGCAGTGTCGTTAGACGGGAATTGAGCCCGACGTGGGGGTCGAACCCACAACCTTGAGATTTCGGAGTACTCCTTAAGAGTCTCACGCTCTACCGATTGAGCTAGCCGGGCGAATTGGCTATTTCAACCATGTGTCTTGATGTTGTTTTGGCGGCAAAGTTGAGGTATTTATTATAGGTGCGAGTTGTTGAGAAAATTTCGTGGTCAAGTTTTTTGTGGGAATGAATGTGGGTCCTTCAGAGGAGGCTAAGAAGGAAAGACCATGGAAGAGAGTTTATGTTTTGAGAGTGAAATTTTATGAATCAATGTTTTCCATTGTTCTGCCGGACTGCTTGAGAGGAGGCATCAGGGAGAAAAGGAAGCTGGCGGGAAATGGTTGATGTTCAGCTTGAGAGAGAAGAAGCCCAACAAGCATGAGCATGAACACACATAAAGAGCGCGTATGTGATGCACTTTCGATGCTTCTCTTGTTTGATGCCTAATGGATCTCAGCAAAACCTCCTCTGGAAGACACTCTTGCAATTTTTCAAACACACAGTCAAAACATCAACAATCCAAGCAAAAAAGTGGGCACCAGCAAAAACATACAACACCAGGGATTCCCCAGTGGTCACCCACCTGAGTACTGATCTGGCCCTTTCAAGCTTATCTAGGGCAGAGCGGACGGGATGCCGAGTTTTCTTGAAGGTATGGTCGTATGTGATGGTTTGGGTCTGACTCAGGGCTTGTGTAGCCTTGCTGGCTGGTGAGTGCGTGTTGCCTTCACCATCTGATCTGAGAGATAGTGAAGTCTGCAGGTTGGAGACCGTGAGGGAAGGAAGGTTGGGTATCTTCAGAGGTCTCGTGTGCTCGTTCTTATAGTGGTGTTATTGAGGGAGGTTGTTGTCGTGCTCGAGGTGTAGGTGGCAAGGTAGACTTGCTTAGGAGTCTGCGTGTCTTCTTAGAAGCTGGCTTGAATAGAGGAGGAGACTCGGAGCTTTACAGTGCTTGGTACAGAGAAGGCAGGTGATCTTCCTGCGGCATATAGTGTTGGTATGGTCAGTTAGATGGTGTTCTTGGGATTGTTGGGATTGTAAGCTTGATTAGGGGATGTCTCGAGTGTCAACCGCGATCACCGCTGAAACAAGTTGACCTCTGGAAGGGCGGCCATCGAAACAAGAACTGACTATCAAATGATAGAAAGTATGCCGAGTCTATTGGGATTGATCTGCTCAGCCGTCCGTGTCGTCCAGAAGAGCCGACGAGGAGTCCGGAAGGACAAACGGCCGCGCCATATGAATGCTTACCGTTAGCTGCCTCACTTGACAGAGACATCCTGTCCGTCTTACGCCCGAATCGATTCGGAGTCTTCAACCAGAAAAGAGATTGATGCCGTATGTGGCCATGTCGATCATCTCAGCTGTTCTTCTGTCATCGCGTGGCTGGATGTTCAAGTCAGCAGAGACGGTCTAGCCGGCCGTAAACATTTTTGAGTTGCCAGACCAAGAAGATGACCGCATGTGAACGAGACCATCCCATATTCCAGCTCTCAATCTCAATCCGCCTCTCTGCGGAAGATTTGGATGTCTTGGTACAATCTTCACCTCGTCTCTTTCTTCGACTATCCCAACCCAACGACGTCACCAAGCCGGAGTTTTCCATTCCCTCCCTTCCCTATGATTTGTGGCTTGCCACCATCCCCATTCGTTAGTAACAAGCGAGTTCTTACTCAAATATCTCCTGTGGCTTCCCATGTCCTTCTTCATACGAACGTGCCTCTCTCTTGGCCCCAGCCACAACCACCCAACTTTTATCTTCACCGTAAGAACATGTACGTACGTAAACCATCAACAAAAACGGGCCGAAATTTCCATAACAGCAATGATTCCAGACATCTGGCAGCATGTGCCTCCTCGTCATTGTCTTGTCATCGACAACCGAGGTAATATCACACCCATTTCCAGAGCTGAAGGGCGTCTAGACCCTAGCTTCAAATTTACTGCTCAACATCCCAAACCAACAACCTTCTGACATTGTTTATTTCCGCCAAGCGGTGTGGTGTGTGTAAGTAAGCTGGTGTGAGTGGCCAGCCCCTCCCTCATGCCCCCTGAATGGGGGTCAGAAGATTGATGAACAACCAGCTCCCACATTCGTCGACACACACCCTCTTCTCGACTTCTCCATCAACCTCTGAAACCATAACAAATTTGTGAAATTCGATAGCGTCAGGGCTCTGCAGAAGATGAAGCTTTTTCCCCCCAGGGGGTAAACAAGAAAAACAAGAAATAGATCTACGTGTGGCGCTCAACCTTGACGTTCCAGTGATTTTAAAAGAAACAGGAACAAGCTAGTCTCCTTGCCTGTTCAGTGGGCGCGCGCGCGCGTAGCGTGTTGCTGTATGGCCTGTATGCTTCGCCTCTCTCAGATCAAACCGAGAACGGGAAGGATTGTGATGCCCCTTTTGACAGTACATACGCTCAATGGCTAGCGTGAAATATAGGACTGTGTGGTCCGTTTGGTAATTGGATAAGCAAAATATACATATTATACAACGCGGCAGGGTAGGTGGGCGGGCTGATAAGATGTCGTCCGAATTATGTCGAAGCTGTACCTGAGACCTTCTGTTTCCATGAGACATTGACTTTTTCTGCATCCGACAACTGACGTCTGTCTGGCATGCACATGCATGTTATGCAGGGTCCTGGGACAGGAATAACTCTCTGTTAAGCTTGACTCAATTTTTGAGCCGAAAGCTGACTGGGATCATCTGATACTTTCTTGAGTCTGGTCATGGCGTCCATGTGTCTTCTGAATCAACAGAAGGTGGGACGATCAAGATCCAATTGAGGTAACCAAGACCGTGATGATTCCTGACTGACAGCATGCGATGCGGCTGAAGGTTGACGTGGTAACGTGACGGTGCCAAACCAAAGTCCCCCCTTGGACGGGGCTCGAGGGGTTGCAGGGATGGCCTCCCCACCCTGCCTCTTTGTCGTGCTAGTCTTTGATAAGTCCTCCCGTATTCAATTCCCAGAGCAGTCAACAGGATGCGGAAATGTCGGACGATTTAACCCAGCTACGCAGGCCAAGGTCTTGAGAAGGTAGCATTGCAGCAGCGTTGTGGTGCCGTGCTATGCGAACCAGCAATCCAGCATCTGTTCAGACGTGGGCGCACAGAGACCGAAGAGGTGAGTAAAATCCCAAACAATTTGATGACGGGACGTGGTCATGTCAAAGACTGCCGGTTGGCCTCGGAAACATTCCAAAGACTCTTCGGTTGCTCCAACTCGTCATTGGAATGTCTTGCTGTGAATTTTGTGTCACCTACCCCGGTAGCGCCTCGCCGGGTATCTCGTTTTGGTGAAGCGGTTACCGAAGGTCTGTTCAAATTGGGGGCCGAACTGCGAACTTGTCTCAGCCACTGACCTTGGTAATTTGCAACGGCGTTTCCTTCTGACCTAGTGGCATTCGCCACCAAATACAAAATCATAGAGGAGACCAATGTGGATGAGTTGGGTTGCAAGACATGCAGCCCAAGAAGCTCGGCTTATGTGTGACTGGAGTGTTGATGAGTTGGTTCGCAGATGGATACGAGCCATGAGGGCTGCACCCAATATTTTTGTGGGATTTCTCGAGCTTCTGGGGTCCGCCACGGTGGCTTGCTGCATTAAGATGAACCGACAGGGATTGTAGTATGTAAGTGTGTGTATGCGTTGGGGGGTTGCATATTGGGGGGGCAGCCAGCATGGGAAATCCAAAGTGCGATACGCCGATAGTGATGCTGATATTTGAGTGGTTAAAACAACAGTTGTTGAAACTCGTGCGAAGTCTTGATAGCGTTGATATGGCAGTGCTACCTTGGACGGATGCTGATGCGAGCTCGCCCAGTTTGTATGTCTTTTGCTGACCGCAAGACTCGTGTTACTGTCATCCCCGAAAGCCAGCATCGGATTATGATGCTGTACTCCCTCATCGGGCAGTTATCAATTCTCCGCGAACGTCCGCCGAGACTCTGTTGACGTCCACTTGACTCCGCTATCGTTACGTACTATCGTCAGTATCCGAGACCATCGCATGGTAGCCAAAAATAGGACGAATGTAAGTTGAAAGGGTAAAGATATCTCCAAGAAGCAACAACAGGCCGGACTCAACCTTAATAAGTTGTATCGATATTGCTGCGGTGATGGGGTCAGTAATGAACTGTGCAGGTGCCTGCATGAGTCGTGCCTTGTTGGTTGCTGTACGGCGAGGTCTATCAGGGACTTCGTGTTTTCTGACTGCATGGTTAATGTCGGACTTGAGTCAACTTGGCGAGAATTTGAGTGTCAGAGTGCCCGGTGTACGGTGCCCGAGGCCGAGGTCTCTCTGAGAGTGGTGTCCATATCACAGTCGTCGACCTCAACATCAAACCCCCACTCACCACACACCCTCTTTTGAGACAGTGTCTTGCATCCTGCTGGCTTTACAGCCCCGTGGGGAGATGGATATGGATAGACTGATAACAGTCGCTGAGTACGTCCCCAGATTTCAGTATCGGCAGCTTCCATTCCGGAGAAGTGCTTGGCGATCTTGGGTCTGCCTACGGCGTCGTTTGTGAGACGTGAAGGCGGTCGGGAGAAAAGCCAGAGAGTTCCGGAGTCTGGTACGGCAAGGTGAGCGAGTGCTCAGAGATGGCACAGTCGGCAGAGTCGGTTGCGGATGGCACTGATGGCTTGACGATTGCAGGGCTGAGCGCGGAGTGGGTAGGGGATGGGGCAGCAGGTGATCGAGCTATGCCTCTTTCGTTGCGCTCAGCTGCAGTTCGGACAATAGCCCTTCAACCGCTTGCCCCAAACCGACAAAACGCATACAGCTTATTCCAGTCAAAAGAGCGAACTGCAAGATGCGACCATCAGCGAATCGCCGTCACCTTCCTGAGCGGTGAGAATGGCATGACTGTCTGCTGAAAGGTCGTCAAACAGGTACCTGAATCCGAGGAGCGTCCGTGCCGCCTGTCCAATCAAACGGGAAAGGTCACTGAAATAAAGTTATCATGCCCCTGGCTCGCTGGCTTAAAGGGGAAACAGAGCAACAGCAAGAACCGGACGATCGCCTCCATCAACAATGATCACCGGCCGGTCCCAGCAGGCCGGGGTCCTCTTCAATAGTCCCGAATAGCTGGACCTTTCTGATGGATCTCCCAGTGGACCAACACGTGTGAGCTCGGACTGGACTCGTTTTCTCATCTTCTGAAGGGATTTTAGATTCCAGCTTCCATTCGGGGTACTCTGTCGAGCGTCATCGGACCGGCATTTATTGGACCGGGCTGACAGAACAAAACTCCATATCCATCCGCACAGTCCTCGTATCCCGCCTGGTGACACAGAAGTCGACGGTGTGTGCATTGAGGGCATTGGCCTCCCGTAAAAAAAAAAAAAAGGCCTGTCATGTACAGGTTAGGCCTAGTTAGCCGAGCCCGTCACCGGATGGCTTGACCACGGGGGGCCGGCTTCCAGCAATCCCCAATTTCCATGCGCCGAGGGGCAATGCAATGGAAGCCTGGACCGGACCTGGGCCCGTTGAACTCCTTCACCAAAGATGCTTGGCGAGACAAAATTTCCACATCAGCATGCTGGCAACACTTCAGCCCATCGCTGACCATGGCGTTCTCCGATTATCCGGCCCCTTCACCGAGCAATCCTTCGACGGTCTCGCGAGCATATGGGCACGGAGTAGCTTTGGAGAGTCTGAGTGGACGGTTCAACAGCGGAGAGCCAGTCCTGGTCTGAGAAGAAGTCATAACCCAGCAACAAAATGTCAGAAATGCCCTCAAAAGCCACCCCACTGAGAGAAAATCTTATCATGGCGCTTGTCATTTCCCCTGGTTCCAGTTGGAGTGCCGAAGAAGGGATTGGTTTTTTTGAGCCACCCACATCAACATCACCACATCGGCCCTCATTCGTTGGCTGCGAGTCCTGCCGTCAACCAAGATCAGTCGTATGTACTGTAGCAACAGCAACAGCACCAGCAGCAGCCTGACCGTTGCGACTATCAGGGACCACACCAGCTGCACCTCCGTACGCAATATTGCCGCTGCATTCCTGGACTGGAAGCCTTGATGTGCACCACACCCCTGTCTCACTGACCCACCCCTTTCGACGATGGAAAAAAGAACCCCTGCAATCTGTTGTCTCTGTCGAACGAGATGACCCACCAGGTCTCTCGCTTCTTTCCATGCCCAGACCAGGTGCTTGCTGGGCTCGCTGGGCTGGCGCAAGGGCCCAGCCAGTCGCGCGCTCCAAAGGAGTGTTAGCTTTGCGGGGGGCCCTTGTTCCGCCTATTCCTAGCAGAGAGGAGCAGCGTTGCTGTCTGTGCAACCTATGGTTCGCGATGGCCATTTCCGCAATACGCCCACATCGTGCCCTCGGCGAGCGAGAAAGTGAGATGGATCCTGCCGTACACCCCTCCCCCCGCTGACAGTTTGCGATGGTGATACATATAGAGATGGCCTCCCCCACACGTCTTCGATGGCTTTTCCTTCTTTCTGCCATTCGGTTAACCCAACCCTGTCATTCGTTTTAGTCGGTGTTGACGTCCTTCACTGGGCGTACAAGGCTTCACCATGAAGTCCTCACCATCCAAGACCCTTCTCTCTTCTCTCCTCGCTGCTTCTTTCGTCACCCTTTCACTCGCTCAACTTTCAGTCCCTGCCACTCTTCCAGGACAATGGCAGTATGAGGGCTGTTACACAGATATTCCGGGGCGGACCCTCACCGGCGGCGGCTATGTCAACGGCACCCATATGACCGCCGAGACATGCATCAGCTATTGCCAGACCCGCGGCTTCAAGTTTGCTGGAACTGAGTACAGCGTAGAATGGTGAGCATTCTCTGGGGACCCGAAGGCGGTGGAGTTACCTACCTTACCTAGTTGATGCTGACCAGTGATATAGCTTCTGCGGTAACAGCATTGCTCCTGCGGCTGCCCAGGTTGCGGACTCGGTCTGCAACATGGCCTGCTCTGGAGATGCAACGCAGCCTTGCGGTGCGGGAAGCAGACTCTCGCTCTATTCCACCACCGAAGACTTGGGTCCCAAGGCCAACCCAGGCGTAAATGGCTTCACACATATGGGGTGCTACTCTGAAGGGACGACTGGCCGCACACTCACCTACGGGATCGGCAGCATTCCTGCTGGTGAGATGACTGTTGCCAAGTGCACAGCTGCCTGTGCTGCGGCCAACTACATTCTTGCTGGCGTTGAGTATGGTGGAGAGTGCTTCTGCGGTAATACTATCTCCAACGGCGGTGCCCCTGCTGCCAGCGGCTGCAGTATGACGTGCAACGGCAACACTACCGAGTTCTGCGGTGGCCCCAGCCGCCTCAATGTGTACAACTACCAGAACCAGTACACCCCGTCGTCAACGTCCAGCCCTCCTGCCGCAGCCACTACTGCGACTACGGCGACAGGCACCGTCTCTACCGGACCCCCTCCCCCTCCCAGCCCTACTCCTTCTGGGCCATCACAGCCCGCCGCGGTCGGAGATGACTACGTCTGGTATGGATGCTACACCGAGTCTCCCGGCCCTCGTGCCCTGAGCGGTGCCACCTATGCTTCCGACGATATGACCCTCGAGTCCTGCCAGGCCTTCTGCTCTGCCTACACCTACTTCGGAACCGAGTATGGCAGGGAGTGCTACTGCGGCAACAGCTTCACTGTCGGCTCCGTTGTGGCCCCTGCCAGTGAATGCAGCATGCTCTGCGCCGGCAACCCCTTCAACTATTGCGGCGCCGGCAACCGTCTGTCGGTTTATGCCAGGGACGGCACTTCCATTCCCTCCGGCACAACCACCTCCGCTGCGCCAACCACGACCTCGCCTCCTCTTGTCGTCACTGGTCTTCCCGAAGGCTGGAGCTATCAGGGATGCTGGATCGATGGTGCTCAGGGCCGCATTCTCCCCGTTCAGCTCGTCGACAGCCCCACCAACAGCCAGAGCGAGTGCGCGAGCCGCTGCGTGGCTGGCGGCTACAAGATCAGCGGTGTCCAGTACACTCAGCAGTGCTTTTGCGGCAATGCCATCTTCAATGGCGGCGTGACCACTTCCGAGTCTCAGTGCAGCATGAACTGCCCCGGCAACCCGACCCAGAAGTGCGGTGCCGGTGACCGCATGAACATCGTCTCCGAGGGCGAACCTGAGATCTACCAGCCTCCTGCTCCCCAGGTCCGCGGTCTTAACGGCTCGTGGGAGTACCAAGGCTGCGTTGAGGACAACGTCAACAACAAGCGCACCCTCTCCTGGCAGCTTTTCTTCCCTGGCGTCATGACGCCTAACATGTGTCTGAACAGGTGCAGAGAGTTCGGCTATGCCGCTGCTGGTCTTGAGTACGGCGAGGAATGCTACTGCGGTGATCCTCCCAACATTGCTGCCGCTGGCGCTACCTTCCGCCCAGAAACTGAGTGCGCCATCACCTGTGCTGGTAACGCTTCGGCCATTTGCGGTGGTCTCGGTCGTCTGACTACCTACTTTTGGACTGGCACCCCCCTTTACAGCTGGGGCTTCCCTCAGGATTACCGTGCCGGCCAGTACCAGCACTTGGTCAACGGTGTCAACTGCCCGCTCATCACTCAGGAGACCATCACCGGCAAGGTCTCCTTCATCTCCAAGGGTGGTACCGGCCCTGGCAACGAGACTGGTGTCTACGAGCTCGATATGCAAACCCTCACTTTCCGTGAGCTTCACATCAAGACCGATGTCTTCTGCGCTGCTGGCGTGACCCTCCCCGACAAGGCTGGTCGTCAACTCAATGTCGGCGGTTGGTCCGGTGAGTCTCTCCAGGGCACCCGCCTCTACTGGCCTGATGGATCCCCCGGCGTCCCCGGCACCAACGACTGGGAGGAGAACGTCTGGGAGCTCAGCCTGCAAAGAGGCCGCTGGTATCCCACCGCCATGATCATGACCAACGGCTCCATCCTCGTCATTGGTGGCTCCATCGGCGCCAACGACGCCGCCGAGCCCACCATCGAGCTCCTCCCCGCCACCGGTGCTGCCCCATTGGAGATGGAATGGCTCACCCGCACCCACCCCAACAACCTCTACCCCTTCCTCTCGGTCCTCCCCAGCGGCGGCATCTTCGTCCAGTACTGGAACGAGGCCCGCATCCTCGACCCCGTCACCTTCGCCACAATCAAGGTCCTCCCCAACGCCCCCGGCGCTGTCAACGACCCCAAGGGCGGCCGCACCTACCCTCTCGAGGGTGCCGCTGTCCTCCTCCCGCAGCGCTGGCCATACACCGACTACCTCGGCTACCTCGTCTGCGGTGGTTCAACAGAGGGCACCTCCAACGCGCTGGACAACTGCGTGTCCACCTACCCCGACGCCCCCAACCCCGTCTGGACCATCGAGCGCATGCCCTCCAAGCGTGTCATGTCCTGCATGTCTCCCCTCCCCGACGGAACATACCTCATCGTCAACGGCGCGCAGCACGGCGTGGCCGGTTTCGGCCTCGCCAACACCCCAAACCTGAACGCCGTGCTCTATGACCCCACCAAGCCCGTTCACAGCCGCATGACCGTCATGGCTAACACCACCATCCCGAGAATGTACCACTCCGAAGCCATCACCCTCCTTGACGGCCGCGTCCTCATCTCGGGCTCCAATCCCGAGGACGGCGTCTACCCCGATGAATACCGCGTCGAGGTCTTTGTCCCCCCTTACCTCCTCAACGGCCTCCCCAGGCCAACTTTTGCGATTACAAACAAGGACTGGACATACAACCAGACCAACATTCCCTTTACCCTCGGCGTCGCGGCAAGGAACGGCCCTATCACTGTTACTTTGTTGGCGTCGGTCTCTTCCACGCATGGCAACTCCATGGGCGCGAGGACGCTCATGCCGAGAGTGAGCTGCGCGGGGACGGCGTGCACGGTTGATGCCCCCCCCAACGTCAATATTGCTCCTCCGGGGTGGTACCAGATGTTTGTTTTGGATGGCGGTGTTCCGGCGATTGGAAAGTACATTCGCATTGGTGGTGATCCAGGGCAGTTGGGTAACTGGCCTGAGGGGCTTGATTTTTCGAGGCCGGGGATTTAAACGGGAGTTGTTTCATGTCTGGGCGGTCTCGCTATATATATACATGGAGATTTCTTTTACTTGTTAGTTTAGGGCGAACTTTTATGTGGTGGAAATCCCCCATTTCATGACGTTTTGCTTTTTTGGCTTAATATATATACCATAATTGCTATCTGTTTTTGTCTTGCTTTTGGGTCTTGTTGGGATCGGGGTATGCGTCTTTCTTGCTCTGCATTTGATATCGGCTTCTCGTCTATCACTTCTCATGGACCGGCGTGGTGGAGGATGATATCACTTTGTTGCATTCACTTCCAGAGGGACATGGCGGCAACACAGGCGTTTACAATGTCAAGTTTCACCATATCACAGGTAGCTATTTCACTCACTCGAATATCAATACACATAGCATGCATGCCATACCAACAGCCCTCTCCATCTCCTATTCAACCCTAGAGAAAATCACCTTCAACACTTCATACACCGGTTCTTATTAAAAGGACAAATCGCATACCAATCATTTCAGCCCTGTTGACTCGGCGATGGCAATCCTCAAAATAACCTCATCCGTAAATACCAATCCCGTTGCTAGGCAACACACCATCAGTCAAAGTAATTTCCACAAGTCCAGACGGAAATCTTGGCATGCTTATCTCGTCAACGCTGCTGACAAAGCACGTCACATCTCTTGGCTGCATGCAGGATATCGAAACCTGAGGTTTGATGTCATGATGCGCCGAAACGCTCATTCGACAGCTGGACCCTCACCGCCTTCGCCTTCACCGCCCAAACTTTGGTCCCTTGCCTTCTTTTGTTGATACTAGCGGCGGGGTGGGCAATGTTGGGTAGTATTCACGGATTGTTCACAGAAAAAAAAAGACACTGCTTGAGAGAGGGGTAAAGAATGATTGCCTGAGAGACGATGTCCCAAATTGGTCTACCTAGCAAACTGCAATGCAGAAAAAAAAAACCCAGATCTACCTCCGTACTTCGGTTGAGTTGGTCCTGATTGAAACCAATCGTCAAAAAGAAATATCTGACCGCCGCTCTTCTTCCTCAAATACTGAACCGACGTCTCTCAACGCTACCATACGTGAATCGTATTTCGCTCTTCCCATCCCAATGCCTGCCCGCCTGCCCTCTGTGTATGGTAGATATCTTCATTACCGGCGTTATCATCCTGAACCACCCCCCTCGAGCTTGACTAAGCCACCAATGATTCGAGCCGCTCAAAGGTCATCATCATCGTCGGGAAGGGGCTCGTGGGCGGCCTGGTTAAGCTCGGCCTCGTACTGGGCAAGGAGAGCCTGATCGACCTGGACCTCAGCGGGGGCAAGCGCGGGGGCGGCGACAAACTCCTGGATGGGCTATTAGTAAGTGCTGCACCTAAATGTAACATGAAAGAAAACATACAAGGCCGGGGTTGCCAACAAGCTTGCGGGCGAGCCAGAGGAAGGGCTTCTCGAAGTTGTAGTTAGACTTGGCGGAAATATCATAGTACTGGAGGTTCTTTTTCCGGTGGAAAGTGATGGTCTTGGCCTTCACCTTGCGCTCCTTGACATCGACCTTGTTGCCGCAGAGAACGATGGGGATGTTCTCGCAGACACGGGTAAGATCACCTGATGGCGACAGTTAGCATCATACCCAGTGACCTACATTTTGGACGCTACAGAAAGGGGGAACATACGGTGCCAGTTGGGAACGTTCTTGTAGGTGATGCGGGAAGTGACGTCAAACATGATGATGCCGCATTGGCCGTTGATGTAGTAACCATCACGGAGACCACCGAACTTCTCCTGACCGGCGGTATCCCAGACGTCGAACTGGATCTGACCGTAGTTCTGCAGGCATATTAGCGTTGGGCCGCGTCAAACTCTGGTGGCGCAAGAACGAGCTTGCCCACGTGCGGGAGGTAACTTACGGTGGTGAAGGCAAGAGGGTGAACCTCAACGCCGAGGGTGGCCATGTACTTCTTCTCGAATTCACCGGTCAAATGGCGCTTGACGAAGGTGGTCTGTTGTGGGCATCGCCATGTTAGCATGCTGCCCAACCGATTGGATATCCATCCACACTAGCAACCCCGCAGTCGGCGTCGATGCGATCGTGAAGGGAATGTGTATTATGTCGGTCGACGACGAGGATCATGATGAATCGAACTAACCTTTCCGGTACCACCATCACCAACAAGGACCAGCTTGAAGGTCGGAATGGTCTGCGCTTCAGCCATAGTGTGTGATGTATGGTGATGATAGAACGAAGAAAATCAACGAGTCTGGGCAGGCCCACGTTAGTTTTTGCAAGCAAGCTGATGGAGGGGTATTTGTAGGCAAGGGTCGAAGAAGGAATGGATGGGGCTGGCGACTGGCAGAGATGGCCGCGAGGGTGTTTGCGATGGAATACGCACCTATTGGTCTGTGGGGGAAGCGGGAAAAGTTGACAGTGGTCGGGTTGCAAGAAGTGGCACCGGGGGGAGGTGGTTGTTGTTTTCAAAAGGCAGCTGCTGGAACCACAGCAGCCTTGACGAAAAACTCGTTGGGCGGCGGGGTGGTAGAGAGTCACGTGAGAGACTGGTCAGTGCGGCGAATTGGGAGGAACCTGTATTCACTCAAATGGAAACTCTGACGTTCCATCCCACTTTTTCTTGCCGCCAGGCAAAGGCGGGCAGGAGGGACTGATGGTTGCTTGGTAACAAGATTGGGCAGCCTCATGGTGATTGATTCACACACTCCAAAGCTGTCGGCTAAGCTCCTCCGGTGTCAACTACAAACGTCCCTTTGTGAGCCTCATGGAGAGCAAACCCCACTCTTTGCTGCCGGATTAGGTACTGCAGCAGGGGTGCTGAGGCATGTCTTACAAAAGGTCACTTTTCCTACCATACAACAACACCCTTTTCTACTTGTGCTGATTAATATGTGTTATTTAGCAGATTATTAGTCGGGTCGGTGCCTACCTGGGAGCGTATCATACACTGTAGGTGGTCGCTATCAGGCCTGTGACCATTCTGCTGGTGCTCCCGGTCCTCTCTCATGTAGCCCGCTGCCAGGCTGCCATGCCCTGGAAATGCGAGGCGGTGCCTGATCCCAAGATATGCAGCCCGAGCCTGAGGGAGGGGATCTCACTGATCTCACTATCCCTCTTAGGCCGAGACTAGGTGTGGCTCGAAGCCCAAGCTCAGAGCGAGCCCAAAGCAGTCGAAATCTTGAATTCCCTTTCACTACAACACTCACAATGGCAAGATATGGCAGCCCAGCAAACCCCGACCACCCCAGTCACGCCGCGGTGTCAGTGTCAGTCTCAATTCCTGTGCGTGACCTCCTCCTCCTCCATTTGTTCGAGAAACTTTAACAAGAATATTTTGCTTCGGAGGGTTAGCTTTCCGCCTCTGTAGCCAGCAACGCCACAGCTTGAGTTTGATAAGATAGAATGACACTTACCCCTTCGTTGCCTTGGACGCACTCAGCCACTTTCCGTAGGCCATCGTGGTTCTCTCTATTGACATAGCCAAAGTTTCGAATCAAGTCCCCAGGCTTGAGTCCTGCTGTTGCAGCGGGGCTATTCTCCACCACTGTGTTGACCTTGGCAAAGGCTGGATCAGGTGTTTCGGGTACCGAGTCTTGTGGAAGGGCAACGTTGACACTGGTAGGATCGTTCACTGTTGTATCGTCGTCATTGTCCTCTAGACTGGCAAAGTGCTCATGAAGGCGCTTCTCAATCAAAGCCATCAGGTCTTTCCAGTCATTTCGAAGATGGATGATGCGTGCTCTTGTGGTTCGAACTGTAGCCTGGGTGTCAGCTCTGACCTGTCATGCTCCAAGTCCCTTCCCTCGGCATTCGTACTTTGCGCCACATCAATATCGGCTCGGGGAAAACCATCGTGGGTGAGGAGACTCGTGTTCATGTCGACACCATGCTGCATACTTCTGGTTAGCGAAGTGCATTGCCCATACAAGTTGTGCGACAACGCACCGAGTCCAGCACGCCACCAAGTGCTCTGAGTTCGGCCTCGATGTTGTCCTTCTTGCGCTGGAGCTCTTGAATGGACAGATGTGTAGCATGGCCGTTGGTGACGGGGACAGTGGTAGGCCCTGATGGAACCGTCGGCGCATGAAGGTTGCTCATGATGTTCGGTGATACCTGGTGATAGCTGAAATGCAAGTGCCAGTGGTTTGCTGGAATGGAAATAAGAATAGGGAAGCTTCCATCACACAAATCAGCCTCCCACCAATGACGCGTTCGGCGGATCTCACAGCTCTACAGCTCTGGAATGTTCAAGTTTGGCGGGGTAGCAATCATTGACCGCAACCAAGGCGCCTTCTGGGCAAGTGAACCCCCGCGCCGCCCTCCTCCCCACCACCACCCTGGAAGCGCGTCCCGTTCCGGCGGTACAGCAGGGTACCCCCGGCAGCAATCGCCTCCCGTGAGTCCCGTCTCATCGATCCAACATCCACTCACACCAACATTCACACCTTCGATGCGGTTTCGTGGTATATGCGGGCAGTTGATCCACACGCCGTCCCGAGATTGAGACGCCGAATTGTGCATTCCAGATCGTCTTCTCTTTCCTTTCCACCATTGCCCCCAACCGCGAGCAGATGTCTCAGTCAATCACTTCTACAATCACCGCCTCTTCGTGTGGAATATTCCGAAGTCGGAAAGGTCGCCGCGGAGACCCGATGTAATTCTTTTGGTTCAAGATATTCCTAGGCTGAAGAAAGCCTTGTGGAACAGGGCCTGTTCTGGCAGATATCGGCGTGATCGGCCAACGCCTTCAGTATCTTTTCGCGTCGTCATTGATGCTGCCCAAACGCTTCCGGGTCCAATCGGACAGGAGACGTGGCTGGGAGGTGGCCGTCGTGGCAGTCCGGATGGCGCTCCAATCAGACCCGCGTGCTGCATGATTCTCGCTGCCAGCTCGCCGCCGCTGCTGTCTCTGATGTTTTTTCCTGTCGTTGTTTGATGCATCGAGCAAGTGCTCGTCACCAGCCAGAGGCTGCTGAGGCGCCTCGGCTTGCCCTGGCTTGACGAAGACGGTCGTGGCTGCCCTCTCGGTATCAACTTATAGATTTTGGGTGGGTTAAACACCTCAAGCTCAAACATCAAAACACCCGACCCCCCAATCCGGGTGTGGGAAGCCAAAGTTTCCGTTTGGGGAGATTAGACCACCACATGTTCCTTCCACCTGGCCAAAATACATGAACCTCAGTACGTGCCCGGCGCCTCCAATGTCGGTGGCCGATCAATCTCTGCACCTTCTTGCTTCTTCGTCCTGCTCGGCCAAAACATCTCGGTCATCTCTCCAACACCAGTAACACATCATTTTACGCTGCTGGGGCTCTTCTTTCTTCTTCACTCTCTCTCTGTTGCAGCATGTTTTGATTTGACTCGATAGACGCCACCTCCTGCTGGTTCGCTGTGTTGGACTCCTCCCCTCCAACCGGCTTGTTGGAAGACAGTTTTGAATCTTTGTTTCTTGGACCTCAACCTTGCATAATGTCACTCACGGATATCCATACTATATCGTTCTCTTCGCTACTCCCGTCTGGCACGCTCCATGGTCTTACACAGTCTGACAGGAACAGGCTGGCCGACTACGCCGAGGGAGAGACGCGCGCCGAGAGAACGAAGGATTGGTGCGCTTTGGATAAGATCGATTTCATGGATGCCATTGGTGCCATGGGCACTGTGGTGCAAGAGCAGGACTTAGAGAAGAAAGTATTCATCCACCAGGGGACCACTGAAGCTGGAGTTTGTCAACACCAGCCGCCGGCGTCCGAACCGATCAAGCCGTTTCAGAAATGGATAAAGACGTTGCATAAACGAGCGTTGCGTCGTCAGGAACTGTTTGGGGGCGATGGCAATAATACACCATGCTGTCTCGATATGGAAGGGAGAAGTTCGATGACTTGGGATTCGGGGCACTATCGGCACTCGTCAGATTCGTCATTCAACTTTGTGTCGGCGGTCAAAAGCGCCAGTATCTCCCTGACAAGCGTCAGTGTCTTGACGCGCTCACGGAAAAACACGATACGATCATCTCGTGGCCACTCGAGGACGGACCGCAGCAGCAGAGCTTCCGTCTCGGGAGCACGGCTTTCTGAAGACAGTTTCTGTCAGGAACGACAGGTGGCGCTGGATCCCGCCGTCATCGAAAGGTCGCTACAACGACGTCGAATATTGGAGGAGTTGATCAACACCGAAGAGAGCTATATTGGGGACGTGAGGTTCCTGATGAATGTTGGTATATTTGTGTATCTTGATGGACCTTTGCATATCTAATATCTGTGCAGGTATATGTCACGATACTAGCTTCTTTACCGACACTACCCGTCGCCATACGTTCCTCCATCAACCAGAACTTGACCGACATTGTGGAGCTGCACGAGGAAATGCTAGGAGAACTCCATCGAGCGGTCCCTCACTCTGAATATTCTCAGCTCGATGTGCCGCTTCAAGCCCCCCAAGCTAACCAAGTTGCCCGTGGACACCAGCGTTGGAGGAGCCTTGATGCTGTCCCGGAGGACAAAGACGGGGTAGCATGGCTGCGAGATGTGCCCGGGTTGCTCGCAGAGCCCCAAACGGTGGCAGAAGTTGCAAAGATCTTCAAGAACAAGGCAAGCGGCAAGCCCCAAGTCTTGTTTTCCGAGGAAGCGTGCGTGCTAACCAGAGAAAACTTGCAGATGAATCGATTCTTTATTTATGAAGAGTACGGGGCAAAGTATGAACTCATGATTAAAGATGTCGCATCTGCCCATCGGACAATGCCAGGGTGGCAGTCGTATCAAAAGGGATTGGAAGTTCTCGCTGCATCCGTGGGCTCGATCGACGGCCAAGGCGATCATTCCAAGAAGAGTCTGACCATCGGTGACCTTCTTGTCAAAGTAAGGCTGCCAGGTGCTGCGTGTGACGTTCCAGGGCATTGAAGCTAATGTTGGCAGCCGATTCAACGGGTATGCAAGTACCCTTTGCTCTTCTCCGAGCTGCTCAAGCATACGCCGGTGGTGGACTGTCCCTATTCGCACATGGAGATCGAGAACACGCTTATCAGGCTACGTGAGGCCACGGCCGAGATCAACCGGGCCACAGACGACCCTCGTGTGCGTACGGTGCTGGAGAAAACTTGGATTCTCCAGGACAGGCTTGCATTTCCTAACCAGGTAGGCATCTCCCCGCTCTGTTGGCTGATGCATGCTTACAATATCTGTACAGCAACTAGATGCAACTACCAAGAACCGTATTCGGTCTTTCGGCCACATTCAGCTTTGTGGTGCCCTTCATGTCTGCTGGCAGTCCAAAGAAGGGGTGAACGGGCAGTACATGGTGGCGCTCCTGTACAAGGAGTGGTTTTGCCTTGCGACGGCTAGTAAGATCGACCAGGTATACACGATTCAGGCGTGCATCGCATTGTCAAACATTAAGGTGGAGGAGGTAGATAACGGTCGAGGTAGGCACACCAATGGGCGGAATTTCTCCTGACTGTGGATGGGGAAAGCTAACGGCAGTGTACAGGACTCCAGTGTCACACGGCGCCGTATTCTTGGAAGATTGTCTTTTTGTGCGACAACCAACTGTACGAACTCATCCTCACCGCCTGCACGCCGAAGGAGGAACTGGAATGGCGTACTCGGCTCAGCAGCCGGACCTTGAGCGTCCCGGACCAGGACCTAATGCAACCGGCCATCTTCAGCTCGCTTTCACTGGATATCAAAACACTGGGGACTGTTTTTAGAAAACCAGGTATGTACACGCGGGCCGTGATGCTATCGTGGGCAGTTACTCATGACAAAACAGGAACCATTGCCAGAAGAATATCGATACACCGAGCAACGACGGTGGGGCCAAGATCTCCTTTGTGTCAAGTCATTCTCAAAAACACGAGCGTCATCAAGGATGCGCCGACAGCGAGCTACAGCGCTCAAATCAACCGATCACAGTCCCTGTTGGCCACAAACCACCGTATCCCGGTGTTGGCGCCTTCCCGTGGTGAAAGGGCCCGGCTCGAGGCTCTCATGTCGGATGTGTGGACTCGGGACATACTGCCCTTTCCCGGGATAACTGCCCGATCCAGGAGCGAGCACCTTGTTAGGTCGTCGGCCTCGTCAGTCATGCGGAAGTTAAGCGTCGTGAGTATCGCGAGTAGTTTTACGAAACGTTCCGCAAGCCTTGCAAGCTTGCAAAAGAATGTTGCCACCGAGGAGGAGGTGACAACGCGAAATAACAAGGAGGGTGGTGTTGTCCAAACGGCGGCGGTGATGGCAACAACGACATCAGTACGTGGGAGGTCAGAAGATGAATGTATGTCTTTTCTCTCGGTCATTCCTGATGAAGCAGAGAGAAGCAGCTCCTTTTTGCTGGCAACGGGGCCAGAACAACAGTGGGAGTCGACCGGGACGGAGGTTTTCGCAACGACGACGGCAAAGGAACGGGTCGGCGATATCACGGGCGAAACAACGACACGCACATCAGTCTTTCACGGGGGAGAAAGGAACCAGTCACGGCCTTGTACACCGATGGTGGGTGTACTGCAGCCGTCTACGAACAGCTCGCGGCGGCCGAGCTTGCAGAAGTCGCATTTTAGCGAGGCGTCGTTGTCCCGGGAAGATCTGAAGAAGGAGAACAGGCTTACTTCACCTCCAGACTCGGTAGGGAAGAATTCGTCTCGGTCACAAAAGCTTGCGAGTCGTTGGGCTAAAGTTGGGGTTCTCCATCGCGAGGCGGTGGTGGGCATCCGAAGCTTTTTGTTTCGTTGAGGGGCATGGGCGGAAAAGAAGGAAATATGATACCAGAGAAGAAGCAAGCATGAGGTTTTTTTTTTTTTGGTTTTTTGGTCCATCAGGTTTTGAAAAGCATTTGATACCCCCTCTTTATCGGTTGATTCATCACTACTACGGCGTCTGTTGAGGCATACATAATATGGTGGTTGTTGTGTTTACTTGGTGGGGTTTGTAGGTATGATTTAGTCACTGGCGGACACGGCAAATGGCAGCAAACGTGTTATCTGACTAAAAGTGAGGCGTTACAAGAGCTTTGCCAAGGGCGAACTGTTGCACACGTGAGATGTTTGTTGAGCCAGCTGTCAACCACACCATCTTGGTGCTCCGTCGGAATGTTCCAGTGATCCAGGGCAAGATGGTGCCTTGAGATCAGGGGCAGTGACGTAGATGGGTTAGGCAAACTCGGGAGGCTGCGTGAATGGGCGGGGATCCGTTTGTGGAGTCACGGGAGGGGAGCAGATCTGGGTTTTGACATGCGCGGCTGGATTTCTGGAAGCTCTTGGAGCAGTAATCGGGGACCCCTCGTGAAGCTTCCAAGACGGCGGACCATCAGTTGGAATGAACCGTACCTTTCCTCGCTCCTTGACAGCTTGCAAGATGACGCCATTCGTGTAGCCAGGTGGTGTCAAGAGAGCCGTGAATCTGGCGGGGCTGAGCTTATTCATCCAGTGCCGCCGGCCATTGCGGGGCACAGATCCACCATGTGAATCAAATTGCGGGCCGCCCCTTCCCAATTAGGAACCAAGCTCTATCGTCACCTATGACGTAGTTGTGGGAGCAGCCCTTTGGTTGCTCTTATATGAAGAGCAGGAGCGAACAAAGCAACTCCCACTCACAACACAATTCCCATCCATCAACAAAATCCGAACTTTGAGAATAATTTTCCGCAAGTAATAAAAGGTTAGCTGACCGGCTTCCTCCTCTTCTCTTCTTCACACAAAGCAACAACTGACTAGTGTTCCCCATCCACAGCAACTTGCTCCAACGCCTACTTGACCAACCCCACGAACAACACAACACTATCAACGAACAGCTCCAGCTTGCGATATACCGCAGCAACATCTACCTGAAACACCCCAACTTTTCAGTAAACACCACACAAAACAAACCGCCAAAATGACTCGTGGAGAGGCTACCCGCGCCAAGGTTTTCTTCAAGGGCGAGCACGATGACTTTGTCGTCGTTGTCGACAGTGCTGAGGACTACCAGAAGTGGGTTTCTGACAGATCAACCCCCCTCGCCCAGGTTGTCTCTTCTTTCAAGGTCTTTGCTACTCACCGGTGAGTTACTCCTCCTCGTCAAATTTACCCCGCAATACTACGTCGGGTTGTGCGACATGAATGACGCAATAAATACACTGTGTGCAAAGTACTGACGAGAGAAACAGCCACGGTCCCCACGGCAGACTTGAGGGTGCCTCGAATGCCCTGCTTGAGAACGAGTTTGGTACTTCCAACGAGGATGAGGCCGTGATTAAGATTTTGGAGAAGGGCACACTGCAGGAGTTTGAGGTATGTGAAACTTGAAGCGGTGTTTGCTTCTCTTCCTTTTCGTGTTCTTTTGCTGGTGGGAGGTGGAATCAGGCAAGGCTCCAGCATGTCAAATAAGCCACTGTCATCATCCGGCCGCCGCGGCCGCCTCGCCAGTTTCGCGGATGAGGCCGCCTGTATAAGCTTCTGCTACGCCGTTTGGCTTCAAATGCGAGAGACTGGGCGGCCGGCCTGGCGACTCGCGAAACTGGGCTTCGCAGTGTGGTTTGCGGAGCCCCACGCTGAGCCGCTCGGGTGCGAGGTGGCCGACTGGCCATGTTGAGTCGCCAGCAACCATCTCATGTTTGACAGCGCTGGTGGAGGCTGGCTCATAAATTTTACTCCATGACATTAACCAAACTATACGAAACATGATCGCTAACGAGTCTCTTTGATATAGTTGCAAGAGCGCCAGGGCTTCAGAAACGATGCCAACGCTATCGGCAGCGGCAGATAAGCAACCAACATCTCACTTGCCACCTCCTGGTGAGATCAATCGCTGTCTGCTTCCTACCCATTAATACATTCGATTAAATCAATCCCAGTTACACCGATACTACTCCTGGACGAAATCACGGAATTGGGATCGTTACATTGGAGCGAGGCGGAAGGTGATGGCTGGATTGGGGAATATCTTGTGAAGGGGGGCGTAGGAGTTATTTAACCCTAAGGGAATGGGTAGCCTTTAGATACCACGCCAAACAATGACATGATCTGAGATGACTTTTTGATGAACTGATGTCTGTTGGTGTGAAATGTGTTACAGAAGTATGCTGGGCGCTTGTGAGCCACGTGATGACGGTTGTGTCGGTGAAATGTGAGACAAGAGAAAGGCTGGGCGCTACCCGCAGATGAAAACATCCAGAATTTTCGAGGTAGCCAGTGAGAAGTGTCTCAGTTTGGTGTCACAAAGTTGATTCGTGAGCCGCCGGAGTTTTTGTAGGACATGAGGAGCCTTCTTTTTTCTTTCCGAGATTTTGGAAAATGCTATTTATGGATTTTGAGTTTCGGCGAGTGAGTGAGAGGTGACCCTAGGGAGAGAGACTGGGAGAGGTTGTAGAATGAAATTTACACCGAGTGAGGTGTCTAGGTAGGTAAGGAAAGGGAGTGAAAATTGAGCAAGGATGATAAAAGTTGGTGAGGTTGGTGGGATTATGGAATGGGACTGGATTTTGTTGGTGTGTAACCAACCCACTGCGAGAAATGCTTTCATGGATTTCGAAGTTGAGTCCACGGGTGTGGTGAAATTGACATGTGAAAGAGTTGGTCATGATTGAGGTTACACATGCAAAGATGGAATTTCACACCAGCCGACGATTGCCATGAAGATAGTTGTTGTCAGTGTTTACCGCAACTGAGGCGATGTATTCATGTGTTGTTGAGATTTTTACAGCTCCACATCTTGGATATACAACACAACCCCTAAGATATCCTCCCTACACTGCCCCTCCCGCTCCCTCTCATGCAAATGCAACCACCATCATCGCTCTGTTCATGGTAAAGAAAGGAAATGTTCATCATGATAGAATAAGAAATACTAGTATATTCATGAAAAAATAGAAAGCTTCCTTCCCCCTGCTCCTCCTCATCCTGTCTCTCTCTCTCTCTTTACTGCCTGCTGCTGCTTCCTCCTCATCCATCCTCCTCTAAGAAGTTTGTTGGGATCTGGTATCATTCGTTGTATGTATGTACGTTTCCCCTTTTTCTTCCCCACATATCCCTCACTTCCCAGAAGGCATTATATTATCATCCCTTCTCTTCTTTCTTTGCACAGTTCCTCGGAAGTAGTGTCGGTTATTGTTGCCTCCGGCTCGGCCAGGAAGAGAAAAAGATTTTTGGTGAGATGTGGAGTTGTAAGATAAGTGGAAGAAAGGTAGAAGGTTGATATTCACACCGTCGTCGGCGCTAAACGTCGTCGTTTCGGTTATGTAGGTAGGGACAAAAAAAAAAGGCTCCTTTTGGTTATGTGTTTTGCCACAACCTAAAAGCGGTTTTTGTATTTGTGCTTTTGCGTTTTGAGTAAAAAATCCAGAAAAGATGATGGCTTTTTATGCCCTGCTTCCCTTTCCGCCTCGTTGTGGTAGTGTCCATGGCTTTGCGCAGATGATCTGTTGAGAGGATGTTAGTTTGATGGTTCAGGAGAGGGGGGGGGGAAGAAGAAAAATAAAACGCACCTCTCCTTCACTGTACGCCCAGAAATACACCCCCAGTCCAATCACCTGATAAATCGCAGCGTTGGCACCTTGGTACAGCAGGGCGGCGGCGAGTGCGGAAAGAGGAAGGAATGCGAGACGGGCTTCGAGACTGCGGTGGATGCTGGTGCCGGCGATGAAGTTGAGGGGCCACTCCCACGCAAGAAGGAAAAGGCCGCAGATGAGGTTGATGGTCTGGAGGACTGGTATCGGCTTGACAGCACCGTCGAGGGTCTTGGTGAGGAAGTCCCACAGGATCTTGGGCCAGAAGTACCCTTCTATCGCAGCGGCAATCTGGTCTAGATTTTCTCTCATGTCAGTGTTTCTGGTCTTCGGCAGTTACACCCCTTTTTTTCATGAGATATAACTTACAAGTTGCTGAGGCCAGGATGATGAGCCTCGCCCAGTGGTTCTTGATAAGCTTTCCCATGTTGACTGATGAAAAAAATTGACCGATGCGTTTCCAAAATTACAGTTCCTTGCTTTCGATGATTCCCCAAAAATGACAAAATCCCAAATGCTCTTTGCCGTGCTACTCCAAATCACACAAACGCTTCGAATATGCTGATGATGCTGACGTTTCCCAAAAGTCCTCAAATTACACCACGTTTTTCGTTCCTTGCTGCCGATGAAATTACCACAGAGGAGTTGAGTTGAGAAGAAAGAGCGGCCCGGCGCGAAGTGAACAAAACTCCCAAACAATACAAATATACAGCGCTGAATAAAGGTTGTCGTCGAGACCAAAAAAAGGAGGGCGTAAATGGGCGAGGTTCCGGACCTGCGGGTTGGGCTGAAGGCCTGAAAGGGTAGAATCGAAAGGTATGACGAAAAAAGAATGATCGATATGAAAGAAGGCTATCGACCAGCGGATGCAGAAGAAAGAAGGGAAAGGCAGGAAAAGGCGAGGGAATCCCAAGAAACCCACGGCCAGCGGGGCTCCCAAGGACTAATATTGGGTCCCGCTACGCTCCGTCTGCCGAGGCCGGTGCTAGGTGGTCGTTCTCGCCAGGGTCAAGTTCAGGGAGACGGTGGTGGAGATGGCGTCCAGGGGGGCGAGGTTTGGTGTATCAGATGGAGAATCGTCGAAGGGGTAGAGGGGATGGGTATGTCTCGTGTGTCAAACTCTGATTATGGTGGGCATCCGAGCGGTTGTTTCTTCTCTTCTTCGGATCGAGGACTAGGCGGCCATGGGTCAGAGGCCTGGTGTTCGTCGCATGGAGGTCGCACTGGAGATCAGACAGAGTGGAAGTTTACCCAAGGGGGAGGTTTGAAGCAAAAGGGGGCGTTTGGGTTTGTATGTAATGTAGGTATGGAGTAAAGACGGCTGCTTGATCGACGCCCGTCCGGGACCATGCGAGTTTAAGAAGCGACAGGGCAGGCCAGACTGGACCAGGGGAGGTACCTTGCAAGGTAGCACCTTGAGGGAAAAGTGACCAAGTCGGGCTATGGGGCCATGCGCATGCCTGTAAGTCACAGTGGGGTGCCCTAGCGAGGGGGGAGTGACATGGAAAGAGACCTTGTGTTTTCTTAAAACACAAAGAATTGTTATGTTTGTCGATGTAGAGAAAAGGAAAAAGAAAGGGAAAACAGGATCTTCTTGATGTCTCATGGACAGCACCAGCCACGGCCCCGACCCGTTTCCCGCGTCTCTGCACAAGCGATTGTCAGCCAGTCCTCATTACGCTCGTGGCTGTTTTCGCCGCTTGAAGGCGGATTGCGGATGGCGAGCAAGATGGCGGGCGGCAGACGGTACAAGAACGTGGATCCCCGCCCCGTCAATTGCTGGGGAATCGGCCGCCACATTTGGTCGCTCGAACAGAGACCGAGGCCTCAAGTGCCAGCCGTGGACCATCTTGCCTCACCTCGTGCCATTGTGTGCACACCGCCGCGTATTGGTACAGCGTCCATGTACCTCGTGGCCTTTTGTCCGCCATGATTACCCAGCAGCAATTGGGTGGTGATAGTGACTCTCCCAGTGGAAGCTTGCGAGAAATGAGGGAAACTGGTTGCTGTCTTGCTCCGTCTGGCGTGATTGGGCATGCCGAGGGCGGTTACAAGCTGGGGTCAGCCAATGAGATGGCAACCCGCCTTGTCGTGTATCAGACGCAGGGGTCCCATGCACTCTGGGCATGCGGTCCCGCCCTCTCCAGGGAACATGTATCGATTCTGTAACTCGTCAGCGCTTCACCAGCGTCAAGTGACTTTGCCCTCATCAAGAACGACTCTTTGAGCGAGCAACCAGAATAAAGCCGTGGCCAATCCACTGACAGAGCAACATGTCGCCCAGACTTCTTGCACTTTTTAAAAATACCACCAAGATATCGATAGCATCCTTCTGCAAGCAATTACATGCTGCGGTATGCTCACCTGGAAGCAATCCTCCAATCAACCCTACCCAGTACAAAGTAGGTAAGCCTCCCACCCCTTTTTGAGCCGCCTGCAAAGAAGAAATGCCTTGTTTTTGATAATGGACGTACTCACAGAGTTTTGACCGTCGCATCTCCTGTCGCAACCCCATCATCTTAAGTCCTGAGACCGGGTCCCACCCCTATGGCGGCCTGCTGAAGCACAAGCCGTTTGAAAGGACTTTCATCAGACGAGCTTGGACCATGAATGTTCTGGCAGGGGTAAAGGGGTAGAGCAGGGATAAGCGCTGGTGCCCGTTGATGGCCCGTGCACAATGCAATTGTGCTTTGCCCGCCGCTTGCTTGCGTTCGGACACGGGCCCCGCCCCCAGAAGCGAACTGCTCGATCGTAGGGAACATAAACAGCATTCAAGATATATATTAGATAGCGTCAAACCGGCTGTTGTCGGGCGGCGCAGAGCGGGTTTGAACGTGTTCAGCTGCCTCTCTGTCGGCTACACAGCTTGAGCTATATCTATCCCGCGTGTCCATTCCGCTGCTGCTGCATACATATGTCGATGAAGTTGTATTCCGTGGCGAGGAAGACGGCGGAGCTTGAACCGAATTCAATTCATCGAGGCATCGGATGAGAAATTTCCCAGAATAGGGCGACTTGTAATCGGACGATGGACCGTAGTCTAACTTGGCATCGAGCAATTCCTTGAACTGAAGGGTGACGAGTGAAGCATCTCGCCATTAGCAATCTCCATCCTCAGCAACAGCGAACCACTCCCATTCTCACCCTACACGCCATATCTCCCGCTATCGACTTGGCCATCACTGGCGTCCTCTTATTTCTCCGTAGCAACTACAACACAACCTTGCGGATTCCACGCGAAACGTCATCCCGCAAACAGCGGTGGGCTCAAAGTCGGCCAACCGGGAAAAGGTTCGTTGTTCGGTGGTATTTCGAATATATCCTGCACCCGGCCCCGCCATCTTCCGCCTGCCAGCCATCTTCTCGTGCATTTGCAGATCGAGAGAAAGAAAAATTAGCGTCGTCTTTTCCTTTGGGAAAGTCTCGGAGTTTGGGTCGTCAAAAGTGGTCCCGGACAGAAAAGCTGGCGGCTGGTCCCCCGCAACAATTGGATTTCTCTTCAAGACCCACATGGACGCCCGACCAATCAGACCTGCCAAACAGCCATGAACGATCGTCTTGCATAAACAAGCGCAACATTGTGCTTTACCGGCAGCAATCACATCCGGTCGGTACGCTTCTTTCAATGTGTGCCTATTTTTATCCTATTTTTTTTTTTTTTTTGATAGCACCGGAGAGTTGTTTATGGTCAAGTTTATAAACTCCACGCTGTTCCCCTTGCTCAGCTTCACATGCCAAACTAGACCAGACCGTCCCATCGAGGTGACGAATGAGTCGACTTCGCGTTCGTATGTGAAAGACTGAGTCGCCATGTGGTGCCATGAGCTTGTGACGCCAATTTTTTTCATGACGTGATGATGTTGCCGGGCAGTCAGTCGGTTGCTAACCTTCGTGAATAAGATCAGAGTAGCATGTCAAAAGCGCTTGGAAGCAGAAGGAGCTGGCTGGTCACGTCAACTGGGTCGAAGGATCTTTCGCCTTGCTTGACTGTTCGAAAGAGTTCATCTAGTCTTTGGTTCGGCCGATCAAGCGGTCTCGTCAACGCCGCCATTGCCGCTGAGTTGCGTGCTTGCTTGCCGACCCCGCGTCTTGTGCCACACGGAATGGTTGTGAGGTTGAAGGCCGTCTCCGGCTCCTATCTACTTGGCAACTGTCTGGGGCCGAGTTAATGGTGGGGGATTATGGCTTTCACAACCCTGGTGTTTTTTTGACTAAATCTATTGCATTAAATCCAAAACCATCATTGACTGAAGTGAGGCTACTTATGTCTTTTGGGAGCTTCCCTTTAAACCCCTAAGCCACATCTACTCCTTCGTGACCTCCCACCATTCGCGCCGCAGCTGATCCAACCACTCCTTCTTCACCGTGACCCCATCCTCAAACGACGACGCAGCTATGTATCTCGCCTCATCAGGAACAGGTCACACTCTGTAAAAGTCGTGCTCCGGGCTGCATCTGTAGTACATCATCGACCTTCGTTGCTCTGGGTCCTTCAGAAGTGCCAAACACTCCCCACACCAGTTGGTCACCTCTGGACACACCTCGCAATAATATAACTCGGAAACCTCGCCAGTTTCCCTCTGACAATGGTCACAGGTAAAAATCCCGGCATCCTCGTCGATATTGAGAGGCAACTCGTTTGCCTTGGTGGGAGAGGCTTCAGGTGGCGTCTCCTGGCTACGAGTCTCTGCCGGCGGATCAGCCAGACTCAAAGGTTGGCCGCTTCCTCCCGCATGGTCCTTGTTATTATCGCCGTCATCTTCGCTCCCTCCTTCTACCGCGCTCTGCTCTGACTTAGCCTTGACACCATTGAAGAGAATGGCCAGAATAGCAGAAGCACTGTGCTTGTCGCCCGCATGCAGCAATATCTTGGCCAAGTGCTGCAAACCGCTGGTATCGTTCGTGGGATCATCATCATCAACACTGCTCAGCCCCTCCAGAACAGCAGCGCGGAAACACTTCCTCCACACCGATTCCTCCACGCCCTTGTAGAATCTCGACCACCTCCCCCAGATCATAGCCGGATAGTCGGTGCGGAACAAGTCAAAGCCATCATACCCCTCCTCCAGTCCGGTGGAAACCTCGACAGCCAGCTCCCTGAGCTTGTCCGCGCTGAGCGGCCGCAGACTTTGGTTAGCTTTCACGACTGAACTGCCGTGTCAAAATAATGCTGCGAGAGCCTGTTTCTCGCCCATTTCTTCCAATTGGAGAAGTAACTTTGAAAGTTCTCCCCCTTCGCCGACAGTCGTTCCAAGAAAACCCCCCAAAGCTTGGCACCCTCCTCCTATAGACCATATTAGTGATATTTGAAGGTGGCTATTTGGTAGGGAAGCCAGACTTTGATGTTAGTCACGTGCATCATCAGCGTCGACAATTTCCAGCGCTTTGTCAAGGGCGTCCAGAGCAAACTGAGGGCGACCATTCCGTGCACAGACGGTGCCCATCTGCGAGATAATGTATTCGCCATGAACGAGCAGGCGAACAAGCAAGCTTGTCCCCTCACGTTGGTGGTCCTCAAGATCATGCAAGCTCTGGAGAGCCCACATCAGCTCTGCGTACTCTTCTCGCTGATCGAGTTTCGTCAGGTACGTCGTGGTGGCCAGGATGGCATACGGCTCCGTCTGGAAGCCTATCTTGGCCGCCGTGTACGCCTTGTCTTCATCTCCAATAAGATCGGCCCATCCACCAATCCGAGACCAGAGATAGGCGTTGATCCAAGTTGAGTCTTCTGGAATGGCGTTGATGGCCTTTTCTTGCCACTCAATGGCCTCCTGGTACTTGCCTTGGCTTCCAAGACACCGGGCGAGACCTTCGAATGCGGGCCATGCATCATCGCAGAGCTCGATGGTTTCGTAGTGATCAATAGCTGAGTCATAATGCGACCCTTCTAGGAGCATCCAGCTTAGACAGGTATGCCAGTGCACATCCTTTGGCCGTTGAGCCCACTCTGGGACGTGTTCCAATCGCTCCGGTATGAGAAGCTCAAAACCCAACCAACTCCTCCTAATTCGAATTCTTGCTCTTCCGTGGGTGGTTCCCCATCTTCAGCCTGGAGCAAACGTTAGTAGTCTTTAAACTTGCAAAGACAATAGTGATGCTCTTACCCAGTTAAGCCACCCGTGAAGCAGCCAGGTCACCCAGTTCCCCTTATCGGCGTAGGTTTCTGCACTGAAATCTGGCCTGTCGAACCACTTCTTGGACGCAGCCTTCATCATGGGCTGCAGGAGAACAGGGAGCGAGGCAGCGGCCGAGAGCATCCACACCACAGCATCGTCCTCGTCGTCCTCGTAGTTTTCCGTCATGAGATCTTTAAGACATTCCGCCTGCCCCAGCCAGCCCTGGACGATTTTGAAGTACTTGTCGGTGGCAATCCACATATTCCAGAATGTCCGATGCAACCCGTGAAATTCATCATATTGCAACACCGACTGCAGCAGACTGAGACATCCTTTCTCGGTCCCAAACAGCCAGTAGAGCCCCTCAACTATCTTGGCCGCTTCTCTGGGAGCAACTGCGTCCTTATCAATCTCCTCCAGGTGGTACGGAAGGTGGCATAAGGGGTAGTCACATAGGAAAGCAGACTCGGTTGGCAACGCCAGCGCCAGACGAAGTATGTCAAGACAGGTAATGACAATGTTGACATGGGTGTTTTCGATTTCGGGTATAATCGATAACGCGCGGAAGTCTCGTGTCTTGGAGGATCCCTCTCGTACTAGATAGTCTCGGATGCGTGTGTGGCAAAAGGTGACGCGGGACTTCAACTGGCCAATGTTCAGCCACTCTAGCATTTCGCTAAGAGCTTCAGATTGAGCCTTTAGCTCAGTACTGGGATCGCTCTCATCATGCGGTCCAGAGTTGGGAATGGACTTTGCCTTGGCGCGCGAAAACAATGCTGTGTATATCGCCGTCCTCGTCGTCTGAATCGCCATCCGAGGCTGTATCCTCATCATCATCCTCGTCGTCGTCGTCGGAATTGAACTCTAGAGTGACCTCATCTTCGTAAGCAATGAAATGGCCGCCCGCTTGGTCATTGGCATCTCCCAGGTCTTCGTTCGATTCTGTCGGAAGGAGAGGATCGCGATCGTCAGGGAACTTCAAGTCGAAAACTGAGGACAGTGTGCTGCGCATGTGTTTCCAGAGCAGGTAGTTCGTCTCCAGAGCAGGCAAACTTGTAATGAGGTTCAGCTCCTCAAACAGCAGAGGCCTTCTCGAGTACGTCATGAACAGAAGCATCTTCCGCATAACGCTCTCGTCGATTACTTTGTCCTTGTCGATCCGATCGAAAACCGAAAAGATCATGCCGTCCAGGCTGGAAGGCGGGTGTTCCAAAGTCGCCTTGATCTGTGGCAGTTCTTTCTCGATAAAACTATCCAACAAAAGCCGGGCCCATAAGAAGACCCCTTCCGCTCCTTCTGATACCGTCTTCAAGATTTTATTGCCTTCTTTCTTTGCTTTCTTGACCCCATCGGGCTTTTTCGAGGCCAGCTGGAGAAGGACCTTAATTTCTGGGAGTCGCTTGCGAATGTAGCTGTCGATGTCACTCTGATTTTTGGTGTGCGACACCTCGATGAAGTATGCTTTCTCCAGCCGTTCGAATTCCACATCACTTTTCAGAGAACCCCTCCCGATGATGGCAAGTCTGGTGGCACGGTGGCTGTTCATGTTTCGAGATACGACCCGATCCTTCATCAGAGCGAGAATGGTCCTCTGAGTCTCCGGTGTGGCTTCATCTAGACCGTCGACTAAGATTGTGACGGCTTGTGTGTCCTTCCCACCAGGCTGGTTGTAGTAGTTCAGAAACATATGATTCCAAGTCTGTTCGGCCACGGCCGTCAGGCTTCGTTGCTTGCAAATGTTGATGGTGTGCTGCCTGAAGTTCTGGTCCTGTGCTGCAATCTGCCAGGCAAGCGTTTTGAGAATCACGTTGGCGTCTCTCAAGGTTTCGTTGTTCTCCTTGACAAAGAAGTAGGCTACAGATTCGGCAGGCACGCCGTTGCTGACGGCAAACTCGGCTTGCTCAAATAGCTGCTTGACGATGCTCGTAGAGAGGAAGCTCTTGCCAGCTCCTGGGCCACCGAAAATCCACAAAATCGAGGCGTTGCGGCTCATCTATGACTGGAATAGAGGTTCTTTCTGAAGCCATTCGCCGGTATTTTTGAGGAGGTTCCATTCATTGGTGTCGAAGGTCTCCTGGACGTCATCCCAGGCAGACGTATCGCAAAAAATTTGCCTCAGGCACGCTTCATCCTTGTCCTTGGATGCCTTGTCTGCGCTGTTCATGACAAGCTCCAAAGTCTGGTTTGCTGTGTTGCTGACCGTCTTGGCTATCTCCTCAGTCTTTTGAGCTGTTGCATATGTCACGCCGAGGACGTATCTCTGTTCACTGCCAAGAATGCGATTCAAGTCGTCGATCAGTTTCTTGGTAGCCTCATCTTTACCCAGGAAGGTGACACGGAGATAGGCATGAAAGTGTCGCTTGGAGATTAGGTATTCGGACCGCCCGATGACCTTCAGAATAGTAGCGAGAATTGCGACGATCTTTCGCCGCAGCGCACCATCGATGGTGGCATTGACATATTGGTCTAGCCTCTCCGTGAAGTCGTGCAGTTCCCGGAATACCTGCTCGACCCAGTCATAAGCGCTGGAAACGCCTTCGCAAACTTTGATGAGATATACGGCTGCGCCGAGAACGGCGCTCGTTGCAACACCGTAGTCAGCTACTGAGGCGGGGGTAACAGCTATTCTTGCAAGTGTTGAGACTGGCGCAACGAAAGTCTTGAGTGCTCACCACAGTCGAGGCTTGTCTGGACGAAAACGTCGAAACTCGGCTCCCGAATCCTCGATAACTTTGCCCAGCTCTTCAGGGCTAAAGATGTTGCTGAGGGCAGCAAGACGCTCAGGACCAAGTGGCCGTGCTGTTTCCTTGGTATACTCGTTAAGAGCATCCGCCCAGAGCAAGCTGATGTCGTCTTGACCGTTTCATGTTGGTGGGTGATGCTGAATATCGTAGGGATGGCTTTGTTGCTCGATATACAAAGGCCAAACTGAGAGCGCGAAGTCTTGTGAGGATTCAAACATGTAACGCCATAGTTATTTATTTGGCCCCCTCAACTACGAGTGTGATAAAGGGACGAGGCTGTATGCAACAGCGCCGCCTGTCTGCTTCACCTGGGGCGGGGCAAATAGGAAGCGACCTCTCTCATACAGTCAGCATTTTCTTGGTGCCGAGATGCAATCGGCAAAGATAAATGGCTTTGTAATATTGATCATGAGCATATGAAACCAGCTCGGCGACCTGCCTTATTCAAGGTTAGGCATACTCACTGTCGAATGTGAATCGGAGAGAGATGGGGAGATGAATGGGGTAGTGTCGTGCCCTATGAGGGGAATTAGAATACCCAGATACCTGTGTTCATTAGCTCTGTGTCAGTACAGAGGTGATGATTAACTTTTCAAGCATACAGATACTGTTAAATTGAACGGCAAAGCAAAACACGGATCTTGGTAAAGTGAAGTTGTGCTGGTTTGGCGCCTAACGATAACCTGATGTGGTGTACTGGTTGTGAAGACTGATTTCTCCCAGCTTGTCCTTCCTGGGCGAGATTTTACCACTGATCGACCTACCTTCTGGGGGTTCCCTACTCAGAGAGAGGATGGCATACCTACCTACCTCAACCAGAACCTCACAAATCTCTTCCCATCCTCTGGTCCCAACACATCGTGCATTCTGTCTTGACCCTCGCGTTCCGCCAATTGGCCATCAACCAACAGCTCTCGAAAGCTGAAGAATTCTCCATTCTGAGACATCGTATCGACCGCCTGCCTAGAGAGCTGCCTTTCTCCTGCCGAACAACAGCCTAACAAATCCCTAGAAACATCAATATCCACTTGCTGCTGAATTCCGTCATCAAGGCCCTCCGAATATCCACGTTGGAAAGTTTTGAGGGTTGATGGTAACGCGTCAAAACTAGTCAAAGGGAGAATGGGGACACTTGGGTGGACATCCATCAATCTGGGAATCATGTCAGTGGAAAAATAAACAGAAAGTGCAAAAGAGGGAGGCAAACTTGATCTGAAGTGACATGAACGCTTTTATAGCATCTCCGTGCTCCTTTTCATTCTCCTGGTCAAGCAGGAAAATGACACCTGCTTTGGCATCGCCGAGATCTCGCCCGAGCTGGGTAATTCGAGCCATTGCTGTAGGCTCCCCTGTTTCGACATCATCTGGTGAGATCAAGATAAACTTGTAGACCTGAAAGACTTCCGCATGCTCTTGCTCAACGACTAGAGAGATGTCATGGGACTGGAGGGTAGATTCTATAACTGGTTAGAATGTTGGCGGAGAAAGCGATGTGGCCAAAGGTTCATACCACGCCATTTTCTACTGTCTGACTGCAGAAGCATTGTCGCGACTGTTGTCCATGGTTGTCGGGTTCTCAGGGTTGAGCAAACGAGGCTGGTTGGTGTTTCAACAAGGTGATGGCTCCTCATGTTTGCTGTCACCGAGGGGTAGAAAGCAACTTAAAACAATTGGAAATGTGTTGAGATTTTGGCTCGTGAAAAGTAAGAGGGTATCGCTTCCTTCTATCCCAGAGATGAGTTCCCGCCTGCCATGTCTATCATTGCTCTTTCCCCAGAACATAAAACTCAAAGCCACATCGGGTCACTGGACCTACAATGACCCACAGCGCTGTCTAATACTTACATCATTGCACATATGCTCAGGCAGCCACGTTAAGTGGTGCTTGCCCGTTCTGTGAACATTCCCGCAGCGAGGCTCGATTTGAATGAATTATGCCGCAGGGGTAGCCAAAAGGGGCTGCTTTGTCTTTGGGTCTTTGAATGCCCTGAGAGCCTCCTCAATCAGCCGCACCCTCTCTCGCTGCTGCTTCTCTGCTTCCTCAAGCTCCTCTCCCCTCTGCTTCAACTCCTCAACTTGTTTCTCCAACTCTTGGATCATCTCCTTGTTCTTGTCTGGTTTCTGAGAGGTTCTCCAGTACTCATAAGTGACCAACCCGGTGGCAATGGCCAAGATGAACGCATCGCCAATAACATCCGCAAACAAATCCACAGCCTTGGCTTCAGGAAGAGCCCTAAATTGTCGCCTCCAGATGCTTTTTGGTGGCTCCTTAACAGGGTGAGAGTCGCGTGGGGTGGTCCCATATTTGGCCTTGAGCTCTTCCTCCCGCTTGACTTGCTCTTCTGTCTTGACTGTGGGCGCTTCGGCTTTCTCCTTTGCTTTCTGAGCAGCTTCGGTATTGCGCATCGTAGCAACCGACAGTCGCATGTTTATTTGGTGGATGACCTGGCCGTATCTGGCAGCGAAGGCGCGAAAGCGTGGATGTTCATGGGCTTGGTGCTTGATGTGATTCTGCAGCGGAAACCAACATCAGTGGTCTGCCGCGGAGAAGAGTCGGGTCAAGGGGGACGAACCGCGCCATATTTGGAGATATGCCGTACAAAGAGAGCAGCGATTTTGAATAGGGGCAGGGAAACCATGGCGAATCTTGGCTGGCCTCCAGTTGGCCAAGAAATTTGGGAATCTCGCGAGATGGGGGAGGAGGAATGTTGCTGAGTCAAGGATCTTGGGCGAGATAGTCGAGGGAAGGGTGTAATGGCGGAGCAATATCGTGTAGCTAGCCGTATATACATTAATACAAGAGACAAGGATCCCTCAACAAAGATAGACCGATTATTGCATAGTAAACCAACACTCGAGAGAGCAAATAACCGGTATAGCAATCAGTTTCAGTTGATGAGATGGAGTCATTGGCAATGGGCGGGGAGCTTTCTGACGGTGAATGGCCAATCAGAATTGATCAAACGCAGGAAGCAGGCGAGGTGAATGTTCTTATCAGATAAGATGTGGCCCATGCACATCCGACAACTTAGTGTTACCGCCGTTTGAAGGCCGTTGCCCTGGCGACACCGGGGAGGAGCAAACATGGAGCTCACTGGCCTTTCATCCACATTGAATTCTTGAACAAGCGACATCCACACACTTCCGGCATCACCCACCATCATCTGTTGATTGCCGGCTTTTGTTGCCACTTACACAGTTTGGTGTAATTGTCGACTCGGTTTCCGGTGTGTCTACTAATCGTAATAGCCCGTTACTTTTCATGACGGCCACCGAGCGCCAAACAGTCAACACAGTCCAACGGTGAGTTTTTGCTTGTTTACAACGGCCCTCCCTGCCCCCCACCCATCCCAAACGAAAATTCATGTCGCGTGCACGTTTGCAACGCCCAAAGCTGTCTTGTTGACAGCACTGCATGCATTTTGGACATTACTGACGTGTCAACAGAATAGTGGACCAGCCGTTTGACGCGTGACGTTAGTTTCGGTCCCCTTTTCACCGATCTCGTCCTCGAACACCACAACATCGCTGAGAACAAAAAGTTCTCGGCTTGCAACACAGCAAAGGACACAGTCGGCGATGGTTGCAAAGGGCGTCGACATGGAGGCCCTCTCCCCAAGGGATGCCAACGCCCAGCGGCTCCCTCGGACTGAGCTGAAGACTAAGGCCGCAGCACAGGTTCTGAAAGCCGCAAAGGACAAGGAACACCCGCCACCACCACCCAACAATGTCGTCGAACCACCCAGCTCGGACCGGAGGGAAGGCATGGTGTACGAGGTTGGCAAGGCCTTGGGCAAGGGCGGGTTTGCCATCTGCTACGAGGGGGCACCAGCTGGATCCTCCAAAAAGTTTGCGCTCAAGATTGTCAAAAGCCAGATGCCAACGAAGATGGAGCAAAAGGTGTGATCTCCTGTGATACTTCTGTTGACATCTGGCAGAAGAATTAACCGACCTCTCTAGTTCCAAACCGAGCTGCAAATTCACTCCAAAATGCGACACCAGAATATTGTCCAGTTCCACCGCGCCTTCACTTTCGAGCGATGCACTTACCTGGTCCTGGAACTCTGCCCCAATGGCTCGCTTATGGACATGGTCAAGAGGCGCAAGGGGTTGACGGAACCCGAGGTGCGCTTTTACTCTGTGCAGATTGCTGGCGCCATCAAGTACATGCACGCCAAGGGTATCATCCACCGTGACCTGAAAATGGGCAACATCTTCCTCGACAAACACATGAATGCCAAGATTGGAGACTTTGGTCTGGCTGCTCTGCTTCTGACAGGCAAGGATATGCAGATTATGCGCCGGACAACGCTGTGCGGAACACCCAACTACATCGCACCCGAAATCTTGGAGAAGGGCAAGAAGGGTCATGATCACATGGTTGATATCTGGAGCTTGGGTATCATTGTCTTTGCTATGCTTACTTCGAAGCCGCCTTTCCAGTCCTCGACAACCGACGAGATTTACCGACGTGCCAAAGATAGAGATTACGAATGGCCTGCGCCATCTGCCGGGCGCCCATTCATCAGCCAGGAAGCCAAGGACCTTGTTGCCACAATGCTGCAAGAAGCCTCCCAAAGACCAGATCCAGATACCATCGTTGGTCACCCATTCTTCACCTCTGGCTACATGCCCAGCTCCTCCGAAATCACACCGAAACTGAGAGAGATTCCTCCACAAAGCGCTGCATTTTACGAGCCTCTTTCCAGCTCCAAGGCGCAAGCCATCAACCTTCGGACCGTGCAGGAAATGTGCCAGGAGTGTGGTGTTGGGCCTTGGCAACAGTCACAACTGGTGTTCAAGAATATCTGGCGGGAGATGGCAGAAGAGGAACACTACGGGCTGACTCCTGTCATTCCTCTGGCCGAGGGTATTGTTTACCGTCCGTTTGACGAGGTCCGGAATGAGCAGAAACTGCAACGCCTCGCCGCGCAACAAGACCGGGCCACTCAGCAAGCGACAGAAAAACTGTCTCAACTTTCTGTATCTGACGATCTTAGTGGCCTTAGCCAGAGCACCCAGTCTCAGAGTCAAAGAGTGCCTTCAGGCCTTTTGCGAGCACCACCACAGAGTTTTGCTGCCCAGCAGAGAGCTCAGCATAGACCGGCTACCACGGCCGCCCCTGCCCCTGTCCCTCTTGTTCGGTCTCAAACAGTCCCCGAGCCCGTATCGAGAACAACAACCAGCAGCTTGCGGGCGAGACCTAGGCGAGAGTTGTCTCCACCAGTATCGTCAACTGCCGAGACCGCTGAAGAGGCACCGAAAAGAACCAGTCGCACCTTGCGCAGTCAACCAACGAGAAGCAGGACCACGGCAGCCTTGCCTGCCGAAGAGGCTGCTCCGCAGACGCGACCATCGGTATCCAAGCCAGCCAAACCTCAGGAAGAGATGCTTTCGCTCTTTGGCCCGACGGAGTGTCAGGAACACGTCCCGGGCACTCAACCTGATGTTGTCTTGGACCGTCTCCAGAAGTTACAGGCGGAACTGGAAAGGGCGCTCAATGCCCGTACCATGGCTATCGTCTCCACCAAGGAGCAAACGCCAGCTCCCCCACAGATTGTGGTCAAGTGGGTCGATTACACAAACAAGTTTGGCTTGGGCTACATCCTGAACGATGGCAGTGTTGGATGCATCCTCCGGAGCATTCCTGCAAACGAGGGTTCCCGAAGCGGTGTTTTGCCTCCCGCTTGCTTGCTGGTTCACGGTGCTGAACGGCATTGCCAGCGGAAGGAGGACCCGACCTATAGGGACAGACACCAGATTGTCCCCATGAATGAGGGCATTTACTTTTACGAAAACAACGGGGAGGATGGTATCTCGCGTGTTCGAGTCCCTCCTCAAAACTTTGCCGTAACAGTCAACTCGGATGGGTCAGTGGGGAGACTCTCAGCCGGTAAAGACATGTACGACCATCGGAAGCGGGAGAGGGTGGTCTTGTGGAAAAAGTTTGCCAATTACATGATTGCTTATGGTCGTGAGATGGAGAACCCGGAGGAGGCTAACATCCGCCCTCCTACCATCACAGACCTGGACGCAGCGCCGAATGATGTTGTTACGTTCTATCAGCGTTTTGGCGATGTGGGGTGCTGGATGTTCTGCGATGGGCACATGCAGTTTAATTTTCCCGACCACACCAAGATTGTCCTTGATTCAACAGGGACGTGGTGTCATTTCTGGCATTTGCCGCAGGATGCTGCAAAGAGGTTGTATGAGACGGGATCTCTGGCCGAGTCAGCGCTGGATGACCGGTCGGTGTTGTCGTATCCTGTGCAGACTCTCTTGAACTTTTCGACGGTGCCCAAGCAGCCGGCGCCGAGGGCTGGAACCAGGAGCACTAGCAGCTCGTCGAGGAGACGGCCGGAGATTAGCCCAGAGATGCAAGGGATTCCGGCGGCAAACATGTTTAGGCAGAAGATTGAGTTTATCAGGGATACTGTGCGGGAGTGGAACCGGAACGGGGGGATTGGGAACAGCGATATGACGCGGGAGAGGAGGTTGAGGTGGACGGGGATGAGGGAGACGAAGAATGTGCAGATTCCGGCGAAGCATGTTTGGGTCAGCATTGGGGCTAGGTGGGGAGATCAAAGGTTGTCGGCGTATGTGGATCCGAGGAGACCGGAGGAGATTGGGGAGGATATTGATGAGAGTAAGAAGAGGTGAGGAGGAGAGGAGGGGAGTGGAAGAAAAGGGGTGGTTTACAATCGTTTTTGGGGGGCGTTGTGGTGGTGGTGGTTGTGGTGGTGGTGTATATATTTATCCTTTTTTTGAGAAGAAGGCTGGTTTGGGGAGATGATGTTACGATTCCTTATTTTGTTGGGATTGGGCGTTGTGTTTAGTTTATGGTTTTCTCTTTCAAGGGTAGGAGAGAGAGTGGGAGTATTTGGTCGTTTCCTTTGCTCGGGACATTGGTATTCCTAACTGCCGTTATATATCATTAGTTTGGTATGAATTTGTTGGTTATGATCTGGCTGACGTGTTGATGTTGGGTGGAAGTGATTTACTTGTTCATTGACTTACCTGAGGGTTACTTACATCTTTTCAAACCTTCCCAATCAGGGGTGGGCACGGACCATTCAATATTCGCAACACATCATATTCCATCCTTTGGCGGTTTCAATATTGGTTTGTTGGAGAAGGAGAAATGGTTGAGAATGCACAAAAGTTCATTTTAGGTACAACCCCAGGCCAACGATACAATGCGCGCATGATAGCGAAAATCTCACAAATTCCCAATCTAAATACCCAGCCATCCATACCCAAACATATGAAGAAAACCTCAGAGCAATTCCCCCCTCAAACCGCCACCCCTCGCACACCTTGTGTGATCACGTACTACAGCTGCACTCCTCAATAGCACTACTACTGTCCCTACTCAAAGCATCCCACCAAACCCCCTCCAACTCCTCTATCCTCTCCACCGCGTCCCAGTCTTTGAGGATTTCACAGAGCAGGATCCCCGCGTCGGTGATTTGGACTGCGAGGCTATGTGTGAGGGGGTTTGCTGGCTGGTCGGACGTGAGGACTGCGGCGCCTAGGTCGAGGAGGTAGGCCATTTCTTGGAGGGTTTCTCTTTTCTTTTCTAGGGGGTGGGAAAGGGAGCGGTGCCAGATGATGGAGCCGATTTTGGATATGTTTTTGTTTAGTTGGGTTTTGTTGTCGATGGGTTGGGAGGGGAGTTTTTGCTTGTTGTTGGAGGAACCGAAAGGGAGACGGTGGGAGGTGAGGATTGTGCGGTAGTCTGTGTCGGCTGAGGTGGAGGATGATGTTGGGGAGGAAGGGGGGTCGGACATGGTTGTGTCGAGGTCATCTTCGGCGGCGGCGTTGGGGGTGAGGAGATGGGTGGTGGTGGGGTTGGGATTCAGTTGGGAGGACATCCACGTGTAGGAAAAGGGACTGGTTGGTCTGCGGGAGGTGAGTTTGCTCGTGGGGGTTGGGATTTTCGGCGAGGTGAAGGTTTGGGAGGTGTTACCGCTGGGACTTTCCCTTTTGGTATCGCTATCGGTGGAACTGTAGACCATTGCCTTTGCTGTTCTGACAACACAAGGGCTAATAGGCGAGACAGCACGTGGAGGTGCAACCCGCCTCACAGGAGACATCTTCCTGACTTTGTTCTCGAGGCTGCTCCTTGTGCTTTCTCTTTCTCTGGCTTCTGATCTTGCCTTCCCCCTTTCTCTCAGTCTCTTCATCACCAGTGCTCTCTCACGGCGACGGCGCTGCCTGCGCTGGTCAAAGACGTGTCCCCTGATGAACTTTTGGGTTGCCAAAAGACAAATATATTGAATCTCCAGGATGAGGCCAGATTGGTCTGCTTCTGTGGTTGGAGAGGAGCGGCATGTGCAAAAAGACCTTGTTGTGCTGCTGGCTGATGACTTTGGAGAGGAGCCATGATCAGAAGTAGGGCACTGGGGAGGCAGATTGGGGGATAGAGCAAATCGTTCGGGGTAGTGGTCCTCATCGTCGGTGTCTTCCATGGCGGCGGCATCATAGCTCATCAACTGAGAAGGATAGTCGGTGTCCACAGTTCGGACAGGGGTGTGTTGTTGGAGCTGTGGCTGAGGCGGAAGACTCAGCGGGCTGACAGATCCGGCTTTGTAGTCGCGAAGCAACTTGGTATGCTCATGGTCTTGTTCACCAGAGTCAGAATCTGGTAGTTCGATGACCCGCACGCCTGGAGGGCTGAGCGAACGAGGGTTGGGTCTCCAGTGAATTGTATTGAATATGACTAGGCCAGTGACTGCCTGTGGCTCAGAGGAGCGGGCCTGTATTCCGTCATCGTCTGCTGCCACGGTGATGCAGTCTGATACCGCGCTGGAGCTAGAAGTGTAGATGAAGCTGCTCGGCGACGGCTCTTGGGGTTTGCTGGCGCTCATCTTGGGCATGTCGCTGGGCAGATAGAGGGAAGAGAGGAAAAGCAGGATGAAGATGGTCCAAAGGCACTCTTGAAGAAATCCAACGCTCTTGTTCTTATAACAACTAAGATTCTACAGACAAGGGACCTTGAAGGCTTCAACAAGTACCTTTAAGCTACCAATCGGGTTCATGCGCGCTTCCACCAGTTCACGCAGGCTACCGTAGTAAAGACGAGGTCAAGTGTGTGTCTCAAACGGCAAACAGCACCGTGATCCGATTGGTGCATCTTTCTAGATCATCTATCATTTAAACGTTCCAAATAACAAGGCGCCCGTCCACGCCGCTTGCTGTATCTCGTTGTTAGTAAAAGTGATAGCTGACAGAATCCTTACAAGACTTACAACTAAACTTAGCAACGACATCACCAGAAGTTTCGTAGGGACGCAGCATTGTGACGGTGTTTTGATGGACTGTCTTGAGCTGGGTGTCATCTTTGACCTTGCCCTTCAGATCCATCTGCTTGAACATGTTGAGCGCGGACTCTTCCCGGGCATCACCAAGACCAGGGCGGCTCTTGGCCTCAATCGTTCCGCTCAGCTGCCAGCCATTAAGACCACCCTTGAACCGGAAAGCCTCGCAGTCATATCCGGCGGCAATGATCTCAGCCTCTCCATTCCAGATGATGCTCATAAAGGGGAGCAGCTGTGTGTTGATGGTGACAACAGCCCTGGGCGGCTGCTCAGGGGCGCTTGGATACACAACAGTGATGCTGCTGTCATGCGCGGCAAAGGCAAGAGCATCTCCGCTGGGGGAGAAAGCCACAGAGTGAATCCAACCAGCCGAATTGTTCAAGTACTCGCCACAGATGGTGTTGAAGGGCAATCTCTCACCCCAGGCGGTGGGCTCTGGCCTGGCGTCGACGCCCTTGATGAAGCTGGACAAGACGCGCGCATGGGCATCGGTAGAGCCAGCGGCAAGAAGGACCGAATTGGGATGCCATGCGACAGTGGTGATGGTACTGCGAATTGGCTTCTTCAAGTGCTTCGAGACCCACCAGTCATTTTCCTCCTCGAAATAGCAGATCGCGATCAGTCTGTCACCAGATCCAACCGCAAACTTGGTCTCGTTCGGCGACCAGCGTACAAAGGTGGCAGCTCGGTTGATGCGCAGGAGGACGAGGGTCGGCTTATAGCCTTGGGGGGTAGGTTCCCACACAAGGGCATTGCGATCTGTGCGTGAGAGGTCAGTTGGAGTTGTTGTCGGAGATGGTCAAGTAACTTGCCCTGAGAGCAGGTAACAATGCGTCCTGAGTTGGGGGCAATATCAATGCTGGTCACAGTCTTGTCGTGGCCCTTGAGCTCATCCTTGAGTTTGAAGCTATTCCCGACCCTTCCGTAGAGCTCGACAGTGGTGTCGCGCGCAATGGCCAGCGTTTGGCGGTCAGCTGAGAACGAGTGATCCGCAATGGGATTGTGGAAAAGGTGGTGGACTTCGGGGGCCGACATGGTGTTGATGTTTGTACGGTAGGAGTAGCTCTCTACTACCGCTAGAGTTAACGAAGATGATACCTAGTACTGACTGGAGTTGCTGGTTGGATGATGGTGGAGTTGACCTTGGTCAGGGGAAGCTGTTGCGTAACTGGTGGGGCTGGCGGGATGAGGCGCCCTGACCAATGGCTAGCCACACGCCTAGGGGTGGCGCGTAGGATTCTGGTGTTTGGTGTTTGGCGCCTCCAAATTTCAGGTCACCTTTAATGCATCCATCGACTTAAATATCAACAACACCTTCAGTGCCTCCGTCCACAAATCGCGAATTGTTTGCGCCAATTCAGACAACCCCGATACTTGTGTTGTTTCCGAAGCACAAGAAGCTACAAATACTGAAAACCGACGATGGCTACACGCGCACTCCCTCCTGGCCTCCCAGCCAAGGTCGCTTCAGTGCCGCCAAACCAAACCCTCTATGTCACGAACCTCCCATCCAACAAGATTCAGAAGGAGGACCTTAGGACAGCACTCTACATGCTATTCTCGACATATGGCGCCGTATTAGATGTGGTGGCGCTCAAGACAATGAAGATGCGCGGCCAGGCTCACATCGTGTACAAAGATATTCAGACGGCCACGCAGGCCATGCGGTCGTTGAATGGGTTCGAGTTTTTTGGACGGGAGCTGGTAGGTAGTTCTTGTCTTTCATTTTTGGGTATATACTAACTCGAAACAGAAAATCTCCTATGCAAAGTCCAAGTCCAACATCATCGCCAAGCTCGACGGTACTTTCAAACCACCTGCAGCTTCGACGGCAGCCCAGGTCGAGGTTACCGACCTCCAGCAGAGCATCTTCAACGCTCCTCTACCAGGGGCGTCTGCAAATGTGACCTCCCGCGGTCTTCCCCCCAAGCCATCCGCGTCTGATCATGCCATGCCTGACGCCGCTGCTGAAACGCGCGGGACAAAACGGCCAAGGGAAGAGGAGAAGAAAGAAGAAGAGAGCGACTCGGATGCAGAGATGGAACTGGAGGATGATAGCGACGATGAATGATACCCGCCAGGTTGGCATAATACAGCGAGGATATGTTGGGGCACAGCTCCTTGGGCTCAGCCTACTGCGATTCGATTGCCATCTCTGACGGAACCCAAAGGCCGACACAACCCCCCACAAGGCCCAACCATACCATGAGATAGTCCTCCTTGGAGCAGTCAAATGTTGACATTGCTTCACCAAGAAGACAAGGATGTATAAAAAAACTGGGGAGCCCTGTAACTGGGTGATGCTGCAAAATGGTTTGTGTTAGTCTAGGACCTTTCGATCAGATGCAGAATCGCCTAGTTAACCATATTCTTGACAGCATAATGAAAAAAAGACATACGTCGGCCGAGATGCCACCAATTTCCCCAGCACTGCGGAGTCCATCTTTGTACTGGTCTGGTACGAGACGTCGAAAGACAGTATCGATGTTGAAAGCTTGCTCATCAACGGGGAGGTTGTGTAGACTGAACCACAAACAGGGCGCTTGATATGTTGGGTGGAGATGTATTTCATACACGACCTGCCCAGCAGTTGCCGTCGACTTTGGCTTCTTGTGGAACACAGCCTGGGAGAGTGTGAGTACAAAGCACGGTTCCAAAGCTGTGGAACGTACCTCATCAGCATCCTCGGCCTCCACCATCTTGCTGTCCACCATGTCGTCGCTGCTTTGAAATGAAAGACTGTCAAATATATTTGATAGGTCCCCATCGTCTAGCTCTCCTTCCAGTGGTCGAACTATTTGGACATATGTGTTGTTTTCTGGTCCTAGGCCGAAAGCTGTGTTGAGTGCGTTACATGTTCTGAGTTTCCATTTTCTCCGTACGGGACCCAAGGTAGCTTGGCAGTATCTCCTATCCAGGTGGTGGCACGCTTCGGCGAACTCTTCGCCTGTCAGGAAGGGGTAGTTCTGGAACTCGGATGATTTTCTCATGGTGACTCTGTTTGGGTTTCTTCAAAGGCTCCGTTTATCGAGTTGATGCGAGTGGAAAGAGCAAACCATGCCTAACTACTTAAACCTAATTGGGTCAAACGGTAGCCTCGATAACTGGGCAAGAGCATGACGATTAGATAAGCCTTCTTTCACTTACACCTTCCCTCGAGCCTCACCTCACCTCAACGCTCAAGTGCTTCATGGATTATTGCGCATACCCAAGAAATCCCAAGGCTAGGGTTTAAACACTTTGCGACCGTCCTTGCCAAGTCCATTTGCCGTTTGCCGTTTGCCATTTGGTGAAGGATGGGTCTGACAAACAATTTCTTGGCATTTAGTCATGATCCCCTGGAGACAAAAGCTCATCAAAGCTACAGTTCATGAAATTAGAGAACATTAAAACATATAAAAAGAAGAGCTTGAACAGCAAGCAACCACCAGTATCACAAACCTTAATCATCCACGGAAAGTGACGATATCGGCTGCCGGCATCAAACATAGCTGTCCTTTTCAGACGCCAAGACTCGGCGCACTGATCGACCGGCCACGATCTGTTGTTAGAACCCCACACAACAGTCGCATGCAACCAAGATATGCCCGCCGTTGTCAGCTCCAGCCAATCGACTTTGCTGGCATCTTTTTGACTGCATATAATCCCAAGAAAGCTCCAAGTGTTCCTGTCTTCCGGTCAGCAGCATTCCTGTCCCGCGTCTGACCTGCCACCCGGGGAAAGAGCCACATTGCTGGCCAAAAAGAACGGACGGGACGAAGGGTGTGCGTGTGTCGTTTTGTTGTGGATTCTCGTCTTGCTCTTGTACATATTGCTCCTCCCTGTGTACATGCAGTTTTGTCTCTTTCTTTCCTACCTACTTTATTCCTAAAAGAAGTCTCAGCTCACACACCACCACATCTCAAACCAACGGCACCTATTGATAGCAACCGCCACCACCACCACTACCACCACCGCGCTTATTACTTACACAACGAATTGATCATTTGCCTATGAACGTTCGAGACCCATTTAACATCCGTGGTCTGAATCGGGATCCCACTGCCAACTGGAGACCAAAGAGAAACACCACCGCCCACGACACCAGTAACATCACCACCACCCTCCAAAACGTAATCCGAACCGCCGCCGCCGAGACCGAGCGCCTTCGCGACAAGGCGAGCGAGGTGCTGGAAGCTAGTACCTCCCTTTTGCCGACAACGAACACACCTACGAACACAACCGAGATACGATTCTCCTCCGAACCGGGCGTTGGAGATCAAGAAGAAGAGGATATGTCTTCCTTCTCGATACCCAAAAATGTCCCTTCCTTTAGCAACCCACAACGCCAGTACGAAGACCGCTTATGGGCCGCGGCTACAAACAAGAATAGCAAGCCGGGGAATATTTTGAGCGGGGTGCAAGATATCATTTCGGGGGGCAATCGTGCTGCGTTGCCGATGTATAAAGATAAGCCGTATATGTACCCCCCAGGACGGGGCGGGTATGGTGGGGGAGGAGGGGGATTGAGACCTAGGAGGAAGAGGACGTTGGGGTTGTTGTTGCTTGTTGTGGCTGGGTTAGTTTGGTGGTCGGGTGTGTTTTCTGGGGAGCAGGAGGGTGCGGTTGTGAGCAGATGGGGGTGGTGGGGACAGGATACGGGGAGGAGTAGGGCGAATTGGTTGAAGAGGAGGGAGAGGGTGGTGGAGGCTATGGAGTTGAGTTGGGATGCGTATGAGAGGTATGCTTGGGGGATGGACGAGTTTCATCCGGAGTCCAAGACGGGGAAGCAGATGGTGCCGAAGGGGTTGGGGTGGATTATCATTGATTCGTTGGATACGCTCATGTTGATGAACTTGACCAGCCGGTTATCGCATGCAAGGGAGTGGTTAGCAAAGGATTTGACGTGGGAGCAGGATGAGTATGTGAACACGTTTGAGACGACGATTCGCATGTTGGGAGGGTTACTTTCGGCGCATTACCTCTCGACCACGTTTCCACAGTTGGCGCCCATTTCAGATGACGACCCTGGGAAGCCTGGGGAGGATTTGTACTTGGAGAAGGCGAAGGACTTGGCTGACAGACTGATGGCTGCGTTTGATTCGCCTTCTGGGATTCCATACGCCAGTGTCAACTTGAAAGAGTTTAAGGGCATTATTTCACATGCTGACTCGGGTGCTTCATCCACGGCCGAGACAACGACTCTGCAGCTCGAGTTCAAGTATCTCGCGAAACTAACGGGCGAGAAGGATTTCTGGGACAAGGCGGAGAAGGTCATCCAGCTGGTGGACGACAATGGCGCTCAGGATGGATTGGTGCCCATTTTCATCTTTGCTACAACGGGCAAATTTCATGGCGAGAACATCAGATTGGGCAGTCGTGGCGACTCGTACTACGAATATCTCATCAAGCAGTATTTGCAGACCAACAAGAAGGAGCCAATTTATCAGGAGATGTGGGATGAGGCGCTGCAGGGCGTCCGGAAACACCTGATCACTTACACGGAGCCGTCACAGTTTACCATCATTGGCGAGCGCCCAAGCGGGTTGAGCAATGAACTTTCACCCAAGATGGACCACCTCGTCTGCTTTATGCCCGGAACAATTGCTCTGGCGGCCACGGGTGGGCTGACCGAAAAGGAGGCCAGGGGCTTGCCCACATGGACCGACAAGAATGAGGCCGATATGCAGCTCGCACGGGAACTTATGCACACGTGCTGGGGCATGTACAAGTACATGGCGACCGGCCTTGCCGCTGAGATTACTTACTTCAACCTGCCCAAGGAACCACTTCCGGCATCGGCTCCCCACCAGGCGCCCGCCGAATTCGACCCCGATCCGGAGGCCGAGTGGCGCAAGGATTTTGACGTGAAGCCGCAAGACAGTCATAACCTGCAGCGCCCAGAGACGGTCGAGAGTCTGTTCTACATGTGGCGAATCACCGGCGAGGAAAAGTATCGTGATTGGGGCTGGGAGATGTTCAAGAGCTTTATGAACTACACAGCGGTCGAGGATGGCGGCGGGTTCACCAGCTTGTCCAATGCCAACATCATCCCTCCTCGGACGAGGGACAATATGGAGAGTTTCTGGCTGGCGGAGACGCTCAAGTACTTTTACTTGCTGTTCTCGCCGAATGACCTACTACCGCTCGACAAGATTGTTTTCAATACGGAGGCGCATCCTTTCCCAAGATTCGATATGGGGCCGTTGTTTTCCACGGGGTGGAAGAGGAAGCCTCGGGATGCGGCAGGGAAGCTTGTGGAATAGTCTGTGAATGATATCGATGGCGACCTGTTTCTCTTTTTCTTTGGATCATGATAGGCGTTGCAGGATAGCGGAGGTGATGGTCCTATATATATCCACTTGACACTGTACAGATACGGTAATACGTTATGTTGTATGAAGTTGAAGCGGCTTGTTTCTCCCAGGTTTTTGATTCCTCTCGATGGCACAGATAGAGATCAATGGTTCAAGATCTCATGCGGCGGAAGCTATGTCATGAGGTGGCTAGGGGAAGCTCCACGGGGTGGCACGGACAAGCACGAGGCAGCACGGGCGATAGGGCATTAAGGAGATGGATGGCGAAGAACCCACTTGAACTCCGATGGAGATGGAAATCAATGGAGATGGGAATCGGTGGAGAATTCTCCATAGAATCCACAGCGGGCGCCAAAGCGGCTGCAGCGGGTAGCTAGTAGGATCCCTGCTGAAAATCATCCACACATGTTCTTTTGAGGGTTGAACTACCGGCCTGTTGTTATGCCTCCTCAGCGAATCCGGGGGTTTTCTTCTCTCTCCGAAACATACATGGACATTTTTTCGCACCCCACGAGGGATTCTTGTTGCTGGCAGGGCTTCTCCTTGTTGCCAATTACGGTAAAGGGTTCAATGCGTGTGCATGCTGCGAAACTTGACAGACGGGGAACGCCTCAAGGCTTCTCACTCTTTCGAGCAGAAATGGATTCCCGAGATTGTATATGGATTCCCGAGATTTCTCCCTGGGAGCGAGACAAGAGTTTATCACGAGGAATATTCTTCCGCGGCAGATAGCCACAAAGCTTTGACAGCTCACGGCACCGTCACACTACCTATCGAGTTGATCATCTGCTGTTCATATTCTTCCTGAACATCAAACACCAATAGACATTGTCAGAAGCTCCCATCGTACACCCACCCCTCCCTCTTGGACCTCGATGTGCGACCCATACGCCATCATCGCAACTCTATCTTGGGCACCCCCTTCGACGTAGCATGTCTCTCCATAATCAACCATAATTCTCTTTTGTTGGCTTTTAATATCCTTATATACCTAAGAAATGCCAAAAATGCCAAAACCAAACACTCCACACCCCTCCACCGCCACAACGCTCAACATAAGCGGTGGCCAACGCAGCAGCCTCCTCCGCCGTGACTTCCTCTCTAGCTACCCCGAAGACGACGACGACAGCAACAGCACCACCGCCCACTCGCACACACCTTCGCACTATGTACAGAGCTGGGTTAACTCCTTTCGGAGGGATCCCGGAAGGAGGATCACACCCGCAACGGTGGTTCACGGCGTGGGAAGCAGTAAACGGTCGTCGACGATAGCAGGGGGTAGCTCGCGAGGAGGTGGTAATAGTGGTGGTGGTAGTAGTAGAGAGGAAAAGGAGAGGCATATCGGAGGGCATTACTTTGATTTGCACGCCGCTAACGTCAACACGGCGAATACGCAGCTTTCGAGGGAGCTGAAGGGGAGGCATTTGCAGATGATTGCTTTGGGGGGGACGGTTGGTATGGTTTCTCTTTTGTTGTTGTGTAAAAATAGAATAGGGGCTAATGTGTGATGGGCAACAGGAACCGGCCTCTTTGTCGTGTCGGGCTCGACGCTCACTGCTGGGGGCCCTGCCTCGATGCTGTTGGCATATGCCTTCATCGGCGGCATGCTCTACTGCACCATGCAAGCGCTCGGCGAGCTCGCCGTCGCCTTCCCCGTCGCTGGCAGTTTCTCGGCTTACTCGACCCGCTTCCTCGATCCGGCCCTGGGATTCTCGATGGGGTGGAATTACGCCCTCCAGTGGCTGGTTTGTCTGCCGCTTGAGATCATTGCGGGAAGCATGACGGTCAACTACTGGAGGGAGGACATCCATCGATCCGTCTTTGTCACAGTCTTCCTCGTCGCCATCGTGGTGATAAACCTCGTCGGCGTCAGAGGGTACGGCGAAGCAGAGTTCTGTTTCTCCATCCTGAAAGTCATCGCCGTTATAGGGTTTATCCTCTTGGGATGTGTCATCAACATAGGCGGGTTCCCCGACGAGGGCTACATAGGAGGGAGGTATTGGAAAGATCCCGGCGCATTCAACAATGGGTTCAAGGGGTTCTGCACCATCTTCGTCACGGCGGCGTTTGCCTTTACGGGGATCGAGTTGGTTGGTTTGGCGGCTGCAGAAGCGGTCAACCCGAGGAAATCGCTCCCCACGGCTATCAAGCAGGTCTTTTGGCGGATCACACTGTTTTATCTCATCTCTCTCGCGCTTGTGGGGCTTTTGGTTCCCTACAACCACCCCGATCTCTTGGGAGCGGAATCTTTTGCCGATGCGTCCTCCTCCCCTTTTGTCATCGCGATCGAATCAGCTGGCATCGCCATCCTCCCTGGTATCATGAACGCGGTGATCCTCGTGGCGGTGGTATCCGTGGGCAACTCGGCCGTGTTCGGCTCCTCCCGGACGTTGGCCGCTCTCGCAGATCAGGGACAAGCTCCCAAAATATTCGGGTACGTCGACCGCCGCGGGCGTCCCCTTATATCAATCCTCATCGTCAGCGCCTTTGGCCTACTGGGGTACCTAGCCGACCTGGACCAACCCTCCGAGGTGCTCAACTGGCTCCTGGCCGCCACCGGCCTCTCCTCAATCTTCACATGGGCCTCCATCTGCCTGGCGCACATCCGCTTCCGGAAAGCCTGGGCCGTCCAGGGGCACTCACTCGACGAACTCTCCTACCTCTCCCAGGCAGGTGTAACTGGCTCCTGGATCGGACTGTTTCTCAACATATTGGTGCTCATCGCCCAGTTCTGGACGGCCGCCTGGCCCATCCCCCCTACTCTCCCCGACCCAGACGCGGTCGACGAGTTTTCAACCGCACCTGAAGGAGCCCGCCGCGTCGTCCCGACTGTCCCGACGGGAAACGGCAGCGGGGTGACGATCAACAACCAGGGCGACGTGGTGCACAACTTTTTTTTGCAGTGCAGTTCCGTGCCGATCATTGTCCTGTTCTGGGCGGGATACAAGATCTGGTTTAGGACCAAGGTGGTGAGGCTGGAGGATATCGATCTTGATACGGGGAGGAGGAGGGCAGGGGTGGTGTACTGGAACAGTCATTCTGCCGGTGGTGGTGGTGCGAGGGCAAGGGGTTTGCCTGTTTTTTCGTTGTTGACGAAGCAGGAGTTGGAGTGGGAGAGGGAGAGGGAGTTGAGAGGGATGCCGAGGTGGAAGAGGGTTTATAGGTATTTGTGTTGATATGGAAAGGAAAGGGCAAAGGGCAGCGAGCGTGAGGGGGAATGAGATATATGATGCTCGCGCCTCGCCTATAAAAGCTTGACGTTATTTTACAAATGGCGGGTTGTTCTCTTTTCAGGAGGGTGGCTGGATTATTTTTAATATATAGCATTCAAAGACACTCCAAATTGCTCAAACCCAAATTTCTGAAACCTCTCCTTAGTTGTGGCAGATAGTCTATAGACTGATCTGAACAAGTTCGCAACAGCACGCCATTAACCCTGAGAGAAAACATCACCGGCAAGTCAAATAAAAGTCTCTCTTCGGTTGAAATCAGTTTACACTACCTGGTAACCTAACAAACATATCCCTGTTCCTTCTTCCTATCCTCGTCCAGGACAGTCAAAGCATAACAACAATCAATCATAACATAAAAATCCCAGGGTTCCATTTTTATTACCCTTCCCTCCACGCTCTTGATACTCCGTCAACTGGCAAAAACGCCCAGGAAACATCGACGAGCCTCACACAGAAAAAAGAAACAGAGCATGCTCTGTAAAAAGGACCTCCCAGTAGATGTACAAGCTGTCTTTCTTGTCATGAAAGTGCACTGATCATGATCAAAAAAATGCGAAATCCGTTCTTAAAAGTCCCAGAAGCTCTCCACCTTGGCAGGAGGCCCACGGCCGCCCTTTTTCTGGGGCTGAGTTGGCGCGTCCTCGTCGCTCTCGTCACCCAGCGCCCACCCGCGGCCAGCACCCTTTCTGCCACCCATCCCGTCGCCAGCAGTGTTGATGCCGCGCTCTTTCTTCTCGGCCAAGCCCCAACCGCCCTTCTTATTGCCCATGCCATCACCGGCTGTGACAATTCCTCTCGTCTTGCCATTGGGGTTGTTGTTCTCCTTCAGGGCAGCGGGCGAAACATCATAGGTCTCCCAGTTGCTCTCCATCATGCGCACTGCCTTCTTCCTGTCATCACCGAGCTTCTCAGCCTTGTCTTTGCCGTCGTTGCTATCCCGAGGAGATTCGTCCGTCATCTCAAAGTGAGGATCGAATGACTTGTGGCGTCCGGCTTGGTTTGTAATATTGCCGAGAGGAGCAGGACCTGGGGTCGGCGCACTGCCGTCCTCCTTGTACAGGTTCATTTCGTAGAGGTGCTGCCCTTCATTCTGACCCCTACCACGGGGTGGGCCGCGGAACCGACCGCCAGCTGGCGTCTCACCGTCATCGACAAAGTCAAAGTGAGCCTCGGCAGTAATGCGGCCCTTGGCCTGCTGGGCCTTGGGGGCAGGTTGCTCCTCAGTAATGGCATCTTCAGTAGACCAATTGCGAGCTTCCCGGGCCTTGTGCAAGGTGCGGGATGCTGTCGGCTTTTGTGGTGTTACGAAATCCTCAAAGCCCCACGAAGCACCATGCTTGGAGCTCTTTGCGGGAGCAGGAGCGGGCTTCGGGGTCTCCTGAGAGTGGCCGTCATCAAAGTCGAAGTGTTGGTACTTCTTTGGGTTTGGGCGGATGACACGTTCGGGCGATCTGCCGTTCTCGGGCGTGTCGGCCTCGGCGGTATCATCGTCGCGGTCAAAAAGGCGGACAGCTTGGAAGTTCTTGCTAACCCCGGCCTTGGCCTTGCTTGGAGACACAGAACGCTCGCGGCCGTTGCTGGGGGAAACGGGCTCCTCAGGCTCGTCGCCCAGAATTTCGGTAAAGGAACGCTGGGTAGGTCTGCGGCCAGCATAGGGAGAGACGACGGTAACCTCTTCCTGTTCCTCCCGCGGGGCGAACAAAGCCAAGGAGGCGTGAGGATCGCGGAGAGGGTTGGTCGACTTGGTGCGGTTATGCATGGGAAGATCAGTAGTAAACCCAGGAGCTCCGCCTCCCTTGACGCATTTCGCAATCAAGCTGACCTGGTCCTTGCCATCGCGAATGGGCCAGTTGCGACCCGACTTGCCAATAACGTCGAGTTGCTTCAGCAGCGACCCTTGGTCCCAGTTCTGGCGGATCTGGAGAATCTTGCCGTCGGCATCGAACAAGACGATGTGGGTAACGGCAAAAGACACAGTCCGGTCGGCAAGGAAGTTGTCGTCCAATCCAGGCAGATACGGGCCACCGCTGGAAATAAATTCGATGACAAGCTCAGCCTCCAGAACCACGGCGTTCTGCCCCTCGATGACGAAAAGCACGTCTTCCTTCTTCTTCTTGCTCTGGTTGCGGAAGGTTGAAAAGTGCTTGATAATGCTATCGGGACCGTTGAAGCTCGTCGTCGAGGTAATGTAGTGCAGAGACGCGTCTTGCGCGAGCACAGTCGGGGTTGGTGCAGCTAGAAACTGCTTGTACGCAGCCTGAAGCGCCATATTTGCTGATTGGGACGCGTCGATTGGAAAGAAATGTGGATGCAAAGAGGATGAGGTGTTTGGGAGAGAAGAAGCCAACAGAGACCAAAAGAGTCGAAAATAAAGGGAGCGGGTCCCGAACGTGGGAAGGCCAGGATTCCAGGATGCAGGAAAGTGCAGGGTGAATGCACAGGGAAGGGGCACTTCAATGTCTTGGCAGGCACCTCGTCGACAACAGATGGAAGATGCCAAAAGCTCGGGGAGGGGGGTCAAAGATGCTAGGTAGCCAATTGAAAATGCCTATTTAAACAGTTCATGGTGTGGTGGGTTGTGTAACTCCAGGCTATGTACACTCCGTAGTCCGTATTGCCATAAGCTATGGTGCCTCGTCCCCACCTTACCTACCCATCCCATCCACAAGCTGCACCGCGCGTGAAGTTCGACGCGTTGCCAGTCAAGTCTGGTTTAGGAAATTGTCAGGGGTCATCAAGATTTCAATGGGTTATTGTTGTTCATGCGTGTCGCGGTGTTTTGTTTACTCGCTTCCTGGTTGACACGGCAAATGTGTAAGTGTCTAAGCCAGGAAGGATGACCCCGCATTTTACGTCTACATATCAAATATATGGCTTCTCCCTCGGGTTGTGCGGTCTTATTTTTACATAAAGGACATCGATATTATGGTATCTCATCCACTTCAGTCCACCTTTTTATCACCAGTTGACTCACGGGTTGCAGTTTGTCAGAGAAAGACAAACTTCATGCTACTTATTATCAAGTCTATTGCGGATGCCCCGCAACCCGTTTCGTTTCAGGATGAGCACCAGCCCCACATTGGAAGCAGGGATTGACGTTTCGGATGACAGCTTCATCCTGAAGAGGGTTAGGACGACTTGGCACTCATGTCGAACTGGAATTCGCCAAGAGATGCGATTCAACGACCAGTCTGGACTTTTGCCCAAGGCTTGGGGTTCGAGTGACGAGCTTGACATCCTGGCGGGATTTGTATCCGTATGCCCCGCAGATGATATCACCAACACCTTCAAGCCTCACGAAAATACTTAACCCCTCTCGATGATTCCAATGCCTCTTTGACGGTTCGTGTAACTCAGCATCTGAAACGAGGCAGCTCCCTACCCCAGCTTGCCTCAGCCTCTCACCGCAGCACAAGTGACCCCTCTCCACCACTGCACGCTGCGGAGGCATCCGTCAACCACACCGCCGGGAACGGCTTTGATACGTCGCCGTATAACACCGCTCCGAGTGGCAATGATAGCCAGCAATGCATCTGCCGACGTTGTTGGCTGACAATATACCGCCAGCTGTTCACCGTTCGTTCTGTGTTTCAGGTGAGAACTTTAAAGATTGCGTCCCATTCCAAATCAGCCTTACGGGTCTGGAGGCTCGAGTCACGGGCTGCTTTTCTTCGTGTTCAGCAAATAGCGATCAACAATGTCCATCTTATTCCCCAATCTGTATCTCTTTCGCGGGCGTTGTTTGCCTGATCGGTTTGAGATCGTCCGCTCGTTTACCTCTGCCTCTGTGTTTCTCGAGTGAGGCTCCTGAAGCCCCTTGCTGTTCTTATAAGGCTGAGCTGCCTCCTTACCTAGTCACCTCATACAGAGCTGACCTTTGTCATTTTTATTTCCAGTACTCGTCCGTAACAGCAACCAAACATGATAATCCACCCTCCCCTACCAAAGCTCACAATTTACCCTCCCTTACCACCCTCTCCATTATTACACTCTCCCTTGCCATCATCCACACCACCACCGCCGCCGCCGCCACCGCCAACAATCCTCCCCAGGCCAAAATCCAAACCCCAACTACACACCCACCTCCACCACCAAACTTACAACTCCCTCCTCTCACTCCCGCTGGCTTTCTCCCTCTCCCTACCCTCAACTCTCCTCAGCTCCTCCAACCTGAGGACCGCACCCCTCGAACTCAACCTCTACTTCCCCCACAACAGATCCTGCACCCTCCTCCGAGATCTGGACGACTTCTTCACCCTCAAGAATGGCTGTGGCTGGGTACCGCCAGATGAGGGGCAATCTGCCGCAGAACAGGTAGCGAAGAGAATTGACAGGCTGAAGGAGTTGCTGTTTCAATGGGAGAGAATCATCCCGCTACACGGCCCCCAAGATCAAGCGGGCATTGATGAAGAAGGATGGAAGGAGTGGTGGGAGGAGCGGGTGCACTGGTCACAAAGAAAAGTGGACGAAGAGGACGAGACGGATGAGGAGGATGTGCCGTTTGTTCCTGACTGTCGGATGGATGAGGAGGATGTGCCCGCGCATGGAAAGGATGCCGTGGACGACGACACAGATGACGAGGACACACCCTTTGTGCCCGATCACCGAAGGACAATAGCAATCGACGGGAAGCAGACTGTGATCATCGGGATAGACCCATCTGATAGACCTGCCGGAGTACCCCCTCCATCCGAACAAGAACGGCGAAAGCAGATCGACGCCATCAATAAAGCTAGACTGCGCACTATACGCGGTAGGAATCACCACCATCGATTCAAAACTTCCGAGCTGGAGTCACTTCTCCAGCAGTTTCTAGGCCAAGTGTTACAGAAGGAGATGGGGGCGAGGTTAGCAGGGGCGAGGAGTGATAACACCTCTTTGGAGCATTTTCTGAGACGGAGGGAAGGAGACTGTGGTGGGCGTTAACCAAGATGGAATGTTACAGTGATGATACATGATTTTGCATTTACATGTACCTATGCCTTAGTAAATAACGGTTTCTATTATATCTTTCAGCGTCCTTTCAAGGAAGCTATTAACATGAAATGCTCCTTCCTACCTATGCAAAATTAGGGTATCAAACTGTCTATATCACCTTGCGCCTTCCTGTTTTGAGATCCGAAAAGCTCAACAAAGAAGGCACGACACAACTGCACCTGCCGTCTGCCGTTCGATCCTTCCACTTAGGTACCCTCCCCGCAAAACAACTGGCATATAAAGGTAGGTTTAACCCGTCTCCTATTGTGAATCATACCTCGAAAGTTATTCATTAGGCCTTCAAAGATAGCTAATCTGCCTACTAGTTTACTATTGAGGCATAATTCATGATATAATATAGGTCAACCTACTTTTCCTGTACTCATTATCTATAGAGAGGGTGCCCCCTCAACCGCATCCACCCTCCCTCCCCCCTTTCCAACTACCCGAACCCCACCGCCCAAGCCGCATTCCCCATCTGCCTCAAAACAACAACAATATTCTCACTAACCGGCGGCAATCCCCCCTCCTTAACCTCCCCCGTCCCCTCCTCCACAAAATTCGCCTCCAAAACCCCCCTCGCAACCTCCATCACCCCCCTCGGATCCTCCACCGAAACAACCCCCCTCTTCCCCATCCCCTGTACAACCACCTCCCTCCCCTCCCCCCCATAAACCAACCACTCCTCCAACCCCGCCCCTTCCACCCCTTCCCCATCAATCACCAACGGTGCCCCCATCCCCCCACCTTTCCTCCTCCCTGACGCCCTGATAATGATCCCATAAGTCCACAAACAAAGCGCAGCATGGTGCACCGCAATCGCCCAGAAGTCCTTTAGATGTCCCTTGGGGAAATTCCTCCCCCATCGGAAGATCTGGCCGGCATGATACAACGCCTGGCGGCTGTCGCTCGATTCGAGACACCATTTCTGCAAAAGGGGGTAGACCCTTCTTGCTTGGTCTTCCCCTTCTTTGCCGGTCAACAGTTGGAGGTCGATTAGTGAAACGTGGAGGTTCATTTGGAGGAGGTGGAGAATCATGGATTCTTGGGCAGACAACATCTCGTGCCAGCCGCGGGTGACGGATTGGAAGAGGGAGAGTTGACGGCGGAGTTCGCCGTGGCGTTGGGTGAGGAGCATTTCGGGGGAGAGCGAGGGGTCAGTAGTGGGTAAAGGGGAGGAGGAAAGGATGGATTTGAGCTGGCGGTACTCCCATATTAGGGACCAGAACCCGTGGAGGTAGATACTTATGGCGTATTGCACGTCGAGGAGGTGGTGGTTCGTGGCGAGGAGGTTGATGTCCCTGAATAAATCGCCTAGCGATGGAGGGCGTTTGTTGCCCTCACTGTTGGTCCGAGATTCGAGATACCGGATTTTAAACTCCTCTGCTGTACGTGCAAACCAGAGATCTTTCGAGCAGGGTAAAGGGAGGGTGAGCTCGGCGTAGGACATGGAGGGGTTGTTGAATTGTGTCATGGACACTTGGGCATCTCGGAGGTAAGCGTGGAAAACGAGACGTTTCCATGATTCGAGTTGGTACCATTTTTTCCATTTTTCTTCGAGGACTTCGCCCTCGTCGGAGGGGTGGATGATGACGTCTGGGTAGGCGGTTTTGGTGAATTTTCCTCTGTAGCGCATCATGGCCATGGGAACCGAGAGATGACATTCTGCGATTTCCATTTTCCGACGGTTGCCGCTCCAGAGGCCGACGTCTTGCACTAGCACCAGAGCTTGGACTGGGCCGAGGAGGCCGATGTTGGTGTTGTTTTCTTCAAATCTGCCTGGAATGGAGATACGGACGGCTTCTTGTAGCGCGAAACCGAATCTTCTTAGGGTAGTGACCGGGGCAAGAACGGCACCAGCAGCGGTGGCTATGGCGAGCCACTCTGGAGATTGGTGGTTCATGGAAAACGAGCCATAGTGAATCCATGATGAGACTTGGCACATGTGTGCAGCCAAAAAGACATGAATCCAGGTATCCATCATCTCGGCCGAGGGAAACGATGAAGCCACGCGATTTATCATGCTATTTTCCCTGCATGTGCTCAGAACGATGGCCAAGATCTTGTCCCGGTTGGAGCTATGCAGAGTGTCCTTTACCACTCGATCAGGCTTGAGGGCTTTAGATCCATGTACATCCCGGGAGAGCAGTGGAAGGTTAGACTGCTCGTTGTAGCCCGTATCGGTCCTTTTCGGAACCCAACGCCAGGGTGATTCGGTCCAGATCTTGACGAGTGTCGATCGCATGGCCGCAACCTCTGCCGAATTGTCCACTTGAGTAGTCGAGTCGAGTACATGCTGGGTGGCATCAGGGTTCCAATTCTCGAGAAGACCAAAGTCAAATTCTCGAAAGTCCAGGTTGACATCATCGCAAAAGTCCAAAACAGCCAGTCCTTGTGCCTCAGCCATTCTGGCTGAATTTCCAAACGACTGGTCGTACAGAACATCACGTAGAAATTCTGAGAATGGTGCTTTTTCCAAGTCTTGCTCCACCGTAGCCAGGCCCTGGTTCTGATAGGTAGCCTGAGGACGATTGAGGTTGTCTGGGTTGTTCTGGTCCATTAGTGTTTCAGGCGTTGGCAACTGTGATTCTTCTTTGAACTGCCGATCATCTGGCGTGAGGGAGTTGCTAGCAAGGCTGGGCTGCTGATATCGAGAAGACGACGCAAAGCTTTTCAGTGCTGGGTTGAAAGTTGGCTGTTGGAATTCAGGCTCAGCGGCACTTATTGGTTGAGCGTATTGCGATGAAGCGCTCGGAGACGTGTCCGGTGGTGGATGGGACTCAAAACCATGGGCGTTTGCGGAGAGATGTAGCAGGTGCATCGCGGCATCCTCTGAGGATGCTACCTCACACGTTATGCCACGGTTCTTACATCTTGTGCATCTGATAAGAGTTAGTGTGAGCTCAGGAGTGAAGACGTGATGCATCATCAGGGGCACTTGCGGTTTCATCTCTTCACACTTGACTCTAGCCTTGGCACATGCCTGACAAGCATGTGCAACGCGGCCGGCACCAAGAGCCGCGGAGCTGAGGCGTTTACGTTTGTTGCTGTTGTCATCTTGATGGTTGGTGCGATGACGTTTGAGGAGGTCTGCCCGGGCGAAGGCTTTGGAGCAAATCTTTCACCATATTAGTCAGGTTTCTGGTGAGCTATGACGAGTTTTGCTCAGCATGTTTGAAGACGCACATCGCAGACGAAGCGCTTCCCGAGAGTATGGGTTGCTATATGTCTCTAACGCATCATCTTCATCAGTAATGTGAAGACAGTATACGGCCTGGAGACGGTGAGTGTTCACCTGGAGATGCTCGGGCCGAGAATACCGACGCAAGCAATGAGCGCACTGGTAAAGCGATGTCGGGAGCTGTGGCTGTGGCGGTTGTTGTTGTTGTTGTTGTTGTTGTTGTGGCGGCTGGGAGGTGGTGTTGGCATTGATCGAGCTGGATGGATGTGAAAATGAGGCCGGAGAGGGTGATGCAGCCGGAGCCGAGGCCGGGGCCGTGCCGGTGAGAGGACCGGCGGCTGATGTCGAGTGTGGGAGGACGGGTGGAGTAAATAAAGAGGCGTTGGGGTCAATTCCAACTACCGGTGGTTGGGGTTGGCCACGAGGAGGAGGATTACTGGTGGGCGGGTCAATAAGATGGCGGATTGGATACATGGTGAATTGGTGAGAAGTCCATCAATTGGGTGTAACACTGGGTCATGGTAGCGCGAGCATCATTGAGGCGCACCAGTTGGCGATTTCAGAGCCAAGTGCCCAGACTACTGATTTGGCGTTGGTGCGGACGGAACTGTGGTGGAACAAGCCGGCTGCCAGTCAGTCATTCACGTCCGTGAGTAGAGATGCAGATATCGCCAACACAATCGTGACTTGACAAACACTTGACTCGGGACTTTGATGTTCAACTTGGCTACGATTGTCTCTTGTCCAAAGCAGTTAGACCCAGCAACATCCTAGCCAGGCCACGCGTTCCCCTGCTAAGCGGCCCCATACTCCGCGTGCCAAGACAGTTCGTCAGCGGGGAGATCAACCAGTTTCCACTGTTTCGCAGCAAACGGTCAGCATGGAATCCTGGTGCAACTCTCCAGTGCATCTGAACATCTCGAATGAAGATCTGGCAAAGCAGTCATAGCTGACCACCGAGCCACCTCTCCCGAAGGCCTCTCTTTATGAAAACCATGTTGGGACTCCTCCGCCCGAATAGTACCCGCTCCCCGATGTCCTCGGTTCCGAACATCTACAAACACCCAAGCGACTAACGGCAAACCTGACACTGGCCTTTTTACCATAAATTGGCCCTGCCATCCCCAAGCAATCAAACCTGCAGTATATATTGCTCTTGCGGTTGGGACACCGGGCGCCGCATTCACACCCAAATGGATTCCTCTGACGATTGGGGCGGTTTTGGCCTCAAAGCCATACCGCGATTTCACTAGCTCGGGACTCGAATCATTATCTGGAACTGCTATGGGACTTGAAACTGTTTCGTGGGGTTGGCACTCATCAGTGTTCAAAAGACAAGTACCTCGACACGCACCCTAGCCTTACATCACACTCAGGCGGCTCTTTTCAATAGAGTAACATCATGATAAGCTTATGATGCCAATGTTGGGGAACTCCGACAGGCCCACTAGGCAATATATTTCAAAGTCTTGTCCTGACCGTTGTCCAGATCTCAAAAGAAAGAAAACAAGAGTTTCTCAGCAGGTCACAGTGCCGTGGTGAGCCAACCAATACCAAACCTTGTCAGTCGCCATTCAACATCCACTCAAGGAGAACACAATGGTGGGTAGGCAATATTCTCGGTCTTGTCTGTCTTAATACCCATCGCTACTCGACCGGGCAAGCCGATCCCAGTCGTCTTGCAGATGGTCGAGTGGCCCGTAAGCTCTATACCATGCCCGGGAGCCGGAACGGAAGCTACAAAAGTACAAGCCATGAATATAAGCCGCTATACCATCACATCCCTTGACCATGAGTGGCAGAAAGCAGAATCGGACCCGAGTCTGTGCGTACAGATGCCGGATGGTTTCATTCATGCTGACTGTGATTGCAGAAAAGCCATGTCTTCTCCTCAATCCCATATTGTCTTGCTCTCAACCACAATACTCATCGGCCCTTACGGAGCTACGGAATGATTCATAAGAGTCTTTCTCTTCAGGACATAAGGCTGCCCAGCAAATGCTATTCGGAGCTCCGGGCCTCGGCGGGTGCTGGGTCTGTTGTTCTGGCGGTTGGAATATAAAAACACAGACCGGGAGTGTCAGCCAAGGTGTAATGGAGCATGCAGTGCAACCGATGGCACAAGGCACAATACCATGAACCCCAGCACCGGCAACGGTGTGCTAGGTTGGTAAAGCGCTGCGATAAGTGTCAGTAGACCACCACCCCTGTGCCAAGGAACGAGCCAAGCCATAAACAAGATGCAGGGATTGCAACTGTCCTTTTGCATATTACAACACACTCTCATTGTATCGGTCTTGTGTATGTAGCAGTCGCCCAAGAGCCCGCGAGGTAGAGCCGTCTCGGCCTTTTTTTCTGCGCAGATGGCAAAGAGTATATGACATCAAGGACCTCGCAGAACTAGCTGCTCCTGATCGCGTCGACTCTTAGGTTGGTGTGTCAGGCCCTCTCCCTTTCAACACCACTTCGCCGAAGGATCCAGACTAGAGTGAGGCTTGATCCTACTGGGGAACACAAACATACTTGTACAGGACGCCACAACAACCCCTTTTGCAGGCCGGTTACTACGTCTGACCCTTGGAAACCGTATGTATATCTACACCACCCTTCCCATAACATCATGTCTACACGTTTACTAACATTCATCAAGAAAACATTATGGCTGGAGATCGTATCGCTGCCTCTTTGGCGGCCAACCCCCATAGTGATCGTGGTGACAAGAAGAGAGTTGTCACCCTCGGCAACGTTCGTCTTCGTGATCAGGACACGAACGAGATCATCCTGATCCCGACACCTTCTTCTGACCCCAATGATCCCCTCAACTGGTAAGCCTTTTACAACACCTCGAAGACACCTAGCTAACACTTGTTAGGCCACAATGGTACAAGTACTATATGGCGACTGTCATCTGCTTGGCCATGATGATTTGCAACTTTCTGGCGGCAGGGCCCTCGATTGCCATGGTCAACATCACCATGGAGTTCTTCGTTGGTGCCCATCCAGGAAGAAACCCCAAGCTCTTCCACGAAGCTGTAGCCAAGGTTGCGTACTTTTTCACCACCTGTGCTCTCATGCAGGGTATTGGAAACTTTTTCTGGGTCCCTGTTGCCAACAAATGGGGACGCCGGCCGACTTATGTCTTTAGCTATTTGATCTACTTTGTAAGTCAAGACAAATCATGAACGAACGCTGAACCGAACTAACAAGGACCCCAGGCCTCTGCTGTCTGGCTTTGCTTCGAGCGCTCCTACGGCGGGTTTCTTGCCGGCCGTGTCATCATGGGCTTTGGTGCCGGTGCTGCCGAGACAATCGCCCCCATCACCATCGCCGACATCTTCTTCCTCCACGAGCGAGGTACAGTCATGGCTTTATACAGCTCCTTTCTCGCTGTCGGTGTAGCCATCGGTCTCATCATCTCAGGGTATGCCCTCTATTATCACACCTTCCCATCCCCATTCTAACAAGATATCCCCAGCGTCATCACAATCGACCACCACTGGCGTGTAATCTTCCAAGTCGCCTCCGCCCTTGTCGGCCTCGTCCTCCTCATCGCATTCTTCGCCTTTCCCGAAACAGCCTACATTCGTGAAACCCCTTCCAACAGCGACGACGACTCCTCCACCGGCACCCCCAACCAACGCTCCTCCACAGAAAAGAACCCAACTGCCACCATCTCCGACCCTGAGTCCCGCCGTGTTGGCAGTTCCCCCCTCCCAAAGAAAGCCTCCTACCTCTCCACTCTCAAAATCTTCCACGGGACCATCACCCATGAGTCATTCTTCAAACTGACCGTTCGTCCCCTCGGTCTGATTTGCCTCCCCCCTGTCCTCTGGGCTGCCCTTGTTGAAGCCGCCACCATTGGGTTTCTGGTTGCTATGACATCCAATGTTGAGATCGCCTACGAAGCAACCTACAGATTCAAGTCATGGCAGGTAGGCGTCTGCTTTGTCTCTGCTTTGGTCGGTTCGCTGGCAGGTATACCGCTTGGTGGATGGTGGGGAGACAAAGTAGCGGATTATTTCACCAAGAGAAACAACGGGATTAGAGATCCGGAAATGAGACTGCCGGCGATGATACCTGCCATGATCACCGCGCCGTTGGGGCTGGTGATTTTTGGGGTGGGGATTGAGAAGGGCTTGCATTGGATGGTGCCGAATTTGGGGATTGCGTTGTGTAAGTTTGTCTGCCGAGATACCCATGAAGAAGAAGTGCTGACATGGAAGGGAAACAGTGAATTTTGCTATTGTTCAGGGAACGAATGTGGCGCTGGTGTATGTCATTGATGCTTACCGGCCTGTGGCAGGGGAGATCACACTTGCGGTCATGGGATTCAAGAGTTTGTTTGGGTTTTTGCTGTCGTTTTATACGAATACTTGGGTGCAGCAGGCGGGCTATATGAATGCGTATGGGACGATGGCGGCGATCTCGGCGGCGGTGTTGGTTTGCTGGGTGCCGTTGTATTTCTGGGGGAAGACGATTAGGCATGTTACTTGGGGTTGGCCGGTGATTGGGTATATTCATTGGAGTGAGGATCGGGAGGTTGGTGAGTGAGTGCTTCCAAGACAGCAGATCAGGTACCTGCGTACAAAGGGACCAGGAGCAATGTCGCTTTTAAAAATGTGTGGTTTGGATTCAGTAGCTTCGAGCTTAAGTAGGTAAACAGGTTGACTGAGTATGGCCGATGAGGTTATTCTCTCATTCAACTCGACAAGTTGGTGGTGAAGTTGAAGCTTGCTTAAGGTAGTGAACTCATGCCTTTCCGTTCTTTTGCTCATCTTTCCATCCCGAAACTTTGCTCAGAAAAGAATATTCCAGAGAACAATCCTAAATGGCGGAAAGTCATCAGTTCTTAGAAACTACCTTACCCACACACCTACAGGTAGCCTTCATATGATTCGTCCTCGAGGATCAAGCACCAAATCTCATAGATCAGGTTTTGTGAGGGGAAACAACCTGAACAGTTTCATCATCCTGATTGTACACAAGAATATAAGGTGGAAACCGAGTAGCATGCTTGTCGGTTGCATCAGATGCCTTGAAAAACAAAGGCTTGACCATCGCGCCCCGCTCGATCGGGTGAGCCATCTCAGGGAGAGGGGACTGTGCAACCTCCAATGACAGCTGTGACTGGAACTTGAATGCGGGATTGGTTGGGCTGCCTTCCTTAGTGACAAGACGTTTGCAAACACTTGCATTGCCAGCTCGAGCAGCGATCATCAAGGCCGTCTCGCCACAGTTTTTAGGTATACTTGGATCGGCCCCATGAGCGAGAAGGACGTCGATAACGCTTTCGTTGTCAGCTTCAACGGCATAAACCAAGGCCGTTTTGCCGGATTTTGCGTGTATATTTGGGTCAGCCCCTGTGACGAGAATATGTTCAACAGTCTTCGCATGACCGCCTTTAGCAGCATAATGTAGAGGCACGTATCCCTTGATCTGTAGTGTACGTTCCACTTCCAGCATAACTTCAACGGTCTCTCATACCCCAGTTTACGGGCGAATGCCAAGCATGTAATCCCATCTACCAAATCGTGATGTATATCAGCCCCCCAAGTAATTAGGGCACCCACACATGCGGCCAGTTTCGAATCTTCTTCGGGTCGGACTTTAGATAGTGCACGTTTTAACGCTGTCCATTCCCCAGGGGTGTTTGACGTTCGGATCTGCCCCCTGCCTCAAAAGGACTTCGACGATATCACTGTCCCATAGTGCGGCCGCTCTCGTCAGAGCCGTATCTCCGTGTCTATCCCTTGCATCTAACTCGGCTCCGTGAGTAGCAAGAAGTTCGACAGTTGACAATCTCTGGTGCCTCGTGGCTCCGATCAGCGGCGTCTCTCCGTGTATGGCCTCGACCGAGTTGACATTTGCGCCAGCCTGCAAAAGCATCTGAACAATCCCATGGCTAAGACCGCATGAGGCCAAATAGAAAAGCGTCTGGCCCCCCTCGACACTGCGGCATTCAACATCTATGTTCTCTTTAGAATGAGACTGAGAAGGTCATATTTGTGTTCTTCAAGCAAGCGTAGAAGGGCAATGTTGTCTAGCCATATACCAGTCTTGAGCAGTCGACCAAGAACTTCGGGACCCTTGAACTTTTCCAAAATAACTGCTTGACGGAGCATGTTATTCAAGAGTTGCCCGCTGCAAAAAAAAAAGGTCGTTTTGCAGCAATCGCTCAGAGTTGATAGTTGAATTCTTCATAACGCCATGGAATCTTGCCAACAAGTTTCATCGCAGAATCGCTGTCTCCATGGACAATAGATTGCATGAGGGACTTGGTGAATTTCCTTTCATCGGTGGCGGCCTGGGCAACGGGATTGTGCTTGTGTCTTATGGCCCATCGTACCAACGTGTTGTTCTTCTCGAGGATTACTTGCTTATGCGCAACCGAGATCAAGAGTCGCATATTTTCCAAGTTGTTTGTTTCAATGTATCTTGAGTGGCGTTCCCAGTGTTCTTTCGCATAGCCGTAGAATGGCCATTTTTCTACATATGTTGATGACTGTTGACTAGTGGCGAAAAGGACTTGGCCCATATCAAATCCAGGCTGTTTTCGTAGCTGCAGCAATTTTACTGCAGCATCACGGACGCTGAGTGGAATGTCCATTGTCCGGATGATATTTGCTAATGCGGCTGGTATCTGGGGTGCAACCCTGACCGAGGTAGAACTATCGAACACATCATAAGAAAGATATGTTATAACAATCTCGCCCACTGCTTTTTCCGCCCCTTCTCGTGTAATGATTGGTCGTGCTGCACCTTCATATTCGCCAAACAAAACCTGAACGACGCTTTGGTGGACAGTACGTATCGTTAGCGATTCTTCATCGACCATAACGAGACTCCCACAACTTGCTAGTACGGCATAGATATCGCTGATGAGCTCTTCCGAATTCCAGACGCGGTTTCCAGGTACAATACTTAGAGCCTCTCGAAGCTCCTCTGCCGTCAAAGGTCGGTATACCGTTGTTAAAACTATGAGCACCTGGTTTTGATAACCCTTGCTGTTTTCCGTTGCGTTTCTAAGGATTCGCGAGAATGTCCCGTTGAGGTCCTTGGGTAGATTTTTCAAGGCGCGACGGATGTCGGCATCTGTCTGATTCTCTTGTTGGCATAAATCTGAGATCTGGAGTGCCACCCAAAGAAATATCCCCTGTGCGCCTTCCAAGAGAGCATCGGCAATCTCTAGTACTAGGGTGGGATCTGTTAACCTCAGCCTGCTCGACTTGATGAGCCTTTCCAACTCGTCATCTATGAAGTTGGCGATATCAGCAGCATTCTTGTGAACGGAGAGTCGGTGCAGATTCAAAAGCTGGGCTGCGCGTGCTGGAAAGAAAGTGTCCAGCTCCAGCCTATCTGAAAGACATATACGCAAAGTAAATCTCTTCTGAAGTGTCTGTAGTTGGTCGTGGACAGTGGCCTTCTCTTTCTCGGTGCATTCGTCCAAACCATCAAGGATTATAAAGGCTTCCAAGCCTGCCGGGAAACAGTCCTGAAGCATTCGATATCCCTCGTCAACGGCTAAACTCGATTTTGGCGAGCAATCTTCAACTAGCTGGCGCTCAATCTCGGTAAAGTCGGCGACACGGGTCAGAAGCTGTCGAACGATCGATCCGATAATCGTTTGAACTTTCAAGCTTTCGTCTATATTGTGTCGACAGAAGAAATAGACGATAGAACACTTCGCACTGCCCACGTGTAGGCCTAGATCTGCAACCATATTGGCCGGCAGAACTGACTTTCCAGATCCTAGTTTTCCCTGGAATATTAGGGTTGCAGACTGTCGTGCGGTTTTTCAGCTGTGATACTCCGCGCTGCCCTGAAGAAGACTTGTGTTGCCCGCTTTTCGTAGCTCTTTCCAAGTGGACTGATAATCGTAAGTCGAACAATAGTTGAGGACTTTGAACTTTGCTTTCTCTGCTCGACGAGTCTTTCCTGACCTCATGATGGCCTTCAAACTCAATCCTTGCTCTTCGACGCTTTTATTCGTGAGGAGCCAGACTTCCGCTTTAATTGAGACAGCCCAGTGGTCAAGCTGGTCTCGAAACGAAGTCATCTCTTGGTCACTCAAGAAGGCTTTCAACTGTTGAAAGATAGATTGTTTCGTGAACATCACGAGTTGGTGACACAGACGGACGACAACGGTAAAGTATTTGCACATGTTTGACCGGAGCGACCGGGATTGCGGGTAGAGCAAAGCCATCTCTTGATAACGTGGCGCAGCACGGCCAGCATCCATCAATAACTTAGAGAGCCTCTCGACACACGCAGAGAAATTCGCCGTCACAGCTGAGTTAGTAGTCAGTCATCATTCTGAAAAGATCACCATACAAAGTTCCTACAAGCAAGCTGAATCATACCAGTGACCATACTCTCTTCCGCTTTCGATAATGCAATCCCCGCTCACACGAGAAACATAATAGTCTTATTGTTGAAGGAAGGTATTTTGGAAGCACCCAGGATAACACGATGATTTCACAGATGCTAGCGGTCTGGAATCGACAATAGAATTCCTTACCTTGCTCACCAATCAGCTGCTGCGAGTGAGAGCCTTGTGGTGTTTCTCGGCGGCTAATGCAGCCAACAGCATGGAAAGAGGTTTGGGGGATTTCGCATGCCTCGCAAAAGGTATGTGGCTTGACCTTACCCGTTTAGTAACGTGCGCTCGCGAACATAACACTGGCAAGAGAAGAGGATGCTGTAACACGGATGTATGGCCTTCTATCACTGCATCATTTAATTCATGGGTTGTGCACCTCAGCACGTACCTACTTGTCTTGGTTGACCTATAAATTTCAACAACAGAAGCAAGAAGGTGCAGCTATCTGTGCGCAGATTTGACAGGGAGATGGAAAGAATATGTGCATCATTTCAAATTATATACAACCACTGGAACAACTCCTTAAGGCTGGCTAGTACCCTGAAAGTTAACAGTAGTGCTCAGCTGGCCAGCGTTCTTCTGATCAGTCTCAACATTCTTGTTCAACTTCTTGGTGACATCAGCAAGCTTCGCTGCAGTGTCCTTGCCCTGAGCAGCCTCAATCTGAGCAATCATAACCTGGAGCTGCAGCTTCAGAACCTTGTTCTTGATCTTGCCGTTCTGGAGAGCCCTGCCGGTAGTGGTCTTCTCACCGCCCGCCGCCTCAATGGCCTCGTTGAAGCCACCGGCCTTGGTCTCGGCGTTTTCGGCCGTCTTGCGAGCAGCCTTGAGGATGGCGAGATCCTCGGCGTCAACGGAGCCGGGATTATTCAGATTGATCTAATCAATAGTTAGTACATGACGAGGAAGTTGAGCACTAAGCATAGGTAAACTTACGGGAAACTTGGCATTGACCTCGGCGAGGGCATTGCCAGCGACACCGCCGGAGACTTGGAACTGAGAGTAGTTCTGGACCTGAAGAATACCTCTCTTCTCGACGTTGCGGCTAGCAGTACCAGTGGGGAGAGCCAAAGAGGTGGCGAGGAGGGAGAAAAGGAAGGTGGCCTTGAAGAACATGTTGACAAATTTGGTAATTTTGAAGAGGGAGTGTTGGGAGAGTAGCTGGCTGTAAATAAAATGGAATGAATGCGTAAAGTTGAGGTTAAGACAGCACAGCTGTGTAAGAAGTGAAAAAAGTAATGAACAGAGACGAGAAGAAAGTTGTTGTCGCTGCTGAAGAGAGAAAAAGAATATTGATCTTTGCTGGCTGACCACTTGGTCTTATATAGCGAACTACTTGAAGACTCAAAACCCCTTTCCAAGCCAGTGTGTCATTGAAAGTGGTGTAAACTACCATACCTCATCATCCCAGTAACGAACGATTCCACTCAAATGGAAAACAGCCTCGTATCATCAAGGCAGGGGTCGAAGTTGGCGCCAGCTCAAAACATGGGGTTATTCCCATGTTAACGTGATCGGGTTTTCGGAGTCTATGAGAATCCCACAACGAACCACCAGAAGATCTCCATTGCCCAGTCGAGAAGTCATAGCCAAGCGTTGTTTTGAACAGTGTCGCATCTGATCTGCCTCAGCCCCTACCCCTTTCCCCAACGCCATCCCATGTGTCGGGACGACGCTAAGCTCAGTTAAAGGCATCACTGGATGGTGTTGATTGCACTGAGTCCAAGCCCAGTTTGTTCAATGTTGAACCTGTCACCAGTTGTAAAGATCTCCATGTTCGCCATAGTGAAGCATGTGAGGTTCTTCAGCATGAACCAACTCCGCCTGTTGCCAAACCTCTAACTGCAAGCCAAAATATCAACGGGAGAGACAGCGATCTGTTGCTCAACCGAGCGATCATCTCGCAAGAGAGTACCATTACCGTTGAAATCTCCGGCTATTGTTCCCATCCCGGCGGTTCTCGAAACATCAGACGGAGGTTGACACGAAGCTTGGGACAGGCGCTCGGTTGGGGATGCCTGTCGACTGCGACCTGGTGAAACCTGGTGTCGAAAGTCAAGATCCACCAGCCCTGTGTTTCAGAGCCTCTGACATTCGGCCTTGGTATTATGTAAACAATTCCACGTCTGAGTTCACAAGGTTGACGGACATGACGCCGTGAATCTATAACAAACTAGGATTCATGAATCGTGAGAATGGGAGAAGGATGAAAGTGAGTGACGGAAAATAAAGAGCAAGAAAGATGTGATTCTCTTGACATTGAACATCACAACCGTGTCAAAACCAGGGTTAGGGTTATATACTAATCCCCGCCAAGATAGACCCTGACGTCAATTAAACATTTTTTGAACCTCGCCGTCGTCCCTCACAGTAAACACCACCACCAACCACAACACCCACCATGGCGTCCCTCCGCCCCCCCATGCTCCGTCACCTCCTCTCCAGCGCGGCCCGAACCCTCCGCGCCTCCCACCAACGCCGCTGGGCCCAAGTCCACGACATCCGCCTCCTAGTCACAACCCAACAACCCCTCAACACCCTCGAAAAATACCGCGAAAAGCTCGCCCGCAAGGCCCAAGAAGAAGGCCACGAGACAATCGACTCCCTCAAAGCCGCCTACGCGGAGAAGATCCAAAAACTCCGCAAAGAAGCCGACGTTGTCGTACCCCCAACGCCCCCACCATCACCACAATCCCCATTATCACAACCAAACTCACCTGCACAATCACCACCACCCCCACCACCGCGAACCCCCTCTAAAAAACTCGACTCCTCCGGCATAAAACCCCTCTCCTCCGTCCTCGACCTCCCCAAAGTCTCCTCCCTCCCAGAAAAAGAACTCACCGCCATCTGGCGCTTTCACCACGCCTCCAAACCAAACTCCCTCTGCGCGGTGATCCCTTCAGGGACTTACTCCCAGCTCGAAGCCACCGCGCGCCAAAACCCTCACTTTGTCCTCCCCGTACCGCACCCTGACCAAGGCGCAGAAATCCACTTTGTGCAATGGACTTGGGATCCCGCGACCAATTCTTCGACTGTGTTGTTCACCCAACTAGCTGAATACAAAGCCAGGGGGGAGTTTGCCTCGCCGCATACCACCGTGACGCACTATAAGGATTTGGCAAAGGATAAGGGGGTGGTGTTGATGCAGGGGACGGTCATGGAGGATAGGGGGGTTAAAGTGCAGGATGCGCA